>NC_136431.1:14965000-16167500 GCF_052849685.1 Lactuca virosa | reverse complement strand
TTTGATCTGTATCGGAACATGACATCCCGAGGTTTTGATATGAAATGAAATTATATATTTCTTAAAGAAAGGTTTTGATAAACTTTTATCATGTTTTGTTTTGGGGACCAATTCCGCAACATCTTTTAAAAGGATTTCTCTGATTTTATTTTAAAAAGCATAAATTAAATCGGTCTTTTCTGGCCGAGAAATTAGGGGATGTCACACCGTCGATCCTCACAACGATACGAATCCATACTCTCGGATCTAAAATTAATGGTTTTACCTAATGCATACTCCCGGATCAGGTATGTCAAACCATGCTCTCGGATCAATGACAAATGACTATGCCCAATCCATACTCTCGGACTAGGGACGAATGACTATGTCTAATCCATGCTCTCGGATCAATGACATATGACTTTTCCCAATCCATACTCTCGGACTAGGGACGAATGACTATGTCCAATCCATGCTCTCGGATTAATGACAAATTTTAAAGTTCGACCCTCCGTGTATATCTCACCCATACTAATAAGGAGATACTACTGTATATTCATCTCAATTAATCTAGGTTTATTCTATATCCTAAATTATCATATATTATCAGATATGCTCTTAACATGTATTTCAGGCAATAACAAATATTTCACACACAAACATATATTTAATACTTTAATCAATACTTGTATTAAAATCATGTTCATGAAAGGGACTATGCACTCACTTGTTAAAGTGATGACTCCAAACTCAGGCAGCGCTTCGCTTCTAACAATTTTATTTTCTTTCGTCGAAACCTAGTATCATTACCACTAGATTTTAGTCTAATATTTATTGCGACTAATTATTAGTCTAGATTTACGAGCGATATTGTTTTATAAGTGTTAAACAATACTTTTCAACTACTATGTACAGACAGGGGCCAAACATAAAACACTGGGGGACAGGACCATTTTGGCATTTAAGTTGTTCTGAAATCCAAAAACCTTATGCGGCCATTCAAACCAGATTCCCCGTACTGTGAGCAGTTAAAAGGTATTATAACAACACTTTGTATAATTTATAATACTTAGCACATATATTGTTTATACGTTCAGAAGAACGATAATGAACTTAAACATAAGTTATACTTAAAGTAGGGTAAACTTAACGTACTTACAAGGGGGGTTTAGCTATGAGTCGGGCTCTGCAGGGACAGAACTTCGTCGCTGAATCTTTCTAAAAAAGATTCTTGCAGCGCTTTAGCGCTCACCTTACTATACTAAAACTACAGAAAGAGAAGTCGAAAGTACTCTTGAATCAAGAGAATGATGCAAGAAATATGAGAGCCTAGAGGCTCTTATTTATAGTAATTGAATTTTCGAAAACTACCATGTATAGTTACTTAATGACCTTATAGTTATTTAAACGACTAAACACCCATTTATAATATTATTTTATATAGATTTAACGATATTTGTACTAAACTAATGTCAAAAGTACTCAACACTAGTCTTATAACGACCGCATCGTCGATACCTTTCTAATGATATATACATATGTATATATATGTATACATATATATGATTTATATTTTATTTTAATACGTAAATATGCTATTATAAATTATAACTCGTTCATACGAACTCTATTTTTGACGTTCTTTATATCCACGCGTACCTATCGACGAGATCTACAACTTTCGTTTAGACTCCGTCGGCTAATTTTGATTTTTTTCTATATTTTTGTAAAATTAAATGATTTTGCTAAAATCATAACTCTCTCGTATTGACTCCATTTTTGGCATTCTTTTCTCAAAATTCTTATTTTAAAGAGTACTACGATTTTCTTTTTGGTGGTTTTAGCTAAAAGTCAACCATTCTCTTCGTAGCTTTTTACGTCATACATTCGTTGTGTGCGGCTGACTTTTATATCTTATAAAAATCATATTTAATTCATACAAAGTCGGATTTCTACGAAACTTATATTTTCAGGATCGGGAAGACATGTACTTTCTAAATATATAATAATATATATGTTTTGGTGCACTTATTTTACGATTTACGGACGATTCAGCTGATTTTTTCTATTTTATTATATTATAATAATCATGAAACACATAATATTCATATAATTCTTCTTTATTACGTCAAATATGTTACAATTGTTGACCTTAACCCTTTGGTTAAGATTATTTATCCTAGATAATCTTCTTTCAAAAATCATTTTTAATGTTTGTTATATCTTAATTGACTAGCCTGAATCTACGGGTGTTACAATTATCTCCCCCTTAGGATGATTACGTCCCGAAATCATCAACAAAACATGACTTGTATAATGACTCTGTATGTTTCCTTTCCATTCTAGGTGGTAATCGTAACTCTTATGTCCTTTTAAATGAGTATCTAACTTTAGGAGTCCTTGACTGTTGACGATGCGCAATCTTGCACCCTCTCTTTATCCTATGTTGGACTTTCAATCGTAACCTTCGAGTTACAAACTCGGTCCTTATTGGAGACTCCTGCTTCTTCTTGAACATACTTAACTTAACTTAAGGTTTTTACTTCGATTACCGTAACAGACCGATGGGTCATGTTCTAATGACCTCTCATCGTATGATGCAACGCTTAGACTCAGGTCTTTTTAAGTCAGATTCCTGAATGGAAGATACATTACTTCATGTTCTAATGTGATATAATCACATTCTAGAATGTAGCACTTCTAGCTACAAGTTTCTTACTTTAACGGCGATCGCGATACTTCTATTGATCGCTTCGATTATCTTTTACTTCAATCTTCTGGCTTAAGTCGAATGGTACATCGAACTTGGTTCTTTGAACCACGTACAATACTTATCTTAGCCAAAATCGATTTGATATAACCACTAGGGTCAGAATAATAATCATCCTCTCAGTCATTACCAAAACAATGGTAACGACAGACATGAACAAAACGGAATCAATTACCAGCGCATTGGTAACCTTGTGACTTTCCCTGAGCCAAGTGCGAGTCCTATGCTTCCGGTAGTATAGGCCTCTACTACCTTTCACACCTACTCATACTCGTCCCAAGTATTGTCTCGCAGTTCTCCAAGTCACCACACAAGAAAAATCATATAGCAACTTAACACATCAGATAACATAACCAAGGTTCATATTATTTCTTGAACGATTACATAGATATTTAAGTTCACCCTACACTATGCCTCTTATATTAGGCTACACCACATGATACTATCTAGCTACTTTATAGATCCTTACTCCTAATCCATTGCGTCGTTTCTTGCTTCATCAAGGATCATTTGGAATGCTCTTGCCTTTGGCTTCGGCGGTACGTTTAGCTTTGTAGCTCCTTCCCTCTTTGGGCAGTTTTGCTTGAAGTGTCCTTCTTCACCACACTTAAAGCAGACTTCTCTCTTGGTCGTGCATTCATTGGCATAGTGACCAGTCTTCCCGCATTTGAAGCAGGTCATCTCTCTAGAGCATCTCCCAATGTGCTTCCTCATGCACTTGTCACGCCACTTTTCTTCATTGCTATCCCCATACCTCTTGTTGTTGGGGTCAGATTTTGGGAACATATTTCTCTTTTCGGATCTTGAAGACCCCTCAAACTTCCTTTTCTCGCCAACTTCAACCTTGTTGGCGGTTCTACCTTCGATCATTTGTTCAACAAACTTAGCAATCCAGATGGCCGCCTCAAGAGTAGGTGCCTGGCGTACTGGCACAGTGTACCCCCATGGTAGTCCCTTTGTATACCTATCAATTTTTGTCAGCTCGTTAGGGACGATACGCAAAGCAAACTACATCTTGTCTGTGAAGGCATTGGTATACTCATCAATGGACATATTGCCCTTTTTCAACGTCAAAAACTAGTTCTCCAGCTCTAGCATGTTTTGGGCAGAGCAAAACTTGCGTTTAAAGTGTACCAAGAATTCTGCCCATGTCAGTTGTAGTGGCTCATTGGGGCTTATGATCTTTCCTAAAGTGTTCCACCAACGAACGGCCCCACCCCTAAACTCACGCACATCATAAGTAGTTTGTAGCTTTCCCTTGCAACCACATGTTATGAAAGCTAGCTCCATTTCAGAGATCCAGTCCATAACTCCGATCGAATCTTATTTCCCAGTAAAAGTTGATGGTTTGCAAGTCATAAAGTCTTTATACTTGCATCCATTCCTTTCAATTCCTCCATCCTGTTTATTTCTCCTAACCACTTGTGGTTCAACTTGACTCACAGTACGGCTATAGTTTACTTCCTCCGACTGTTCTATATTCAATTCAGGCTGCTCAACATGCACGGTAAGTTCGTCCTTATTATGTTGAAGTAGAAGCCTTGTCTCTTCCATCTGACGATCCAACATCATTTATATCATTTCCTGTACTCCTGCCATTGTGATTGGCTCGGGTGCAGGTGCTACCTCTGGTGCATGCTCAACCACTCGTAGCTCAGGCTGCGGTTTACCGTTTCCCAATCCGCTTTGAGTTCTCACCATGTCGATCTATACACCAAATCAGACGTTCGGTGTGCAGTGACGAGAATTAAGATAGCAAAACTTTATTTACGATAGACGTATAAATCTCCTTATCACTCCGAAAAGTTACATGCCGGTTCTAATACCGTAATTAAACGTTTAGAAATCTGAACACATAAAATTTCCAGATCCAGTCGGCAATAGACCATAGATCCAATCAAATAATCGCATATAAGACATCTTTATAGCTATAACATAAATCATTTAGCATATAAAAGCATTTTAGGCATCTTTACTAAAATAAACTAGTGCTCGTGTCTATTCAGGCATACATCCTAAATATAGCAGACACTCATCTCACAATCATCGCTTAGCATTCTACGTTTAAGTCTAGAAATTTCCTAAAATTCCTAGTTCGCTTAAACTAATGCTCTGATACCAACTGTGACATCCCCAAATTCACGGTCATTTTAAAAATTTTATTTATGCTTATTGAAAATCAGAGTATTCATTTTGAAAATTAGTATTGCGAAATTTGTTCCCAGAAAAACATGATAATAATATTATCAAAGCATTTCCGAAGAAATGTATTTTATTTATATTAAAACATTGGGATGTCATTGTCAATACAGAAACATAAGCAAAAACAGACCTTACATTCATTTACACTAATGATTTACATCTCTATTAATCTCTCAGTGTAATGTAGCTTCGTATCGACACATGTGATACAAATAAACTGAGTGGGTCAGGTTGGGAAACATGATGAGTACATAGGGATTTCAATCCCATAATGTTATATCATATATATATTTTAGAACTCACAATATATACAATTTCACCTCATATAAGCAATTTTATCCCACCCCGTCGATCCTCACAACGATACAAATCCATACTCTCGGATCTAAAATTATTGGATTTACCTAATCCATACTCCCGAATCAGGTATGTCAAATCCATGCTCTCGGATCAATGACAAATGACTATTGTAACACCGTAAAATTTCAAACAAATTTTCATTTTTAAAATCACGTAATTCTCATAACATAGTTCACAAAACCCCAAATGACAATATTTTCAAAAACACATATTCAGAAAATGTTTTAAACACAATCCAGGATCCTCAAAATGTGACTCCGCCTCGTGTGTACAATCAAGTCGGCGCCTTCCCGTGATCCTGAGAAGTACCTGAAACACATACCACATAACACGATAAGCACGAAGCTTAGTGAGTTCCCCAAAATACCACACACATCACATTAGCCACTCGAGGCTAACTCAATACGACCCTCCGATCAATGTGTCTCAGTGGAGACCCTCCGGTCCCATAACTCAATAAGCTCATAATAATAATACTCGGCATAAATCACAAAGACATAATGCAGGATATCACAATATACAAGTAACCACACAAGGCACCTTGGTCACACAAAGATACCACTAATGGTAAGTATAGTGAGAAGACTCACCTCGCAAGAAATCGGATAACATCGAACTCAAATCACCGGTCTAGCCTCCGCCTAATACAGACGATAATTATTTCTAATTAATAACGGCTCTCAAAGAAGCTAGACTAACCCTTCTACAAACTCACAGAAGGATAAAAGACCATTTTACCCTTCCATGGCCTTAATAGTCCACCATTTCACCAAACCCTAAAAGTCAACTAAAAGTCAACGGCAGCGCGTATGCTGCACGTACCAGCCCTCTACGTTAGGCGTACTCCATCACCATGCATGCATCGGGGATTCGCGACCCTACGCTGCGCGTACTGGGATTACGCTCAGCGTACGTCCCAGTTTTGCTCTTCTTACTCATTTGGTCTTTATCCGTTAAGACCTTAGCTCAAATCTTAGATCTGGACTCCCTAAAGACTCATACTCCATAAAGTCTGTGACTTTAAGCCTTTGTATGGCTGATAAAGTCACAAACACCAAAAGTTTCACTCTCTATTCTCAAAATTGCTCATATCTCATGCATGGTTTGGTTTGAACGTCCAAGTCTCGATTTTTATGACTCTACACCACTAAAAACACTCAAAGGAGCTGATAGCAAGCTATGGAGCTCAATATCTCATAAAGCATCCAACTTTGCGACCAAAACCCTAAAATGAACTAAAATGATGCACAAATAAAAAGGGTGAGAAAGCTTTGAGCTTTATGTTGGATTAATGTCTAAGTCCATAACTATAATTGGTAAGACTTGACCCGACCCGGCATGGTCCATTTGGGTTGCATGGCATCATGCATTTGGATAGACTATAATGAGAGAAATAACACTTAAGGTTGGTTAATATATTATAAGTTCTAATATATTAATAAGGTTATTTAATTAGTATTGATCAAGAATTAATTTGGAATTAATTAAGTGATCAAAAGGAGACTAATTAAATATATGGGTTGATTGTGTAAATCATTCATTCTTATATATGTGGGCTTGTGATCCAAGATTCCTTATGTTGGACTAAGTCCATGGGGTGACCCATGGAGGTTAAAATCCATGGAGCATAAGGAATGGGTAAAGTTATGAGTTACATGGTGTAACCCTAATAGCCACCATATAAAAGAATCCCATGGCTCAAGAAATCGTGCACTAATGTGTGAGTGTGAGGGCTAGACGATTTCAAGGAGTTTTCAAGTTTCTCTCAAGTTATTCCAAGTGTTTTTGGTGTTGTGTGAACCATTTGAGGTGTCACACTTGGAGCACTAGGCACTCAAGCTTCATGAAGACATTCTACATCAAAGAGGTATGTATTCTATCTTGTTATATTTATTATTTTGTATGCTAGATTAGGATAATACCTTGGATGTTCATAATTGTATGTATAATAGAGAAAACATAGATCCAAGGTATTTAGGGTTGCATGTACACTTAGGAGTTATGATATTTATATTGCTTAGGTATTTGGGCTATTACTTAAGAGTTATGATATTTATATTGCTTAGGAATAGATAACAACAAGGTTTTCATATGGATTGTAAGGATAAGTTTTTCCGCAAAGTTTTAAAATAAAAGAAAAAGGTTTTGATTTTATTTATTTTAAGTATCCTTACAATGGCATTTGTGAAAAGTTGTTGCTTATAAGATTCCATTGATAGCAATATTGGAAAAATGGATTTGATTTTTTCGGTTGTGGTAGTGTCTAATATTACCAAATAAGGAAAGATTCTCATCACCCAAGGTTCAATTGGACCGAAACTTGGAATCATGCAAGTTGTATAGTATGATGAATGAGAACTTTCAGCTTGGAAAATTAAGACTAATTCCTTATGTGAATAAGGAAAGGACTAAGGGATCGAGTACACATTCTTGTGCACTGGTCAAGTCCACCACAAAAGATCAAGAAGACTATTCGTCATGATTTACTTAAGTTCAGTAAATATGGTTATACTTATAAGTTTAAGTATAAGTCTGTAGCATTGGAGAAGTTTCAATGTGAGACAGAACGAATAAGAAAAATCAAAGTATGACAGAAAGATAAAATTTTCTCAAATCTGAAAAGATGGGAGAGTACTTTAGTATCATGTTTATGATCATCTTAATGATTAAGATACCATATCACAATTGGTCCTCTAAAGTCATCTTAGTGCATTCTTATGACTAAGAAGAGGAGTCATGAATTGTTGAAATGGTTAAATCAAAAAGATGAGTCATACTTCGTTTCAAAACAATTCTTAGAGTCATACTCCAAGATTGTAACTTGAGTGACATATCTTAAAGAGGGTTTGTTAACACTAGTCAAATGTAAGAGTAATTACACTTGTCAAATGTAAGAGTAAAAGTGTCCTACTCTTGTACATTTGAAATTGGTAAGTTGTGATGTTTTGGATAAAACAGAGACCAACTTAGGCCAATTGTGTAAAGTGTTAGTCTTGATAAAGAATCCGCACTATCTCTTGAATATTTGACAAGGGAGTCTTATATGTCAAGAGGACAGTGGGAGTCTTAAAGCTCTTGAAAGTTTCAAGACTTAATCAAGAATAAAACCTAAAGTCCTTCACTAGCACACGACTTGAGGTTTATAACCTATCGTGTTGAAATTTTTGTGCCTATTCAAGTTGGCTTTGCATAGGAGTTCTGAGAGTTCTCAATTGGTTGCACAACTACTTGGAAGCAATGGCAGGCACCTGAGCTGCCAAATGGCAAGAATTTAAGATTGCACAAGTTTAATCAATATGAGTTTGGATTTGTCACTAACCTTGTCTTGTGATTATGGTTTTGACAAATTCACATGGATAAGAACACATACACTATTAAATCTAAGTGTCATAAGGTTTCTCTCCGATTCATGAAAATGATGGTGAGGAAACACTTTCACTAAGTAGATTTTAGCTAGATAGCAATTGTGATATTTGCATTCTCAAAGTCGTTAGTGGAGCGTGTGCGGTTTACCGGCACACTAACATGGACTTGTGAGAAGTGGCAAAGGTCTAAACAATTGAGACTATGATTACGGCATCACTTTTCATAGTTCTAAAATTGTTTAGACACACATGTGAGCTATCTAAGAGAGGTGTATGATTTTGATAAAGTTTTATCAAAACAATCTAGTATCAGAAATCTGAACTTTGGTAAGAAAGTCAGCTGATTTCTGAGTACATGTCAAAGCTAGTGGGAGCATAAGTGTTATGCTAATAATCATCATGTTAGTGGGAGCATGATAATTATGACAAAGGTTGCAAGTTAGCAATGTTAATTATAGAAAACAAAAGTTTCAATTCGTGAGGTTGCAGGGGTTGAAAAAGTTATTTTGCTATAATTAAGGGAGAGGAAATTATAAGCTTAGATTGAGATTTTAATCGTATTTAATCAAGGATATATATATGAATTTCATGTTGGAATGGCTCAACATAAGGAAATTCTATATATGGGTCCATTATTTGCGTTCTAAAATTCGATTATGATTACGGCATCCCTTTTCATAATCTGAATTTTGAGAACTTGGCAAATTGAAATGGAAATATTATAGCAAAAGACTGGTTTAGTCTTTATGTGAGACATCATGAATCGTGTCCCATATGCTTCGGATATAGGATCGATTACATGTGCTATATTCATCCTTTCTAAAATTTTCCAAATGCCTGGGGCATTATGAAGGGAAAAGGTCTAGAATTGGATATGACTAAAATGATTAAGCAATTGTCGAGGACAATCTAAGGTTTACCAAAGATTGGTTGCTCAAGGACAGTTGGAAGTATAATGTTAATTCTGGAAGGACCATATTGACATAATCTGTAAGGAGGCAACTCTTGTTCAAAAGTGATAGTCAAAATGGAATATGGAAATGTTTCAAAGTTAGAAATTATTCAATTTGTGTAAGATTAGGAAACTTAATGAAAGAAGGATGTTTCCAAGGAGCTGATCTCCTTTGGAATGCTCTGTAATGATTGTTGTCAAGTCTTTCTGACTTTGTGCATAATCATTAAGAGGATAAATGCATATAAGTTTAGAATCTAACAGATTTCAGTAAATGACATGAATTTGGAATTCTTGCATTTGCAGTAAGGATTTGGGACTGTGAAAAGAGGATCATTGGAGTGATGTTCAATTGATCTATTTTACAAAGTAAAGATCATAGACAAACATAGTATGCATACTTGGTGTACATGCTTGGAGCGTGAGACAACTATTGTTTTAAATTCAAGTATAAAGTTGATAAAACCGAAACAATGAATAATGAGTAATCAGTATGGTGATAAATAAAAGTGTTTATTTATATTCATAGGGTTTGATACCATATTTGATTCATTTATTCTTGTGTTTCACTTTGCATGTTTTGGCTTCCAGAATAACTAAGTCGCTCTTCCTGAATGATTAAATTATTCAAACCATCCACAGTCGGTCATATGTTGGAAGTAGATATGAATCAAGACTGTCATGGGTTGGTTTGTAGAGGTCCAAGTTGGTGGACAAAGTGGTGCTACAACACTCATGAGTGCTCATAAGTTCTGAGTATTGGATTCAACCCGCGCTCATTTGAATCACTTCATGGATTTTATCACGAGTGATCATGAGACGATAATATCTTATATTCTTCAAACCTAGAGATATGAGTTGTTACTATGAGTTGGTTATACATTGATTGCACGAAAACGCATTGGTAACTCGATGTTATAAAACGTGCCTTTGTGTATGATTCAACAAGTAGTAGAACAAGCCATATGAGTCGAAGTTTATCCATTCCTTTTACCTTCGGGATAAAAGCGATATCTGTGGGCCCCTCGATGATTTAAAGATGATACATGTGAGTGCTTGGCCAAGCCAGGACTGATTTGATTTGTTCAATCAGTCAGTCATCATGAATCGGAAATCGGGAAACAACAAATGGACAGAGAGAATGATTGATAATCCATGTCTCAGTCCATATGATATCTAGAATGGAGGAATATATGATCCCTTATCTAATGGACAAGTCATTGACAAAGGTCAGAGTTCATCGACAAGGTCAGAGTTCGACGGAAGCTTTTGAGAGCTACGATTGCTGATCGGTTCCTGAAGTCATATGCAATAATAGTTTTAGACTTATCCAAGTGGGAGACTGTTGGATTAATGTCTAAGTCCATAACTATAATTGGTAAGACTTGACCCGACCCGACATGGTCCATTTGGGTTGCATGGCATCATGCATTTGGATAGACTATAATGAGAGAAATAACACTTAAGGTTGGTTAATATATTATAAGTTCTAATATATTAATAAGGTTATTTAATTAGTATTGATCAAGAATTAATTTGGAATTAATTAAGTGATCAAAAGGAGACTAATTAAATATATGGGTTGATTGTGTAAATCATTCATTCTTATATATGTGGGCTTGTGATCCAAGATTCCTTATGTTGGACTAAATCCATGGGGTGACCCATGGATACTCCATGGAGGTTAAAATCCATGGAGCATAAGGAATGGGTAAAGTTATGAGTTACATGGTGTAACCCTAATAGCCACCATATAAAAGAATCTCATAGATCAAGAAATCGTGCACTAATGTGTGAGTGTGAGGGCTAGACGATTTCAAGGAGTGTTCAAGTTTCTCTCAAGTTATTCCAAGTGTATTTTGTGTTGTGTGAACCATTTGAGGTGTCACACTTGGAGCACTAGGCACTCAAGCTTCATGAAGACATTCTACATCAAAGAGGTATGTATTCTATCTTGTTATATTTATTATTTTGTATGCTAGATTAGGATAATACCTTGGATGTTCATAATTGTATGTATAATAGAGAAAACATAGATCCAAGGTATTTAGGGTTGCATGTACACTTAGGAGTGTTAGAATGCTCATAACCCAACACCTTATACCTCCAACTGAAGCTCCAACCACAGACAAGCTCAGATCCAAAGCTTGGACTCTCATTCCTTCCTCTTCAAGGCTCCTTCTTCACTCCAAAGAAACCACAAGAACACTTATTAGCTCACAAATGGACACACAAGCTTCAAGGACGAGAAATTAGGGTTTGAGTGGGTTGATGTCTCGGAATGGTGGCTAGAAATGAGGCCATCGTGTCCTTTAAATAGGGACACACCCTAAATTAGGGTTTTCACTATGGGCCTAGTACACCCAGCGTACCCTCTGGTACGCCCAGCGTACTACGTGGCTTCCGCGTCAAAAACACGCACATGAGTACGTTGAGTGTACACACGCGTACGCCCCGCATACTTGTTTACCACCTTTTCTCACATAAGGGCCAAACTTGACAACTACCAAAAGAACAAGGGTTTATAAGGTATACCTGGTCTTAGGATGTTACAATTCTCCCCCACTAGAATCAGACTTCGCTCTCGAAGTCAAGCTCCGAAAATAACTCAGGATACTGCTCGCGCATCTCGGACTGCGGCTCCCAAGTGCACTCGGACCCCTTCTGATGTTGCCACTGGACCTGAACCAAAGGCACCTCCTTGTTCCTCATAACCTTCACTTTCCGATCCAAAATCGCAATCGGCCTCTCAATATAATTCAGGCTCGCATCCACTTGAATGTCCTCTAATGGCACCACTGCCGTCTCATCGGCTACACACTTCCTCAACTGAGACACGTGGAAGGTGTTATGAATCTGACTCAACTTCGAAGGTAGCTCTAACCGGTAAGCTACCTTACCTACTCTGGCGATTACTATGAAGGGACCAATGTATCGGGGCGCCAGCTTGCCCCGTTTCCTGAATTGGATCACCCATTTCCATGGGGATACCTTCAGGAGGACAAAATCTCCAACTTGGAACTCTATCTCGAATCGTCGCCGATCTACGTAACTCTTCTGGCGACTCTTGGCTGTCAGTAACCTCTGTCTAACCTGCTGAATCTGCTCAGTCTTCTTCAGCACTATATCAGTGCCACCCATCACTCGCTGCCCTACCTCTCCCCAACAAATGGGGGTCCGACACCTCCTCCCATATAGGAGCTCGAAGGGAGGCATGCCAATACTAGAATGGCGGCTGTTGTTGTAAGAAAACTCAGCCAAAGGCAAATAGATGTCCCAACTTCCTCCGAAATCCATAACACATGCACGCAGCATGTCCTCGAGTGTCTGGATCGTCTGCTTGCTCTGCCCGTCTGTCTGCGGGTGGTAAGCGGTACCGAAATGCAATCGGGTACCCAACTCCTCATGAAATTTCTTCCAGAACCTGGAAGTAAAACGCACATGTCGATCTGACACAATCGAGTTCGGTACTCTATGTCGTGCTACCACCTCTCTCACATAAATCTCGACCAGTTTCTCTGAAGAAGAGCTCTCACTGATGGCAAGGAAGTGAGCACTCTTCGTCAACCGGTCTACAATCACCCATATCGCGTCAACCCCACGCGCGGTCCTCGGTAGTTTGGTGATAAAGTTCATCGAAATCTGTTCCCACTTCCACTGGGGAATCTCTAGAGGCTGTAACGGACCATGTGGACGCTGGTGCTCCGCCTTAACCCGGTGACAGGTCAAGCACCTCTCTACAACCCATGCCACGTTCATCTTCATACCGGGCCACAAGTAGTCTCTCTTCAGGTCCAAATAAATCTTAGTGGCCCCTGGGTGGATCGAGAATCTCGATCTATGTGCCTCCTCCATCAATACACGACGAGCTCCACCTGTATAGGGCACCCACATCCGCCCTCGGAAAGTCATAAGCCCACGACTGTCCGTCTCAAACTCGGAAACCTGCCCAATCACCCGCTCCCTTTTGCGGTTCTCTAGTCTCACGGTCTCCACCTGGGCCTCTTGAATAGTATCTAAGACTGGAGTCATCACTGTCATCCTCATGAACACATCTCGGATCAGAGCACTCGCTGCTCTACGGCTCAGGGTGTCAGCTACCACATTAGCCTTGCCCGGATGATATAAGATCTCGCAGTCATAGTCCTTTATAACATCCAACCACCTCCTCTGCCTCATATTCAGGTTGGGCTAATCCATGAGATACTTCAGGATCTTGTGGTCCGTATATATGGTACACCGGACCCCATACAGGTAGTGGCGCCAGATCTTGAGGGCGAACACCACCGCCCCCAGCTCCAGGTCGTGAGTGGGATACCTCGTCTCATGAGGCTTCAGCTGCCTCGATGAATATGCTATCACGTGCTCCCTCTGCATCAACACCGCGCCCATCCTAGATATAGAAACATCACAATAAACCACAAAGTCCTCCACTCCCTCGGGAAGGGCTAACACCGGGGCTTCGCACAATTTCTGGCGAAGGGTCTCAAATGAGGCCTGCTGCTTGGGACCCCAAGTAAAAGTAACACCCTTCCGGGTCATCCTAGTGACAGGAACGACAATCTTGGAGAAATCTCTGATAAATCTCCGATAGTAGCTGGCCAGACCCAGAAAACTCCTGATCTCAGACGGGGATCTTGGTACTTCCCATCTCATAACCGCCTCAATCTTGGCCGGGTCGACCAATATCCCATTCTAATTAACGAGATGCCCCAGGAACTGGATCTCTCGTAACCAGAAATCACATTTGGAGAATTTGGCATCAAGCCTCTCTGCCCTCAGTACTCCAAGAATCTCTCGAAGATGCTCCTCGTGCTGCTCTCTGGATCTCGAATACACCAGGATATCGTCGATGAACACGATCACCGAACGATCCAACATAGGCCTGCACACCCGGTTCATGAGGTCCATGAACGCTGCCGGTGCGTTGGTAAGCCTGAAAGGCATCACCACAAACTCGTAGTGCCCATAACGAGTCCTAAAGGCCGTCTTCTGGATATCCTCCTCGCAGACTCTTATCTGATGATATCCAGACCTCAAATCAATCTTAGAAAACCAAGACGCCCCCTGCAACTGATCAAACAGATCGTCGATCCTTGGTAGCGGATAACGGTTCTTGACCGTCAGCTTGTTCAACTCCCGGTAATCAATACACATCCGGTGTGAACCATCCTTTTTCTTGACAAAAAGGATCGGCGCTCCCCACGGTGAGCTACTCGGTCTGATAAAACCCTTCCCCAGCAGCTCCTGGAGTTGTGAGGATAACTCCTGCATCTCTGGTGGCGCAAGGCAATAAGGTGCCTTGGCAATAGGTGCCGCTCCCGGAACCAAATCAATCCGGAAGTCCACCTGCCACTCGTGAGGCACACTTGGCAACTCCTCGGGAAAAACATTCGGGAACTCGCACACTATCGGAACCTCGGAGATAGAACTCGGACTCTCTGAAATAACCCGCATATCCATCACGTACGCCAAGAAGCCCATACAACCCTGCTGTAAACTCTACCTCGCCCTGGCAGCAGAGCAAAAAGTTGATCCATATCTGGTACCCTCGCCATACACTATAAGCACTCCCTACTAGGGTCTCGTATAGTCACCAACTGATGCTCGCAGACGATCACTGCTCCAAAACGGCTCAACCAATCGATGCCCACGGTGACACAAACGTCACCCATCACTATCGGCACCAGATCTATCGGAAACTCGACATCAAAAATCTCCAGCACACATCCTCGGAATACATCAGTAGCAAAAACCGCATGCTCGTCGACTATGGAAACCCTCAGAGGTCGACTCAACGTCTCACGTAGGATATTGATGTGACGACTGAAAGCTAAAGACACAAAGGATCGACTCGCACCCGAGTCAAAAAACACCAAAGCAGGTATGGAACTTACAAGAAATGTACCTAAATACGACACAAAATAAGCACAATAGGTCTCAAAATAAATAAATAAGGAATACGTACCAGCCACGACATCAGGTGCTGCACGGACCTCCTCCGATGTCAGCTGAAAAGCTCTCCCATGAGCCTTTGGAGCCTCGGCCTTCACCGGCCGACTATCAGTAGCACGCAAAGCAGCAGGAGTGGAACCCTGGGCTGATCCCTGAACAAGCTGAGGGCACTCAGCCTTCCGATGGCCGGTCTGATTGCAGTGAAAGCAAACTGCAAATCCCTTGGGGGAATCCTTCGCCATATGCCCCTCTTTGCCACATTTGTAGCAAATCCCCGCCATGCAAGATCCCTCATGACTCTTGCCGCACTTGCCACAAGTGCGGCCCTTCTGGCCTCCTGATATCGAATCAGCGGGCTAAGCCCGCTTCGCGGCCGGTTCAGACTGAGCCGGCCTCCGGTCTCTCCCCTGAGACTCTGCCTCTTCCCTGGCCTGAGTCTCCAGCTCGATCTCCCTCCTCATGGCGTTTGCCTGAAGCTCGGAAAATGTTCGATAAGACGAGTTCGCCACGAACTCTCGAATATCCCTCCTAGGAATGCTCAAATATCGGCTCATACGTGCCTGCTCAGTAAACACGTGCTCAGGGCAGAACAACGCCCTCTCGTGAAACATCCTCGTAATCTCTGTCACTAACTATGTCTTCTGTTTGAGAGACAAAAACTTCTGGGCCAACCATTCCCTCTCCACCGGGGGAACATACTCATCTCGAAACATCATCGTAAACCTCTCCCATGTCACTGCAGTATGCTCTGCAGGAGTAAAACTGGCTGTCACAAACTTCCACCAGTCCTTCGCCCCCAAGCGAAGCTGGTTCAGTGCGAACCGAACTCTCAAATGCTCTGGGCACGAACAAGTGTAAAAACATCCCTCAATATCAGAGATCCACCTCATAGCAGCAATTGGATCCTGTGTCCCATCAAACTCTGGTGGCTTCGTGTTGCTGAACTCCCGAAATAGCAACGAGTCGCCTCCCTATGGCCTGGCAGCAGCGGCCTCAGTAACAGCGACATACCGCTCATCAAAAGTCTCAATCAAGGTGGTCTTAATAGACCCACACATCTTAGGAATCGCCTCTCGAATGGCTGCGGCCACCTCCTCGTGAATCATCCTGTGAATCTCATCATCACTAGTCCCACTGCTCTTGGGGTTGTGGCGTGTACCCACCATGATGTCTCTGAAACACAACACAAAATCATCAGAGACTCGCTCGAGCATTCTTACACTCGATCACTCATCCCTACTTGTTCCTTAGCATCCTAAGGATTCTTACTTGGGTTGCATACATATCCGGTGCTTTCAGTAGTACGGGCCCAATACTACCTTCCACACCAACCTGTAGTCACCCCAAGTCCTCCTCCTAGGACCCCAGTTCACAAGTACTCTATCTCTCACGAATAACAGACTACCCTCTCAGTCGATCTCTCATATGCTCATCTAGGTATCTATCCTAGATTATCCCTCGACTCACGACTTTCTCTCTCTAAGTGATCCTCCTAGATACTCTCACTTAGCACATACTCAAAGCACATAACAGATAGCAACGACTCCTAAGCTAAGGCATCACAAATCAGGCAACTCTAGCCCTAAAATATGAAATACCTAGCCTATCCTCTAGCATGCATCACTAATATCTCATAAATATCTCACAAATAAATAAGGGTATTTTGGGAAATCACCATTCGCGCTCTGGCTGATTGTACACACGGCTCCAACTCGTTTTCTCTTAAAACTCTTTCTCATTTTAGAAAAATCATTTCTTTTGAAAAATTTTCTCAAACCATCAGTTTGAGTTCAGACATACCCGAAAGTACACCCGAATCCCTCAAACCAAGGCTCTGATCTCAACTTGTAACACCGTAAAATTTCAAACAAATTTTCATTTTTAAAATCACGTAAATCTCATAACATAGTTCACAAAACCCAAATGACAATATTTTCAAAAACACATATTCAGAAAATGTTTTAAACACAATCCAGGATCCTCAAAATGTGACTCCGCCTTGTGTGTACAATAAAGCCGGCGCCTTCCCGTGATCCTGAGAAGTACCTGAAACACATACCACATAACACGGTAAGCACGAAGCTTAGTGAGTTCCCTAAAATACCACACACATCACATTAGCCACTCGAGGCTAACTCAATACGACCCTCCGATCAATGTGTCTCAGTGGAGACCCTCCGGTCCCACAACTCAATAAGCTCATAATAATAATACTCGGCATAAATCACAAAGACATAATGCAGGATATCACAATACACAAGTAAGCACACAAGGCACCTTGGTCACACAAAGATACCACTCATGGTAAGTATAGTGAGAAGACTCACCTCGCAAGAAATCGGATAACCTCGAACTCAAATCACCGGTCTAGCCTCCGCCTAATACAGACGATAATTATTTCTAATTAATAACGGATCTCAAAGAATCTAGACTAACCCTTCTACAAACTCACAGAAGGATAAAAGACCATTTTACCATTCCATGGCCTTAATAGTCCACCATTTCACCAAACCCTAAAAGTCAACTAAAAGTCAACGGCAGCGCATATGCCGCGCGTACCAGCCCTCTACGCTGGGCTTACTCCATCGTCATGCATGCATCGGGGATTCGCGACCCTACGCTGAGCGTACTGGGATTACGCTCAGCGTACGTCCCAGTTTTGCTCTTCCTACTCATTTGGTCTTAATCCGTTAAGACCTTAGCTTAAATCTCATATCTGGACTCCCTAAAGGCTCATACTCCATAAAGTCTGTGACTTTAAGCCTTTGCATGGCTGATAAAGTCACAAACACCAAAAGTTTCACTCTCTATTCTCAAAATTGCTCATATCTCATGCATGGTTTAGTTTAAACGTCCAAGTCTTGATTTTTATGACTCTACACCACTAAAAACACTCAAAGGAGCTGATAGCAAGCTATGGAGCTCAATATCTCATAAAGCATTCAACTTTGGGACCAAAACCCTAAAATGAACTAAAATGATGCACAAATAAAAAGGGTGAGAAAGCTTTGAGCTTTATACCTCCAACTGAAGCTCCAATCACAGATAAGCTCAGATCCAAAGCTTGGACTCTCACTCCTTCCTCTTCAAGGCTTCTTCTTCACTCCAAAGAAACCACAAGAACAATTATTAGCTCACAAATGGATACAAAAGCTTCAAGGATGAGAAATTAGGATTTGAGAGGGTTGATGTCTGGGAATGGTGGCCAGAAATGAGGCCATCATGTCCTTTAAATAGGGACACACCCTAAATTAGGGTTTTCACTCTAGGCCTAGTACGCCCAGCGTAGTAGGTGGCTTCCGCGTCAAAAACACCCACATGAGTACGATGAGCCTACACACGCATACGCCCCGCGTACTCGTTTACCACCTTTTCTCACATAAGGGCCAAACTTGACAACTACCAAAAGAACAAGGGTTTATAAGGTATACTTGGTCTTGGGATGTTACAACTATGCCCAATCCATACTCTCGGACTAGGGACGAATGAATATGTCTAATCGATGCTCTCGGATCAATGACATATGACTATGCCCAATCCATACTCTCGGACTAGGGATGAATGACTATGTCTAATCCATGCTCTTGGATTAATGACAAATTTGAAAGTTCGACCCTCCGTGTATATCTCACCCATACTCATAAGGAGATACTACCCAATATTCATCTCAATTAATCTAGGTTTATTATGTATCCTAAATTATCATATATTATCAGATATGCTCTTAATACGTATTTCAGGCAATAACAAATATTTCACACACAAACATATATTTAATACTTTAATCAATACTTGTATTAAAATCATGTTCATGAAAGGGACTATGCACTCACTTGTTAAAGTGATGACTCCAAACTCAGGCAGCGATTCGCTTCTAACAATTTTATTTTCCTTCGTCGAAACCTAGTATCATTACCACTAGATTTTAGTCTAATATTTATTGCGACTAATTATTAGTCTAGATTTACGAGCGATATTGTTTTATAAGTGTTAAACAATACTTTTCAACTACTATGTACAGACAGGGGCCAGACATAAAACACTGGGGGACAGGACCATTTTGGCATTTAAGCTGTTCTGAAATCCAAAAACCCTATGCGGCCCTTCAAACCAGATTCCCCGTATCGTGAGAAGTTAAAAGGTATTATAACAACACTTTGCATAATTTATAATACTTAACACATATATTGTTTATAAGTTCATAATAACGATAATGAACTTAAACATAAATTATACTTAAAGTAGGTTAAACATAACTTACTTACAAGAGAGTTTTAGCTAGGAGTCGGGCTTTGCAGGGGTAGAACTTCGTTGTTGAATCTTTCTAAAAACGATTCTTGTAACGCTTCAGCGCTCACTTTACTATACTAAAACTACAGAAAGAGAAGTTGAATCACGAGGAACCGAAATGCTCGGGGATAAGAAGAGAAAGACTCTTGAATCAAGAGAATGGTGCAAGAAATATGAGAGTTTTCTTGTTCGATACAACGTGGATAAGGAAGTGGCTATTCTTGTTTATTTATGACTCCGCTGCACTCCTCTTTCATGGAATAAGCGCCTTTTCTCTTACTGACAAAAGAAATGAATTTTTTCAGAGGACAAGTTTTCTTGTTCATATGTCAAGGGCTGGTAAGGTTTTGCGCGTTGTATCGAATTAAATTTTCTGATTTGGGTTTCTCACCCACATCACCGAGAGAAGGGTTTTTTTTTGTGAGAGAGAGAAAGTACTCTTATCTACATATACTTGTGATACCAAATTCCAATAAAAAAACTTTAGTTCTAAAAAATATGTGTAAAGTATTTCTTCAGACTAATATTAGTTATTTACAAATTGTCAAATTCTATCACAAGTTATACCTTAATCTATTATAACTATTAATATTATTAATATTAAAAACAAAAAGTAAGAAAAGTTATTTAAAATTTAAAAGCAAAATAAAACAACAAATAGAAAGCGTATAAAGCTTTTTCTTATTATTAAAGATTAATCGTTTTGACAAACCGCACTATCACGAGTAAGAGTCAACTACAGAGTTGAGTATAAACACAACTCCGATATATAATTATTTTTTTTATAACCAATTTTTCAAACAATTAAGTATACGCGATCCGAGTATAATTATTAAATTTATGGAAAATTGCTTTACTTTATAATAAAATCTAATGTCATAAAATCAAACTCAAAAGATCTTCATAATGGGCCATGAAAAGAAATATGGATTTTTTGTACTACAAATATGATTTATTTTACAAAGATCATATAGGTACCTTAAAAAATAAAAAATAAATATTTATTAAAATAGACAAAAAAAAAAAAAATTCACACCGACGTTATTGTAACACCCTAATGTAGTAAATAAGTACATCAATGCTTTTTAGGATAAATACTAAGTCCTAAACTTTTGAGGAAATTAGGTGTCGTTTGTTTTTTCGAAACGAAAATGTTTGAAGTCTGCAGACCAACTCTGCAATTCTCTATAACAGAAGAGTGGGATATGCTTTGATCGAAATTGTACGTTTGGCCTTAAATTTTGTTTTTGTATTTTGGTTATCTATATATTTTTTGTAACTGCTTTCGTCCATAACATATTTAAAAATGTATATTATCCTTCTGTATTTATTTTTAAATGTTTATTATTGTTTTGGTAAGAAAATTATTATTCTCCAAAATTATATATATATATATATATATATTCTCCAAAATTATTCGTACTTCTTTATAATTTCTTTTTCTTATTTTTGTTAAAATTTTATATAATATTTTTATCATAAAATATTGATTAAATTGGATATTTGGTTCTTTTGATATATTGCATTTTTAGGTTTAGCACAAAAACAAAATGGTCATTTTAGAACACTTTAACACTTAGATATATAACAATAGATCAACACGAAACTCACAACAAGTATATATCACGCGAATTATCCATGTAATGAAAATGAAACTTAGACCGAACGTGTAATTTTTACTATATATACTATATGGTCTTTTAGTTATTTATTCTTTTTATTATATACATTTTTTTAATTTTAAAAAATCATATATTATTAAATTTATACCAAAACATGATTGCGTTGTCCAACAGATTTCAGTATTCTTTTGAAGGTCTATAAAGTTATTATTTTTGTATTCTATTATTATTAGTAAAATTTTATTACCTCAATGGTAGTAAAGTATTGACTAGAAAATAAATCAATACTGATTTAAAAATAGTTTGTGGGATATAATTATTACTTTTCTGAAAATATGACTATTAATTATATACAACTAGACCAACATAATTTCATTACAACTTTTGTTTGTTTATTACAATAGATTTTTCCTATAAATCTACAATCTTTAAAACTCGTTCTTCACTTATCGATGACATATTTTTCTATGTTGTTTGCCAGCGAACTAATACAATAATATTACAGTGCTAGAGACACCATACGCGCACAAATAAAAAGACGAGATCTTTAGCAAGGTGGCATCAATATAAAAAAGGTAATAGCAATGTAAAACATTCGATCAAAATATATATCAACTATAGGATAAATGTTCACAAAATGATGTTGTAATTTGTCATAAATCGATACTTACACCACAAATATGTATTGATTGTAACAATGTACCAAAAATAGCAAAGATAGTAAATGAATTGAAATGAAATGAAAGCTTAGGATGAAGAAAAATGATTTCCATGTTCTTGGGCTTTTCTCTCTTGTCCATAGAATATGATACTTGTTGGGTTCTTTCTTTTTTCAATCATGAAACCCCCTCGTCATCATTGAATTTCTTGACCGGGGGGCGCGCGTTCTCCTTTTGTATGTAACATATATGTATATATATACACTTGCATCTTACTCATTCAATATAGGAATTTGTATATTTACACTCGCATCTTACTCATTCAATATAGGAATTTCTCAAAAGCTATAAGTGAACATGTGTACTAGCAACACCACAGAATGCATGTCACCACCTTCGTACCATTTCCTCACCCAAAAAACAAAATCAAAGCAAGCCAAGTTTCGAATGAGGAATCAGGTTCGAATACATAGGCTTAACAGGTACATATTATATGCTTTAATTTTGTGGGTCTTGTTAACATTTATCTTCTTTCTATCAATAGGATTAATAATCTTATTTGAGTGTGGTTTTCTTTCTTTTGTGTGTTTTAGGGTTAATAAGTTTATTGAAGAAAAGATCAAACAAGAGATGGAGTTGAGGAACTTGAAGTTGTACATGGAGAACATGAGCATTTTGGAAGAGAATGAGAGGCTGAGGAACAAAGCCACCATACTTCATCAAGAAAATCTTGCTTTATTATCTCTTTTGGAGAACAAAAGGTTCAACCTTTGATCATTTCAAGGAAACGACTCTTTCTCCCTATCGATTTGCTAGAATTTTTGATTATAATGCTGTAGCATCTAATATGGAAGGCTGTTTAGTACAAGCTAAAATGAGTTTATTTATCTACTATGCATGTAAGGTTGTACCCTATTCTTAACATTTTGTACCATTTCTATTGTTAGATTCTAATATGCTACAAATATGTATCTCAAGCTTTCATATTTTGATGGAGATTCTTTTTTTTTTTCTTTTTATAAAAGGTCAACCCTCGAGCCCCTAATGGTGGGAACTGAAGCTTCTTATCACGTGTGAGAATATAAAAACCTAAACTTTGTACTACCCTTCTATTAGATGCTACAACATAATAAACTCAAATTTTGAAGGTTGTATCCCGTGTTTGACATTTTCTACCATGAGTTTATTATCATATGAATTCTTTTATCTCAAGTCTAAAAGTAATTTAGACAGAACGAGAATCCCAAAGCATTGACCTTAATTTCTACTTTCATGGAAATCGAGAACCCAATTCTTGTTTCATCATATCAAATAAAGTCGATGATTCTCTTTGTTGGTGTGTATGCACAACTCAAAGCATTAGATACTCTTATGTATCTTATACATTATGTTCTATCAATTTAACAAAAAAAAAACACTTCATTTACAATAGTCGTTATACAACATATATATTATGGTTGTTCTATATAAATGATTATTTGATTACCCACATACAATGGTTTTACTTAACTAAAGGAGCATAAATTGGTAAGAAAGAAGGACCCTAGTTCCTAAAAGTGAACATAAATTGGTAAGAAACGACCCTAGTTCCCAAAGTAATCCTCTTTCTGTCGGAAAATAAGCTCGGTAGCTGGCCTCGTGACTAAGTAATAATTTACGTGTGTACGGTTAAAGCATGAAAAGATACCATATGACGCTGCTTTAAAAATGTTGGGATGAAAAGCTTTTCATGTAGGTAGGTTACATCGATGAAAATGTACTATTTATCATAGCATTATTATGGTCTTGTATTTCTGGATTTCGAGTCAATTAACTAAGTTGAAACAAGATTTGGTTATTTCAGCCAACAAACCCATCATTGGCTTTAAATATGGGTTGATTTCTTGTAATTGTTACCTAGCATCTTGCTAGGTTGTTTCAATAAAATTTGGTGTGTTCAAAAAGAAAAAATTGTGTTTCAAGTACAACTATATTATATGGCATAACATGTAACATAACGGGGTGAGTGTACAGTTTAAGATGTGTTTTCCATGATTTCGTCATACTTAGTTAGGTTTATCAGAGCACTATAATTCTCTTGTACGCTTCATCATTTATTCAATCCAATCAACGACTTTACACACCTTCAGACACTACGCGTTCTTATTCTTCGATCAACCGCTCATCACTTTTGGATTCAATCACACTCCCTACCAAACACTAAATTACAAAATGATGATTTATTTTTACCAAATTGACCCAAGTATGTGAATTTGGTATCTATCTAAAGTCTATGGGAATTATCCCATAGGCTAAACTACATACCCAATGAAGAAAAATAACAAAAATGATGTTGTATTTGGTTAAGATTGGGACATCACAATTATGGGTCTTTTCTAAACATATTTGGGGGTCCGTGGCAAAAAATAAATAAATAAAAAAGCCTAGAAATATGAGTTAAATTATATATATATATATATATATATATATATATATATATATAAAAGTAAGTTCAAATAAAAACAGTAAATAGTGTGAGAACGTAAAAACACTATGTTTATGTTATTATTCTGTAATAAATTTTATATATGTGTATTGTTGAAGTAATTCTAATATAAATATTAACTTTCGATTAGTCATATATTCATTACAATGTTATTATTCTATTATAAACTTATATATGTACATTTTTGTAGTAAATTCTAATTTTAATTTTAACCTTTAACTATTCATTTATTCTTTGTTGAATAATGACATAAAGTTGTCGATACAAAATTCATTGCAGAATAATAACATAAAAAAGTGTTTTTACGTTCTCACACTATTTACTGTTTTTATTTGAACTGTCCCCTATATATATATATATATATATATATATATATATATATATATATATATATATATAAACAACTAGAGGACAGAGTTATTGTGATCTTGAATTTATGTAAAGAATGAGTTCCAATCAAATCAAATATTGTTTTTGACAAAAAAAAAAATTGTTAATGCTTAAAATTGAACTCACATCATTTTTAAGAAAGCAAAGAAACAAAACCAATAAGACTAAATTGACGTTTGTGGGCCTTATAAAAAATAAGTTCAAAAATATAGAAAACTAACGTTTGTGGGCCTTATCAAAAATAAATTCATAAAGAAAGAAACTAAGCTAATATAATGAAAAAACAAAAAATAAAACAAAAATAAAAATAAAAATAAAAATAAATATTTGAACGCCCAACACATAAATGAGGGCAGGCGCTTTGCCAAATAATTGGTCCCAATCGGTTACGAGGCTCTGGTCATTATGATGCTTCCATCACATACATAACTTCATTAACAATTTCTTAGAGTATACGGTGTGGGTCACAACGAGAAACGAATTGGCTGAGTTGGCACACGAAAACGGCGTCATGACACGGGGAACACCCCCCCCCCCCCCCAACTCGTTGAAGCTCGTTATGGCACTTCTCGTGCTCGTTACCACATATTGAAACGGGAATAGTAACCAATCAAAATCATTTTCCTACCTCTTTCTCTCTTTCTCTCTCTATCTTTTTCTACCTCTTAACAAGTTATAACATTGGAACACCATTTCCTGCATGGTGTTTATGGTGGTGTTAAGATTGATGTGGCATGTAAGATGACGTTATAACACCGGCCCATACCCAATGCTCTTAGGTATATTACTAGGAAAGAAGTTAGAGATTCGTTAGCTAAACGATTTCACAATTGTAAGCTTTTTAGAGCAACAACAATAACCCAACTCAATATGTCTACGAATTGCAAGTCATTAGATCAACTAAATGTCATTGATCCATGAACCTTTGATGAAACAACCTTCCCCTTAACTTACCTTCCCCTTAACTTACTTTAAGCTGAGTATCCCTACTTCATCAACATCCTCTCCCTCACATTAGATGGAACTATTATTTCACACTTGATCAACAAAGAAATTCAAATTTTAACCTATTTCCAAGCCCTAACTTAGATTTTGCTTCATGTTTCGTGTTTCAGTTATAAAGGAAATTTGTATCCGGACCTATTTCCAGGCCCCGCGTCAACCCGTCCCAAGACCCACGTGAGAAGTCAGTTGCAAAACACTAACCATATTTTAGGTCTACCAGCATCCAAACTTCATGCGTGAAATTTCACACCTCAACCAACCACTGAGCTCCCATCACATATCACTTATAAGACATAATTTTCTATTTTTTTATCTTTTAATTGTATTCAATGGATCATTAACTTTTATTTTGTTCTTATTACACCATTAAAGTACATTTCGACCATGTATTTATGTCATATCAGATTTGTGACATCATAATAAACACAATGCCGGCACCAGATATACCTAAATGAAATAATTGAATGTCACTGTGGACGCTACATAACATTCAATATCGGTGTGTAATGAGAACTGAAAAAAATTAGTGACATTGAATACAATTAAAAGTGGCCTAAAAAGCAAAATATGAATTATTAATTGTCATTTTATGACATTAACCCTTATTATAATTCTTACTTTTAGTTCTTCACTTAGACTATCATCCTCCATTGCATGCAATTTTTTATATTAAAATACATTTTATACACGTATATTATCACGTACTAGACTATTATCCACCATTGTATGCATTTGTCTATATTAATATATTGTGTACGACCACTTAATATTTATAGACATTTGTTGGATACAATTATATATGCTATGTATACAGATAGTCATCTAAGGGACTTTCTAGATTCGGAGTCTAATTTTCTCATGATACATAACAGAAGTCAAAGGCCTAAGAACCCAGTTTATCAAGATATTTTCACTAAATGATTCTCATCAACTCAAACAAATTCAACAATACCCGATAAACATTTCAAATATATAAATCAGTAGAATTTAATAGCATTTACAACTGCTTTCTATAAAGATTACACTTCAAACACTTTCTGATCATCTTAATAAGATTTCAAGAACAAGTGTAAAAAATGAAATTTCCTGTTTCAGTGTTGATTTTTTTGACCAATCTATAAATGTAACACATGTTGAGAGAAAACATAATGAATGAGATACAGAATTACAGATGCTTATGTATCAGTGGATCGTTCTTGTGATGATTTATAGATTCGGTATGCAGCTATGCACATTGTAGCATTGCCAATAACCGTTAATGCCCCTTGGATTGCAACCAAAACCTATAATTTATGTTGAAAATTGATGAAAGTTCGTGACTTTATTTCTACTCATAGAACAATTTAAACACAGTGAATCATATAGGAACATGAATGCGTTTTAAATTCAAGTAAAATGAACAGGATCAATCAATCTTACCTCTAGTGATTCCGAGTTATAAAAGAAATGCCAAGTACACGCACAAAATGCTCCTCCTAGTAAAGGCACCTGATGCAATTTACTCATTATGTTATGTGTAGATATCATACAACAATGGGGGACTCAAAATGAGTGAACTAATTGCAAATAAAGGGAGTTGGGATTGATAATAACTCACCATACCCCATGAAAGCCCCTTCCAAGACTCATATCCAGATTTCTCCCCATATTGCCATACTAAAATCATTGCTGTAATCCTTCGAATTTTGGAAAATGAGCAAAATCACAAATCATGGAGATACACTAAAGTAATAGGTTTGAAATTAGAAAATAAAAGCTAGGGTGGACTCGTAACAGAGCATCAAAGTATCCATCAGTAAGTTACCATTCAACAACGCTTGAAACATGGATTGCCCAAGTGGGCAATGAGAGAGCATTGGAGGGTTCCACGAGTTGCAGGGAAGAACCCAACAATGGCAACTCAGCAGCTACAGCAGTAGCTCCCATGAAAAGAGGAGTTGTTAGGGCGACCCCAGTTCCCATTAGAGCTGCCATCGTTTTCTTGTTATCGAACTTTTTGCAATTTGGGAAGTTTCTTGTGATCTTGTCATGATGGGTGTTAGGGTTACAAGATTTGGGGTTTAGCGTTTTTTGGGGATTTTTAGGAGAAAAAGAAAGGGGGTTTGGAGAAAATAGCAATGTTTGAAGAATTGTCATGTTAGAGATGATAAGTTTAGCGATTGATCAAGAAGATAGGAGGTTTTTTGATGATAAAATGACCAACCATTTTCCATGCCGTTCTTTCTTTCTCCGTTTCTATATGTGCTTATCAAACAAAACAAAAATAAAAAATTATTATTTAAAAGTTATTTATATAAGGAAAATCTACTAGAAGTTATATTATTTTATCTTAATTTACAAATAAGTCATAATTTAAGATTTATTTGTGAAAAAATATAAATTACCCATAAAAATGATTATTTGAATTTTTTTTTCTGATTTATTGGTTTCATTGCAGACTTAGTTGTATTAAAGTCTTATTATTTTACCATAATTTACGAATAAGTCTCAAACTAAAATTTATTTATGAAAAAACATGAATTACCGGTAAAAATGATAATTTGAACTTTTTCTCCCTATAGCACATATTTTATCAGTTTCATTGCTGATATGGACGTCTAATCATTAAATGAACTGACGAGATGGATATGTTGGGTTATATAATGATATGACCACCGTAAAACTTGATATTCTGTTGCATTGTATATTTTTTGGAATATGAAATACATCCAACGAAGATACAATAATTACATAAACTAGCAACAACTTCATCATTTTTTAGGTTTATAAGAAATTTCAAATTGTCTAACTATATCTTATATAACCTAACATATCAATTTCATCAACTCATTTCATGCCTTTTGTTCTTGGTAAAATACATTTTACCGATTCCATTGGTGATCTGGACGCGTAATCATAAAATGAACTAATGAGATGAATATCAAGTTTTACGGTAAACGTAGCATTCTATAACTCATTATATCCATCTCCTTAGTTCATTTAATGATTAGGCGTTCAATGTAGTAATGAAACCCGTAAAATGTGTGTTAAAGTGAGAAAATAGTCAAATCATCATTTTTACCGATAATTCACGTTTTTTCGTAAACAAATTTTATTTTGGAACTTATTTGTAAATTAAGGTAAAATAATGGTACTTTAATGCGTCCAAGCCAACAATAAAACTTGTAAACCGGGAAAAATATGAAATCGTCATTTTTACTGGTAATTCATGTCTTTTCGTAAAAAATAATTAGTTTGTGACTTATTCGTAAATTATGGTATAATTATAGGACTTTGCATTGAACTTTTTTAATATGACAACTCTTCAAATTTAGTTAAATTTCAACTAAATGTAATTTGAAATTAAACGAGTACAATTAAATAGGTTTTTTTATTTATATAATTACTTATAAAAACTAATTAAACGGGATTGAAATGTTTAAATTGTGTTTAGTCATTTAAAAGAAAAATATTATCATATAATATGTAGACCGAATAATATACCAAAACTTCAAAATCTACTATTAAAAATTTAATTATGTGCATCCAATATTTTATGTTTATTATTCATATAAGATTATTTTTATAGGTTATAAGTTATTATATAAATTATGATTATTTAACTTACTATTTGTAAGAGTAATTACAACAGATATCTTTGGCCACATTAATATAACAAAAAACTGTTAATTGCATTGAATCGCTATTTTAATATTACCGTTCTTCAAATTCCAAAAAGTCCAATTAAAAGTTACTTGGAACAAAATCAAAAAGTTTTTTTTTTATTTATTGTACTTAATTGATACTTATAAGACTTAAATAAATAAGATTAAAATATTTAAATTGTGTTTACTCAATTAAATGAATAATATAATCATCTAATGTCTAAACCAAATATTATACCAAAATCCTTCAAACTAATTATTAAAATTTTATTTATGTATATTTAATAGTTTGTGTGCATTTAATTATATAGAGTGTGTTTGTATTTTTTTTCTGAACGAATATATTAATCAAATATATAATATAAACTAATAAACTAAGTATGTTATCTTAAAAGTTAAATAATTAGCTTTTAAAAATAGAATAATATAAAAGTTTAACATATTAAAACTCAAATTAATATGGTTAAAGATAAATGGTTTATCTATGAAAAAAAAAAATACAACTTCTATATTTTTTGCTCAATTAAATGAATAATGTAATCATCTAATATCTAGACCAAATAATATATCAAAATCTTTCAAACCAATTATTAAAAACTTAATTATATCTCTAATGTTTTTTGTATATTTATTTATATAAGAGTATATTTATTTTTTCTCTATGAACATATGAATCAAATATATAAATAATACAAAGTTATATATTTGAGACAACAATTTCATAACTACTTACAAACTTAAGGATGTAAAAGTCTAGTTTGCAATAATCACATAAATACATAATATGATTGCAACATATTAGAAAATTAAGTATATTATATCAATAGGTCAAAATCTGTGACATTAAAATGATCATATTTTACATAAAACAACATATTTAAACTAACAAATTAATATATGTTATCTTAAAAGTTAAATAGTTAACTTTAAATATAAAATAATATAGTAGTTTAATATATTAAAAACTCAAATTAATATGGTTGAAGATATATGTTTTATCTACGAAAAAAATACTACTTTTATAATTTTGTATTCAATTAAATGAATAATTTAATCATCTAATATCTAGACCATATATAATATCAAAATCCTTCAAACTAATTATTAGAAACTTAATTATGTGTCACTCATATTTTTTGTGTATTTATTTATATAAGAGTGTATGTTATTTTTACTCAACGAACATATCAATCAAATATATAATACAAAGTTATATATTTGAGATAACAATTGCATAACTACCTTATAAACTTAAGGCCGTAAAATTATAGTTTGTAACAATCATATAAATACATAATATAATTGCAACATATTATAAAATGAAGTATATTACATCAATAGTTCAACTAAAGTTGTGATGTTAAAATATAATATTTTATATAAAATAACATACTTAAACTAATAAATTAAATATGGTATCTTAAAAGTTAAATAGTTAACTTTAAAAATAGAATAATAAATAAGTTTAACATATTAAAAGCTCAAATTAATGTCGTTGAAGATAAATGGTTTATCTATGAAACAAAAAAAATACAAATACAACTTCTATATTTTTTCTCAAGAAACAATAGATATAGGAACTAAAAAAATACATATACACAATAAAAGAAATGATCAAACTCCTATTTACTTACATTTAACATCTTCATCATATCATTTTCATATAACAAAAACAACATACAATAGCTTTTAAGAATACCGACATGAACATAATGAAAACTATTAACAAATGACTTAGCTTCTACAAATTGACATCTTCAAAAGTCGTAGCTACCTCTTTCTCATTCAATATAAATACATGCATAACAAATAGATCTTTGTGTGTTCTCAAATCATATTTCTCCCCATGTTATTCTCTAAACTTTATCAATATGATCATCTACCTATATAATTATATATATCTAATAACCAATCATGTGTCATAAATACCAATTAAATATCAAAAGTTAAAAAACTCTTGAGTTGTATTATCATACAAGTAGCTTAAGTTGAAAAGTTGGAGAGTTTCAAATGAATATGGTTCAAGATAAGTGACAATGACCGCCTTTATAAGAGATAGATAGATAATAAACATGCTTTAAACTTTATAAACTTGGTTACATTTGTCAAATTATATATCAAATACCCATTTAATACCTCATAACTTATCTTTATAATGACTAATTTCTAATATCCAAAATTATTTTACCAGTATCTTTATTCATTTGTTGTATCTAAAGTACAACTTTTTTAATACACAGGTACAATTTATTTTCAAATTGTAACTAAAAAAAAGAATATCTTTTTTTAGCTAAGGTTGAACTTCTTTAATACACAAGTATAATTTTTTCCTGGTTTCTAAAATGAATATTGTTCATATTCCAATTGTAGTTTCTTTAATCTTTAAGGAATATATTCCAAAGAGATGAAAATAATGTGTTGTTAAATTGTGGTCTTCATGAGGAGGTTTAGATGACTCATCCCATGGGTATTGCTCATCAGTCGTGTGAATTTTTTCTGTTTCAAAAAGTCCTATAAGGTATCAAACAACCCGTTGTATGTGGTTTGAGAAATTATAGATATTGATTGTTTCTCTTAGTTTTCATCCTATTCATTATTGTTTCCCAGATGACCAAGTGCATGACATAAACATAAACATATAGCATAATTACATACACTGCATCGGGCTTACCCCGACATCGGGCTTTCCCTAGAACACATAACACATAGCATATAAACTAACATACATCGGTTTTTCCCCGGAACACATAACATGCATGAATCACAAAGACATCAAGCATATATAACTACTTCTCGGGACCAACCCGGCATCGGACCGAAGTCCGGAACATATAAACTGCATCGGGCTAACCCCGACATCGGGCTTACCCCAGCATACTACAACTACATAACAGGCCGGTATTGTTGCCTTAGACCCGTTCCTACTGGAGGAAAACTCACCTCACACTGCTGAAGTCCTGTTGACCAAACCCTAGCTGCTGGATGATAGATTCCCGAATCTGTCAACATCAAAATAACACTCAATTACTAATTGGGTTCCAACACATAACCATATGTACATACTTGGGATAAATACTGTTTTACCCCAAGCTTAGTTTTATTCAAGCCCAAGGCGCAATCCAAAGGCCCAAAAGTCAACTATGGGTCAAAGCCCAACTCATGGCCCAATTTTCCAAATTGGGCCCAAACCTTTATAAGATCTTACCATAAGGCCCAACCATTTAGTCCAGTCCAACATTCAACATTCTAATGGCCCAATATCACATAATCATAAAGGCCCAAACTACGACCCATCTATGGCCTTATTTTCCAAATTGGGCCCAAACCCTCACATGGGCCTTACCCTAAAGCCCATTAAATTACTCTAGTCCATTTGATTGGTCTTGGATGACCCATTATTGGCCCAAACATCAGAGCCCAATAGAAAGGCCTAACACAAAGCCCAAGTGAAATTAGGGTTTCACATAAAATGACAATTAGCGTTAAGTGTTTATCACTAAACCCATTAAGAACTTAATCCATTAAGTCCATCACTCTTCCAAATAAATGATATGGAGTAGTTGGGCTTAATATACAATCCAATCCCAATGGCCCAAAAGTGGGTCTCAAGAAGTCCAAGACCCACATAATTAAAATTAGGGTTTTTCTAAACCCTAATTAGGGTTTTCTAAACCCTAATTAGGGTTTCCCACCCAACATGACCCAATAGGCCCAAAACTAATCTTTAAGCCCATTAGGGTTTCATTACGTCAATTAGGGTTTGCTAGTGGGGCACCACCCACTACCACCTCGGGTAGTGGTGGTCAATGGCGAATCGCGGCGGCGGCCACCACCTCACGGTGGTGGTTTGGTTCATTTTTCATTATCCTTTTGCTAATTACAATTACAAAGCTTTAACCCAAAACTAAACACACACGCACTAACTAACAAACACACACACAACCACCCTAGTGGTGGCCGGCGGTGGCACGTGGTGGCAGCCACCACCTCACGGTGGTAGTGGTGGCCTTTTCATAATTTTCCGGCCAAACGAAGCTACACACATCACACACGCTAAAACACAACACGCCAACACACACCTAAACACATAGCAGCACACACACACAACCACCTTCCACGGTGGCTGGTGGCGACAGGAAGGCGGCAGCGGCTAATTGTCTTCAACAGCCCCCGACAACGGGGGTGTCGGCTAGGGTTTGCGATCTCGACTGGCGAACGACAGCAGCAGCAATGACCCAAGATGGCCCCTGCTCGGTCTTCGTTAACGGCAACGCGACGGTTCCACAGCGCTACAGCGGCGGACTTGGGCTGAGGCAGCCACCCAAACGCGAACCAAAAGAAGAAGGAGAAAGAGGAATGTCCAAGAAGGCCAACAACATAGCCCTGACGTCGTTTCGGGCAGCTATGGCGATCGTCCGATGGTGGCATTGTTGTGGTGTTTGGACGGCGAAGGAGCGGCTGCAGCGAGCTCGGCAGCGCAACAGTGACTAGATGTCTTCCACCTTCGATGGCGGCTGAAGAAGGAGAAGAAGAGGAAGAATGGTGGACGTCGGTGACCGCTAGCTGGTCGGAAAGTGAATTAGAGGGACGGGGTCGGCGACCGGCGGCTTGGAGGTATAAGGTGGCGGCTAGGTGTTATCTTCTAGGGTTAGGGTTTTTCCAATACACTTATATATATATATATATATATATATATATATATATATATATATATATATATATATATATATGTAGCTGCATGAGGAGGGGTGGGGGTGACGGGTGTAACCCGTGTTTCACCAAACTTACATCCATTTTAACAATATCGGCCCCTCCTACCAAATATTTTCCAATTTAAATCCAAATCTTACCTTTTAGCCCCTGCCTCCATGAAACCTTCTCAACTTTAGTCCAATACTTACCATTCAGCCCTTAGCTTCCAACATCTCTTCAAATTAAGTCCTAATTTCACCAAACCGCCCCCCGTCATCTAAAATCTTTAGAAAATAAGTCTCGAATTTACACGAATAATCTAAATAATAACATTTGGCTCCCAAAAACCAACGCCCTACTAAATACTATGGATTTTAAGACCAGGATTCATTTATTAGTCTTTACTTATTTATTCACATAATAAACGGGGCGTTACAAAAACAGTAAGGGCAAATAAACATGGCTTATGAGGCATTGGAGATGATGTGCAAAACTATACCTATCAACTTTTAAATTTATAAACCCAACCAAATTAACTAATTTATGCACTTATAGGCAATGTACTTAGTCTGATTATAGAATAGCTTAGGTAAGTTGGGTGTCGAACTCAGGGAACAGAATTTAACTAATTAAAATAATTACTAAAAGTTAAACTAAGAAACAAACTTTAATTTGGGTTTTTACTGATTTTTCAAGATAAGAAGAACTTAAATCAAATTACTAGGAAATTAAAAACTAAGCAAGCTAAGAAGATGATTTTTACTTCAAGATTAAAGAGTACTTCCGTTTAGTTCCGATTTCCCCCTCTCATGTGGTTGATTTCTAGTGGATAGATTATATTGATTACCAATTCTTTAAAATACTAGTTATTATGATCAAATACCTAGATGTCCCAATTTATGAATTACCACGAAATGATCAAGCACAAGTTAAACACCAAATTGATATAATCATGAATTGGACTATGAATGATAAATCAAAAAATTACCAATCCTAGGTCAAGAAAAGCAATTCAAGCACAAATTAATGATCAATTATGCTCTCTAACATAGTTAAAGTTATTAAGTTTTAATTACTTAACCCTAGGACTTTATTAATCACTAGCTCTAATTATTTAATGATCATAAACAATTAGATAACAAATTCATGCAACTAGAGTGATCATCTATTACACAGAACTTGATTAATAAGCAATATAAGCTAAAAATTCAACATGATAGGATTTTGATTATCAAACACAAGTAAAATCAACACAAAACATCCATAATTTCGAAATCAACTTATAAGAATCAAGTTCATATTCACCAAACATAAGTATTGGATGATTAGCCCATAACTAAAACAGAAACAAACATGAAATCAAAGTTCACTAGAGAAGACATGGTAAAATCTAGCAAACCGAATGATTCAATGATGATCTTACTTCAGTTATCTTTAAAGCTCGAGTGCAATTTGAAATCTTCACTTCTGAGGGGTTTTTAAGGTTTTTCAAGCGTAGTACTTAGCTTAATCCTCAATCCTACCTCTAGAATTCGACCTAATGTCCGGTTTATATACTTTCCTAAAATCTGGTCGCCATGGCGTAGGGAATAGGTGCCACGCCGTGGGCATCTTTTAAATCCTGTATGCGATAAGTCATCTGATGATCACGGATCTTCTCCTCCCCATAGTGTGGGATAGAATGGCCACATTGTGGGCTTCAAAATACATGACTTCTTTTGACTTCGATTGATATAGCCCACTCTTTCCTGCTTCCAGCTCCACATTTGCTTTATTTTCATCCCGAGCATGTCTTTGCTACTACAAAATAGATTTCAAACATAATAAGTACTTTATCTCCCAAAATAAGCATAACTATAGCTAAAAGTATTAAGGTGTACAAAAGATATGATTAAATATGCCCATATCAAAATACCCCACACTTGGCTTTTGCTTGCCCCCAAGCAAAACTGATTTTATTATTATCATACCATCACATCAAAACCCTAACTACAAACATCGCACAAGACAATCCTTTTTAAGCTTCTCCATTACATCAAGACTGCAATGCATGTATTTGTGTCTAATATATATTCTTAGAAACTTCCCCAATCCTAAATACTCACAATCCTCATAAACACATCCCAGTTATTTTGAACAACATTCATTTTATGCACCATTCCGAATATATCCTTAGAAATCATTCTTAACCTCACAATAATTTTTGGTTAACCCCCAAGCATACATATGGAAAAATAACCTAGAAAGAAAAATTACAATAAATAATAACTTGGCAAATTGTCTTATTCTTGAGTCTTCGATTTTTGATTTTCTTGAACTTTTCTTCATAATATTTCTTGACCTTCATAGCTTTTTAGACTCTTATTCACTCAAACTTTTGCAACTTTTTTTTTTCTTTTTTTTCTTTTTTTTTCTTTTTTTTTCTTTTCTCACTTTTTCACTCAAAACTAAAAATCTTAAAAATAAAAACATATGCTTAAGCAAGGGAACTTAACTTCAACCCTTATTGGTTAGAGGTATTAGTCTAAAGTGTAATGACTACATAAGCTCTCCTAGATACATTTATGGTACACGATGTTAAACATATTATGTCCTTCAAACTAAACAAGGTTATGTTTTTGTCCCATGATTTCACCAAGATAGGGAAGCGACAAATACACTAAAACATATGTTGGCTCAAATAAACATCGAAACTCGCATTGGATCATCCCACACAACACTAGAAACCTAAGTCTCAACACAACACTACAATAATTTTTAAACTAGATTCAATTTAGACCATTATTTCAAATCTTTATATACTAAAATTTTAAAATCCCAGTCTTTAAAAATTTTATCAGTATGCCTGCATTCTTATATTCAACCCTCTACCCCACACTTAATTGATGCAATGTCCCCATTGCATACTTAAACAATTAAAGAACATAAAAGTAAAAAGGAGAAATTTGAATAGACTCTCATGGGATAGTAGTGGCGAGATCAAATTTTGAAACTTGTGTAGTTGACATCTCATACAATTTGATAGAAAAACAATACTTCTAGACCCTCTTCTCATGAATGTAAATGTGTCGGATTAAAATGAACCAAAAACCTATCTTCAGCAAGTGTGCTGAGTAGGGCCACGACATGGAAGTGATGGCCACATCATGGGGGCTTCTCCGAATGTCTTTTAGAGCCAAAATATAATGCATCCTCACTTGTTAATGGCTTAGGACCATTCTCGGCCTCTTCTTTCTATAAAATTCTTCCAAACTCTTCTCTTCATCTGGCAGGCACCCTACACTTATTCAGAAATATGTTCTTCGATTGTAAAGTTCCAAAATCTCACGACATTTTCCAATTAAGCTTATTCACTACTTTACTTTCTTTCAACACTACAAAAATAAGATCAAATGACTAGAGAGACACATCATCATTCAGTTAAGAAAAGATAAATCTAATAACGAAAAAAACTAAAAAAGAAATCAAAATGAAAAGAAAATGCAAACTCTTAAAACATCGGGTTGCCTCCCGATAAGTGCTTCTTTTTTAGGAGTCGTGAGCTGGACTCCTTCCCACTCTACGTTGTTGTTGGTGGGAGTAGGGTTTCCCTCTTCTCCTTTTGTTCTTTCCATTTCCTTTCGTAAGCATGTGCACTTCTGATGTACACCTTCTTCGTGTTTTCCTTCTTCTTTGTGTTGACATTTTCCTCGTGCTTGCATTTCAAATGTTTACTTTTTCCAGCAAGTTGTGTCTTCCTTCTTTTTTCTTTTTCTTCCACTTCCATATTGTCAATGATTGGCTTGCTTACATCTTTTTCACTCTTTTTTTAGGCTTATCTCCTCTTCATCATCCGAATCAAACTTTTGTTCTTCACTTTCCTCCTCCACTTGAGCCTTGGGTGTAGTGAATGCGAATACTTCAAAGGTCATAGGAATTAAAGCTTTTGGATTGGAACACTTTACTTCTTCAACTTGAGGCTTCTCCCAAGCTTTCAACTCCTCCTCTATCAACTTCTCTATCTCATTTAACTCGTTGAGATTTTCTTTATCCAAATCATTCACCCTAACACCTCATCTATTGGCTTGTCATAACTCACTTTTTGGTTCATTTCAAAAGTTATTTCTTCATCTTCTACACGAGGTGTGAGTTTAGAATCATGGATGTCAACGAGGGCTCTTGCGGTACTCAAGAATGGTCTTCCCAAGATTTTGGGAAGGTCTTCATCTTCTTTCATGTATAACACCGCAAAATCAACAAGAAAAATAATCTTTCCAACCTTTACTAACAAATCTTGTATAATCCCGCGTGGATTAGTTATTGAGTGATCCGCCATTCGAAGTGTCATCCTTGTGTTTTGTAGCATTGGTAGAGCGAGCTTCTAGTAAAAAGAATATGACAAGAGATTTATGCTAGCCCCTGAATCGGCTAAAGCATTTATTGAAGTAGAATTTACAAATTCACAAGGTAGAGTTAATCGGCCCATATCTCCCATTTTTATAGGCAACCCATCAATGATTGCAGCAAAACACAATTCATTAAGCACAATGGTAGATGCTTTTTCTAACTCTTTTCGGTTTGTCATTACATCCTAATCTAGTTTTAGGAAGCTTAGTCATTGATTTGAGGAATGGAGCATTGATTGAGAGGGATAACACTTGTTCCATGAATTTCTTCTGTTCTGGCTTCAGAGGATTTTTTAGGGCTCGAGATGGATAAGGCATCGGAGGCTGATATGGTTTTGAAGGAGAAGAATTTTCACTCTTTAGTGGCCACGGCGTGGCAAGGTCGCCACGTCGTGGGCACTGGGCAGAACTTGATTATGATTTTGCTTCGATCTTCTCTTGTTCTAGTTGTGGATCGGGTTGTATGGTAGCTGCATCATGGATCACTAATGTCTCATAATGAACCTCTTTTTTAGTGTATATTTTCATAACGTGAGATTGTGCTTTTGGTTCAGGATTCTTGAGTGGTAACCGCTCATTCACGAGTTTGGTCAATTGACCCAATTGAGTTTCAATATTTTATATAATAGCCTATTAGTTTCATATCGTAGCATCATTTGTGTCATGCCTCTTCTCAAAAATGGATGCAAAGCATGCAATCATTAACTCGAATTCGTACTTGTTATTGACTGGTGGTTCTTTTTGATAAAAGCCTTGGCCGGTTTGCCTATACTTCTCGTCCTTTTGCTTCCTGTATTCATTGTATGGCAACCACTCCTTCTTTGGTTTCATACTTTTCTCCACTCGGGTAACATACTTGGGCTATTCGGTTCCCATTCTCATATAGATCGCAATCTTTGGTCAAATATGGTCCATTGCAATTGTCACGTCCAACTCATATGGCATGTATGGACTGATCCATTTCTGTCATTCACCGATCCATGTTCTCTAGTTTAGCCATTATTGCAGCTAAGTTCTCGTTTCATCGTCATATCTGCTATGTACCTTGTCTCTTCTTGTACTCTTCCATCGTCATATCTGCTATGTACCTTGTCACTTCTTCTTCAATCTTTATGGCATCCTCTGAATCGCTTTCAGTTCCTTCCTCGTATCCTACTTCTTTCTTGCTTGGAGTCTTCTCAAAATGCTCGAAATTTCCAGATTGAAAAGTGTTGCTTGACTCGTCAATCTTCTTATCCTTCTATTTTTGAAAAGCCGATCCAGGATCTTTAAACGGTGAATCTATTGGAGTTTTGGATCCTAGGGTTATATATCACTGAAACAAAAACAAAAATGTGTAAAATGAATAAAAATAAATAAACTAATTTTTTTTTGTTTAGTGACCATCACAAGGTCAAAGGTGCCCACGACGTGGCTACTGAACAAATAGAAAAATTAAATTAATGTAGAAAAATAACTTTTTGTGGTTTTTACCCCACAAAAAGGATCGAATAACTAAAATTAATTAAACTAAAAATCAAATAAGTTGTTCCCCGGCAATGGCACCAAAAACTTGATGTGCAAAATTATACCTATCAACTTATAAATTTATAAACCTAACTAACTTAACTAATTTATGAGGCTTTATAAAAAACTTTGTAACTTTTATAAAATCTTGTAAAAGTTGGTACGAAGGAGATTGCCAAGGAAAATGGGAGCACAAGCGACAAATTGAAGATTTTTGGGTTCATATGTCCCTTAGGAAATGACTTGACACTTTTGTATTGGCTCAAAAAAGTGTCACTAGAACTATGACTTGGTTTACACTATTATGAATGCTTCGTGTTGTTTATTTAATTAAATTATTATGTGTGGTTGATAAATTAGTTTTTTCTACATGCTAAAATAATTTTTGAACAAAATAAACATCACATGGAGTTTGGTTGTCAAAATTTATAATGTGAACATAAGATGTAACAAGTTATTGTTTTAAAATAAAATCTAGTTTTATAAAAATGATAATAACGACAAATTTTGAAATACTCAATGTAAATTATAAAAACTCCAAATATATAAGTAATAAAAGGAAGTTTTATTATTGATATAAAAGTTTCAAATGCGCCTAAACTCAAACTTAATACCGGTTATTAAATTTAAAATCGAATCGCTTCAAATTATATAAAAACTAACTTTTTATATAGAACATTTAAAAATGATTTTCTTTTGAAAATTGATGCCATGGATAATTATATGCATGTAATAACAATCTTTGGTTTAGAAAATAATCTAGTTATATACATAATTAAATTATTTACGAGTCGGAACCAAAATCGCACGGAAACCCGAATATCTCGAAAAATCAAACATTCCCGGTCTAAGTGAGGTTACGACCGTAAACGTGTTTACGGCCGTAAACTCGTTTACGGTCAATAACGAGTGGACCCCCACCACACCCCTATAAATACGATACCTCCACCTTCATTAGAACATTTCTGGCAAAAAACTCTCTCCTTCTCTCTCTAAGAACCTTAACCGTAAACACTCAAAACGCCTTCAAACTTCGGAAATCATCGAGAAACCACGTTTGGAGTCACTTGGGAACGCCTGGAAACGATTATCTCTTCGAAATCAGCACTAGTGTTCTTGAGTTTACGGTCAGCCTTCAGAAACCGTAAACTCTGTTCTTGAGTTTACGGTCCAAGCCTTCAAAGACCGTAAACTCTGTTCTTGAGTTTACAGCCGTAAACTCACCGAGACTTCAGAAACCGTAAACTCCAGCTTAAGACCGTAAACACCTTTTTGGTAGTGCTTTTGACTGAAAACCCACTTTCATCGATTCGATTAAGTCCCGATAACATTCCTCAACCGAATACAAGTGTACATCTAACACGTTATCTAACGAAATCGCTAATTTAGATACATATATGTATTTATTTGATAATAGGATTCCGTTAAGTGTCACGTGCAACAACTCGAGGATCTTCATTTCAGTCAACGATTTCACAACAAGAACTGTGAGTTCATACCCCTACATTTTTCCGTGTTTTTAATGTTTTCAGGGGGGGAATACAAGCTAAACATAAATGTTTTCAAAACTTATGCAAATCTCATACTTTAACCCTTTTGTACTGTGTTGAGCATAAGGGACGTTTTCACAAAAATTTGCATAGTTTTCCGGACACGCTATTCACTATACATGCAAACTATAATCGGTATAGTTTGGGATTTTCGAAACATCACGAGTACAGAAACTTTCACTATTAAACATATGCACTAAGACATAAATAGTTTACAGTTACATCACCACTTCATCATGGTTTTTCATAACTGTAATTATCATTATATACGGTATACATACGGATTTTCACTACGATAGAACACTACTACACTACATGTAAACTACATTGTACGATACTGTGAGGCGCTACTTCACTACTGTACCCTTAGGTGTACAGGGATAAATCCTACCATAGTATAACCAGAGTCTCATGGAGGGAGAGCGTGAGATTTGTGAATAGATCTATTCGGGACTGACAATCCCACATCTGGACTGCTAGCTACAGTTAGGCAGGCATGCCTGAGATGTACAAATGTCATTTAACTCGACGCCTGAAGAACGTTGGAAAGGTCTCTAGTCATATCAAGCATGGTTATACGACTCACATTATGTATAATTCACCTTTAGTTTACAACTTGGCACTCTTCAACAATTTTATTTTTACTAAATAGGACTGATACACACTACGTATACTGGCTAAAGCCAGGGTTTTCAAACAGAGCCGATTAGGCAATGGTTTCACATAGAAGATACTTACACTTCATGATTAGTTTTAGCTAGTCACATGAGGTAGTATTTTCGCATATCACTACAGTTTTCAGTAACGAACATTCATGGTTTTATACGAAATCGATAACGCTACCTTTTCACTAAAGAAAATATCGGATTTTCTTGGAAACATACAGATATTCATGGTTTATTACAGAATTGATAACACTACATTTTCACTAAGGAAAATATCGGATTTTCTTGAACCTATACAAATATTTTCCGAACTCATCAACGATTTTCACTACAAACCACCGCTTATAAACTCACCAGCTTTATGCTGATACTCTTTTAAACTGCTTGTATTCTCAGGAAATCAGTAGACAGGTACTTGCTGGATTTTCGAGGAACGGGAGCAATAAGAGTTTTAAGTTTATACTATACAAAGCTATTGAATGTAATTCAAACAACGTTTCAAACTGATGTAAACATTTTTATTTTAGTATGCATTGTACTGGTTGTGTTGCTATGATTGCTATTATTCATTGGGTGTGATGCTACACATGACGTCCTCCCCCCCGGAACGTTTCCGCCATCGGTTTCGGGGTGTGACATGTACTTTGTAAGAAATATTTGCGGAATTTGTTCCCAAAAAATGATAAAGAATTTATCAAAGCATTTCCGAAGAAATGTATTTTCATTATATTAAAAACACCGGGATGTCATTGTCAATACTCAATACATATCAAAAGCACAAACAAAAACAACATAGGCCTTACAACATTCTATTTATTTCTACTGGCCTATAATCCATAATCTCTCATCAGATCATCGCATATATGCTTTTGTGCCACTACCTTTAATACAAGAAACTGAGTGGGTCAGGTTTGGGAGCTTGGTGAGCACATATGATTTTCAACCCACAATAATTAAGTTTATTAATTTCCTCAAATCAATCAACCCGATTACCCGTTCTCGTTATCCTCACTTTCTGACCCTAAAGCATCTAAATTAAGGGACATATCATAAGGATCATCACCGGGAAGATAATACTGCTTAGGGATTCCTCAACGTTTGTTTAATTGTATATTAAAATAATGTAATTACGTAATTACGTACGTTTTCTAAATACCTTTTTAAATATGAAATTAAATTTGTTTGCATAAATACATATTTAGATAACGTAATTATGTAATTAAATACATTTGTTGAATACGCATTAAGATATCTATCTTTCAAAAGCTTATGAGGCACATATATAATGTGCATTTATCTTTTTTATTTTTTTAAATTTAACGACAAGACTTTCAAAATTTTACAAAAACATAAATGTAACGCCCAGATCTCTGGTATGCATTAAATATTTATTTATTCATTTTAAGAGAAGGACTCGACGAGTTGTTGGCCCTAACTCGTCGAGTAGAAGTCAGATTATGCGCAGGGTTTAAGCTGTCTACTTGACGAGTCAAGAGCCCTCGACTCGGCGAGTAGATCGGCCAGAATGAAACCCTAATTTCGGGTTTTTTCACCCTATTTAAGCATCTTAATCCCCACCCCTTGGCCTCATTTACAGCCTCCTTGTCCCAAACCCTAGAGCATCTTGTGAGTGTGTGAGCCATTTGTAAGCAATCTTTTGTGTTCTTGAAGCTTGGAGAAGAAGAAGGAGTTAGAAGGCTCAAGAGGAAGAGGGTAGATCCAGAAACTACACTTATTTGGCTACATATTCTGGTAATCAAGTTTCTATCTTGACCTCTAGTTCATTCGATCTCTTCCTTTTTCCTTTTTATGAAGATTTTGGCCCAAGAATGATAACTTTTGGAGAATGGACGACCAAAGTGGATAATCTTCCAGATCTAGGACTTAGAGGGGTTGTTATGATATAAAGGTGCAAACTTTATGCCATTGGAGCCCCCATGCAAGACATAGAGTGTTATATTGGCCTTTTTAGCCCTAAAAGGCCATGCATGTGGAGAAAGGTTGGAACTTTACGTGTCCAAGTAGTGTTAGGAGAGCAGATCTGAAGTTGTAAGCCTTAGTTTGGTGAATGGATGGCCTAAGGACCAAGTTCTAGGTCCCAAGGAATTAGGTTTTGAGCTAAACCCTTTAAGAATGGGTATTAAGGGGTAAAGTCAGAAACTTTACCCTTAAAAGGACATTTTCAAGGCTATTGTAAAGTATCATGCTTGGATCTGAAGTGTAAGGGCTTAATGCTTTAAGATAGCCCAAACAGACAGGGAACTCGGTGAGTCCAATAAGGGACTCGACGAGTTGAAGTCGGGTTGTCCCGATTTTATGACAGGTAGAACTCGACGAGTCTGGGAAGGGACTCGGCGAGTTGACTCGGTTGACCGTGAGTCTGAGTTTTACAGCAACTCGCCGAGTTGGGAGATAACTCGACGAGTTGGGGTTGACTGGGAGTTGACCTTGACTTGACTTTGACCAGGATGTTGACTTTGACCAGGGGTAAAATGGTCATTTTACCTTAAGAAGGATTATCAGATTCTGATTAAGTGTTATTGTGAAATTGATAGCCGGGGAGTCGTTGGAGCAGCCGTCAGGGATTCCTCACACGAGATTTCACAGCTAGCATTCGAGGTGAGTTTCCTCCAGTAGGAACGGGTCTAAGGCACCAAGGCCGGCCCGTTTAGTTAGTAGTAGTTTCGGACTATGGTCTGATGTCGGGCGGGGCCCGATGTAGGTTTATATGCTTTTCCGGATTTCGATCCGATGCCGGGGCGGTCCCGAGGAATGCTTGTATGCTTGATGTCTTTATGATTCTTGCATGTGTTTGTATCGAATGTTTCCGGACTTCGGTTCGATGTCGGGTCGGTCCCTAGGAATGTTAGTATGTTACCGGATTACGGTTCGATGTCGGGCGGGGCCCGAGGAACGTTTAAGTGTTAATGTTATGTGCTTAGGTTTATGTGTATTGTTGTTATTCTCTTATGTATTCTGAGATTTGCTCGATGTCGGGCGGGGCCCGATGCCGAATAGGGTTCGATTCCGGGCGGGACCCGATGCCGGGAAAGCTGATGCCGAGCTTGACTCGATGTAGCAGGGGCGGGGCCCAAGATATGTTTATGTGTTATGTGTATGGTATGTGGTAGTTGGGGAGACTCACTAAGCTTCGTGCTTACAGTTTTCAGTTTTGGTTTCAGGTACTTCCACTAGCAAGGGGAAGGGCTCGGGATGATAGCCTGGCACACACCACAGTTTTAGCCTGGGATGTTTAGACTCTGATATTTGTCTCATAAGATTTTGATATAGTATTTGATATGATGTTTTGAGATACATGATTCTTGATTTTCTTTATGATGATGGATGATTTATGGTCTTGTTATAAGTTTTAAAACAAAATTTTTGGACTGTATTTTTGGGATGTTTCAAGTTTGTATCAGAGCCTTGGTTTGAGGGATTCGGGCACACTCTCGGGTGTGTCTGAACTCAAACTAAGGACATGGTATAAAAATTTTCAAAAGAAAATCATTTTTAAAAAAAGAATTTTAAAAGAGAAAAAAACTTTGAAAAGAGAAAAAGGGTGTGGTGCATGCAATCAGCCGAGCTCAAGTAAGTGCTCCAAAATTACCCATACAAGTTATGTTATGATATGTTTATGAGAATTACATGCTAGATGAGGAATAAGGATCTAGGAAGGATGCCTTATGTGCCTGTTATATGTATCTTAGCTTTATGAACTGCATTCTAGTACAGATTAGTCAGGGATAGCCTGAGAGAGATATGATTGATTATGTTTACTCGATGCTAGAATGATGTTTGCTTTGTGCTTTTAGGAGTTCTAGTTATCTTTTACTAACTAGTAAATGAATATGTTATGTTACATATTGTGGGGATTGAATAATTTCAGAAGGTTAGGTCTAGCTCTATTGCGCAACTCTTGTTTGAGTCCAACCGTTGTAGGGTAGGATCTCTCATTCGAAGAATTATCTAGTTTAGTGATATGTAATAGTATTCACGAGCTAGTTAGGGGAAGATAACAGGAATTTCTTATCCAGCTGATAGCGAAGAGTGGGTTGGTGATTACCCTAGGGCAAGCCTAGGATGAGTTTAGCATGAGATCAGCGGTAGTAGTAGAAGGTACTTAGTGGAGTCGAGGCAGTTCTTGAGGAAAGTACGGATAGATGTGGAATGTAGTATGGGCCCGTACTACTGAAAGCATAGGATCCGTACTTAAATCAAGGAAGGTTGAGATGAATCCAGGGAACTTGTAGTGTGTTAGGTCCCTCGAGATATGATGAGTATACTTATGTTTGTTATGGTGTGTTTTCAGTATGGTGACGCTACGCACTAGGCTGATTGGCACCTCAGGCACTGGTGAGGGATCATGCTCAGGCTCTGGAACCGAACAGATGGATGAGCAGACGAGGTAGTTTATTTCGTCTGAGATCACACGCAACATTTTAGAGCAGACTCCTGTGATCATTTGTACGGTCAAGGAGGGTATTTTGGAGCTTCTAGATGAGAAGTTGAACGCTTTCCGCACTGAGGTGGCGGCCATGATGGGGTCGCGCACACTGACATTCCGAGAGTTCAGGGCTTGTCGAGCTCCCGACTATCATGGGGCGCGGTACCCTATTTCTAGCAGCAGATGGTTGGCTGATGTCGCCAACGCATTCCGTACGAGCAGATGTCCTGAGGGGGACAAGGTCCGACTTGCATCCTGTCTTCTGAAGGACAGGGCACGTGATTGGTGGGAGGAGGTCGGACGAACCATTGGGGATGATACAGTTCTAGATACTATGACCTAGAATGATTTCTCGGCCAGGTTCAGGGCCGAGTTTGCACCTGTAATTGAGGTGAAACAGCTAGCGAGGGAGTTCCAGGATCTTGAGCAGACGACAGAGACTGTGGCGGAGATCATCGCCAAGTTTAGGGAGAGGTCCCTTCTTGTTCTGCAGTACATGGCGGACAAGGAGATGAAGAAGGCCCGATATCATGAGATGTTGCGGAGTGATATCCACCAATTCGTGAGTCGCTCCAGCTACAAGACGCTAGAGGACATGATTGCTAGGGCTCGAGAGAGGGAGTTGGATTTGGAGATGGAGAGGAAGAGGAAACCAGATGGGGTTCAGACATGCAGTTCAGGAAAGAAGCCCAAGGTATCATATTACAGATCGAGGAGCCAGCAGGGCCGCAGCCGGTGTGGCAAGTGCGGAAATATGCACTAGGGGGCGTGTAGGGCGGGGAGTTCGGGCTACTTCAAGTGCGGCCGAACGGGACATATGAGTAGGGATTGTATAGCTACCACCACCACCACAACAGTTTCAGATCTGACTTGCTTCCAGTGCAATTAGAGGAGCCACAAGAAGGCCCAGTGCCCGAGTCTGGCAGCAGCAGGACAAGTGGCGGCACCCGCTCTTGCCACGTTGAGGATTACAGATGGTCGTCAGGGCCGAGCAGAGGCACCGACGGCGAGGAGCAGGGCTTTTCAGCTTACTGTTGAGGAGGCACGTGTGGCTCCCGATGTTGTGACGGGTATGCATTCTCTCCTTATCTTTCTATTTGTTATGATTATTACTTATGTTTATGTGTTCGTTATAGGATCGTTCTTAGTGAACGGTATATCAGCCTTCGAGACTCTTAAACAGCGGTTATGCGAGGCACCAATTTTGACTCTGACCGAGGGAATTGATGACTTTGTGGTTTATTGTGACGCGTCGTTTAGGGGCATGTGTGCAGTTTTGATGCAGCGAGGTCATGTGATAGCCTACGCGTCGAGGCAGCTGAAGCCTCACGAGGCTAACTATCTGACGCATGATTTAGAGCTGGGGGTTGTAGTGTTCGCCCTCAAGATTTGGTGGCATTACCTCTATGGGGTCCGTTGTACCATTTACACGGACCACAAGAGTTTGAGGTACCTCATGGATCAGCTGAATCTGAACACGAGGTAGCGTCGGTGGTTAGATTTGGTGAAGGATTATAACTGTGAGATCCTTTACCACCCGGGCAAGGCCAATGTGGTGGCCGACGCCCTGAGCCGCAAGACGGTGGCGACTCCGATTAGAGATATATGTTTGAGGATGACAGTGATCACTCCACTGTTGGAGCAAATTAGTGAGGCGCAGGTAGAGGGCATGAAGGAAGAGCGCCAGAAGTGCGAGAGGATTGTAGGCCGGGTGGCCTCGTTTGATTATGATAGCCGAGGGTTGTTGACCCTGCATGGGAGGGTCTGGGTTCCGTACTGGGGCAGAGTACGGCAGGTTCTGATGGATGAGGCCCATAAGTCGAGGTTCTCCATCCATCCTGGGGCGACGAAGATGTATTGGGATCTTCTCCCTGATTACTGGTGGCCCTGCGTGAAGCGGGATGTAGCGTGGTATATGGAGAGGTGCTTGACCTGCAGGAAGGTCAAGGCTGAGCTCCAGAGACCACATGACAAGATGCAACTGCTAGACATTCCCGTGCGGAAATGGGAGGATATCACCATGGATTTCATTACCAAGCTTCCCAGGACCGCACGTGGAGTAGATTCGATATGGGTCATCGTGGATCGGTTGACCAAGAGCGCGCATTTTATTCCGATACAGGAGAGCATATCGGCCGAGAAGTTGGACGAGATATACGTGCGTGAGATAGTGGCATGTCATGGAGTGCCTGTCTCGGTGGTGTCAGACCGAGATGTCCATTTTACTTCCAGATTTTGGAAGCAGTTTCACGAGGAGATGGGTACTCGTCTCCACTTCAGCACCGCTTTCCACCCTCAGACAGACGGACAGAGTGAGAGAACGATACAGACTCTCGAGGACATGCTACGCACATGTGTTTTGGATTTCGGTGGCAGTTGGGTTACGTATCTTCCGTTAGCGGAATTTTCGTATAACAACAGTTACCACGCCAACATAGACCGACCTCCCTTCGAGATTCTATACGGGAGGAAGTGTAGGACCTTAATCTGTTGGGGTGAGGTCGGTCAGAGAGTCATGGGGAGTACTGAGGTAGTACTCAAGACTACAGAGCGGATCCAACAGGTCTGGAGCAGGCTCCAGACTGCTCAGAGTCGGCAGAAGAGCTACGCCGACAAGCGACGTTTAGATTTAGAGTTTCAGGTGGGCGATATGGTCCTCCTGAAGGTGTCACCTTGGAAAGGTGTCATCTGGTTCCAGAAACGGGGCAAGCTGGGCCCCAGGTACATTGTTCCTTTCAGGGTTATATCCCGGGTGGGCAGGGTGGCTTATCGGTTGGATCTACCGGCAGAGCTCAGTCGGATACACAACACTTTTCATGTTTCCCAGTTACGGAAGTGCTTAGTGGATGATTCAGCGAATGTGCCCTTGAAGGACATTCAGGTTGACGACAGCCTGAACTACATTGAGAGATTGGTGGCGATCCTGGATCGTAAGACGAAAACCTTGAGGAACAAGGTTGTTCAGCTAGTGAAGGTGCAATGGCAGCACCGCAAGGGTTCATAGTGGACTTGGGAGCCCGAGGAGGAGATGAGGGAGCACTATCCAGAGTTGTTTTCAGATGCAGCAGACTTCAAGGACGAAGTCTAAGACAAGTGGGGGAGAAATATAACGCCCAGATCCCTAGTATGCATTAAATATTTATTTATTCATTTTAAGAGAAGGATTCAACGAGTTGGTGGCCCTAACTCGTTGAGTAGAAATCAGATTATGCGCGGGGTTTAAGCTGTCTACTCGACGAGTCGAGATCCCTCGAATCGGCGAGTAGATCGACCAGAATGAAACCCTAATTTCGGGGTTTTGCACCCTATTTAAGCATCTTAATCCCCACCCTTGGCCTCATTTACAGCCTCCTTGTCCCAAACCCTAATCCACGAAACCCTAGAGCATCGTGTGAGTGTGTGAGCCATTTGTAAGCAATCTTTTGTGTTCTTGAAGCTTGGAGAAGAAGGAGTTAGAAGGATCAAGAGGAAGAGGGTAGATCCAGAAACTACACTTCTTTGGCTACATTTTCTGGTAATCAAGTTTCTATCTTGACCTCTAGTTCATTCGATCTCTTCTTTTTCCTTTTTATGAAGATTTTGGCCCAAGAATGATAACTTTTGGAGAATGGACGACCAAAGTGGATAATCTTCCAGATCTAGGACTTAGAGGGGCTGTTATGACATAAAGGTGCAAACTTTATGCCATTGGAGCCCCCATGCAAGACATAGAGTGTTATATTGGCCTTTTTAGCCCCAAAAGGCCATGCATGTGGAGAAAGGTTGGAATCACGAGTCTGAGTTGTACAAGAACTCGCCGAGTTGGGAGATAACTCGACGAGTTGGGGTTGACTGGGAGTTGACCTTGACTTTGACTTTGACCAGGATGTTGACTTTGACTAGGGGTAAAATGGTCATTTTACCCTAATAAGGATTATCAGATTCTGATTAAGTGTTATTGTTAAATTGATAGTCGGGGAGTCGTTGGAGCAGCCGTCAAGGATTCCTCACACGAGATTTCACAGCTAGCATTTGAGGTAAATTTCCTCTAGTAGGAACGGGTCTAAGGCACCAAGGTTGTCCCGTTTAGTTAGTTTTAGTTCCGAACTATGGTCTGATGTCGGGGCGGTCCTGAGGAATGTTAGTATGTCACCAGATTAAGGTCCGATGTCGGGCGGGGCCCGAGGACGTTTAAGTGTTAATGCTATGTGCTTAGATTTATGTGTATTGTTGTTATGCTCTTATGTATTCCAAGATTTGCTCGATGTCGGGCGGGGCCCGATGCCGAATAGGGTTCGATGCCGGGCGGGGCCCGATGCCGGGAAAGCCGATGCCGAGCTTGACTCGATGTAGCAGGGGCGGGGCCCAAGATATGTTTATGTGTTATATGTATGGTATGTGGTAGTTGGGGAGACTCACTAAGCTTCGTGCTTACAGTTTTTCAGTTTTGGTTTCAGGTACTTCCACTAGCAAGGGGAAGGGTTCGAGATGATCGTATGGCACACACCACAATTTTAGCCTATGATGTTTAGACTCTGATATTTTTCTCACATGATTTTGATACAATATTTGATATGATGTTTTGAGATACATGATTCTTGATTTTCTTTATGATGATTAATGATTTATGGTTTTGTTATAAGTTTTTAAACGAAATTTTTGGACTGTATTTTTGGGATGTTTCAATAAATAATTACTTATAAGTGATATACAATGCATTAGAAATTTTTTTGACGATCTCGATTAATCATCTATGTAACCTAACTTAGTACCTATTAGTAGAGGTGGAAAAATTGGTAACAACATCATATATATGATGACATATTGATAGAAGATTGTCATATTCTTGTTATTATTAATTTCAACTTTCTATCAACTTATTTAGGACCACATGAAAGATTAGAATTTGGTTGATTTCAAGAATAATAAATTTAGACTAAGATATGATCTTAATAATCAAGAACAAAGGATGTTACATTATATCAATTATGAGTTAATTTATATTAATCAATATTATGTTCCTCTTTAATTAAAGTTAACACGGTTACTGAAACACCAAAATCTTTGTATGAATATTATAGATATAGTTTTCAAGCTACTTTGGATAGAGATACTCCTCATAAGTCTTGTTGATAAAACCACAAAAGAATTTGTAGAGATTTTGTTTGCGATGGTGGAGTTATCAAGTCAAACCATATGGAACTATTTTGAAAACAGTTTGTAATAACTATTGGTTTTTGAATGTTTTAAAAAGTTTTAAATTGGCATGATTTTTATGGATGTTACAGTTTTCTGAGGATTGATTTGGGGGGGGGGGGGATGCATAAAATGAATGTTGTTCAAAATAAGTGGCAAACGTTTATGAGAATTGTAAGTATTTAGGATTGAGAAGTACATAGGATATTTTAGACACAAATATAGGCATTGAGGTGATGCGTAATTAGTGTGTTCAATTCAGATTGTTTTGTGTAATATTTGTGAGCAAGGTTCTATGTGATATATTAAAACAAGTTTTGCTTGAGGGAAAGAAAAAGGAAAGTGGGGGTATTTTGATATTGTCATATTTATACACCTATTTAGGCATTATTTTAATACATCTAAGTTATATTTTGGTAAAATACAAAGATATTTGGCACTTATAATGTTAAATTCTATTTTGCAGCCAAAAATAACATTCTCAAGGAAAAAGGAGCTGAAATTGACAAGAGTTGGATACTTATGGGACTGGAGCTGAAACTAGGAGAAGAAGGATGAAGAAAACCTGCAAAAAGAGGAGAACGAAGCTGAAAAAGATACAAAAAGGATGTTGTTGGACAGCTTCACCCCTCATCGGTATTTTGGTCATATCTCATGACTCGTAACTCCGATTGACAAGAATAAAAATGTTCTGGAAACTAGATAAAATTTCAGACGCCTTTCGTTTTTGTGCCAAAATCAAATTTCCATGTATCACGTCGTGAAAAAAGGTATTGTCACGACGTGACAAATAAAAAATCGCCGAAAACTCCCCTTGTCGGTCTACGAGTTCGTGTGCGACAAGGAAACCCACCACCATGACGTGGCGCCTATTACCCACGTTGTGGTGACCAGATTTTGGAAAGTATATATATCTTAATCATTAGGTCGAAAGTAAGAGTTCTGGGGCAAAACGTTGTGATTAAAGAGCGAAAAATAACCTTCTAAGACCCCTTGGAAGGCATAGGAAGATTGGGGCAAGGAATTCACATCATTGTTTCGGTATGCCTATATTTATCATGTCTAGCTTGGTTTTCTATGTGTTTATGCGTTTCTTTTCTACAATTATGAGCTAAATCAATAGACTTTCGTTTGGTAATGATGAACCCTAATACTACGTGATAGTTTCTCTTTTCATGGATTTTACGAAGTTGGTGTAGCTTGTGTTTGATATATCAAAGCATAGTATGTTAAAAGTTTCAGTCTTTGTTGCTTAGATTCTAAGTTTTGTGTAGTTGAATGATCACTTTAATTACATGAACTTGTTACCTAGTTGTTTATAAATCTTAAATTGTTAGAGCTAATGATGGACCAAATCCTAGAATATGTAATAAAGATAGTTGCTTTAATTGTGCTAGAGAACATAATTAGATCGTAAATTATGTTTTGGTTATTTGTCTAGATCATAGATAATTAATCTTGAATTTATCATTCATATCCCAATAATCATAATAATCAATTTAGTATCCCAATTATGTAAGACCATTGCATAATAGTTCATAAATTGGTGAAAATGTTAGGAGATTGAACCAAGACTTCTAATAACTTATATATTGGTAACCAACTGAAATTAGTCCATGACTTGAAACTAACCATAGGAAAAATGGTGATTTAAAGCTAAATAAAAGTGTCTTTACTCTCTTGGTTTACAACCGTCTTGGTTATTTGCTTACTTGAGTTTTTGTAGTTGCTTGAGTAATTAAGTTAATCTGAACTTGAAAAATACAATGTTCTAAAAACCTCGCCATGGCTCCAAGACTTTTACTTGCCACCAAGCTTTGACAAAATGCCGCCTTAAATCACATATGTATATAAAAATGAATATTAGTAGAAAATATATATATATAATTATTAATTATATACAAAATTGTCGCCTTAAGTCACATATTACATACAAGCCACAACTCAAAAAAACTTGAGGCTTGACATTGCTGCCAAGTCACGTCTTACGGTATTTAGAACCTTGGAAAAATCAGATAAAACCCTCACTTTAGTTGTTTTTCTTAGTTTAGCTTTTAGTAGTTATTTTATTAATAAAATATTGTTCCTTGTGTTCGACGCCCGAATTACTTTACTATACTATAATTGGACTAGGTACACTGCCTAAGTACGATTAAATAGTTAAGAGGTTAGGTTTATAAATTTAAAACTAGTAGGTATAAATTTGCACATCAAAGATTCTCAATAAACCACTTCCAATTGTTTTTGTTCTCGACACATACAACAACCCAAGGAATTAGAAATATGTCATTGTTAGCATCCCTACCCACCGCATAAAGTAGCTTACCCCGACAATAACTTTTCAAAAAACAACCACCAAGGTTAATTATCCTTCTACACCCTGATCTCCAACCCTATTTCACACCTCGAAAACATAGATAAATCCTATTGTAGTAAGTTTTACCATCATGCATTAAATCAACAGAAAATTTTACAATTGAACCTGGATTCATCTTTTTATCTCCTCGCCATATGACCATAACTTGGCATAGTTGTCTGCAATTGCATCTTCGACTAGAGTTAAATCATATTCCTTGGCTCTCCTACACCGACTCATACTCACTTCAATGCGAAATGTGTTTTCACCATCTCTCTAAGCAGCCTAACACTCATCTTCTGCTTGCTTAAAAAGTCTTGAGTGAAATGGCTTCATATCCATCTATAAGTGACAATTAATCCACATTTGAAATACCTAGCACAATTGTGGTCACTTGTCAGAGACTTGGTTTGGAAAGACTAATCATCACTCATCCATGAACCCCAAAGCCTAAAACAATAGTTTCCATCTCAACATTTAACTAACAGTCTTCTACTATTATTTTTCACAAAACATAGTTGATAACCATTAGCAACTTCATAAGTACATAACATGTGTTTGAGTTGTTTAGGATTCTCAACCTCATACCGAACATAGGTTGCTGATCCTTATAGGGTTGCTCTTCATTGAAAATATTTGGCAAATCAGTGGCAACATCAACCTCCTCAACTTCATTCTCCCCCATTTCAGCATCAACAGGTTCACCTTCACTATCTGGGTAAGTATCTTTTTTGAAAAAAATGAGGGTTGGCATTCTCATATGTATGCCCTGTCTCATATGTTTCACCATCATCCTGGACATGATCAACAACTTCTTCCTGGATATTATCAATTACTTCCTCTCTTTCTTCATCCAATCACTCATGCATGTTAGTAGTACCAAAATGGTCTATATACTGTGAGATTTCAACACCACATTCATATGTAATGGATATAAAAGCGGAATAATAAAGTTTATTCCTAATTAACCTCAAACCTTTTGGAAAACCGATATCTGGAAGACAGTAATAGAGTTGCTCACATTTCTCTCTAGTGAATCTTTCCATGAACGCGTAGCACTCGTTCTTTTCCATGCCTGCAAAATCAATGTTCACTAGTCTCTGTATGGGATACCTTGAAATGAATGCAGTAGATGGAGAGATGATGAACTGTTGTCGGTATCTCATTAAAAACCATAACAAGACACAGTCAACATTTACACGTAGAAATTTTAAATGATGTGGCACAGATGTTATCGGACGACCCCTTCAATTCTTACAAAAGGACCAAATCATCCCGACAAAAAAAAACTTTGTTCCCTCCAAAGGCTCGAAAATAACTTAAAAGATTGAATAGGAAAATTTGTATACATGTAATGCCCCGAAAATGATAATAAAAATTTTCATTTAAAAGTTTATCAAGTCATTCATTAATTGCTTAAAACCCATATCAAGTCATAATATTTAAAACGTCAGAGTACAAATTATTTCAAATGCGGAAATCATAAGGGGGGGATGTTATGCCATCACGTCGGGCCCTCCATTTCGAATCGGAAGTACCTCAAAACCATAAACATAAACTGTAAGCACAAAGCTTAGCGAGTTCCCTAAAATACCACATACACAAAACATACAAGTGTCATGGGCTACCCCCATGGTCTTTCATTGCAATGTCGAGGGCCAAATCCCGGTTTACGTACGAGTGTCATGGGCTACCCCTATGGTCTTTCCTTGCAATGCCGAGGGCCAAATCCCGGTCTTACATACAAGTGCCAGGGGCCAGAACCTGGTCTTTCATACAGTTGCTAGGGGCCAGATCCTGGTCTTTCATGCAAGCATTACATAGACAACTAGCAATTCACATAACAAGTAAAGGGCTGGCATTGGTGCCTTCGACCCATAGATATAGTGAGAAAACTCACCTCACAGACAGATAAGCAAACCGAATAGCACGCTGCTCCGAGATCAACTCTACCAATCACCTTAATAAATTCAATGACACAATCTCAGCATATAGGTTAAGTTACCTAAAATACCCCTAGGTTAAACCCTAGTAAAAATCCAGGTCAAAGACAAAATTCAAAGTCAACGGTCAAGATGGACCCTCCACGTCGTGGCCATCCTTGGCCACGTCGTGGCCTTCAAACGACAAAGCAGACGCGAATCCCCCAATCGACACGCAGTGGGGACTGGATCCAAAACGTCTTAATGATTTAAAACGAATCCTTCAATTGCAAAGTCCAGATCTGATCATTTCTAATGTCCAAAATGGGTAAAGTTGCCACCTTTATCATTTGAGATCCACCAAGAGGTCCAGAGGCGGAGAGAGTAGGGGGGTTGCCGGGTGCTTCCCCCCCCCCCCCCCCAATCTCTTTTAGAAGTTCAACTAAGTTATAGATAAAATGAGCCCACAAATAAATTTCTAGCCCATATCGATTAATTACTAATATTGAGCCCCTCCCAATCCTTTCTAAAAGACAATTATTATATATAAAAAACAATGACCGTATGAGAATTGTAACCAAAATTGAGGCCCATGTTTGATTTAATTCTCACTGCCTTCACTCATATTTCTTTTATTTTAATTGGCCATTTATTATACCTCTATTTTTATCAATTATTCACTAGATATTTTGATTGCATCCTCATTTATTCATAAATAGATTTTGTAACTGATGATTAACCAATATTGTTGATAGCTATTTTATTCTTCACTTGTTTCAGTTACGAAATTGTTTTTAGTTATACTACTATATCTACAAGATTTCAATTCTCTAATCAAAAGAAGGTAAACGTTAATTCTTATAGCATCTTTCATTTTCTATAACTTTTCACTAATAATTTAATATCATTAGTAATTTGGTTTATTATAATCACAAGGTAAATCACGCATATGAAAATAACCATTGATTCCTTTTTCAAACTAATAGAAGATGTGTATGACCTAAAATTGCATCTAGTTAGTGATAATACTAAAGATGGATGTAGTTCCTATTTAGACAAATTTTTCTTTATGAATTTCTTTTTTAATTTTACGGTCTCTGTATGATGTTTTGGATATAAAAATATTTTAATATCTTATTAAGATATAATCCCCCCTTATCCTAAAATCCTAGCTCCGCCCCTGAAGAGGTCTAGATCTCAAGTCTTAGATCCAAAAAAACTAAAGAGTGGCAATGACTCATCAAGAACCACTTAATTCCTTGAGTCTCAAGCTTATTTGCTCCAGAAGAGCTTATAACACCAAAACCATCTTAAAGTTTGATACTTTTTAGAATTGCATGTCCAATACAAGTCTTGGACTCAACTTAGGTAAAAAAGATGGGGTTTTATGACCATAATCTTATGCATGGCATAAACCAACCATCAAACTTCATATCCAAACCATGGACTACTCCAAATGATCCAAAGATTCATAAAGTTGCAACCTTTATGAAGTCTCTCCATCCCATCTAACAAGATCAAGAAGAAATGGGACAAAATACAAGATCTAACACTCTATAATTAGAAAGCTTGGAACTGGGGGACTTATAAGAGTCCAAAAGATGCACAATAAGATGGTGAGAAGAGTTGCTTATTGATTCCAAGTCTAGAAGTCACCTCCTCATTATTCTAATCTTCAAAAATCAAAACCAAAAAGCTTAGAGAGCAACAAAGGGAGTTAGGGTTTGCTTGGAGGCTGAGAGAGTGTGATGAATGCTGAGGGTGAGCAATCCTAGCCATCACATCTCCTTAAATGGGGTGCAAACCCCGGAAATTTAGGGTTTCTCATTAAACAGTTGCCACGTCGTGGCCATAGGCTGCCACGCCGTGGCGGCCATTTAAAATCTGTGACCCATCAACCCTCACCACATCATGGGATGCCTTCACCACGACGTGGTACCGCCCAAAATCCAAATTTCATAAATTTTAAATACCTCCAAGGGTCCGGACGTTACAATACATAATAGGGCTAATATGTTATTTTCCCTTAAGAACATTTTGATTTCTAACTTTCTAAGATTTTGACACTTTATGAACCTCAAATTATGGGAAATAACAATGTCTCACTACCAATATAGGCAATTTACTTTATTTTTTTACCCACAAAAGCAACACACTTATATTTTAGCAACATACTTACATTTTTCCATGGATAATAGCAATGTACTTTATACTTTATTGATCATATCCTCATATTTATATGGAGTAACTTGGTCGTCAATACGAAACTCAATAATTCACCATTACAAATTCTCTCATTTTTCAACCGGATAAGAAGTTTCATATTCCAATATTAGCCTTAGTTAACTTAAAAGTTAATCAAATAAATGAAATGACCAAAAGATCCTTATTATGTCGTTCCTTCTGGAACCTGAAGCCAAAACCTTAGGATTTGCGAATGGTAAAACATGATTGCTAGTTGTAATACATATTTTCCAAAAAAAAAAAAAAAAACCATTCAAGATTATTGACAATCAATTCCTTTGTCTGCTTTTTCTTGTTCTTATTAAATAAATTGACCAAAATACCATATTAACCTTCTTAAGTTACCGGAGGAAGTAATTAACACAAATCAATATCGACCATTTTTGTTTAGATTTTCAAAGGTTAATTCAAATTTCATTCACTTATGGGGAATTTGGTTACCACTAGATCACCAACATTTTCATTCTAGTTAATGAATGCAATAATTTTTAAGATTGTTTTTGAAAAATACATCTTCAATGACTTTTAATTCCAGGTTTACTTACGCATTCCAACAGGTTAAATAATTGTTAGATTGTTTTAGAATAATACATCTTCTATGAGTTTTCTTGTCATCATTAACAACTATATTATTAAATATTGAAAACAATGCTTTTGTCAAGTTTTCATCAATTACCAACATAATTATATTTATGGTAAGTAATCAATAGAATACTAAACAATGAGTTTGTGGTTTTTTGTTGATGCTAAGTCTGGTGCTATACAACAGCAGGTATCACCCTCACAAAAAGCATGCCACCCATCTGGTCCTTTGTTATCGTTGCAAAACATCTCGCATAAAGCAAAGCTTATGTTACCCACTTTGCAAGCCGCTTGAGTGTTGCACAACACCTTTATACGTTCTTTACCTATCATTTAACATATGATTTAATATTATTATTTTATATCACATAATTTAAATAAATTTCTTGTTAATCAAAATTTTAAAATTGTTATTTATAAGAATAAAATGAGGGATATCTATAAAAATGGTCATCTTTTTGTTGTTGTTCAACAAATTGACCATCATTGTGAAAAAAACTTAAGTGACCGCCGATTTTGCTACGCACCAGTTGTGGTATTCCTTATTATTTTAAAAAACCCCAACACATAAAAAGAAAATTCAAGAATCTAAGTTTTGAATAAAATTACTTTGCAATGGGAGAATTATTCTTAAATTTGTGAAACTATTATTATAGTTTCCAAAAATAAAGAATTTTATTTCAAAGATAAAACACCCACTGCCAGGGTTAATATGGTTCATGTGGAAAATGTTGCCTTCAAAATTAACAAGTGGCAAATAGTTCATGGGTTATTTCCGTAACTTATCATTTACTATTCATAGTTTGACTATGAATAGTAATATATATGTGAAATGTTTGAAGAATTGGACGGCACATGTGAATTTGGAGATTTGTTATTCAAAAGTTTGTAGGCGGAGTGTTTGGTCATGAATAGTATTCAAATTTGAAGGCGCAACATTTTTGGACGACGACATTTTTTATCCTTTCATATGTTCTTTTCTTTGGCTATAAATAGCCTAAGAATCAAATATATATATATAGTAAAACATTACATATATATATATATATATATATATATATATATATATATATATATATATATATACTGATACACAACCATATATATTTTAGCCCTCTCACTCTATTTGTAATCTCTTTCATAATCCCTGTAAACACTGCAAATTATAGTGAATTGTTTCTCGGCTTCCTCCGCCCGTGGTTTTTTCCCGATTTGGGTTTCCACGTAAATTCATGTGTCTCTATTGTATTTATTTTATTCGTATTTCGTTGTGATTATTACGCTTTGATAATTTTTGATCCCATTCCGCATTGAGCTAATATTATTTAAGTCTATTCGGATCCTTCGTATTTCACAACAATTGGTATCAGAGCATCCGGGTTGTAATATTAGCTCATTGGGATCATTTTATCAAGTAATTAATCATGTCTTCGGTAAAATACGATATTCCACTACTGGATCGTAACACACGATTTCCGTTGTGGCAAGTAAAGATGAGAGACATTCTCATTCAGATGGATTTACACAAGGCGCTTTTGGGTTTCAATAAGATGCCCGATACATGGACCGAAGAAGAAAAGGAGATGAAAGATCTGAAGGCTTTATCCCAGATTCGTTTGCACTTGTCAAACGATGTTTTGCAAGATGTTCTAAAAGAAACGTCAGCGGCTTCTTTATGGCTAAAGTTGGAGCAACTGTTGATGACCAAGAGCTTACCAAACAAGTTGCATTTGAAGCAACGGGTTGTTCAATCTCAAGATGATTGAAGGAGGCTCTTTAACTGAACATATATCCACATTTAAAGAGTTAGTAAATAACTTAGAGAATATGGATGTTCAGTATGAAGATGAAGACTTGGCTTTATTCTTACTGTCGTCGTTGCCAGAATCCTATAGCCATTTTCGTGATACTATTATCTATAGCCGTGACACTTTAGTTTTAGATGAAGTCTATACAGCTTTGGATTCCAAAGAGAAGATGAAGCATATTACTGGTGGTGGTTCAAGTGATGCTAAAGCCGAAGGTTTGAATGCCAGAGGAAGAACAACAGAGAGAAGTAGAACTTCTCAATCTTCCAACAGAACCAGATCCAAATCAAAAGGCAAACGAAAGTTTTGCAACTATTATCACAAGAAGGGACATGTGCTTGAAGAATGCTTCAAGTTGAAGAATAAAGAAAAAGAGAAGACGACAGCAAATGGTAAACAAGCTAGCACTTCGGGTGAAGCCGATGTAGCTGAGGTGGAAGGTATTGGAGAACTTTTGACAGTTTATTCAGATAAACTGGATTCCACTGGTGATTGGATACTCGACTCTGGTTGTACTTTTCATATGTGTCACAACAAAAGTTGGTTTTACACATTTGAAAAGGTTAACCAGGGCTATGTGTTGATGGGTAACAATACTACATGTCCAGTTCTTGGACATGGTTCAGTCAGGATCCGTATGTTTGACGGAGTTATTCGAACCATGGGGGATGTTAGATATGTTCCTGACCTCAGAAGAAACTTGTTATCTCTCAGTTCTTTTGACAAAAGGGGATACGAGTTTGCTGGTAAAGGTGGAGTTCTCAGGGTATTCAAAGACGGCTCCGACAAACTGAGAGCCAAACGAAAAACCTCAGATCTTTACTTTCTTGACGGGCAAACAATTTCGAGTGATGCTGTTGTTGTGTCAAAGTCTTTTTCTGATCCAGATCAGTCCCGTCTTTGGCACCTTCGACTCGGCCATATGAGTTTTCAAGGCATGTCAGAATTGAGTCGAAGAGGTTTACTTGGTCAACAAAAGATTGTTGATTTGGATTTCTGTGAAGATTGTGTATATGGCAAGGCAAAACGAGTGAGGTTTGCAAGTGGCATCCATACAACGAAAGGACCACTTGATTATGTTCACTCGGATTCGTGGGGACCGGCTCGAGTTGCTTCAAAAGGTGGAGCTATTTATATGCTCACTATTATTGATGATTTCTCCAGGAAGGTGTGGTCTTTCTTCTTAAAACATAAAGGAGACGTTTTCTATACCTTCAGAAATTGGAAAGTTCAGGTTGAAAAGCAATCAGGTCTGGTGGTAAAGTATCTTCGTACGGATAATTGACTTGAGTTTTGATCAGAAGAGTTTAATGTCTATTGTCAAAAGGAAGGCATTACTCGACATCGCACAGTAGTCCATTCACCTCAACAAAATGGTGTAGCTGAAAGAATGAATCGCACCATTATGGAGAAGGTCCGGTGTATGCTTTCTAATTCCAAATTGCCAAAGTCTTTTTGGGCGGAGGCTGCTTCGACTGCTTGCTATGTTATCAACTGATCACCGTCACGAGCAATCGAGAAGAAAACTCCGTTTGAATTATGGTCCGGTAAACCTGCAAATTATTCAGATTTAAAACCATTCGGATGTCCAACGTATGCACGAGTTGACAATGGGAAGCTAGAACCAAGAACAATCAAATGCGTTTTTCTTGGGTACAATCAAGGTGTAAAGGGTTACAAGTTATGGAGCTTTGATTTGAAGAAAATTATCATCTCAAGAGATGTTACTTTTGATGAGTCTGCTATGATTCAACCAGTTGCTGACTCTTCTAAAAGAACAGATGCATCAGATGTATCATCCGAAGCAAATAAAGAGTATGCTCAAATGGAGGTGGAGCTTCCTACTTCACCTACCACTAATCAGAGTACAAATCAGCATCAAGATTCTTCTTCGTCGGATGAGCATGTTGTTGGTGAAGATTCAACACCTTCACAACCACAAGCTACTACTCCAAGCATTGCAAGAGATAGACCAAGAAGACAGATTATTCCTCCGAAGAGGTATGCTGAATCTGATTTGGTTGCCTATGCTTTTATTGTTGCTGATAATATTGAGTACGCAACGGAGCCTGCGAATTATGACGAGGCTATCAAATCTGAAGACTCAAATGATTGGATGCTCGCTATGCAAAATGAGATGGAATCCTTGCAGCGAAACAGTACTTGGAATTTAGTTCCTATTCCGAAAGGGAAGAGACCAGTTAAATGCAAGTGGGTCTACAAGCTCAAGGAACCTGTCAACCCAAATGATAAACCAAGATACAAAGCTCGATTAGTAGCTAAAGGCTACAGTCAGATTCCTGGTATTGATTACACTGACATTTATTCCCCAGTTGTCAAACATACTTCCATTCGTGTATTGTTGGGGTTGGTTGCTTCTAACGATTTTGAGTTAGAACAACTTGATGTCACTACAGCTTTCCTAAATGGTGAGCTTGAGGAAGAGATTTTTATGCAACAACCTGAAGGTTTTGTAGTTCCTGGAAAGGAGAACTACGTATGCAAGTTGAACAAATCTCTTTATGGCCTCAAGCAGTCTCCTAGACAATGGTACAAGAGGTTCGATTCTTTCATGACCAGTCACAAATTCAGCAGGTGCACCTATGATAGCCGCGTTTATTTCAAGAAAGGTGACAATGGTTCAAAGATCTACTTACTCTTGTATGTGGATGACATGTTGATTGCAGCAAAAGATATGAAGGAGATTCAGAAGTTAAAAGACCAGTTGAAAGCTGAATTTGAAATGAAGGACTTAGGAGCTGCCAAAAAGATTTTAGGTATGGAAATTATTCGTGACAGGAAGTCTAGGATCTTGCATCTTTCTCAGAAAAGTTATATTGAGAAAGTCCTAAGACGCTTCAATATGCACGAAGCAAAGTCTGTCAACACACCATTTGCAGCTCATTTCAAGCTATCATCTGCTTTGAGTCCTACTAATGAGACTGATATGGCTTACATGGCACGTGTTCCATACTCTAGTGCTGTTGGATCTTTAATGTATGTTATGATCTGCACACGCCCTGATTTGGCTTATGTTGTTAGCATGGTTAGTAGATACATGGCGAACCCGGGGAAAGAACACTGGAAAGCAGTTCAATGGATTTTTCGTTATTTACGAGGTACGTCTTCCATGTGTTTACGTTTTGGCAAATCTAACACTGGGGTGTTCGGATGTGTTGATTCAGATTATGGAAAAGATTTGGATAAACGAAGATCAATTACAGGGTATGTGTTTACACTAAATGGTTGTGCTGTTAGTTGGAAAGCCCAGTTACAGTCTACAGTTGCCCTGTCTTCTACCGAGGCAGAGTACATGGCGATTACAGAAGCAGTTAAGGAAGATATCTGGTTGAAGGGGTTATTCGGAGAACTCGATGATAGAATAAAGGTGACCACAGTTTTCTGTGACAACCAAAGTGCTATCTTCTTGAGTAAAGATCAAATGTTTCATGACCGAACAAAGCATATTGATATTCGTTATCATTTTGTGCGAAATATCATTGAAGAAGGTGATTGTGTTGTGGACAAGATTCATACAGATTATAATCACGCTGATATGTTCACTAAAAGTCTTCCTATAGCCAAGTTCAAATTATGTTTGGACATGGTGGGTGTTTCTGATCGCAGTTGAGCCTGAAGGCTCGTAGGTGGAGGAAGTATTATTTATTTTTCGGAAACAATTTTTCTCTATATAATTTTGCAGGTTCTTATGGAAGTTTTAGAGTTTGATGAGCTATAGTTTTTTGACTAATCGTAAAGCATGACTTGCTTAATTTTGATGTCAAGGTGGAGATTGTGGAAAATGTTGCCTCCAAAATTAGCAAGTGGCAAATAGTTCAGGGGTTATTTCTGTAACTTATCATTTACTATTCATAGTTTGACTATGAATAGTAATATATATGTGAAATGTTTGAAGAATTGGACGGCACATGTGAATTTGGAGATTTGTTATTCAAAAGTTTGTAGGCGGAGTGTTTGGTCATGAATAGTATTCAAATTTGAAGGAGCAACATTTTTGGACGACGACATTTTTTATCCTTTCATATGTTCTTTTCTTTGGCTATAAATAGCCTAAGCCATTTAATTACGAATAACCCAACAATCAAATATATATATATATATATATATATATATATATATATAGTAAAACATTACATATATATATATATATATATATATATATATATATATATATATATATATATATATATATATATATATATATATATATATATATATATATATATATATATATATATATATACTGATACACCACCATATATATTTTAGTCCTCTCACTCTATTTGTAATCTCTTTCATAATCCCTGTAAACACTGCAAATTATAGTGAATTGTTTCTCGGCTTCCTCCGCCCGTGGTTTTTTCCCGATTTGGGTTTCCACGTAAATTCCTGTGTCTCTATTCTATTTATTTTATTCGTATTTCGTTGTGATTATTACGCTTTGATAATTTTTGATCTCATTCCGCATTGAGCTAATATTATTTAAGTCTATTCGGATCCTTCGTATTTCACAACAGTTCATACGATTCTCTTATATGCATTCATGCTTTTATATTTAATTTATATTTAATTAGAAAAACATATTATTATATAAATTACATACAACATTACAGACCATCATTTAATCCAAAAAATTTAAAGAATACCTGAGCCAATAGTGGTAATCGAAGATGCCAATGAAGTTGTGGAAATGACCAACATAACAATAAGGAATTTGCCAAAAGATTTCATTTTCCCGTTTATTATGTTTTGAAGACTTTATATATATATATATATATATATATATATATATATATATATATATATATATATATATATATATATATATATATATATATATATATATATACTAGGTGTGAGACCCGTATATTATACGAGTTGATTTAAGAAAAAAATATATATAAAAGTGTAACATTAAACATTTATTACAAAACTTTTAATAAGCGTTACAAATGAAAAATCTTGGAATTTATTATGACCCAACAGTTTTTCGAGTAAGATGCAACAAAACTTTTAATTCATTCGTAACGTAATTTATGAGTCATTATAAAGAAATTTCAATGAAATTTAAGAGTCTTAATCAAATTTATTTAGACTATATTTTTATATTATGCATGTAAATAAATTTATGTTTTTATATCTATTAGGTAATTTTTTTACTTGTTAATAGTAAAACAACAAAGCAATGTGTTAAATTTTGCTAATTGGTCGGCTAAAAATGTCTTATAAATTGATGTATTTTCTATTTAATCATATCAGATTTAACAATTGCATGCCATTAACTTTTTCTTTGTAAATTACAAGGAAAATAGGTCTACTTTTATTTTGTAAAATTATTAAAAGAATAAGATGAAAATTGATTCAAGAGAAAGAAAAAAAATAGAGTCGACATAAAGAAAAAAACAGAGTGAAAGTCTTAAATAGGTCTATATATATATATATATATATATATATATATATATATATACTAGAAAAGTTTTAGGCCCGTGCTAAGCACGACCCACAGAGGGTAATTTGGGTATTTTCATTTGTCGTTATCTAAACTATATTGTGCACATTAACCAAAAAAAGTGAAAGTACAATGCTATAACTGGGTGGATTTTCAAAAGTTAGAAGTCAATTCAATGTAGACATGTATTATGTAGGAATGTTGATTATCTAAGTTACTAATATTAAGGCTTTTCCAATAGCTTACTCCATTACCAGCCTTAATTGAGTAGGCTATTGGAAAAAAGTCATGGTTTACCTTGCATTGCAACGATGCATGAATGTGATCTACTTGATTGACTTCGTTAAAGTCAATAGCTGCTAACCAGTGATAAAAAAAAAAAGTTACGACCTGTTATGAACTTGATCTATTGATCTAGGCATGTAAAAAAAGTTAAGTGATAAGTATGCTCTTACATGCGTAAAAAGTGATCAAGTTTCCGACCACTTGGCTGTCTTTTTGTCCCTTTAGGTGGAAGATTTTGTAAAGTTGGTTTGGATTGTGCTGAGGGCAAAATGGTCATTTAGTCTCATGCCAACAGTGTATTCAGTCGGAAAAGAAAAAAGACCATATATATGTACTTTATCCAGACAAGTATTAATACCAATATACAACTTAACAGAAAAAACACAATCCCTTCTTCTATCAATATATACATGAGTGCTTGCGTTTGACTTATTGTAGAAATGACTAAATTAAAAAGTCAAGAAGTGAAGCTTTCCCATTAAAGAACTAAAGAATTACAATATAGAAATGTACCTTGTCACCATAAAATCTTTTGCAAGTTCGCTGTGATTCATTTCCAAAAAGAAAGGTTAATGAATCTAATTTACCATTACAAAGAAAAAGAAAATAACTTTTGAAGAGTATAGTTTTCAGAAAACATACAACTAACAATAAAAGTATAAAAAGCAGAAACTATGCCACTCTAATTGGATACATGACACGTATCCTATGTTCTGAACGACACCATGACACGCACACCAAATTGGATCGGTTCTTTCTATCTTCTATTCTTGGGGATTTAATAATACTTTTGGATTTTTTAACAGAGATTAGAATTTATTTACTTTTCATTTGAATCTTCTGTTTTCCCAGTGAGACATTTTCTTCCATCTTCTAACCTTTGACCTTAAATCCTTTTTCAAATTTGTTGATGTTCAATTTCTTGTAAGCCAATTTCTATTCATTTCTGCCATTATAGATGAAAAGACTTCTTGTTGTGTCGTCCTTTGATTTTCTCATCCAATAATTCCAATTTTAAGACCCTTTATGCAATGAACACAAGAAACATAATTTTTTTGAAAATTCATCGTCCTTCCGTTAAACCGTTGGCGAACCCTAACCCTTTTTTGAGGAATTGAAAATCACATAGGGTATGCGCTGAAACGAAATATAAATCGATTACCTAACTCAACTTCTTAGATCAGCGTTAATGAGAATTAAGATTGTCAAGAACATGGACAATACATCCGGAGGAGCGTAAGAGCCTGTGATTGACGAATTCAAGCAGATACGACAGGACTGAAATGTGAGACGGTGGTGTGAGCCGAGTTTGATGTCATTCTATTATCGGTAAAAAAAGAAAAGTATGTTGCTTTTATTAGTTAAACGGATAAGTAGGTTGCTATTGTAGTTTAAAAAGACAAGTATATTACTCTTAATCGTTATGAAGAAAAATACGTCGCTATTATTTGTTATATATATATATATATATATATATATATATATATATATATATATATATATATGGCTACGTTCATGTATTCCTTACATCTATTGTGTGCTAGATTGCACCAAATAAATATAGATATTTAATAATTTTTATAATTGTATGTATATTAAATGATATCCATAATTATAATTCCTTTTTTATAGAAAATAATTAAATTCGTCATTAATGTCAGCAATAATATTATTTCATAATGAATTCGCATCTATGTTTTATATATGGGTTCGTGTTTTGTTTCAGGATCCACTCACTTAAAATACAACAACGGTGACTGGAACATAGATAACGAGAGTGTATTCTACTAAAATGAACTCTCATTCTGCTAGAATACACTCTCGTTCACCATGTTTCAAACAACTTTGTTGTATTTTAAGTGAGTGAGTTCTGAAATAAAACAAAAACCCATACATGAAAACATACATGCGAATTCATTTTGAAAGAATATTATTACTGACATTAATGACGAATTTAATTAGTTTCTATATAAAAAAATAATTATAATTATGGATATCATTTAATATACATACAATTATGGAAATCATTTAATATATATTTTTCTTCTTTCTTTCTTTCTTTCTCTCTCTCTCTCTCTCTCTCTCTCTATATATATATATATATATATATATATATATATATATATATATATATTAATATGTTTAGGTTCTACGGAAAACAAAAAACCCTAAAAAAACCCTAAAAATCATAAAAATGCATAAAAAAAATAGTTAGAGATCACAAATCTTTTTTTTTTTGACTTTTTATATACAAAAATCGCAACTTTATTAACAAATTCGTTGAAATTTTTTTGAAAAAAACCAAAAATAAAAATCTATTTTTTAATTTTTTTTTTTTCAACGAATTTATTAAAAAAGCTGTGATTTTTGTATATATAAAGTCAAAAAAAAAAGATTTGTGATCTCTAAGTATTTTTTTTATGATTTTTACGGTTTTTTCTGTTTTCCAAATAACCCTTCCCTATATATATATATATATATATATATATATATATATATATATATATATATATATATATATATATATATATATATATATATATATATATATATATATATATATATTGACCAAAGAAAGTAAATGCAGTTTGACTTACATAAATAAATATTTTATGTGTAATCTTATTACAAACTAATTACATTGTTTGTTAACATATATTGTTAGCATATCATATTATAAATTAATGATTTTATATAAATTTTGGTACTTCTTGTAACACTCGGTTTCGAATAGTTTCACTGTTCGGGGTCGTGGCTGAGTCATCAGTCATCATAAGGCTTTGAGCCTTGGGGAAGAAAGGATTTGGCCCTTTTTGGATGTGGGTGTTATAGTCTAAGTGATCTGGGTGTTCATTTGTGTTTCGGAGGCCAAGGGTATCATCGTAATTTGATAAGTTGGTCCTTTGGAATATTGGGTTTCTGTTCGGAAAGTTCTTAGGCGGGGGTGAGTTGATAGAAGTGTAGGGCTTCTCGTCACCTTTCCGTGGATATAAAGTTCGTCGGAAACGGACTTAGAACGAAGAAGTTAGAGCCAAGTGAAGTCTAGGGTTTTAGAGGTTCAATGAGTACGTGGGGCGTACTCATTGTGAACGCGGCGCGTAGAGGGTTAAGTGGTCGTGGATAGTCTTAAAGTATGTCGGGCGTACGAAGGGGTACGTGGGGCGTACTCCCTTCAGAGCAAAACCCTAATTTTGGGGTTCCTACCCTATATAAACATCATTATGGCCTTCCTTTGGGTCTTTTAAGTCAGCCTCCATCCCCTTCCATCTACCTTGAAGCCCTAGAGTGCCTTAAGTGAGTTTGGAGCTTGGAAGAGTGTTTGTGGTGGCTTGTGCAAGAGAAGGAGAAGGTTGAAGAGTCACTATCTTGAAAGGAGCTTAGAGATCCACAAGTTACATCATCATTTCGTGATCTTGAAGGTATAAAGTCTCTATCTTGCTCACTCTTCGGTTAGATCTTCTTTTTGGTTTGTTCTTAGTCATTTTAGCCTCTTTTGGTGGTTCTTGTGAGCTATAGTTGTTTCAGAGGTTTGATCTTGTGGATCTGGACGTTTTAGGTGTCCCAAAGGCATAAACATGTGATCTTTATGGTTGATATGGACGCATGCATGTGTTATGACCTTTCATTAAGCTCTTTTGAGCTCTCGAGTCCCACTAAGCCATGTATGCAAGTAAAGTTTCCAACTTTACGTAACAAGTCATCTAGGGGAATCAGGTCTGAGAGTTTGGAGCAAGGACTTAATTGATTAAGTGCTTAATGGAGGAGATTGGGGTTCATGGGAGTACGTTGGGCGTACCCATCTGGTACGTTACGCGTACTGGCCCCAAAGGGTGTACGCTGGGCGTACCAGCTAAGTACACGGGGCGTACTCGACCTGTTTGACCTTTCTTGTTTTGTTGACTTTTTGGGCATTTGACCTTTGACCAGTAGTGGACTAGGGTGGACCATTGGATCTTTTGGGCCTTTTTGAATATTGGGCCTTCTCGGGATAGGTCCATGATGGATTTGAGCCTAATTAAGATATTTGGGCCTTATTGGGCCTTGTGGTGTCATTTCGGATTTGGGCTATCGTTTGGGCTTCAATTGCTTGGGGTTTGTTGGACTAGCTGTGAATATGTGTTTTGGATTAGGAATAAGTTATTGGGCTTTAGGTTAAGGCCCATGTAAGGGTTGGGCCCAATATGGAAAATTGGGCCATAAGTGGGCTTTGGATGACTTTTGGTTGTGGGCCTTTATGATGGGGAGTTTGGGCCTTAGTCTTGAACCAAACTAGGTGAGGGGTAAAATGGTCTTTTTACCCCATGTATAGATTATTGGATTTGGTTTGGAACCCAATGGTTAATTGAGTGTTATTTGTTTGATAGCACGGGGATTCTAGCGGATCAGCAGGCAGAGATTATTTGTGGTTTCAGTTGTCGAGGTGAGTCTCCCTTCGTAGAATTTCATGGGTCGAAGGCACCAAGGCCGGGCCACTAGTTATGGTATACCATGATGATTATCTTTGTGATAATTATTGATTGAAGATGTATTGTTTGATGATTCCGTAAATTATGTATGATATTATGTAGTAGTGGTAAGGGGTGAAATAGACCCGGTATCATGTTGAAATAGACCGAAAAGGGCAGGTCGAGTACCCAGATATGCTCGGCGTAATCTGGTTGAAATAGAGAGAAGGGGCAGGTCGAGCACCCAGATATGCCCATCATTATCCGGTTGAAATAAACCGAAGGGGCAGGTCAAGCACCCAGATATGCTCGCTAGTATCCGGTTGAAATAGACTGAAGGGGTAGGCCAGAACTCGAATATGCTTGGCAGTATGTTTGTTATGTATAGTATGTGATATTTAGGGAACTTACTAAGCTTTGTGCTTACAGTTTGTGGTTTATGGTTTCAGGTACTTCCGGTTCGAAAGGGAATACCCCGGCTTGATCGCAGCGCATACACCAGTGTTTTCCGCAATTCGTGATTTTGGGATTGTACTCTGATAATTGTTCTTTTCTGAAATACTTTTAAATGTTTGAATCACTACTAGAAAACAACTCTTTAATGACGCGCAAACAATGACACACAGTGATAGAGGACACGCATTTGTGCGTGCCCTAAAAACTAATGTCAGTTTTCCAAAATTTTAAGGATAGAGGACACGCATATATGCGTGCCCTAAAATTAGTGTCAGAAAAGAAAAAAAATAAATGCGGAGGGCGCCTTTCATAAAATGTGCGTCATGTAAATGTGTCGCTTTATAATTTTTAAGTGAAACACGCGTTTAGGTGGGAAATGAAATCGACGAAAATTACCCCCGCCTATTGGATCCCAAAAATCAAACCCCCCTCCTCTTCAACTTAGCAAGAAAAATCCCTAGGGCCTTCATCTTCATCTTCAGCAGTGGGAATACCTAGGTCGATTCTTCAGGGTTCAACAACAGATTTGTAAACAACAAACGTATACGATTCTATGGTTTCAATTATTGAGTGAGGTACAGGGAGGTGTAATCATTCTGGACTCTTTACTAATTGAGTTGAAATTGATCCCTAAAAACTCAATCCAAACTTCAAACTTCTCTGATTCTCTCTTCTTCCGCTCCCTAATCTCCGATTCCACTCCGATCGAGCTCTAATAAAGTAACCAACTCTCTAATTTCAGTCTATTCTACCCTCTAGTGATCTAGTCTCCAACCTCCACTACTATACGGTCTATACAATGTTAAGAACATTGAAGAAGGCAACCTCCGCCGGCCAGCCCTCAGGTCTCAACAAGTTCCAAGGTTTAGTTTAGCTATCTTTCTAATCCCACTTCCCACGTAGGTAATTTCAGTTTGTCACTTTCTTGTTTGAATTTCTTTAACCTTTGATGCTGTTTCAGATTTTGATTTTTAACAAGAAAATTGGATGACGTTCTCACCATCGTTCATCTCCAAAATATGGGGATAGGAGTGATAGAGACAAACAAAGGGGTACCCGTGAAACTAGAGATAGGGATAGGGATAAAGATAGGAGCAGGGAGGACAAAAATTGAAAGGGTAGAGATAAAGATAGAGAAAGAGAAAGAGAAAGAGACAGAGGTGGTGACATGGATAGGGAGAGGGACAGGGTCAGGGTAAAAATGGAACATGGACGTGAGCCTGAGAAAGAAAGGGAAGAGAGAGATCAAGAGAAAGAGAAAGAACATGAAAGACCACATCGAAGTGGAAGCAGATCAGAAAGACATGGGAGTGAAAGGGACAGGGAAAACAGTCGTGATAGAGAGGTTAAAGAAAAAGAAAAAGAAAAAGAAAAAGAAAAAGAAAAAGAAAGGGAAATTAGAGAACCTGATCGTGATCGTGAAAGCATGTATTTTTCTATGTTCTTGTTGTCTCTTTATTTTCTGCTTGTATTGATAGTATGTGCTTTATGCTTTGTGGTATCTCTGCTTTCACTATTTACCTGTTTACCCTTGCTTCTCTGCTAACCTTCTTAAGACATAATGATTAGTTCAATATTAGCAATAGTCCTCCCTACTTTAATTGCAACTTCTTTTGTTGTTTGGGAAGGGAATCTTTATTTCCTTGTACGTGCATTCGTGGGTTGCTTAATGGTGTGTTTCTGCTAGTGGAAACATAGATTATGAATATTGAACATATGTTTTGAGAATAGAATATTAAACCCTAGATTCTGGGAATTCGCAGATGTGGTAGATCAATCCTCAGATGGTCATTCGGGGTTCTAAGCCAGACTCATGGACTCGGGTTTAGGCTTTTACAAATCCGTATAAAAGATTGAAATTGCAAGATTGGGGTTTGAACTTTGAAGTTGGTGGGCCTTTTGGCAGGGTGATGATGATGTCATGTTATGATTTTCATTATCCTCCACCTTTCCAGTAGCATCATCTTATTCGTATCTGTTCTGTTGTAGAAATGCTGTTATGGGAGTAGTGGGATTTGATTTACAGAGGCTTTGCTTTTGGATATCAGTTCACTTGTCTACAAGAGTCGTATGGATGTTAGGATACCCTCTGTGGCATTAGTTTTATATTTTATGTATTATTGTGAATGCTTGTCTCATATAAAGGTCTTAATGGGAAAACTCGAGTGTGCAGGTGAAGCTTCTCTACAAAATGCTTTGGAACTTGTACATGAACAGCTTGATCAAATCCCATCATATGGTTATCGTGAAGTTATCATTTTATATTCATCTCTAAGTACTTGTGATCCAGGAGATGTAATGGAGACTATTCAGAAATGTAAAAACTCCAAGATTAGGTGTTCAGTTATTGGTCTCTCTGCAGAACTTTATATGTGCAAGTATTTATGCCAAGAAACTGGAGGGTTATATTCTATTGCTTTAGATGAGGTGAGGTCAAAAAAGTAATTTCAAATCTTTCAGTCCAAAATATGTGTAAGAAGTTAGGTAAATTACATTTTTGGTTCCTGAGTATAGCTCTATAGCTGCTTTCTTCAGTTTTGGTCCTCAAATAAGGACCAAATTGCAAGAGAAAATCTCTTTAGGACCAAAATTGAAAAAACAAAATAGGCTATATCCATTGCCCAGGGACCAAAAAATGTAATTTACTTGAAGTCATCTAACATGTATATTATTTTACAGGCACATTTAAAAGAGCTAATTCTAGAGCATGCACCACCACCTCCCGCCATAGCTGAGTTTGTTGCCCTTTGGAAACGTCTAATCATGAAATGAAAGTTGTTAGCAGGTTCAAACACTAATATTATCATGTCACCCTTAGGTTCATTAGAAAAGTTTGTTATTGCCCTCAATAGAGACATCCACATTCCTCCGTGCGATGGGCAGTTTCTTTTAGACTTTGAGCAACTTCAGACTCAGTTTCCTGTAAGTTTCTAACTACATAAAGCATTTTCATTAGCATCTAATTTATCTTATACTGTAGTTGTTTATGGTTTATCTTTCCAGGGTCAAGAACAACTGCGTGCTGTGTTGGAGTATGTGTTTGTATCTATGGTTATCCGGTGTAGTGGTCATGCACCAAGATCAGAGTTTCTTCTTTTTGCTTTGCGTAGATTATACAGTATTCGGTATATATATATTGGGATTCTTTTCTACCATCTCTTCTTTCTTCTGTCACATCTGCAGAAATGTCTCATATTCAGTCTCCAAATCCGGAGTCTTCTTTGATTTTAGTTCATGGAATTGGATCTCCATCTCAATCAGCAAATGAAACATCTTGTACAGCTTTGTCTCCTGTCAAATCATCAATAAAAGATTCCCCTATAAATAGTCTGCGTAAGTTATCTTGTGAGATAATTCTTTATGCCATGGAAGCGAACTTAAAGCCAAGTACACATGCTGATATTTTCTTGATGTTCAATCAAGTAAAATTTGAATAATGAATTAAATAGGAAATGAAGGAACAATGGGTGACAGAAGATAGGTTACAATTACTTCGAGGTGTAACGGGTGCATTTAGGCCTGGAATCTTGACTGCATTGATGGGAGTAAGTGGAGCTGGAAAAACAACATTAATGGATGTTTTAGCAGGAAGGAAAACAGGTGGTTATATTGAAGGTGATATAAAAATATCCGGATATCCAAAAAATCAACAAACTTTTGCAAGAATTTCAAATTTTAATTACCCTTTGGAAATGTCTAATCATAGATAATTCTTGATGTTCAATCAAGTAAGCTTAGGTTCATTAGAAAAGGTACAAAACCTATCTTTTATTGTCACCTCAAAATCGAATTGAGTTACATAGTGGTGTATGCCTATTCTGTTGCTTTTAACTATTACTTTCTTCTCCAGATCGCTTTTGAATATGCAAACAAAGAACTTAATATGTGGTTTACACAAATTGAAGAATCATTCTTGCATTATAAATGCTTGCAAATAATGAATTAAGTATGAATTTCAAATGTTCTTTTTCAGGCAATATAAAGACAAAAAGGAAGGAGCAGTAGAGCCAGAGGTCGATCCTGAAAGAGATCAGAGCTTAGTCTTTGCATATCAGGTAATATGACATGATCTTATTTGATCATATTAAATGACTCTTTTCCCCCTAACATAAACTCTTATGTGGTTCATTTCCCATTCCAACAAAATTACAGATATCTCTCAAGGCTGATGAAAGAGATCTTATTTGATCATATTAAATGACTGTTTTGCCCCTAACATCAACTCTTTTGTACAGTCCACTGCAACAGCTGCTGGAGTTGCAGGTGGTACAACATATGCAGGGGGGCTAGAAAATTGTATGTTGGCAATCTTCATTACAATATGAAAGAAGATCAACTTCGCCAGGTTTCTCCACCTTTCTTTTTTAGAAATTTCAAATATCACACGATTTTTTAAATGTGTTTAAAATAATCTAGATTTGTTCACTTGTCAGGTGTTTGAATCATTTGGTGTTGTAGAGCTGGTGCAGTTACCTACTGATGAGACTGGAAATTGTAAAGTTTTTGGTTTCATTCAGGTGAGTTTACTTTTCCATATATTTAGATTTTAGATGCTGGCTTTTATTGATTTAAAGGGATTAAGAAGAACAAGACTTTTTTGTGTTACTATTCAGTTTGCACGCCTTGAAGATTCTAGAGCTGCATACAATTTAAATGGAAAATTGGAGATTGCAGGTCGAATGATGAAGGTACAAATTTCTCATGTGATTGTGTTAAGATTAATCGTCTGGATGTTAATGAATGATCATTTTACCCTTTCTGTTTGGAAGTGATCTTGAACAAGAACTGACTGTTTAATCAAGTACTTTTACAAACTGAAATTGTAAATGGCTGGTTATTTGATATAAATAATTATATACAATTGCAATTATTTATTATCACAACATGATTAGTAACTTAAAACCAAACACAATATCAACAACAACTTAAATTTGGCACACTATTTAACAGGTTAAAAAACAAATATTAAGTCTATCAAGTCAAAAAGAAGCATGCACTTATTCATGGAAGCTATATGTATATGTTTCTTTTTGACATGATGCAGAATGAACACCTTTGCAGAAAACGTGCCAACTGTTTACAAGTTTGCCTTGAATATTTTTTCTTTACATTTCGCCAAATCTATTGTCATTTTCTCTAAAATTGTGTCAAACACTATTAATAATCTACTAATTTACAGGTATCTGCCATTACTGATCAATCTGGAATGCAAGAAATGGGTGTAAATCCTGATAATTTTGATGATGACGAAGGAGGTGGCCTGGTTAGTATTATAAATTATATTCTTTGAAATTTTTGCTAGATTGGTAGGTTTAAAAGTAGAGTGCCCTAATAAGAATTAATTTTAAAAGTAGAATGAAAATGACAAGTGATTTTGTGTTGTGTTTACAGGGTTCATGAAAGCGAATAGCTCTGGAGTTAGAAGAGGAAAAGAAAGCTCAAGCTGAAAGAGATAAGATGCTGCAAATGCAAGTGTTGCATTCTTCATTTCAATTGTTAGTATGAAACACATAGTAGATTAGATGAATGCAAATTTATATATTGTAAGAAATAGAATTGTATGACATTAAATTTTATGCAATGGATTGTATTTTTTGTATATGGTATTTTATTTCTATTATGAGACATTAAATGCAAATTTAATTTAAAAATTAATAAATATATAAATATATATTTTTTTAATATTTAAATTTACGTAAAAATGTGTGTCATCTTCATTTATGACATGGCCTTTCTTGACAGGGGTTTTAATGATACGCATTGCGTGTCATAAATGTGCGTCGTAAATGCGCGTCGTCTATAGACGACGCACAAAAGCGTGCCGTCTCTCGTTATGATAGGGCCTTCCTTGACGTGCATTTGCGCGTCGTCTGAGCGTTTTACGACACGCATTGCGCATCGTAAAAAGCTGTTTTTCTAGTAGTGAATGAAGGATAAATGAATGTTTGAATATATATTAAAAATGAAATTTTTACCCTATGATTTTTAGGACGTTACACTTCTTTTGCAAAAAACTAAGAGTATGTATTTGGAATTCTTTATTGCCTAATTTTTATGTATACGTTTCTTTTTTTTTAAATTAGAAAATAAAATCATGTCTAACGATAATTGTTTAGTGATTGATGTGTGAAATTTCATAAACGAGTTTTAGGTTTAAACCTTACATGTCCAAAAGATTAATAGTGTTTCAATATTTAACCTTGAGGTATGAGCTTGGGGTTAGCTCAGTATAGGCTACCTATATGGTGCCTTTTACAAATTCTTTGAAACAATCAAACTAGAAATACAATAATTGCAATACTAACTTATTCTAAACTAGACATATGCATATACTATATTAGGAATTAAACTATATTGTGATGAAACGTAGAATCAAGTATTAATCAAAATCAGAGTAAAACGAATGCAGATTGAACAAACGATGTAAATAAGATCTGGTTTCTGCTCATTTATGCTTTTAACATTTACAGAGAAAATAGACAGGTTCTGTAAAGGACTCTTATCTAACTCTAGTAAAGTTCCATATTTATAGGAACAGTGAAAGCATACAAAAAATACTAAGGCATTGACACTTAAGCTTCGTACGAAATACACCTCAGTAAATAAACTTAACAAACATACGAAGGGTACAAAAGACTTCGACATATTACAACTAAATTCGACCCTTACAATCTCCCCCTTTGTAATAATGTCGACCTTCGTCAGTTTAAGAGAATTTGTATAGCATACAACATAACCCTTCGAATCTCAGTGTACCATGATATAATCTTCTTCAGCTCCTTCTTATCTCCTTCGTTATTTTTCTTGCAGCTATTCATACGAACAATGAAATTCGTATATTGGGATGTTGTGTATCTTTCCACTTCGGAAGCTTGAAACAAGAATCTTTTAGCTTTCCCATTTTTATCCTTCCCAGCAAATATCAAACCAAATGGCTTCAAACAAATTTCTCCGTCTGCATACTTCTTCAACTCAGGTTGAGTTAAAGGAAGTTTCATTGGCACTTTTAATGTCAATCCCTTTGCAGTAGCTAACTCAACATCAGTAAGTGCTAAACACTCATAATAGTTGTCAATGAAAATCTTGATGTGAGCCAACCCAAGTCGAAAAACTTCAGGATCAGGTTCTCGAAGATATGAAGCATCTTTATCCTTTAATAACAATGCAACTTATATCAGATCATACAAGTTCATTAAAGGAAAGTCAGCCACAGAAAAATCACAAACTTGCCCATTTGCCCTCGAAACAATGAAGCGAAGATTCTGCATCATATTTTCGAATAGCACATCTCGCTTTATGCTTATCACCTTCTTTATCTTTACCAGTGACCAAATCTCCTCTGGAAGCTTTCCAAGTACATCATGAAATTTGATCTTCATGTAAGTGTACTCATCATCATTGTCAAATTTCTCAGCTATTTTGTACTGAGCCATAATAAACATCATCTCATTAATGGGAAAATCCAATTGGCTCATATCTGTGTTGAGAACAACATAGCTCTGCTTTGGCTTCTTTTCGAAAGCATACATATGATTATATGCAACTTTCAACTCTATCGTTTCATAATTGTAATGCTTTGAAGGATCACCCTTGTTCATCCCAGGTGGATCATTCGCACGAAGTCGCATAATGCTTTGCACGATTCAGAGCTTTTCAACCTCAGCCTCTGCTTCAGCTTTCTTCTCCTCCTTTGACTTTTCAACCACAATCGTTTTGCCTTTGTCTTTTATTGAGGAATTATCAACACTTTCCTTAGGCTTCGAACTGTTGCCACCTTCCCCAATCACAATTCCTTTGGAAATTGGTCTTGAAATTGGCTTCGTTGAAATTGGCATTGTTGTCACAATAGTAGAAGTAACTGGCCCAGCTGTTGACATGATTGGTTTTTTTATTGGAATCTTTGAAGAAAACACCTTTCCAACAACCTTTGCATCTGCATGCAAATCTTCACCACCAGCCTTCGTACCACCAACCTCCTTTTCTCCCCTTTGCACCCCTGTGAAAACAGGTGGGGCATTCGTTGGAAGAAGGCTCGAAATGTGAGAAAGAGGAGCTAATTGTTGGTTCAAAATGGCTTCAAAATGAACGAATTTCTGAGACAAAAATTCTGGAGTGATCAACGGAGATGAAACTGATTTAACAGTTAAATCTTTTAGCTCCTTCAGCAGCTTGAGCATTTCCATAAAACTTTGATTTTCCATTGTAGAAATTTGAGTAAGTTGAGGACTCAAATCTTCGTACAACTTGACATATTTGGTAACAGCGTCACAAATAATGTCAACTTTTTGATTGATCGAAGCATAATCCCTTTGCACAATGGTAATCTCCTTTTGCATATCCTGTCGAAGTTCCTGAAGTTGCAAATTCACATCTTCCCTCACTTTCTTCACATCCTGAACAAATAACACATGTCGTTCCTTCACCAAATGCTTGAATTCTTTCACCTCCCCTCTAAACATCGAAGTTAGAGAATTCACCATTAACTCGTCATTCTGATCATTGTGATCAATCTTCTCCAAGAGTCGAGTCTCTCAGTCACGAACCATTCCAGAAACTTTATTCACCACTTTTGCTTCGAAGGTTTTCAACAAACTATCAACTTCCATACTGGATACAGACGAACTACTCCCCAAATCTGCTTGAGATTGAAGAATAGAATTCAATTTCTTGTTGAGAATCTTGAATTGTTTCATCGTCATCAACATATGATCAGGAAAGTGATCTTCTTCATCATCAAACTGCAAATCTTCAAACGTGCCTCCAAAACCTTCGTTGTCAGTATCATTTTCAACAATAGGTGAAGTTTTGACAGGTGAATCGATTTTGGGTGAATCAGTGGATTGAGATGGAAAAAGAGTTGTAAAGGGTTGATGAAGAATGTGTTCAAAGGTTGGGTAACTTGTAGTATTCGGAACAATAAAAGGAGGTAATGACACGAAAGTATCTGTTATCGAAGATATAGGAATACCTTGAGTAGTAGCATCAACTTATTTGTTCGACTCTCCCTCACCCATATTGACATTTACATCCATATCAGATACGTGTGTAAAAATGCCTGAAGTTCAAACCTCCTCAGTATGTGATTCAGTTAACGAAACTTCGGGTGGTATGACAATAGTCTTCTCAGGAGTAGATACAGATTGAGAAACAATTGGTTCTGATGTTTCAGGAACTATTTCTTCTTCAGATGACTCCTCTTGGATTACCAACTTTCGTTGCCTTTTCTTCTTCTTTGAAATATGTTTAGCCACGTCTTCAGCTCTACGTTTCTTTGACAAAGGAGAAACTGGAGCTGGAACCTCACGAAAAATGACCCCTTGATGAGAAAGTTGTGGTTTACGAACATTAGAAGGAGAAGATTTTAACAAACCATCAGAAGATTTTCGTGAACCCCTAGTCCTCTTGTTTAACCTTCGAAAAACACCAGATTTTGAAGGAATTTTCTCTACTACTACAGTATCATCAACAGGTTCCACTGGTTTGATAACAACAGTCGAAACATTCACTTCTACTGTCTCATGCTTCTTTGGAGACTTCGTGGATTCGTACACAATCTTCTCAGGAGACTTCTTAGTTTCGTGCACTGTCTTCTCAGGTGTAGCCTTAGCATCCTTCTTAGAACGTTTTGACTTCTTGGAAGGACCAGCCTCTTCTTTCGACAATAATTTTCCAGTCTCAACATCTGGATTGATAGTTTTCAAGTACTCAACCAACACCGAATTTGTTGGCTCAACCCTCTTTAACATTGCATCAGGAATCCAAGCAATGTGTGTGAATACTTCCATATCATCTGAAACTTCCTTTGGGAAGTGATACTTCAGAAACTCAGCCTTTTCTTCATCAGCAGGGACAGCAATTCCTTCTTTTTCATAGAAATAACCAAGTATCAAACTCCAATACCTAGCACACGAAATGCCTTGAACCATATTTGTGTTTTCGACACTCTTTTGGAATTCCTTCCACAGTTGTGTAGAGTAATCAACAGAAAGATCATAGTACAAGCCTGCTATCATCGCATAAACCTCCATGCGACCTTTGTCTAATCCAACACTTCGACCTGTCAAGCATCGAAGAAAAATTCCAAACAAGAAATTCGAAACAGTTGGAAGAGCTGACTTCTTGAAATCACTAATCTTCGTGAGTGGGGGTTGATGACCCATCTCATTAAACATATAAATAACTTGTGCAGAAGTGAGATCAGTAACAAGTTGAGAATTGGGAATATCCAGAATTTGGCAAAAGATTTTCTTGGACAAACGGATTTTCTTGTCATTCACCAGTTGAAAGGTGATGATATCCATTGCTTTGCTATACGTAGCAGTGGATCCTGCATGAGAAAGCCATGAGAGAGGAACTGCGACTGAGTTGAACATCGCCTTTAAAAGAATAGAACTCTTCAACTCTTCAGGATACAGAGACACATCCCCTTCCACTTGATAATTGGTGCTTTGAATCTTCATTATTGGTTGAGAAGTGATGTCTTCAGTTGTGCGAGAAGCAGAATCAACGCCAGCCATGATTAGGGTTTTGAAGCTTTGAAGAACAGAGAGAATTTGGGTATTTGATTTTTTTTGTGAGCGTAAAGAGACAAAGAACCCGTAAATACCTTTTTTATATGTAACCCTGAATTTGAATTGAACGCGGGATAAGCATTGATTGAGATCTGACGTGGCACCTTAAAAGTCGCACCAGTCTGCCAATAAAGTTGCCATGCGTCAAAAAGTAACTGTCACACCGCCTTGAAACCAGGAAACGTCTCCTCACACAGTCTGTTCGTGTCACCTCAAGGAATAGTAACCGTCATCGACCTTCGGATGGAGGTTAAGCTCTTTCGCCTTTGGGTTTAGAGACGAAGTCATTTGCTAGACTTTCGAAATCATCAACCTGAGTTGGTAGTACTCAGAACCTCAAGGATTTCGTGTGTGCAGTGTGACAAAGAAAAGATAAGAAACAAATTCAACGAAAATTTGGATCTGTGATGTCAAAAAAAAATTCGACACAAAAGCAGAGAAACCCCGGGCAAAGGTTGCTTCATTAATTATCAAGAGAGATAATCAACTGCTTGTGTATGTTCCCGTGAATTACAATTGAATACTTATAGAGAAGTATCGAAGGGCTTCTTTTGTTAGGCTTATTGGGTGGTTTATAATTTTGTTACATATCATCCTAAACATAAGGTGAGTAATTGTAACAGAAATTACTTGTTTGACCAGTGTAGTTAGTGACAAGTATGCTTTGAAGTATGTAGATAGTAACTTTAAAAGCAAATGAAACTCATACAGAAATCATATTCATGAAAAAATATTTGTTTTGGATCCTGTTGGGTAACAAACATCGTGGGCTTCGATAGTTTGATCAAGATCACTCATAAGAATAGAATATGATTTTGAGTTTCGAAAAATGGTACTGAAACAAATGTTTCGTCAAATCTGGAACATTGTTCCCCGTCAATTCCTTACAAAGATAGGAAGTTGGGTTTCACTTTCATCACGACCTCATGATGTCAGATCATTAACACAGAGTTTTGATATATCTAAATCTTGATGGGTGGAATCAAAGATCTCTTGGATATATGTCTTAGTGTGTGCAAGTGTAAGAAATTTTGTGATGAAAAAGATTGGTTTTGAGTAACGAATTGTACCTCTGTTATTTTTGGACAAAACAGATAACTCTTAACTCATGTGAGAAGAGTAAGGTAGCTCAATCGACTAATGTGAATATAAGCCTAACTTGGGAAGAAATTTTCGTATGAAAAATTTCATTAAGGCTTTCATAAACACACATTGAGTCTACAGAGGCTTGGGTCAACATGCTGCAGCATGCTTCTAGGGACAGTCTAACTAGTACATAGTTGTCGAAAGTTTACATTCCCATAGAAACACAAGCATGACCCTTGAAAAATTTTCGTGTTATCTGCACAAAGAAAAAGAAACTAAAAATAACAAAAATCATTTTGATGTTTTTGATTTTTCTAACTGAAAGAAAATATTTTTGGAGTTTTTGATTTTTCGAAAATATAACAACAAAATGAAAATAAAATCTTTTTGGAGTTTTTGATTTTTCGAAAATAAAACTAAGATACAAACTTACGAAAAACATTTTTACAAACAAACGAAAATTTGTAAGCAAACTACAATTTGCCATGCTTACGAAAATTTGTCAAACTAACGAAAATTTTGTACCACACAACCAACATGCAAATTGTCGAATTCGAAGCGTGTCGAAGTGTTGACTATGAACGGTAACCGCTGAATGGTGTCTTATTGCCTCTGAATCGACACATTTGTATAACACACCTTTGCTATACATTCGAAATCCTTCCTGGAACAGAACTCGCTTCAATCATTCCCAAACCTGTCAAAATTCGAACAAATGATTTTTCATCCAAAGCATTTGTAAAAATATCAGCAAGTTGATTAGTTGTTTTTACAAAATGAACTTCAATGTTTCCATCTTCCACATGATCTTTGATAAAGTGATAACGAAGAGCTATATGTTTTGTTTTCGAATGTTGTACTGGATTATGACAAATGCGTATAGCACTTTGAGAATCACAGTACAATGGAATCTTTTTCATATTCACAGCATAATCTCTCAACTGACTTTGAATCCAAATAATTTGTGGTGTACAAGCAGCAGCTGCTACATATTCGGCTTCAGCAGTAGAAATCGAAACACACGTTTTCTTCTTCGACTGCCAACTAACCAACTTTCCATCCAAAAATTAACAACCACCACTTGTACTTTTTCGATCCAATGTACACCCTCCTAGATCTGCATCTGAAAATGTCTGAATGAAAAATCCTGTTTTCGAAGGATACCACAATCCTAACGAAATTGTTCCCTTGAGATAACGAAAGATATTCTTCACAGTTGTTAAATGTGGTTCTCGAGGATTTGCTTGATACCTAGCACAATTACATACAGAAAACATGATATCAGGTCTACTTGCAGTAAGATAAAGCAATGAACCTATCATGCTCCTGTATAAAGTAAGATCAACCGCAGGCGTTTCTAACGAAGGTATTAGCCTTGTGCCAACAGCCATTGGTACTCTTAACTTCGTGCTATTTGTCAATCCAAAATTTTCGAGCAAATTCCTTGTATATTTCTCTTGATTGATGAATATGCCTTCTCTGTTTTGACATATGTTTAAGCCAAGAAAATTATTGATTTTACCCATCATGCTCATTTCGAATTGGCTTTTCATCAAATTTTCGAATTCACTAGACAAAGCAGGGTCAGTAGAGCCAAAAATAATATCGTCAACATAAATTTGAACAAGCATCAGATGATTCCCAACTTTCTTTCGAAATAATGTGGGGTCAACTGATCCTTGCTTAAATTTCGACTGTTTTAAGAAACTGGTAAGAGTTGCATACCATGCTCTTGGTGCTTGTTTTAACCCATATACAGCTTTATCTAGAATATATACATGATCAGGATGCATTTCATTTACGAAACCTGGAGGTTGTTCTACGTAAACAGTTTCTTCGAGTTCTCCATTGATAAAGGCACATTTCACATCCATTTGATAGACATCAAAATCCTTATGAGCTGCATATGCTAAGAATATTCGAACAGCCTCGAGTCTTGCAACAGGGGCAAAGGTTTCTTCATAATCAATCCCTTCTTGTTGCTAATATCCTTTTACAACTAGACGTGCTTTATTTCGTACAATATTTCCATCTTTGTCGGTTTTGTTTTTGAAAATCCATTTTAACCCGACAATCGAAACATTTTCAGGTTTAGGAATTAATCTCCAAACCTTGTTTCTTTCGAATTCAGCCAGTTCGGATTACATTGCAACAACCCAATCTGAGTGTTCCATTGCCATCTTAACTGTCTTTGGTTCAATTTTAGATATGAAAACATTGAACATGCAAAATTCTTGATGAGTATTTAATACCTCATTCTTCGCACGAATATGAGCTCCTGTTAATACTCCATCTTGAGGATTTCCAATGACTTGATCTATTGGATGAGTCTTTGTCCATTTCTCTAACGGTGGATATGCCGGATCGAATTCCAAAGGTGCATCTTCGTACATCTCTTCATTTTCAGATCCTACAACAGAAACATTATCATTTAGATCATGAAAATCATCGTTTTGATTAAAATTTATTGTATCGTTTTCCTCCTCAACACGATTATCATTTTGATGCTCCCCCTCAACAACATCATCCATTCTCCCATTTTCCCCCTCGAAAGAATGCTCCCCCTCAACCAGAGTATTCGAATCCAAGTGCTCTCCTTCCAGTGGATTATTAAGCATACTTTCGCCAAATCCGGGAGAATTCGTTGTTGAATTAACATCTACTATGTTTTGAGGAATTTCCAAGTCATCATTATGCTTCGAAGATTCAGAGTGATGATTATCATTCGCATGAACTTCAACATCCACAGCCCTGTCAGGAATACCAAAAATTAAATCATAATCAAAGTCAGATGAATTTGATTCTTCAGTTTCATCAGATGATTCATTAATAATTGGTTTTTGTTCAAATTGTTTTTCAACTTGTTTGACATAATAATCATCGAAAGTAAGATTGAAAGTCTCTTCGACTTTTCTTGTGCGCTTATTTAACACTCTGTATGTAACCGAATTGTGCGAATATCCCAAAAATATGCCTTCATCAGCTTTAGCTTGAAATTTTGAAAGGCTATCTTTAAGATTAATTATAAAACACCTGCAGCCAAAAACATGAAAGAATTTGACATTAGGTTTTCGGTTATTGATAATTTCATACGGAGTGATATTGAATCGACGATGAATGAAAGATCGATTTTGAGTGAAACAAGCTGTCGAAACTGCTTCAGCCCATAGATATTGAGGAAGATTCGCATATGTCAACATAGTTCTCGCAGCTTCACAAAGTGACCTATTTCGTCTTTCAACCACACCATTTTGCTGTGGTGTATAAGGAGAAGACAAGTTATGCGAAATTCCCTTTTCTGTTAAGTACGAATCCAGCACATTGTTCTTAAACTCAGATCCATTATCACTTTTGATCTTTCAAACATTTTTCTTCAGACTCATCTCAATCTTCTTAATAAACTCGATCATTGTTTGAGCAACCTCATATTTTAACCTGAGAAAATATACCCAAGTAAATCGTGAAAAATCATCGACAATAACCAAAATGCACCGTTTCTTGTTGAGATTTGCAACAGTCGATGGTCCACAAAGGTCAATGTGTAGAAGTTCCAACGGTTCTACAATTTTCGAATCTATCACAATTGGATGTCCTTTCATGTGCCGTTTCCCTTGTCGCAAGCTGCACACAATGTATCATTGTCAAATTTTAGTACAGGTAAACCACGAACAAGATCATCAAAAACCAATTTATTCAAATTTCGAAAGTTTAAATGCGATAAACGTCAATGCCGTAACCAGCTGATGTCAGAGGAAGCTTTCGAAAATAAGCACACTGAGGGTTTGCCAATGATTGGTTTGATATCTAGAGTAAACATGTCACCATGTCGTTTGGATTTGAGCAAGACTTCGTTAGTTTCAACATTTGAAATGATATTGCCTTCTTCGTTAAACACCATTTGATTGCCAGTGCCCACAACAAGTTGGGAAACACTTATCAAGTTATGTTCAAGACCTTCGACATAAGCAACGCGATTAACGGTAAATTTTCCATTCGTGACTTTGCCATAACCTTTCACTTGGCATTTGTGATTATTGCCAAATTTCACGACTCCTGCATTTTCCAAGCTTCGAAAATCTCTCAAAATTTTCCTTTCGTCCAGTCATGTGACGTTAGCAACCACTATCAATATACCATTTCTCGTCATATTGCTCGTCACATAGTACCTTCGATCAATGAAAGAATTTAGGTACCCAAGGCTGTTTGGGTTCTTGGAAATTAGTTTTGAAAACAGAATGAAATGAAGAACTTTTAACCCAATCGCAAACTTTAGTTTTGAGACTATCAATTAAGTCCACATCATTATTTAAAGAAACAGAAACATAAGTTTTTGTTAGTTTGGGATTGTCACTAACACATGCCTTCGTCTTTTTAGATTGAGTGTGATCAAGCTTTTCTTTCGAAACCGGTTGCCAAGTTTTTATCGAAACATTCGAATCTTTTGAAGACGGGCTTTCAGTTGACGAAGAATTCACATAACTCTCATAGGCTTCGTGAATTTTTTGTTGAGAATATTTCCTTGATTGATATTTTGGACCTTTTCCTTCAAGCCAATGATCGATGTTTTTGTCACGAGACAACCCTTTTGTGTACGAAACTTTTAAGGTTTGTTTTCCTGTAGGATTTGGAAAATTCGGTTTTTGTGGAAAGAAATCAACATTTGATTTAGGTCGAAATGCCATAGCGTATCGACTTCCATCATTGTTTCCAACACTTTGATTTTGAGAAAATCGATTTGGAGATTTTTGTTTTTGAGAAAACCTTGTTTGTTGATTAAAAGAAAATCGTTGTTGTGATGGTTGATTTTGAACAGTCTTTGAGGTATTTTTGTTATCTTTTGAAAATGATGAGTTTGAAACTTTCGAAAAATTTGTTTTTGGTTGAAATTCAGATTTTGATTTATTTGTTTGAGCGGGATTTTGCTTTGGATCTGAATGAATTTATGAATGAGAAGACTTGTTTTCAACAGATTTAGTCTTTTTGTTTTCAGTTATTTTCAAATTCAACCCATTTTGTTGTTTTCGAAGTTCCATGGTTTGCCAAAAAATCTTCTTTCGAGCTTGTCTTTTTGAAATTGCATTTTCTTTTGAAAACTTGTCAATTTGTTCTTTAAATTCTTTGGAATGTAATTTGACAACCGTTTCTTTTTCCACAACAACTTCTTTTGTAACTTCTTGCACAATTTTTGATTTTTCAACCCATTTGCGTTGTGGTTTTTGTCTTTGAAAAACATACGAATTCTTTGTTAAGGTATTTTCGACTGTGCTTTGATTTGAAAAGAATCCTTCATCCGTTGTCTTCTTGTTGTCATCGTCGACCATTTTGTTGAATTCTGGTTTAATGTTCTCAACATTTCCAGTTGTAACAAACACTTGATTTGGAAAGACAACATCATCAGTACACTTGAAATTAGGATACACCACTTGATTTGTTTCCAAATAATGGGCTCCTTTTTCAGACAACACTTTGTCGAAATTTTCAGTGTCCCCAAATACTTGATCAACAACAACACGAGGAATTTCTTTTTCTATCGAATCTTTATTTGAAGAGACATTTTCGTCCGATTGGTCATCATCATTTTCATCATCACTGCTATCCGTTTGACTATCTCGGATATCCACAAACTCAGAATCACAAACTTTTGAAGTTGAAGGTTTGTCAGTGTCAATCTTAACTTCCAAATCCTTAAGTTTTTCTTTTCCTTTAGATTTTGATGTTACATTAATGACAGACAACTGAGAACAATCAACATCCTCAATATCACTAATTTCACTAATATTGTCAGAGTTATCTTCAATATCGGCAAAATTAGATTGAGATTCAGATGTCAAATTCTCAATCTTTTTCAAAATTTTGATTTGTTCTGATTTTGTCAAAGTATCATTCACAATGTTAACCAATTCATTTGTATCAAGACATTCATCAATTTTGACAATTCCATAAGCATATCTATCATCAGGAATTTTGTCAAACTCAGCAATGTTTTTCTCACAATCATACGAAATATTATCTACCTTCGCTCTTTCGTATGCTAGAAAAGGTAATAATTTCCTATGTTGCTCCTTGCTAATATCACACGAATGATGCAATGTAGTTAATTTTCCATATAGACGTTTAGCAGAATTGTAGTAGATATTTCGTTGAGCTAACAAAAGTTTTACATCACTAGATAACGAATCACGATCACACATTATGTTTGTTATTTGCAATTCTAAACATTCTATCTTGACAACTTTCGAATCTAACTTCTTCTATGTCTCTAACAACTGATTGCTTAATTTCTTAGCTTCATTGCTAGCAGAAACAACCAAATTATCGAAATAAGCAACAGTATCATCAAAAGCAACAATTTCATAATCATATGCACTTAAAGGAATATTGAAAGATTGAAGAATATTACGTACCTTTGTTCTCATTGGAGACTTATCAGCAGATTTTGACACAAAGCAACGGCCCTTGACCTCTTCGTCTGAATCTTCCTCCAGCTTTGCATACATAGCCCCATGCGTAGGATTACACATTTCCTCATCATCGGATCCCGAAGACCAGATTTTATATGTGTCATCATTCTCCTGTTCACCTTGAGCCACCAAAGATAGATTTTTCGCCTTCGTACGTACCTCTTCCAACCTCTCCACATAATACGCCTCATCCTTCACTCTATTCTTCTTCTCATCTTTCTTTCGAAGCATGCAATCATTTGCTAGATGATTGGCTCCATTGCAATAATGACAATCCATACCAGAATCTTCTTTCAATTTCTTCTCTTTCTTCTCCTCAGCACACTTCGCATCATTCTTCTCATACTTCTTCTTCTCTTCTCCTGCAGTTTTGTTCACGAAACTTCCTTTTCCCTCACTTTGCTTCATCTTCGAATTAAATGGTTTCTTGAAAAACTTTTTGACTCGGTTGTTAGAGTAAAAAGCAATTGCCTCATCATCCGAATTCATTATAAACCCCTCTTCATCATCAGAATCACCTTTTTCGACAGTTTCCTTTTCAGTCACTTTAGAGACAAGTGCTAATGGACTCCCAGACTAAGCTTCGACTCTTCTGCCATTTCGTTCACTTCACTTTCGTGAGTTTTCAGTTGATTGTACAAATCATTCACAGAAACTCTGTTGATTTTTCACCATCATGCTAACACTTCTCCATTCTTTACGGAGTCCCATAACAAAGGTGAGATTGAATTCCATGGCAGACCTCGTGATTCCATAACAATTGCATTTGTAAATCAGCTCATTCAGCCTATCATAGTTGTGACAACCATCAAATTTCGGTCAAGTCAAAGTCAAACAAAGTCAACTAGTCAAACCGGTCAACTCCATTAACCCTTGTATGATAGGGTTTACGTTATGTAATCACTGTATAATTCGCTATTTTAATGAGAAAACATCATTTGGAAAGTTCATGTGTTTGATTTTCCTTAGCCTTAACAGTGCTAAACAATGAACCAAAGCGATAAAACACTATTGCACAATCATCGGGATTGTGTAGGACACTAAATCATGGCTTAACGGGGTCTATGGACCTTGCGTTGCGAAGCCGGACACTCAAAAAGATCACAAACGAAACCTCTCACAATCTCATTCAAACCCTAATCAAGATTACTTGACGCTAATAGGATCGAAACTCATACACTACGATATAAATTGACGTTAATAGCAACATAGTATAGTACAACGTTATAACTATAATAAAATTAAATTATGATACCATATTAAAATCAAATCAAAGTATAATGCTCTAATTAAATTTAAAAGAATCAAACTTGAATGCTATAATTAAACTTCAAATCAAAGTAGATTGTTATAATCAAATAATAACTCATCTTTTATAAAACTCCATTTTTATAAACTTTACATTAAATTTTATAAAACTCTATTTTTATAAACTTTACATTAAATTTTATAAAACTCTTATATTAATTATGTAAAAGATGCTTGTGTTAGTGGGAAATTATGAAGACCACCAAAAGCAAAAAGATTATTCCCATGGTCTCCCACTCACACCTCTCATCCACTTTCCTTTTCTTTTTCTCCTAACACATTATTCTCTTCACCACTTAAACCTTCTCTATTCTTTCTCTCACTCTCAATCTCGAAATTTCCTCCAAGAATACTCATATTCCATCCAAGAACAATCTATTATACTCAAATCTTCATCCCTCTTGAAGCATTCATCAAGGTATGTTGTTAAAAGTTTCATATTCATACAAGAAACAAATTAAATCCACCAAAATATCTAAAACTCATTTTATGCATAAACCTGATTTTTCTTAGAATCCCATCAATAAAATAAGAAGTTCTGGAAATTTTCAGAAAATAATTTATTTTTATTGAATTACTATAATTATTGCAATAAAGTAGGGCAATAATTCACATAAAATACTTTTTGCATTCAATAAATTCTGAGAAAATTCCGGGATGACCTGTATACTGATTAAACATGATATATGAAGTTTCATGCATTTATATTACTTTTTACTATTATTTATGATTTTATTGATTAATTAATAATGAAATATATAACAAATACTTCCCATAGTCACAAATATCTGAAACTTATACACTGAGCTATACATCATGTTATAAAACTATGGTTAATTTTACAGATTTTTTGAGAATCATTTACTATTTTTCCCGAATTTTGTGTTGTTTAATCATTAAAATATTAAATAAATACTAAAACAGTTCAGAAAAATATACAAATTTTACAGTAATTCTTATTGTATGAAATAATGATTTCCTAATAATTTCATAATTTTTCAATACTGTTTACTATTTAAAACTATTTTCCTAAGTATTTAAGCATGTAAAAATGCATTTTAATGATTATTTCATATAAATAATTGTTAAAATCTGTAAATAATTATAATTGGGCAAGTTATTATTTTAATAAGAAATTATTAAAATCTGGCCTAAATTGAAAATATAAATTAATTATGCAAAGTAAGTAATTCAATTTAAAATTCATTTAACAAATAAATACCTTAATATTATAATCAAAATGAATTATTGTTAATTCATCTAATATAAGAATATGTGTCTAATTATTTGTATTAATACTCCATTCTCGTTTAGCAGTTCCTAAACCAAAACTATTAATTATATTAGGTTCTACGCCATTTTGACCCGAATCGTCTATCGTACGACACACGCATTTCGTTTTGGGACTAATGTGAGTAATCTACCCCATACTTTATAATTTTCAATACTTTTGGGGTGTATCATGTGGTTCTAATATATTCCAACTTCATTTTATTGTTTTATCACAATTGAGACATTGTTGAGACATTTATACGTGAGTCATTAATTGTATAACTATTGTTTGTTTACGCTACATGTACTTGTAGTGCATTACCATTTTTAGTCTAATCTCCATGACTATGCCCGTATTCTTGAGGTACGTTATGGACAATAATAGCGCTATTGGGTTGACCACCCCGCCTTGGGACGCTAAGGTGATTGATCGCACGTGGTTGAGTGTGTATGATGATTAGATGCTCCATCCTATATATATTTATATATATATGTACATATGTATATATAGGGTGAGGACTTATTGTTGTTGTTATCATTTGTTAATCAATTTTTGATTTATAAACCGTTATCTCAAATACAATTGTTTGCCGACTTCAAAAGAAAACAAATTTCCAATTATAAAGGTTTCAACTTCACAATTTTCTCTACTAAAATCAGATTACTCACCAACTCTCGTAGTTGACCTGTTTTTACCCATGATGCAGATTTGAAGAATGAAGTTGATGAAAAATAGGTTGTGCCTTAGAAATCCACAAGACTATTTAAATTTGATGTAATAAATATTGTTCATATTTGGATTTGTATTTGTATGTTGTGGATCTTGTTTGCATACTTAGTACTTAATTGAATCTAATCATATTATAACATAGTTGTCATGAGACTTTGAACAATATATCACGCCTCGATCGATTCCGACAAGGATCGGGGTGTGATAGATTGGTATCAGAGACCTTGACTATAGGGAATTAGGTTAATTGCCTTGACCTAGTCTATAGCCTCTAGGGTCCTCTCGTATGCTAGTTTATAAAATGCACACACAACTGCATGCAATTCGCACTTAGAAAATCCTAGGAATACCTTTGTGTGTTAATTGCTCCCTTATGTGCATACGTATTACTCCTGACACTTATATATGTGCATACACTTGTGAATATTCTCCACTTTCTCTGAAAATCACACACATACTCAAGTTGTTTAACAAAATGTATATACATATATGTATTCCTTAGAGCTCATAGGAAATTCAAAGTCATCCACTCTAGTTGGGTAGGATCATAGTAATGGACGCGTAGTAACTGGAAGGGGGAGGTGCCGGTAGCCCGAAAGTCCTGACTAGGTAAGCATTCGTATACATCCCAATCAACCGAGGGACCAGTTTGCTTATCTGGGGACCAAAGGCGAGAGTTCCCAAACCTATAGGCCAAAGCGCGTCATTCACATTACTTTTGAGCCATCAAAATACCCGACCTTATCAAACGTATCCGAAAGGATACACTCCAAAATGGCCAACTCATTGGACTATTAAGTTCCCTAATGGGCCTAGAAGTGGGAAAGAAATGTGAAAACTTAGTTTTGTGGGGGCCCACGCAAGTGCTACATGTTTCACATTTAGTAACCATGGAAAGCCCAAAAGGTGCCCAACACTCCTAACCATGGCCCAACAAGTGTTTTACTATTATTTTACCCAACAATGTCAAAAAAAAAAAAAAACTTTATTTCCCTAATCAATTTACAAATAACTCACGAGTCCATATGCGTGTTTCTCATAGTTGACATGTTCCTTGTTTGGTTGTGGACTTAGGGTAGACTCATTAGGATCAACAGTCTAATAAAATTTTAATTACACATAACTGGGGGCATGTCGAGTGAATCTTAGGAGTGGATCAGACATGGAACAAATCACAAGATTATAATCATGTTATTCCTACTAAATTCATAAGTCTATTTATATAGACCTCTGGTATAGAGTCGTCAGCGTAGTCGTGTCGGCAATCTAGAATATAGCTAAATACATAATACAAACTATAATACCCAAATTATACAAAATTTTCTGCATAAAAAATCAATAGACAAACACAATGAAACTAAAAAGGGTATCAATCTATCAAGAGAAAAACACATACAATGTAGATTAAAATCCACTAATTATAACAAAATGGCTAAAAGAAAAGGTAAGGACTAAGGATTGTTAAGTCCTCTCTTCTTATAAATAGCTTTGAAGCAAGCTTGCCTAAGCTTCTTTGTTCTTTCTGTCAATTCCATACCTGGCAATTTCTCCATCATCTTCTTGTGCCCTGCTAACGTCTCTACCTCCTCCTTTAATCCCAACTCCTAGTTTTTTTAGGTAGATGCAATATATTTTTCGTGTGAGTTCATAAAATTTACAATGAGTTAAGTTTATGTAAATATAAATCAGAAATCGTAGTAAAACAATTGATTCGATGTGGCATATGCCTAGGGCCTATGTTTATGTTATAAAGAAACTAATAATTAAAATTTTAGAAAATACCAAAACTACTTTGGTTACCAAGTGCATGCATACATGCATGAGTAATGTATAGAAGGTTATTATCGTAGTTTACCTTGGCATTTTGAATGAGGGATTGAAGGCTCTTAAGTTTTCTATGAGGCCATCTGTTTATGTTTAGCTCTCTGCATCTTTTCTTCAACAATGTTAACCCTATCCCTAGTTCCTTTGCTGCCATGATTATCGGCATCTCAAAGTACTTCGCTATCTCTTCAAACTCCAATGGTCTCAATCTATTTGCCACCTTCCGGCCACCGTGATCAGTGGTGGCAGCACTAGAACTACCTGTAGCCTCACCACCGGATTTACAGTCTTCACTGAAACTAACCAATGGTAAATTACCATCCTCCCAACAATCCCATAAGCTTATGTCTTTAAGGGGATCCAAATCGTGAAACTCATTTCTAGAAATGATGTTTTGATCTTTGTTAAGTACTGTGGAAACGTTCTGATCGAGCACTTCATGCAATTTATCCGACAACTCGTAATCATGATGGTCGAGCATGTCACCACTGCAAAAATCCAAAAAAAAAAAAAAAAAAAAAAAAAAACTCAAGATAATCAAATCCAACACGATGAAAGACTCTTTTTGATCACTACAAATCCAAACCATGTTTTGATCAATATAGACAAAATCACTTTTCTGTGCGAAAGATGGGGTAATGAGTGATGTTTATATATACCTGAAAAGATCTTGATGATCAAAGTACTGAAACCAATCGAGGTCATCTATGGGGTTTTGATGATCTGCAGGTGGATCCATTTGTGAGGGAGAAGTTAAAAGTTGCGGTAAGAATGTGATGATTTATATAAGTGAAGTGGGAGAAGTAATTAATAACAAATAAAGAGGAAATGAATATATATGGTCTTTGAACTGTAACCTTCTTCTTCAATTCACACACATATACGTATATGTTGCCGCAAATTATGACTTATGTGCCTCATGCATTTAATACATCACATGCCTACCGCATATTCTTGACTTTGAAGCTACGTACCAGTTTCAAATTTCCCCAGTAGCACACTTTTCATTAGAAAGTACTCCAAGTCTTCACACATGAACCAGTTAGAAAGTACTCCAAGTCTTCACACACGAACCAATTAGAAAGTACTCCAAGTCTTCACACATGCAAATTATGACTTGTGTGTCGCTATAGGTAACTAATAAAATTTTATTTTTTAACCCCTTAAATATCAGTACAAGCTTCTAACCTCGACGTTTAAATTCAAAATTTCTTTTTATTACTAAAACTAGCATCGATTCAAGTATATAAACCATGAATCTTGAGAACACGGCAAAACCCAAATAAGTCTTATCATCTATGTAAAAAAAACTCAGGGTTTTTACTAGTAAATCTATCAGTGGCGGAGCTTGAACAATTAACTTGGGGGGGGGGGGGGCGAAAATATTATAAACTGAAATTAAAATTAAAAAAAAAACAGATTGTTTTCTACAAATAAACACCAAAAACACCTAGAAAAAGAATTACAACTCAGCCCGACAGCCTTTAATGTCTTTAAAAACAGATTAGGAATGATATATTAGTAAGCAGACAACAATTTCTCTTTCAATGTTTTCATCTTTCCCATGATTATATCTAGAAAAATCAAAATGAAGGAACAATTGATCCAATCAAAACAAAATCAAATTCAAAATTAGAACAATAACCAATAACTCATTTAACAATAACCAAATCAATCTTTGTTGTCACTTTTCAGTTTTGTTTGAAGCTGACAAGCTGTTAAGCATAACCAAATCAATAACCAAATCTATAAGTTCATAACTTATAAATCAAATTGGCAAATCGCCAAATCGCAAATGACAGCCAAATTAAAAGGAAACTCAGTAAGACAGTAGTAACGCATAAATAGGCAACAAATTGACAGAAAACAGCAGCAGCAGTGCAATACGCCAACACCAACAATCAACAATCTTACAATCAGAAAAGAAAGAACATCTGAACAGGATTTGGGTCTCGGGATTACATACCTGATTTCTGTGAAGTGAGAATGGGGACTTGGGCACTTGGCGATGTCGATTGGCGAGAGTGAGACCAGGCGACTGACTTGGCGAGACAGCGACAAACGAACAGCAGGCGAGATAGGCAGCGAATTGGGAAAATGGGGATGAATCGATTTTGATTTCTTGATACCGCTTGGTCGCTTGGAGAATTGGGAGTATTGGACCATTCTGATTAGGAATCGGGAGGGGCCAAAGCCCAAGTTTGAAGATAGCAGGCCTATAACTATTTTATTTTGAACTACAATTCCTACTTCTAGCCCAATAATACTACGCCCCTGGAATCTATGAGGGCTAGTGTAAACATTATGGTCATATATCATTAAGATTCTATGGACTTAGAATGTGTGATTCCGCCTCATTCCCTGTTCCTTGTTTGGTTGTGGGCTTAAGGCGGGGTCACCCATCCAAAATGCCCTTGCAATCTTAATGATATACGACTAGTTTACGTCAATCGACTATAAAAGAACTTGTAGGACTCATAATGCAAATTTCGTCAAAATTTGTTGAAACATTCGTAATGATGGAACTCGCTAACTACGTTATAAAATATTCATAGTGGTAATACCAAGGATAAAACAGGGAGTATAAAAGCACACATAGAATACTCTATCATCCCAAAACAATAAACTCCTTTTAAATTGACTCAGTTCAAGTTACAATAAGAAATTTCCAAGGTCATCATGTGACATCAGGAGGGTTGTTCCTCACCATAATCAATTTCTTGTACTACGAAAAGTTTTCCACATCTTTTTCCAAACTCTTGAAGTCCCAATCAAAATGCAAATTTCGGGACGAAATTCCCTCTAACGGGGGGATGATGTGACAACCATCAAATTTCGGTCAAGTCAAAGTCAAACAAAGTCAACTAGTCAAACCGGTCAACTCCATTAACCCTTGTATGATAGGGTTTACGTTATGTAATCACTGTATAATTCGCTATTTTAATGAGAAAACATCATTTGGAAAGTTCATGTGTTTGATTTTCCTTAGCCTTAACAGTGCTAAACAATGAACCAAAGCGATAAAACACTATTGCACAATCATCGGGATTGTGTAGGACACTAAATCATGGCTTAACGGGGTCTATGGACCTTGCGTTGCGAAGCCGGACACTCAAAAAGATCACAAACGAAACCTCTCACAATCTCATTCAAACCCTAATCAAGATTACTTGACGCTAATAGGATCGAAACTCATACACTACGATATAAATTGACGTTAATAGCAACATAGTATAGTACAACGATATAACTATAATCAAATTAAATTATGATACCATATTAAAATCAAATCAAAGTATAATGCTCTAATTAAATTTAAAAGAATCAAACTTGAATGCTATAATTAAACTTCAAATCAAAGTAGATTGTTATAATCAAATAATAACTCATCTTTTATAAAACTCCATTTTTATAAACTTTACATTAAATTTTATAAAACTCTATTTTTATAAACTTTACATTAAATTTTATAAAACTCTTATATTAATTATGTAAAAGATGCTTGTGTTAGTGGGAAATTATGAAGACCACCAAAAGCAAAAAGATTATTCTCATGGTCTCCCACTCACACCTCTCATCCACTTTCCTTTCCTTTTTCTCCCAACACATTATTCTCTTCACCACTTAAACCTTCTCTATTCCTTCTCTCACTCTCAATCTCGAAATTTCCTCCAAGAATACTCATATTCCATCCAAGAACAATCTATTATACTCAAATCTTCACCCCTCTTGAAGCATTCATCAAGGTATGTTGTTAAAAGTTTCATATTCATACAATAAACAAATTAAATCCACCAAAATATCTAAAACTCATTTTATGCATAAACCTGATTTTTCTTAGAATCCCATCAATAAAATAAGAAGTTCTGGAAATTTTCAGAAAATAATTTATTTTTATTGAATTACTATAATTATTGCAATAAAGTAGGGCAATAATTCACATAAAATACTTTTTGCATTCAATAAATTCTGAGAAAATTCTGGGATGACCTGTATACTGATTAAATATGATATATGAAGTTTCATGCATTTATATTACTTTTTACTATTATTTATGATTTTATTGATTAATTAATAATGAAATATATAACAAATACTTCCCATAGTCACAAATATCTGAAACTTATACACTGAGCTCTACATCATGTTATAAAACTATGGTTACTTTTACAGATTTTTTGAGAATCATTTACTATTTTTCCCGAATTTTGTGTTGTTTAATCATTAAAATATTAAATAAATACTAAAACAGTTCAGAAAAATATACAAATTTTACAGTAATTCTTATTGTATGAAATAATGATTTCCTAATAATTTCATAATTTTTCAATACTGTTTACTATTTAAAACTATTTTCCTAAGTATTTAAGCATGTAAAAATGCATTTTAATGATTATTTCATATAAATAATTGTTAAAATCTGTAAATAATTATAATTGGGCAAGTTATTATTTTAATAAGAAATTATTAAAATCTAACCTAAATTGAAAATATAAATTAATTATGCAAAGTAAGTAATTCAATTTAAAATTCATTTAACAAATAAATACCTTAATATTATAATCAAAATGAATTATTGTTAATTCATCTAATATAAGAATATGTGTCTAATTATTTGTATTAATACTCCATTCTTGTTTAGCAGTTCCTAAACCAAAACTATTAATTATATTAGGTTCTACGCCATTTTGACCCGAATCGTCTATCGTACGACACACGCATTTCGTTTTGGGACTAATGTGAGTAATCTACCCCATACTTTATAATTTTCAATACTTTTGGGGTGTATCATGTGGTTCTAATATATTCCAACTTCATTTTATTGTTTTATCACAATTGAGACATTGTTGGGACATTTATACGTGAGTCATTAATTGTATAACTATTGTTTGTTTACGCTACATGTACTTGTAGTGCATTACCATTTTTAGTCTAATCTCCATGACTATGCCCGTATTCTTGAGGTACGTTATGGACAATAATAGCGCTATTGGGTTGACCACCCCGCCTTGGGACGCTAAGGTGATTGATCGCACGTGGTTGAGTGTGTATGATGATTAGATGCTCCATCCTATATATATTTATATATATATATACATATGTATATATAGGGTGAGGACTTATTGTTGTTGTTATCATTTGTTAATCAATTTTTGATTTATAAACCGTTATCTCAAATACAATTGTTTGCCGACTTCAAAAGAAAACAAATTTCCAATTATAAAGGTTTCAACTTCACAATTTTCTCTACTAAAATTAGATTACTCACCAACTCTCGTAGTTGACCTGTTTTTACCCATGATGCAGATTTGAAGAATGAAGTTGATGAAAAATAGGTTGTGCCTTAGAAATCCACAAGACTATTTAAATTTGATGTAATAAATGTTGTTCATATTTGGATTTGTATTTGTATGTTGTGGATCTTGTTTGCATACTTAGTACTTAATTGAATCTAATCATATTATAACATAGTTGTCATGAGACTTTGAACAATATATCACGCCTCGATCGATTCCGACAAGGATCGGGGTGTGATAATAGTAACTTTCAATCGTTTCACCATCTTTTTGCTTGAAATCCTTCAATTCAATCAAACATTGCTTAACTGAATTGATTTTCGTCTTCTCGCTGCCTTGAAACTTTTCTTTGAGATTATTCCAGATTTTCTTTGCATTTGTACAACTTCTGACATAGTTATACACCACTGGAGGCAATGCACCACGCAACTCCCTTATGCATCGTTTTTCAAGTTTCTTCATACGATCAGTTTGATTTTCCACACTCGTAGTACTAGATGAAGATCCAATTGGTTGAAGGTTCGTTGGAAGAGTAACATTCCCTGAGATGCAAGACCAAAGCTCTTCATCGATTCCATTCAAGTAATCCTGCATACGATCAGACCACTGATCATAGTATTCAGGAATGAGCATAGGAATCTTAGTTGAAGATCCTAGCAGATGAGAATATGAAGTCATCGAGTTGAGATTGAAGTTCGCCATTGATGTACGGAAGAAAATTTTTGAGAATTTTTTGAGAAATCAAAGAGAATTTGAAAGCAAATTGCTGAATTGAACAGAAAAACAAAGTAGAATACTCGATTCAACAAATCTGTTCCAGAATCAAATCACAACTCAAGATCTAGAAAGCTTTTTTACGTCAAAAGATGCGGAACTTTTTGAACCAGAATTTTGATTCAAAAACCTTTTGAAACAGAATGAAAATTAGATCTCAGATCATGATTCCTGCTCTGATACCAATTGATGAAACATAGAATCAAGTATTAATCAAAATCAGAGTAAAACGAATGCAGATTGAACAAACGATGTAAATAAGATCTGGTTTCTGCTCATTTATGCTTTCAACATTTACAGAGAAAATAGACAGGTTCTGTAAAGGACTCTTATCTAACTCTAGTAAAGTTCCATATTTATAGGAACAGTGAAAGCATACAAAAAAATACTAAGGCATTGACACTTAAGCTTCGTACGAAATACACCTCAGTAAATAAACTTAACAAACATACGAAGGGTACAAAAGACTTCGACATATTACAACTAAATTCGACCCTTACATATTGTTAAAGTGTGTGTGTGAGTTATTTGAGCGAGTACAACTCTGTAACTGTTGACTTACCATTGAAATCAATGTTCGTTATTCTCATACTGGTGGTGTTCTTTTATTAGAATCGATTGTGAATATATATTAACCCGAATATTGTCTTTCCAAAAGAGCCATTGTGGAGAGACGGGGGAATCCAACATATATAGTCGCTTATATTACGGTGTCGTACCGATGTGGGATACACTAACACTCCCCCTCAAAGTCGGAGGATAGATAGGGTTGTGCTGAGCCATGGGGGTGCGGGACGCCGACTCTGATACCATGTTAATATATGTTAATCACAAGATTGTCTCTCCAAAAGAGCCCTTGTGGAGAGAAGAGGGACTCCAACATATATAGTTGCTTATATTATCGTGTCGCACCGATGTGAGATACACTAACACCGATCTTATATTGTAATATTGCGGGAAAAAATTATCTTAAATTTACTTGTCTCAACATAGGTCATGTGGTTAGTCGATTTGAGATATCTTCATGACACTCGGTTTTAGAGTCTTTGTTCCTCTTGAATGTCATCTTTAGAGTTGTTGGCTTATAGCACTGTTGATTGGGATATCTTAATCTGCTATTAGTTTTTATATTTTTTTGGATATTTTTTTATCTCATGGAAGAGTAAGAAACAATATATTGTCTCTCAATCTTCCATAGAGATGGAGTATCATGTTTTGGATATGAATATTAATGAGATTGTTTGGTTACATTGGTTACTTAAATATTTGGGTGTTGATGGTTCTCATCCAACTTCTTTACATTGTGACAACAAAAGTATGATACATATTACAATGATTTTTGTTTTCCACGTGTGAATGAATATATTGGGTGTCATTTCACTCGACATTATTTTCAACTTCGAACTATCTTATTGCCTTATGTTCCTTAAACTTTACAGATTATTGATATTTTCACTAATGTTTAATTGGCTTAGTGTTTTCATTTCTCATTTAACAAACTCTTAATGTTTGCTGCTATCATATTGTGAGTTTGAGAGAGATGTAGTACATACGTTGTGTTTAGCCTTTTTATTGTGAGGTTTTATTTATCTTTTAATTAGCTATAGTTATTTTTCTATTTATAATTATTTTTCATTTATATTATAGGTATATTTTCAATTATATATTGTTCCTGAGTGAGTTCCATTAATGGAAGTAAATTGGAGGAACACTTTACTATAGGTATATTTTCAATTATACATTGTTCCTAAGTGAGTTCCATTAATGAAAGTAAATTGGAGGAACACTTTTTCTCATAACTTTCCCCCCTTTTTTTTCTAAAACTCAAGAAATAGGCTTTAATCATAAAACTCTATTCATCTTTAATTGTTTGACTATTAATCTTTAGTTTAATCCGTGTCTTGTTATTTGACTTATTTCTAAGGATTTCAAAACTCTGTTGCTTGTAGTTATTTAGCAAAACAACATTATTATGATTTTAAATTAATTTATTCTTTTTTTGGATATCATGTTTTATACACATTCTTTTATTAATTGTTTAAAACAATGAAAATGTCCGTAATCATATCAAACATTTGATACTTTTATTTCATTTTATTATACCTAACGTAGACTAGAACCAAAATAATAATTATATAAGATTGTTATTAAAAAGTAAAAACCTAACAGTTCCCAAAATTATGTATATCCTTTAACACGGAATATGTTACTAAAGCTAAAATACCCCACTCTTCACACTTGTGTGTCAAAGCAATGTTCAAGAATATTTAGGCCATACTCGTTATGATCCGGCACACCACGTGAGATGTGACATTCTCCTTTATCTTCCAAAAAGACACTTAAATCCGTATAAAAACTATATTATCATTTATTCATTTAAAACAGTTATAACAATTTTATTAATTATTCCAAAATTGGGATAATATTTTTTATGATTTTTTTAATATAATTATTTTAGTAGTAAAAACTAGCTATAAGAATAGTATATTTGAAAAACATGAAACTTTTGTTCATAATACATATCATTATATTATATTTGCTTAAATTAACACTTTTATTAGCATATTTGAACAATACATATATTGTATTTAGTTAAATTAACACTTTTATTAGTATAGATCATAAAAATCTAAAAATTATATATCATAATCGAGATAATTAATTGTATAAGTATTTAGTGTGATGTGTGGCATAGCATCATAGATGATCAAACTTTTATGTTTCTAGGGGTCTATGATTGAGTAATTAAAGGGGTTTTATGGAAATGACCATAAATTTGGTTACAGGCTTAGTTTTTGGCTTGCGATCGGCTCAGTCAATCAAATGTTTGAAACATGAGCAGTTCATGCTAAGTACCAATATGGACTTACCCCTTTTTAGTCCCAAAATCGTAAAATCGTTTTCTAAATGGAGTTATAGACGTTTTGTGTTTTTTTTTCCATAATTTTTGGATTTTTTTTTGTTTTTTATTTTTATTTTGCCCATGTATGTTTAGGGGGCCGTTTAAAATTATGCTTTTTATTTAAGTGTTGATAATGCAATTGAACATGTTCAATCTTTGTTTCATTTTGTACACTGCATCATATTCCTCTTATCCATGAGAGATTGAGTGGCACGAAGTCGGATATGAGATGGTGTGTGAACAACATCTACAACATGTGAGTATGTTGGATTGTGTTAAGCAGTTTGACATCCATCATTGATATGTTTGGAGGTATAGTCCTCCTCTCTTTTTTTAGTACTTGTGGTTGATAAGGTGTTGGTTTCCACTAGGATGGGTCATGTGTTGGACTTGCAAGTGACTCATTGTTAGGGAGTAGATGTTCGATGTTCCTCAATATGAGGGTTCTCTTCGTGATTCAGACTTTTTGTTAGCAACTCAATAGACTATTTTAGTATAAATTGGATTTTTCGGTGTTCGCAACCTACTAGGGATGTTATTATGGCTTACCTTAGCGTATGATGGAAATTATGTAGGGATCTTGTACTATATATGTGTTTCTTTTCTTCTCTTTTGTGATGTATAATAATAATAAAAATCTAGTGTAAGTGTGTAACCAAGCAATACCCATGTCGCCACAACACCCATATCGCTACTAAACATACTATAAAAATAAAATAAAAACTTTTATGAACTTTGTAATCATTGATCACCCTTTCTGAAATGACCGCAAAGTATATCAGTGAAATTCTTCTTTGCTGATCAGTTGCTTCTCAACTTTGTGAAGTCTATTTTTTGTGATTTTTTTTAGCATTTAAGAACTAACTACTATTATATCTTAAACTAGGCGTAACCTCGCGCGTTGCGCAAGAATGCATTTAAGTGGTTAAAAAATTATGGAAAAAATAGAAATATGTTGAAATTTACGTTTTTAGTCATGTTTTGAGCATTAACCGAACTATCAAATAATATAAAAATTCATCAACTTATATTTTGATACTATCTAATATAGTACATACCTTATAAACGTTTCTTTTACTTTTATACTATCTAATATATGTTATAAGTTTTTGTATAACATTAATATAATCTACTTTTTTTATATCCGATAATATTTTTTGGATAAAATACGAAATAAGTTGTTTTGAATGAGCTATTAATAAACAATATTGAACTAATAAACTTTGTATTACACTATTTATATTACACCAAAACATCCAAAGTTTCATATATGAACTTTCAAATATTCAACATTGAAATTAAGAATGAAGTCATACAAAATATATCATTATACATAAATGTCATCAAGAGTTTTAAAATAAGTCGATTAGTAAATATGACAAAACTTTTTTTTTTCAACTCTTTCATTTTGAATCACAAATCTTTTCAAACATATGATACTTTTAATCAAAACTTACTTATATACTACTAATATAGCTACAATGTGTATATTAAATAAGTGGAAAATAAAAAATCATTGCACATTAATAACCATAAGTATAAAAAACTTTTGAATGTAGTGTAAAATATAAAGACAAATTACTCCATCGATGTTATTTAGAAAATAAGAAATAGAAACTAACATAGTATATACATACCATAAAATACATGTTGAATAATGTTCTCTTGTACATAAATTATATTTTTTAACATAAAAAAGAGAGAGAAAACTTAAAGATACATACATGTTAACAAAGTTAATTACTCTAACTTATAAATAACTTGATGGTTGATTTACCAAAAGCTTATGAGAAGTAATTATAAATCCCACTTCATCGTCCTGTGATTATAGAAAGATGCATAACACATAAACTAAATATTTTCCACATCACCCTATATAACATATGATCAATATATTAACGATTAAACCACAATATACAACGACTGTAGTACAATAATCCAAAAACAAAGAAAATATAAAAACGAATTAGTATAACAAACTTACAAATTAAAAGCTCTAATATAATAGCATATCTCCAAAAGTTGTCATAAGACCTCAAGCCAACACAAAAACCTTTAAGTTTGTTTTCTTTCTGAAATTTGTATATGATTTGTATGCATGTTTTTCCAAAAGATTGACATTTTTATAGTAAACTTTTCACTAAATGCTAATTAAATATAATATAAGTTATAAAACTTTTGAGTGTTAAATCATAATTAAGAAAACTTTTGAATTGCATTAGTTAAAAAATGGGGTTTCAAATGAATGTGGTTTGAGAAAGTTAAAAAAGGGGTTTCAAATGCATGAGATTCAAGAAAAAATGCTAGCTTTATAAGTATGTACTAGGCGAATGCCCGCGCGTTGCGCAGTGGGATAATTATGTAGTTTAATATGGTTATATATGGTTTAATGTATTGTGAATAAGCCATACATAAAACTTGTATACGATTAAATAGCATGTATATTTTTTGATTTACACATTTTTTATCATTAGTATCTAATGTAATTAATTGATAATTACATTTTTTATGTACACATTAGTATCTAATGTAATTAATTGATAATTGATTAGATATGGATTCTCATTTGTGGTCGTCTATTTATGTTGAACCTCATAAAAATACATATTTAACGACTTTTGTTAGTTTTACTATTGAATAGAAAATGGTGCCGTATTTTAAGTAAATATAAAAAATCTCATTCTCAATCTATTTTAAGATAGTGACATATTTTAAGTTAATATAAAAAATCATATTCTATAACTAATGAAAAAGAAAAAACGGAGCCAAAATTTTTAACTATAATAAAGTTGATTCCAATTACCAAGTGCTCAATCGAAGATAATATCATTCAATAAACCTCATAAGATATTACGTTATATTCAAATTACGGACATCATTTTTGTAAGAGTCATTCAAAATATATGAGACTATAGTGCCTAATACAACAATGTAATAACCAAATGACCCTAACATATTTTAAATGAAATATAATTATAATATATTATCTATGCAACTAAATTTCTGCACAACATGTGGGATTCGTCTACTATATGGTATTCTTATAATATATTATATTATAGTATAAACATTATATTTGGAAAACCACTTTGAGTTATATTGTAGTTTATAACATTAAACTTGTGATGGGCTGTATTTGACACACATTTGTGTATTTATATCTATATTATATATTTAAAACAAATCTTATATAAACATCCAACCTAAATATTCATCTTCAAGTTTTCTTTCTTCGCCACGTAAACAAACTTTTGTTATAAAGCCAAAAATGGAATAAAAGACACACTTAATTGTATGATCATGATATATTGTATTTTGATTGGGGCTTGTACAAAACATGCATGAGCATATATTATTAATTTATCTCTTGTTTTGGGTAATTCGAATAAAATAGCTTCAAATCCAACGTATCAAACGGATTACCCATTTACTAAAGTCTAAAACCCAAAAACTCAAACATGTTCTAATACCATACAAATGCATGAGGTTTTAGCAAATTATTATCTCATATGAATTACCATTGATTAATTATTAAGAAGGTGAAAAGGTTTGGGGGTTTCAAATGCATGAGGTTTTAGCAAATTATTGTGGGGGGTTTCAAATGCATGACATTCAAGGGAAAATGCAAGCTTTATAAGTATGTAAGATAAAATGATTGTGAACTTTAACCTCATAAAAGTTCTTTAATTTCAAATAATGGTTCGTAACTCATTCAATAAAGCTAACGTGACATATAAGACCATGATTAGGATCCAAAATATCATCGACAAAGATAGTAACTAAAATAACCATATTTTAAGTTAATATTAAAGAAAATAACTTAATTGTTTTTTGATAAATAACCAATTATTTCGGGATGAGCTATTTTGAAGTTTTTTTCTAACAAAAAAGTATATTTTCGGAATGAGATTCTGCATTCTGGGCTAACAATACTTGATCAATATCGAAATCCAACTAACAATTCTTGAATTTTGAGAAAATATTTTGTTTTTACTAAAAAAAACATAGCAAATGAGAAATATATATCACACAAGGGGTTAAAATCATACATCGGACTGAACAACGATAATATTAAAGCCCTGAAATTTGAAGTTTGAAACAAATAAGCTTTAAAACCCACAAGTCATTTTAGATTGGGTCTAATGGTAGAGCAAACTTCCACAACTAAGCTCAATGCCAGTTAGACGTGGGCAAAAAAACTGGTTCACGATCCGAACCGGTGTCTAAATCGAAAATCGGTTCACTACTAAACCGGTCCAACCTTGAACCGACTTGGCGCAAGACCGAACCGGCAGATCATACCAATTCGAGTTTTTGACCGTTGGGACCGGTTTTGTCTGAACCGGTCTGATGAACCGGTTTTTGAGGAAAGATGATTGTTTTTTTTTTCCTACCGACTATATAGCCGTTTGAGAGTGTGTAAGGCTCGATTTTGACTCCTATTTGTCCATATTAACCATTCCTTATAGTGTGTGTGTGTGTATATATATATATATATATATATATATATATATATATATATATTAAATGTTTAGCTCTCAAGTTTAGCTTAAATAAACCACAAAAAACCTCTCTTAGATCAATGAAACACTCTCAAGTTAAGCAATGGATCCGGCTTCCATTGATGTTGGAGATTCATCAAACAATGTTACCGTTGTTAGCATCAAAGAAACAAATAGAAATCCGACTATTTTGGGCAATTTTGATTTGTGTGTAATGTCGAGCGGTTAAAGAAAAGAGTGATGCAAGAAATGTGGTGCTTTTTTCAATGAAGATGAGAATTCGACATTGAAAACTCATATGAATAAGAGATGCTCCGCGGTGAAATTTGGGTCGGATCATAATCAAAGAACAATGGCGAAAGATACTACATTGTGGAATTACGAAACGGCTAAAGTTCGGGATAGGGTGACGAAGTTCGTGATTCAAGAATGCTTGTCTTTTGACCAGTTCGACAACAAATGATTGACTTTACTCATCCAAGATACTCTCCAACTGCGATATTGCCATGTGAGTCGTACTTCCCTTAGACGCGATTGTATTGAAATGTGGAAACTTGCAAAAAATGAAATGATTTTAAGATTTCAAGCTTTAGAAACCGGTGTAAATATAACTTGTGATGTTTGGACGGAACATCACGGTTCACTGGATTCGTTCTTTGTGTTACCGCTCATTGGATAAATCCAAATAATTGGTTCATGATGAAGCATACGATTGCGTTTGAATTGTTTAAGGTGCCGCACACCGGAAGAAATTTATTTAAAATGTTAGATTGTGTCATCAAAACTTATAAACTTGAAGGAAAAGTTTTTTCTATATCTTTTGATAATGCATCGAACAACACCGTCGCGGTTGGACAACTAAAATTAAAATATAAACCAATTTGTGACGGTGTTTTCTTCCATAGTTGATGTGTTGCACATATCATTAATTTGGTTGTGCAAGATGGACTAACTAGCATTGAACTTATAAAAGATGGTTTCAAACAAATGCTAAAAGATATTTATAGTTCTAGTAATGCTCGATATCATAATTATATGAAGTTTTGTGTCGATGCGAATGCCCTTTGGTTAGGTCCGAATTGGGAAACACCTACCCGATGGAACCAGGGGGAATTTAAATACAACTATGGTGGGTCACTTGACCCACTTCTTTTTAACAAGTTATATAGAATAATTATTAGTGACCTACCATATAAAAATTAAATGAACCACTTTAGTATTTTTGGCAAAGGAAAAAAATATGAATAAGATTTTAAAGCCCATATCCTACAAGTTAATAGCCCAATATTTTTGTTTAGAGTATACTCTAATATACATAGTCCAATACAAATTAAATTTAAAAAAAAAAAAAAAAAACATTGTGAATCAAGAATCGGCGTTCATTTCACAGTTTAAACTTTTCTTTCACAAGTTCCAGCACTTTGGGAATTGGGATATCCTTCCTACGGAGCCATAGAATTAGGTAAATATTCATCTTTTCTCTAAACAATAAAATACGAAGGAATTGTATTTCCAATTCATTTGTCATCTAAAACCACAATATGAGTAATCACAATTTTTATTCCCTGTTTGGCCGTTCAATTGCATATAATTTAGGTTTTTTCTTTTCATTTTTTTATATTGTTTCATACTCTTAATACTCTTAATGTGATATGATTATTGGGTTGTTGTTAATTTGTTTGATTGTTTGATTGTTGTTTCGTTTAGAAATTAAAATCAAGGATGTCTTTGTTTAAGTTTTTTAAAAAGAATGATAAAAAAACAGTTGAAGAAGATAATGAGCAACACAAGCATATGAGAGTTGATTTAAGTTCACTACCTCTTGATCCGGCAGAACGACCGGGTATGGGATGCTATCATGTGAATCAAAGAGATGAAATTAGAAGGGCATACTTGCAAAAAGGTCATTTCCAACCTCAAAACTATAAGTTTCCACAACGTGCTTTTGGAGGTAAACAACGAAGATTCAATATATCTTGTTTTGATGACAGCAAATATTGGTTAGAATATAGTATAAAAGAGAACGCCGCCTTTTGCTTATGTTGTTATCTATTCAAATCCGATATACCAAACCAAGGTGGATCAGATCATTTTGTGAAATCTGTATTCAAAGCTTGGAATAGGAAATCAGGACTAGATGATCACAAAGCTGGAACTCCACACAATATTGTTGTCCAAAAGTGTCAAAATTTAATGAATCAAAGGCAATCCATAACATCTGCTTTTGAGAAACAAACCACTTTACAAGAAAAAGAATATCGTACCCGTTTGAAGCATTGGTTGAAGGTTTGGTTTATGATTGTGCTAAATTTATTATTAAAATATTTTATATTTATGTTATGCTAATTAATTATTTATATGGTAAATTTTAGGTGAACTTTAGAGTGGTACCGGTTTGAATCAAGAAGTGGGTATCAAACGACCATCTGCTACTCGATGGGGTTCTCATTTTTCATCTCTATTGAATATCAAGAACATATATTCTTCCATTTGTGAAGTAATTGAAGACCTTGGTAAAGATAATAGTGATCATGATCGTAAAGCTGAAGCAATTCGCGTCTTAAGGTTATTAAAGTCCTTTGATTTTGTGTTTTGTCTACACTTGATGGTTGATATCTTGGGAGGCACAGATCATTTGGATACAACATTATAAAAAAAGGTCAAGATATCGTAAATGTCATGAATCAAGTAAGTAGCTCTAAAAGGCAATTCAAGAAATTAGAGATTTAGGATGGGAACCACTTTTAAGGAATGTTACTTTATTATGTGATAAACACGATGTTAGAATCGTGGATATGGAAGATGAATATTATGACAGATTCAGTCGTCAAAGAGGTTCACAGGTTAGTAATGTTTGATATTACCAACTTGATTTATTTATTGTGTTTTCTCATTTGCATATTAAAGATTCTTTTTATTTTTAGGTTAATAACTTGCACCACTATCATGTTGATGTATTTAAGGTGGCGATTGATATGCAACTTCAAGAGCTTAACCATCGTTTTAATGAAGCCAACACGGAATTACTTCTTTGCATAGCTTGTTTGTGCCCGCGTGAGTCTTTCATAGCCTTTGATTTGGATAAACTAATGGAAATGGCTACACTTTATCGGGAAGAGTTTAGAAAAGAATATGATCTTCAAGTTCTTGAAGTTGAACTTAAAAATTACATTAAGGATGTGCAAGAAGATGAAAGATTTAATCAATTGAAGAACATTGGAGAATTTGCCAAAAAGATGGTCGAAGTACAGAAGCATATAATATATCCTAAGGTTTATATTCTCTTGAAACTTGCATTGATCTTACCCGTTGCAACAACGAGTGTGAAACGCGCATTTTCAGCAATGAAGTTGGTAAAGACTGATGTACGCAACAAAATGGATGATCAGTTTTTAAGTGATAGTTTGGTGTCATATATTGAAAAAAATGTTTTAGGAAGTATTAGTAATGACACGATTGTGAAATTGTATCAAGCTATAAGACCTCGTCGGGTACAATTATAAGAACTTTAAATCTTTTTTTTTCTTATATGACTCAACCCAATCTGAACCCGCAATATATTTTTTTTGTCTATTTTATTTAAATAGTGACCCATGTGATTTTAGGTTCTAGACTCGCCACTGACGAAACTCCACTTGTGACATGTTTGAATGTGCCTTACGTCAAAAAGATATTTTAAAAATGTTTCATGACCACCTTGCGGAACGTAATCGGGTTACGGCTTATCCGAAATCAAGTTTGGATACTATCAAACTTGTTACGGAAATGCTTGGAGTTTTTAAAAAAAACAACTATTTTTTTATCGGGGGTTTATTATCTTACAAGTTGTTTAGTTTTAAACTAAATATTTTTAATGTGTGCAAAAATAAATGAGTTTGAAATGAGAGGCAGAATGTTTGCTAATATGATGAAACCGATGAAAACAAAGTTAAAAAAAAATATTTTGAAAATACCCCTCGTTATAACTAGAGATGGCAAAAAAAACCCGTACCCGATGGGTACCCGAAACCCGAACCCGAATTGACCGGGTAAATCCCCGAATTGATCGGGATGGGTACGCGTACGGGTATTACCCGAATGCAAAAAACGGGGATGGGGACGGGGATGGTTCTACCTATCGGGTACCCATACCCGTACCCGAAACCGAACCCGATGGGTACCCGAATATATATATATATATATATATATATATATATATATATATATATATATATATATATATATAATTCATTTATGTTATATTTTTAATCAATTCAAAAATCTTATACGTAATTCAAATTGTGAAAGTGAAAATTCATTTATGTCAAGTGTAAATTCAATCAACCTTCTGTCAAGTGTAAATTCATTTATGTTATATTTTTAATCAATTCAAATATCTTGTAATGCGTCGCCGATTCACCTCACTGTGAATTGTGAAACTAAGTCAAATAGTCAATAGGGTTTTTTTTATTCCTTAATCAAACTTGTAATTCGCTATGGTAAATCATAATTCATAGATTCATAGTCATCATGTCTTCAAGTCTTCGTCGAGTCCCGCTCCCGCTCCTGTTGTGACGATGTTTGCCCTCGCTCCTGCCTTCCTTCATCTGCGAGACTGCGACTCTGCGTTTCGACTTCCAAGTTCCAACTGGCGTCCGACAACCATCTTCATTCTCCATCGACGCCGTACTGTACCACGACTCCAGCGTAACCATCTTCATTCTCCATTGACTTGGGGAGTGAACAACCTTCAACACCAATTGGTTCTACAAATTTTGATGTTGAACCTGATAATACAAGTCCAAATGTTCCTTCCTTTGAAGAAGCACTTCAATCAGATGCGGTAAATCCTCCAAACAAAAGACAAAAAAACATTGTTTGGGATCAATTTGTTATTATTTCTATTTGTTTTTAATTTACTAACTTTTTTGTTCTATTTAGATGAAGGTGTGCAATTTACCTTGGATAATCATGCAACTAATTTTGATGATTACGACACGGATAGTGAAACTTGATGGTAATAATGAAACAATTTTTTCATGATTATAATCAATTAAATTAAAGTTTTTTGTTTCATACATTTGTTTATATTTTGTTTTTGTTTTGTTGGTAGGTGAATATATGATAAATGATGGTTCAATGCGAAAGTTGGAATTGAAATTTGATGAACTTGATTGTTATTGTTTGGATGATAAGCGATGTTTGACTACTTTTTGGATGACTTTTTATGTTTATGTTTATGTTTATGTTTATTTTTTTTTGTTGCAAAAAAGTTGTTTAATGTGTAAACTTGAATGTTATTGTTCGTTTTTTAATACATTCGAAGATTGAAGTGCTTTATATTATCTCTATAAGTTTTTTTTTTGTTTGTTAATATATAGCTATAACTTATTTTTTCATAAACTTTCAAAACCTTGTAACGGGGAAAATTCCCCGATTACCCGTTGGGGATCCCCGTTCCCCATTGGGGATGGGGATGGGGATTGATTTTTAATGCCCGATGGGGATGGGGTCGGGTATGGGTATGGGGATGGGGATGGGGAACATGAAACCCGATATACCCGTACCCATTGTCATCCCTAGTTATAACTTATTCCGCCGTTTTGAATCCGACTAAATGTTGGGGGGTTGGGACTTTACTTGAAAATATTTGTTACGATTTGAGTTTATTGGATGATGACATAGAATATGCATCAAAGGAAGTTTCAAAAATTAACAAAGTTTTTCAAAGTTTGTTTGAAGTTTATTTAACAAAGTATGGTTCAACAAACTTTCATGACATGATTCAAGGTACGGGGGCATCCATATCCACTTCTCACAAAAATAACGAAACAATTCGGCTCTATAATACTTTGAGGAATGAAAACTTCAAAACGAGTTCGGTCTAACACCCCTAGTAGCGAGCTCGGAAGGTACATTGGTTCCGATTTTTTGACACAAATAAGTGTGCAAGAGTTTGATAATTTTGATATTTTGGCTTGATGGAAAAAAAAAAAGGAAACTCAATTTCCGATTCTAGCCGCCATGGCCGATGATCTACTAAGCTCCAAGCTTCTACGGTAGCTTTGGAATCAATTTTTTTCTCTTAATGACAGTGTTATATTACCAATAAGAGCAAAACTCATTTTGAATTAATTAAACAAAACAAAAAATACCCCTTCCTTATACTACCTTCTTTACACCAAAAACAAAAGCAAAAAAAAAAAAAAAAAAAAAGGAAAGCTGCAGACGTGGGTTTTTTTTAAGCCATATGCATCTCAATTCAATCCCATGGCCATATATGCATCAAATGTGGGATATGGCCACTGTTTTTATTTATTTATTTATTTTTGTGAAACACCAAAACTAAAGCATATTTACCAAAAAAAAAAAAAAAAAAAAAAACCATACCTATGTTAGACTCTTTAGCCCAAAAACAAAGCCAAAACAACCAAAAATCGAGTGGCATGTCAGACCGGTTTGAACCGGTTTAGGAAAAACTAAACCGGTTTATATAGGTTCGGATTATTTTTGTGGTGAACCGGTTTGAAACCGAACCAGTTTAGGGGTGAATCAGTTTTGACTACGTTGACTAAAACCGAATCGGTTTTCTAAACCGGTCCGGTTCGAAAAAAAAAACGGTTTGTGCAGGTCTAAGGCCAATGTCCATCCGGTTTAAAAGTTTAGACGATATCTCCTCATAAAATTAAAATTGTAGGGGGTGTTAAAGTATAAAGTTTTGTATGTTATGTATCATGTTAGACCTTCTTTGGGCCTTTATGCGTAGCCTTTAGCCCATTTTTTTTTTTTAATTTTGAACGTTTATTGTAAATCAATGTAAAATATGTTTCATAAGAAAATATCATCTTTTGTAATATCAGAGTCGACGTCGAATATAATACATAACATATAATAATCTATACACCCCGTGATGTTATTGTCTATCATTATTAAGCCTTCATTTTTGGGAGAAAGTGTTAATATATCACATGTCGTGAATATCCAAAAAAAAAATATATATCATTGTGATGGTTAGTTTATATATGTCATTGCTACTTGTAATAATTAACAAATAATCTATGTCGTAAGAGTTACATACTCAATCATAACAATTTTATTGGGACGATGTTTGTCCACTTATTGACTTTAGTCGGTACTTGTTTTATATTTTACAAGATTCTTTTATTATCTTATAATAATAATAATAATAATAAATATTAATCAATTGTCGACATTTTAATATAAAATTAATAATAAATGGAGTTTGGTACAATTTTCTTTAATAAATAATTGAAGCCTTTATATAATCAAATACTATCTTCGGCTCCCAGTCACTATTCTTCTCATATGTCTACCTTCGAAGATCTCTTTTAACTTTCCCAATAATCTGAAATACTTATCTCTTTCTTTGAATCGACGTTTGTTTCCCTGATCTTTTACGCTGTTCTCGTGGATTTGATTGTTTTGTTTTCTGATTCCTCCATCTTTATCAGATAATTCACAATTTAATCCGACCAGTTTTAACGGCTACTTGCAGAACTTCCGATTTTAGGGTTGTTTCTGTCAAATTGGTTACGATTTGATCTAAATTTGTTATTATTATGACGTATGAGGAAGCAGATGTAGTCACCCTTTTGAAGATCGCGATTGAAGATCCCAAGGATGATTACGTAATTTTGAAGGAACCGGAGGGGTTGGGCGGTGGTAATGGCCGCGGCGGCGGCGGTTGTTGTTCACTGCCTTCTTCTTCCTCGTCTTCGAGGAGTTGTAGTAGTGTTGGTGGCGGCTTTTGGTGCTCTCTTTGGTGGTGGTCGAAGCTTGTTCTTGTGTTTATCTTCTTGGCTGTTGTTGGGGTTTGTTTCTTTCTATGGATCGGACCTTTTTTAATGAATAAGGTATGTCGATCTGCATTTATCCGAATTTCATTATTTTATCTGCAAATTCCTCTTTTTTCTTACCGTTGAAGCACAAATCAATCACTAACCCTAATTTCCCCAATTTCCCCAAAGTAACCCTAACTCGCCTCTCCAGAAAGAACCCTAATTCCCAATCTTAATGAAAATTTCGACTGTTTTCTTGATTTATATGCATAATTCGTGAACGATCCAACTGGATTTCTGAAATTATTCCAACTTCTATAACTTCAATCCCTCTGTTTCTCACATATTTCAGGAGGTTATCCCTATTTTGAATTGGGAAACCGAAACTTTCAGCAAACCAGTGTTAGCAGTTTTGATCTTCACTTCTGTAGCAATCTTCCCAACCATATTACTACCATCTACACCTTCAATGTGGGTAGCCGGAATGAGTTTTGGCTATGGTTTTGGGTTTCTTTTAATCATCAGTGGAGTCATCATCGGCACATCACTTCCCTATTTCATCGGTTCCCTATTCTACCACAAAATCCAAGTAAGTATCCTAATTTAATACACTTTTTTTTTCTTCTATTTTGGGTTTAAACCCTAATCGAATCAAAATGGTGTCTTTGTGTTGTATTGATTATATAGGGATGGTTAGAAAGGTATCCAAAAAAAGCTTCAATCTTGAAGTTAGCAGGTGAAGGAAACTGGTTTAATCAGTTTAGAGCAGTGGCATTATTGAGAATTTCCCCATTCCCTTACATGGTTTATAACTACTGTGCTGTGGCAACTGATGTCAAGTTTGGTCCTTACTTATTTGGAACATTGACAGGAATGGTCCCTGAGATTTTCGTTGCAATATACACGTAAGACTTCTCTAATTCTACAGTTCTCTAGTCCTCTTCCCTTTGGTTTATTCACCTGTATTACCAATTTTACCCTTTTGAATGTGTTATTGCAGGGGTATAATGATCAGAACTTTGGCAGATGCTTCAAATGATCAACACTCACTTTCAGTGACTCAGATTTTAGGTACTGTTGGAGGGTTTCTTTTAACAATTACTACAACTGTTTTGGTGACAGTTTATGCAAAAAGAAGATTGAATGAGTTGCAGAAAGATGAAGAACAGCTATTGCTTCAGTAGGATGCAAAGATGATGAAGAGAATCATAAACTAACAAAAGAAAGGGTGTTTTTTGATTGATTTAATAGAGTATATATAAATGCCATTAAAAGATTGATCTTTTGAAAATCCCCACTTCTGTTCTTCATAAATTGTATATAATGAACTGCATACTTATAAATGGTTCTTTACGTATATTCTTTGTTGATGGTTAATGGAAGCATTTTGCTTTAATAAAATGGATGAAACAAATGATATACAATATTGTTTCTTGTAAATAAAAGTTAAGATTAAAGTTCATTGAGAAGTTCGTGTCTGAAAATGTGCATCTTTGGTTATGAAGATGTGTTTTTATGTGGTTTGTTAAATGATTTTGTTATGTTTTGAACCACCATTCAATCTTATTTGTGTTCTAGTGAGAACTCTTATGGATGTATTTGGATCTTTGAGATCTCAAATATTGTTGATAGATATTTATTTATTGGCTATATTAATGAGTAATACTAGTTGAGTTGATGTTCTTTGGGATAGTTCATAAATGAGTTTAGGTTTTTCATTGTGAACTTAAATCGATGTGGACATGAAGCATACGAGTTGTAGTTTATTAATGTAATCAGAAATTAAAATTAGTAAGTAGCATATGAGTTTTTTTTCCAAAGAGAGTAGCATATGAGTTTGGAGTTGTATTAGTTGGAAAGGGTGGAATGAGAGTATTACAAAGAGTATTTATGTGATACGATGTCATATATTTATATTGTTAATACTTAATAGATGAACCCTTTATTGGATTTATGTGAAGTGAATAAGTATCTTGAATCTTAATTATATTATTAATTATATAGGATTCCATACAAAGAGTATTACAACATCAAATATATAATATTTATATGTGATATTATTATTATTATTATTATTATTATTAATCGATCAAAATAAATAATTAAATAAAATATTTATCTATTAATTATTAATTTAAACTAAAGAAATAGAAGATGTATTTAATAAAATAAGTAAGAGTATTATTTATAATAGTTGACTAATTAATTATGGATTCGAATTGGCTGATTAAAAGGCATAAAACATCAATATATAATATTTACATATGATAAATAGTATTATATTAATCAATCAAACAAATTGTTAAATAAAATATTTATCTATTATTTATTAATTAAGAAAAGTAAATAAATAATTATTTAATAAAATAATTAAAAGAATTATTTGTTATAATTGACTAATTATAGGAATTAAAAATCCACCCTTTTATGATTAGTATAAAACAAGCCTTTTATGTTATTAAGGCAACCAAATGAGAAACTCTAATTGACTTCTCCAATCGCCTCTTCCTTTTTTCTTTGTATTCAACTTATAAAGAAAAAGAGAAAGAAACAAAGATGGTCTTGCTTAATTGCTTAAAGAACTAACATGCCCTTGGTGTTTCTAGTTTGCTCATGTGGATATATGGAGTTGTTCAACGTTTTATACAAAGTTTCTACACCAAACATCATCACCGTCACCAATTAAAGGAAATTGTTAAACCCTTTATCTTTGGTTATTAATTTAATTTGATTCGGTTGGATCCGGAAATGTAAGTCTATGTTTATAAACAACATGACCCTTTTTTCCACTAGATGATGATCTAACTGATATTGTCCAAACACGTCGCCAGTTGTCACCTAGGAAATTCCTAACAAATTTCAATATTAGTTGATTGAAACATATTAATCGCTAGTACATTTCCACGGGGTAGGGGTTGAAAGGGACAAAGTGGGCAGCTACATATGACCTAATTATTTTTATTATATATATATATATATATATATATATATATATATATATATATATATATATATATATATAAACTTATAATAACGATTAAGACTATTTTTCTGGTTCGTCCTAGACATTTAAAGATATTTAAATCCTCAGGACCGGCCTTATACATTTCCATGTTATATACCCACATTATTAATATTTCAAAGCATGTTATATACCCAAATTATTAAACACATTCTTCATAGTCCATTTGTTTCACTACATGGTCTCTCTATAGCTATATGTTGGCCACACAAACACTTCAATGCGAACATTTTTCGTGGTTAAGGTATGTCTAGACAAATTAGCTAGTAATAGTTGATAGCCTGGTAGTTGTAAGATATTATAAGATATAGTTTTTATTTGCATGAAATTGTTTGTTAAAAGCAACTGTTTTGAAATATATAAAATTACATATTTGTGGCCCTTGTATCCATGATATGTCCTCCATGTACGAGATCATTTAAGGTGAAAGTGTTGAAAAATGTAGTAAATAAATATGTTGGTCGACCATGTTGGTCTAGAAGGACCAGAAACATGGTTGTTGGAGCGGTTATTGAGTTTGGTTGGATTGATGATTAGGAGGGAAAACGATGAGGCGTGTATGTGATCTGGTTGGGAGAAACACTGAAGGTTGTTGTCGGATTAGCCTAAAAAGTCTAATGTTGGTGGACCTAGTTTACGAATGCTATTGAAACAACTAGAGGTTGGGGGAAGTAGGAGGACAAACCTAAGTAGCATCGTGAGAGGGTTATTATGGCTGGTTAGGTGGTGGAAGATATGATTCCCACTTATATTTTGGTGTCAGCTGATTAGATTGGTAGTAACCTTTTGGCGGTAACCGTTTGGCTTAGTTGGCAACCATTCTACATGTCATTGCTACAATAAGAACCCCATATTGTTTTGGTTATTGTTGGTATGAATGATGGTAGGGGAAGATGTGTGGTCGGTGTGAGACGAGGAACAAGAAGGTCGTTGTTGAGACATTCTTTGCTATTTAAGTAACAACATCGAACGAGGATAGAGGCGAGACTGACCGGTGTCGAATGATACTTATGACATAATCAAACTTAGAGGAGAGGCCATTAATCACATAATGATAGGTTTTTGTCAGTAACCACAACACCAATGTTGTCAAGGAGGTCTACCATGACTTTGGTGTTGGTAAACTACTCGGGAACGAAAAGATCACCCATCGAAACGTTGAAAAAGTCCATTACCTAGTTGCATAGCTTTTGCATCCTTGTCATGTCGGAACAAATTTTCGAGGCTTATCCATACATCGTGAACTGATGAATCCTTTTTTAGAACCATTTGTAGAAGAAATTGGGATATAGACTCATATATCCAAAGTTCGGCAATAGAGTCAACCTTCTCTCCATTCGAGATCGACAGGTTTATGTGTAGGGTATTTGTAGGTGTTATCTATGTGATTGGCAACATCGAAACCAATACAATATGTGAAAAAAGGTTCTCTCAAAGCATCGTAATATAGAGGTCAATATTGTGAAAACAATGGGTATTTTAAATTTGATAATCCTGATGTTTAAGGAGGTGCCACGGTAGAGTAGAGGCAATGACATTGTGGTCGAGAGAGAAAATAAGATTAATAGAAGGAAGGGAGAATATTTAAGGACAATATAAGGAAAAAGGGACCATATTTGCTTTGATAGGATGTTGGATGGTTTTCTCATTAAATGTCAGTTTTAATATACACAAAATTATCTATACGAACACTATGGCAGTGAAGTTATGGTCGAGAGAGAAATGTCATTTGGTCTAGAGGTAAAGAGTGACATTCTCAAATGAGAGGTCATGGGTTCAAGACTGACTAGTAGTCTAAACATATGGGTTGTCCACTTGGGCTATAATGTTATATCTAATATAACAAAAACCTAAACGCTAAAAATTACAAAATTTGTCTAAAAATCTTCATTCAATATTTGATAACATTATAGATATAATCTAACAAAAATTGAAAAGTTAAAAGTTAAAATTAAAAATTAAAAACCTTCAAATATTACTTGAAGTAGATTTTAGACTAAGTTGGTTTTACTTTGGGAGTTGATTCGTACACAACAATTTTTTCCTGTACATAATAATTTGTGCTTTAAAATGTTGTATTGTATAACTCTATAAAACACAAATTGTGGTGTATGGAGAAAAATTATTGTGAACAAATCACTTCGTTAATTTCTCATTATTGTGTGGATGAAAGATAAACAGTATTCACAAAGATTGTTGTTTCAAAATGTTCTATGTTTCTTTTAATCCACAAACTCTAAATTTTAATTCAAAATTAAATAAAATTTATGTTTCTTTATATAGAGGCACATGACATCTCAAATGAATAAAACATTAAGATTATATGATATCATATATTGTTCTATTTTCCTAAGAGTCTACAAAATTGGTTCAATTTGTAAATTCTGAGTTTGATAATAATATCAAGGGATAATGACTTGAAAGGGTAATGGACTTTCGACTTTGTTCACATTTAGTCATTAAACTTTTTTTTATTATCTATTTGCCACCGAACTATTGAAATTGTTCACAATTTGCCCTTATGACCGATAACAGCCAATCATAAGGGTAAAATGTGAACAGTTTCAATAGTTCAGTGGCAAATAGATAATAAAAAAAGTTTAGTGACTAAATGTGAACAAAGTTGAAAGTTCGTTTCCTCTCAAATTATCATAATATTATACCCTGAAAAAAGTATAAAAAACAAAAAACAAAACTAATATTATATGTATAAGTTTTATGTTATAAAACTATGCAATATTATATATATAAAAATTATCCTAATATTATATGTATGAATTTTGTATTATAAAATTATGCAACATATAAATTGACATACATTAAACCATATACGTTGTTTATAAAAGAATACATACATATATTGATACATTATATATGTTGTCATACTCCATGTATTGACATACATCATATTAGTATATTTACTATTAAAAAGGATATCAAAATTTTCATATTACACCTGACATACATTTAGAAGTATTTTTAATATTATTATTTTTTTTTAATTTTTCTTATGTAACTTGTGTTAACATATACATACATATAGTTGAAAACATACATATGGCCAAACACATACATACAGTCAAATATATAGATACATAAATGGTCCATATTATATTATTGTTTCCAAAGTAGCCTCGTATGTAAAAAATTATTATAGGAATTCTCCCTCGTTAATTAGAAATTTTTTATTTTTATTTTTTTCATTTTTAACGATTGTATTTTAAAAATAAAATAGTATAATATTAATTTGTCTGTGAGTTTAAAGCATCTTATTTTCATTAAAGAAGAAAAAACGATAAATAACAATATGATATTTTTACTTTAAACATACACAAAATAGCTTTTCTTGACCAGTTTTGTACAGGAAACACACATAGTCAAATATAAACTGAAACTGCCCAACGAACTAACCAACATCTGAGAGAGGAAAAGACGTTGATTCTTTAAAGAAACTAAGCAGCAACATCAATTTTAAATCTATTATCAATATCTATTGGATTTACATTAAGGGTGTCGTCTTCATAAAGATTTCAAGCTAACTTACATCAGCTCAAATATTAAGTTGAGCATCGATATTCAGATAGAATCAAAACACCCTGTTGGTAGCCAATAATGTTAGATTAGGTGTCTAAGGTCAAAACTAAATTGATATGATTTTATGAACTAAAAACAAAATACTTTTTGGGTAGCCCTTAATAACTAGAAATAGTTAGGAACAATTTAAGGAACGTGATGAAATAATTCGTTTTTTATACCTTTTTCGGGGTAGGATAATTTGAGAGGGAAACGAACTTTCAACTTTGTTCACATTTAGTCACTATTTTTTTTTTTCATTATCTATTTGTTGTTGGTGATTTGTTATCATCAATATAATTTAAGTGTAATGGGATTACTTTTGTTGACCAAAAGTGATATTGATAAATATTTAACAAGTAATGAATGTGTGAAGTACACACTTGTTTAAGTTTGATCAAGTTTCAAAGTACACTGTCATTTAGGGGCGAAGCCCCTAAACGAACGGGGATCCAGGGGCAGCGCCCCTGGGAGCGGGGTCCAAAGGGCAGAGCCCCTGGCTGGGGTCGAGCTGCCAGGTCAGCGCAAATTTTTTTTATATAGGGTATGTTGCTATATTAAAAAATGCATCAGAAAATCGGATTTTCAGATAATTGACCATTGTTTGACCCTTATCCAAACTTCTGTTTTATGTCAGTTTTTATAGTTTTATGACAGTTTTCAGACAAAGATAATAAAGTCGGTTTTGGTCTCATTTTCTGGTACATACGAAACTATCATCAAAACATTCTAAGTTCTTGTCTCTCTGAGTCTTATCCGATTAAAGAATATTGGGAGTACCACCCAAATGTTTTAATCTGAAAGTGTTTAACACAATTCTTAGAATTCCAAGCCTTTTTATAACCCCGAAAATCTAACATTTGCCACTAAACTATTGAAATTGTTCACATTTTACCTTAATATCAATTCTGCCTCAATATTCCCAAAATAAAAGGTTTTGAATTGGAGTTGTTTTTCTTTTGTTACTTCCCCATATATAAGTGACGTATGAATACATTCATTTCAAGTTAAATAATCAATTGTTATATTTATTAAATATAATAAACAGTAATTATAATACGTAAAATAATAACGTTAGATTTATATAATTAAAAAATAAACTGAACCGTTGATCAGGAATGCTTCAGGTGAAGATTTAAGAATTTATTATGGGTATTTATGACATAAAATTGAAAATAGTAATAATAAAGATATAAACAGCTAATAAAGGATGACGTCGGCAAAACGGGAATCGGGAATATTAAAGAGGTGGGCAAATGCGGTCACTTTCATGGGTCTCATGTTACAAGTTTCTTCCCTACACCAATTCCATTTTTACATTTGTTTTTGTCCTCTTGCAACAACTATTTCTTAATTATTTTTTTTCTTTTAAGCAATTGTCATTACTCATTACATAAAAGCCAAGTGAAAGTAGTTTTATCGTTTGTCATTTGTGAATGAGCTTTTAAGAGTTTCTTAGGGTTTTTAAGGGTTTGAAGTTTTTATTTTTTAAAACTAGTTTGAAAGTACGTAATTAAAACTTTTAATTAATTTGTTTATATAACCTAAAAGAGTCGCAATTTGCGATTGTTAAAAGTTTTGTATGGACGTAACGGCTAAATGAGCAATAAACTGTATCGCAACTTTCTTTGGATAGAAATGTTATGTTTGTTGTACTAAGGGGTCGTTTGATAGTTGCTAACTTGGTTAGAGTTGACTGGGTTAGAAGCTGACTGAGTTAGAAGTTCTGACTGAGTTAACTTCTGACCGAAACTTGTTGTTTGATTTTGCATCTACAGACTGTGCAAAATGACTACATTACCCTCAAACAATATTTTTTATAATAATTATTTTATGACTTATCATTTAATTTATAACATTACATTTTTTATCATGTATTAATAAACACGGGTAAATTGCACTGTTAAACAAATTAAAAAACATTTTGTCATACAACGAAACTTAAACCAAATTCAATAATAAAAAAAAAGTCAAACAACGATTTCAAAATCCACAATTACAATTCTCACTAGTTGGCATCTACTTTTGAAAAAACTCTTCAACTCTAGAATCATAAATTACATTTGCATATCACTATACCAGAACCATAAATTAGGGATACCTGGACAACTTTCTTTTTCACTATAATAATCAACAACTTTCTTTTCCATCATTCTTTATGTTCACCGTAAGAATCAAACAACCAAATATTAGGGATACCTGGACAAGCTTCGAGTTTACTAACAAAACCAAAAATCAAAACCAAAAAGAACAAAAAGTGAAACAAAGAAGTTTCAAAGGATTCTATAGAAATTCCAACAAGGTTCAAGACTATATACAAAATTGACTAAAATATACAAAATTAAAAGTGGTGAAAATGATTAAGAGAAGAAACAATTAAGAACCCAATTCCCATTAGGTATGCAATTGTAATTTGACTAAAACAAAATCCAATTTTTTTCGACGTATAGATGGGTTCTACAACTAATCGTATAATGAAGCTAACACCAAAGACCGATTGCAAAAGAAATCAAGACAGAGAGAAAAAAGAAATAATATACGCGGTGCAACAAAAAATCATGTTCTTCAAATCGAGGGCTTGAGTGAGATGGAAGGATCGTATGAGGAGCCGAACAACAAGAAGAATCATGAAATCCATTAAAATTCACCTTATGAAATCGATTGAAATCCACCCTTCTTATCAAATCGATTATAATCCACCCTAAGGAATCGATTGAAATCCACCCTTCTTATCGACCCTTCAATCATCGATTTGAGGAGAAGTTGAGAGAGTGGCAGGTTTGAGGAGAGCAATGAGAGGAGAGGTCGATGGACCAGAAAGGAAGAACGAAGGGCAAATAAGGTCTCTTTCCCAGTCAGCTAAGTTTTTTGCACTTACCGAATCAGGAGATTGGTCAGCTATTGCTGACCGAGTCGGCTAATTTGGGCCTCTACCAAACGGCCTGACCGACCGGACCCAGTCAGCTCATTATCAAACGACCCCTAATTTATAGCAGAAAATTTAATTGTTAGTTAAAAAGTTAGCTAATAGATTATAAGTTAATAGATAAAAAATGATGTTTGGTAAAACTAATTGATCAGTTAGTTGGAAAATATAAAATGACATAAAAAGACATTTAAAAGAATATGTTTTTTTTAATTAATTAAGAGTATATTTGATTTTTTTTTTTTAAACTCATGAAAATTCAGTCTAAGTAGTTTTTTTAAAAGCTAACTTATAAACTATTTTTGACTTGCCAAACATAACAACTTATAAAAACTTAAAAAAATAAGTTGGCTTACTAGTTAACTATAACATGTCAGATACAACCAAAATCTACTTCTAATTACCTTTTATGAAAAGTTTTTATTATTATGGTTACATAACAAAAGTACTAGATTGTATTTTCACCCACTTTTATCCGTATGTTTAATTTTATATTGGATAAATAACTTAAAATTGTAAGATATTTTTCGATTTGTATACATTTAGTCACTGATTTTTTTGTCCATTTAACTACCCCACCCATCTCTCTCTCTCTCTCTCTCTCTCTCTCTCTCTAAACCATCACCGGAAAAATTAGAACATCGTTGAAGCTGTCACCGCTACTGGAGTCACCACCGCCAGAGATTTGGAACATCGTCGACTTCGTCTTGGCCCTTCTCCGACGACGCTGATGATATGCCATCCTCCCTCCCAAATGGATTTGTAAAAAGTTAGAGTTTCTAATGGTGGCGAGTTGAAAACCCTAGTAGTGGCAGCGTTGTACTCGACCTCATCGACGGAGGTTTGGTGACCACCACCTCTTTACGAAACCCTTTCTCAGATCTTACACCGACGAAACCCTTTCCCTTTATGGAGATTTTGGTGACGACCGCGACGACTTCCTCTGTAACGTCCCAAATTTTTTTACAAAGAAATTTTTCGTTTTTGAATAATTAAACACATTTCCAATATCAAGAAATCCAGTTATAATTGTTTTCAAAACATAATTCAAATACAACTTTTATTCCAAACATCAGAGTGTCCCAAGAAAGCCTGAGAGAGTGCACGCCACGTCATCAAGCTTTGTCCTTGCCCTTGGGCTCCGATGTACCTGAAACAAATCCACAAATTGTAAGCTAATGCTTAGTGAGTCCCCCGGGGCATACCACAAGCACATGTCACATATCACATAACATAACGGCTATAAAGACTACCTCTACCACATACCACATAATATCTTAGCTATACAGCTATCTCTACCATTAGCCATAAAGGCTATCTCTACCGTTAGCTATAAAAGCTATCTCTACCATTAGCCATAAAGGCTATCTCTACCGTTAGCTATAGAGCTATCTCTACCATAGCCATGAAGGCTATCTCTACCGCATATTACAACAAAATCATGCCACACACCTCTACACAACAAGTATAACAACTAGTATGAATTGGGCCGACCTTGGTGCCTTAGACCCATTGTATGGTGAGAAGACTCACCTCTGGAATGCTGAACTGGTAAGCTGAATTCAGATATGTCCCACGCTGCCTCTTCTCAACTGCCTCAAGATGGTGGCCAATACAGTGTAGATGTCGGATCTACTGCTTTTCTCCTTGCTTCTTCTTCTTCAAGCTCTAAAAATCCTTCACAACCCACCAAAGTCACTCACAAATGCTCTAACTCTCACTCAAGGGTGTTCACGGCCGCAAACTGCTCTATGTAGGGTGATAAGGTGCTAAGGGAGGCTACAAGGGCAGATAATGATCCTTATATAGGGGGAAAACCCCGAAATTAGGGTTTTCTCTTCACAGCTCCAACTCGCCGAGTCGGGCCTTCCGACTCGTCGAGTTGGTCCCGATCCGCGTCCATGATTAAATGCCCATACTCGACGAGTTGCACTCCCAACTTGCCGAGTCCATGCACCAAAACCCTGAAATTAACTAAATCAAATAACTACATGGAACATGTGTTACAAGTCTCCCCCACTTGAACTAGACTTCGTCCTCGAAGTCTGCTGACCCAAACAACTCTGGGTAGTGCTGCCGCATCTCCTCTTCCGGCTCCCAGGTCCATTCGGAGCCCCTACGATGCTGCCATTGCACCTTTACCACTCTTATTTCCTTATTCCGAAGACCCTTGGTCTTCCTATCAAGAATCGCAACCGGCTTCTCGATATAGTTCAGGCTCTCATCCACCTGAATGTCGTCCAACGAAACGACTGCGGACTCGTTAGTGACACACTTCCGAAGCTGAGACACGTGGAAGGTGTTGTGAATCTGGCTAAGCTCCTCTGGCAGATCCAAGCGATATGCCACTTTGCCCACCCGGTCCGTGATCCTGAACGGGCCTATATACCGAGGCCCCAACTTGCCCCTCTTTCGAAACCTAATAATCCCTTTCCAAGGCGACACCTTCAGCAACACAAAATCCCCCACCTGAAACTCAAGATCTGATCGTTGTCGGTCAGCATAGCGTTTCTGACGGCTCTACGTGACCCGCAACCGGTCGCGCACCTGCTGAATCATCCCGGTAGTCTTGAGCACTACTTCAGTGCTCCCCATGACCCGGTGTCCAATCTCGTCCCAACAAACGGAGGTCTACACCTCCAACCATATAACATCTCGAATGGAGCTCGATCGATACTGGCATGATAGCTGTTATTGTACGAAAACTCTGCTAGTGGGAGATACGTATCCCAACTCCCTCCAAAACCCAACACACATGCGCGCAGCATATCCTCAATTGTTTGGATCGTTCTCTCACTCTGGCCATCTGTCTGGGGATGGTACGTTGTACTAAAATGCAGCTGGGTAACCAGTTCCTCGTGGAACTTCTTCCAGAACCTAGATGTAAACCACACATCCCTGTCAGAGACTACCGACACGGGCACCCCGTGCCTCGCCGAGTCCATGCACCAAAACCCTGAAATTAACTAAATCAAATAACTACATGGAACATGTGTTACAAGTCTCCCCCACTTGAACTAGACTTCGTCCTCGAAGTCTGCTGACCCAAACAACTCTGGGTAGTGCTCTCGCATCTCCTCTTCCGGCTCCCAGGTTCATTCGGAGCCCCTTCGATGCTGTCATTGCACCTTTACCAGTCTTATTTCCTTCTTCTGAAGACCCTTGGTCTTCCTATCAAGAATCGCAACCGGCTTATCGATATAGTTCAGGCTCTCATCCATCTGAATGTCGTCCAACGAAACGACTGCGGACTCGTCAGTGACACACTTCCGAAGCTGAGACACGTGGAAGGTGTTGTGAATCTGGCTAAGCTCCTCTGGCAGATCCAAGTGATATGCCACTTTGCCCACCCGGGTCGTCATCCTGAACGGGCCTATATACTGAGGCCCCAGCTTGCCCCTCTTTCGAAACCTGATAATCCCTTTCCAAGGCGACACCTTCAGCAACACAAAATCCCCCACCTGAAACTCAAGATCTGATCGTTGTCGGTCAGCATAGCGTTTTTGACGGCTTTACGTGACCCGCAACCGGTCGCGCACCTGCTGAATCAGCCCGGTAGTCTTGAGCACTACTTCAGTGCTCCCCATGACCCGGTGTCCAATCTCGTCCCAACAAACGGAGGTCTATACCTCCAACCATATAACATCTCGAATGGAGCTCGATCGATACTGACATGATAGCTGTTATTGTACAAAAACTCTGCTAGTGGGAGATACGTATCCCAACTCCCTCCAAAATCCAACACACATGCTCGCAGCATATCCTCAATTGTTTGGATCGTTCTCTCACTCTGGCCATCTATCTGGGGATGGTACGCTGTACTAAAATGCAGCTGGGTACCCAGTTCCTCGTGGAACTTCTTCCAGAACCTAGATGCAAAACCGCACATCCCTGTCGGAGACTACCGACACGGGCACCCCGTGCCTCGCCACCACCTCCCGTACATAAATATCCGCCAACTTCTCCGCGGATATACTCTCGGATATCGGAATGAAATGGGCACTCTTCGTCAGTCGGTCTACTATCACCCATATGGCGTCCACACCCCTCGCCGTCCTAGGTAACTTCGTGATGAAGTCCATAGTGATCTCTTCCCATTTCCACATGGGAATGGGTAGCGGCTGAACCTTTACGTGAGGCCGCTGATGCTCGGCCTTGACCTTCCTACAGGTCAAGCATCACTCCACAAACCAGACGATTTCCCGCTTCATGCAGGGCCACCAATAACTCAGTCTCAAGTCTCTATACATTTTTGTAGCCCCTGGATGAATAGAGAACTTGGACTTGTGTGCCTCCTCCAATATCCTCTGTCTCACTCCTCCAGTCATCGGTACCCATACTCGACCACACTGCGTCAAAAGACCACAACTATCCTTAAGGAACAAAGGATACTGGCCTCGAATCCACTCTATCTTCCAGTTCTCCTTCTTCACCTCCTCGACCTGGGCCTCCTTTATCAAATCCATCAATGGAGAGATCACGGTTATCCTCAAACAAACGTTCCCAATCGGGGAACCTGCCGCCTTGCGGCTCAACGCATCAGCCACCACGTTGGCCTTCCCGGGATGGTATAAGATCTCACAATCATAGTACTTCAGTACATCCAGCCATCTTCGCTGTCGCATGTTGAGGTTCTGCTGATCCATCAAATACTTTAAACTACTGTGATCTATATAAATGGTGCATCACACTCCGAACAAATAGTGCCTCCAAATCTTGAGGGCAAACACTACTGCCCCCAATTCCAGGTCGTGTGTGGGGTAATTCGCCTCATGAGGCTTCAACTGCCTCGAGGCGTAAGCTATCACGTGCCCCCTCTGCATCAGTACAACACCTAACCCTGAAATCGATGCGTCGCAATTTACCACCAAATCGTCTAACCCCTCGGGTAGTACTAGGATCGGAGCCTCGCACAACCTCCGTCTCAGGGTCTCGAAGGCCGTCTGCTGATCCGTTCCCCACCGAAAGGTCACATTCTTCTTGGTCAAACGGTTCAATGACACAGCAATCTTAGAGAAATCCTGGATAAATCTCTGATAATAGCCCACTAAACCCAAGAAGCTACGAATCTCTGATGCGCTCTTCGGTACTTCCCATCGCATCACAGCCTCAACCTTGGCTGGATCCACCGAAATGCCCTCCTGATTGATGATATGCCCCAAAAATTGTACCTCCCGCAGCCAGAAATCACATTTGGAGAACTTTTCATAAAGCTTCTCCACCCTCAGGGTCTCCAGTACCTCCCTCAAATGCTGCTCATGCTGCTCCCTGGTCTTAGAATAGACCAGGATATCGTCAATAAAAATGATCACCGACCGATCCAGCATCGGTCTGCACACCCTGTTCATAAGATCCATGAACGCTGCTGGGGCATTGGTGAGCCCAAACGGCATCACCACGAACTCATAATGCCCATACCGAGTCCTGAAAGCCGTCTTCGGTATATCCTCATCCCGAATCCTCATCTGATGGTATCCCGACCGAAGATCAATCTTGATTAAAACCAAGACGCACCCTGCAGCTGATCGAACAAATCATCGATCCTTGGCAACGGATAACGGTTCTTCACCGTTAGTTTGTTCAGCTCCCTATATTCGATGCAGATCCTGTGCGATCCATCCTTCATTTTCACGAAAAGGATGGGTGCTCCCCACGGGGAACTGCTCGGACGTATGAACCCTCGGTCTAGCAAGTCCTGAAGCTGCGTAGATAACTCCTGCATCTCAGGTGGTGCAAACCGATATGGTGCTTCTGCTATTGGAGCAGCACCAGGCACCAATTCGATGCGAAACTCCACCTGCCTCTCCGGAGGCACTCCCGGTAACTCCTCGGGGAAAAAAACTTCGAAAGTCTTGCACAACAGACACACTGCTCACCTCTGTCATGGTCTCTACCCTCGTGTCCGAGACATAGGCCAGAAATCCCGTACATCCCTACTGCAGAAATCTCCTAGCCCTCGCAGCCGAACAGAGAGTCGGCCCATGTGAGGCCCTATCACCATGTATCACCAGTTCTCCCGCACTTGGGGTTTGAACCCTCACCAACTGGCGCTCACAATCGATCATGGCCCCGTTGGCCCCCAGCCAATCCATCCCGACAATCACCTTCAGCCATCGCAACGGTATCGGGACTAGGTCGACACGAAACCTCTCACCAATCACATTCAGGACACAGTCCCGATACACCCTCGCAGCACTCACAGTGCGGTAATTTGCAATCTCTACCTCGAGCGGGGAATCTAAAGTTCCCGGTGCGTCCCAGAACTTCTTTCTAAGCGCAAGAGACACAAACGATCGGGTAGCACCCGAATCAAACAAAACATGAGCCGACATACCATTGACCAAAAAGGTCCCTATACAAGCATAATATATACATAAGTCGTACAAATCATAATGAGCATAGAATAATAGTTATGTACCAGCCACAATGTCTGGTGCTGCCCGAGCCTCCTCGGTGGTCAACTGAAATGCGCGACTTTTCACCGCCGGAACATCCGCTTTGGCAGGGCGGCCATCGGTAATCCTCAAAGTGGCGGGCGCAGGCGCCGCCACCGCTCCTCCCCCTCCCTGCAACTTCGGACAGTTGACCCGCTTATGGTCGATCTGGTTGCAGTGAAAACAAATCAAGCTCCTCGTGGGGCAGTCCCTGCTCAAGTGGCCCTGCTGGCCACATGCATAGCATCCCGAGCCTGTGACACGACAAGCTCCACTGTTCACCCTACTGCACTTGGCACACCGACCCCTACCCTGCTGGAAGTGTCTGAGGTCTTAGGCTTCTTAGCCTGACCCACCGCTGCCTGTGCCTGCTCCGGCTTCCGCTTGGTGCGGAAGTCCAACTCCATTTCCCGTTCACGGGCCTTGTCTACCATCTTATTTAGGGTTTTGCACCCTGTAAAGCTCACAAATTCCCAGATATCATCCCTCGGCATGGAATGATATCTCGTCCTCTGCATATCCTCATCGATAGTGTACTGCGGAATCAACAAAGCTCGTTCCCGAAACTTGGCGGTGATCTCCGCCACAGTCTCGGTAGTTTGCTGAAGGTCATAAAACTCCCTCACAAGCCGTTACACCTCAATAGGTGGTGCAAACTCCTCATCGAATCGCCGAACAAACTCGGCCCACGTCATCTCAGCCACACCAGCCGCTCCCACCTGGCTGGTCACCTCTCCCCACCAATCTCGGGCTTTGTCTCTCAGCATACACGAGGCAAAACCCACCTTGGCCGCATCCGGGCAAGAACTCGTGCGCTGGGCGTTCTCAATATCTGCCACCCAGCGTCGGCTAACAATGGGGTCCCTGACCCCGAGGAACTCAGGTGCTCCACACGCCTTGAACTCCCGGAACGAGGGAGTTTGGGCTCTGATCTGGCCTGCATCAATCTCAGTTCTGAATGACCTGAGCCTCTCCTCCATGATCTCCATAATACCCTCCTTGACCGTCCCAAAGATCACTGGGGTAGCGTCAAGGATACCTTTCGTAACCTCGTCTGCAATGATCTCACGCAGCCTCTCATCAACGAGCTCTGCACCGCTGCCCGATTCGGATCCGGATCCCGATCCTGATCCCCCTGTCCCAAATCGTGTCATCACCATGCTGAACTGGAATGTCATAAACCATAATAATTAAGACATCTATATATGGGATCTTCCCACATCGGTCCTCCTTAAAGCTGTTAGATCTAGCACCAGTTCGGGTACAGGTCATGTGCTTTTAGTAGTACGGGCCCAATACTACCTTCCACACCTACCTGTACCTTTCCCCAAAGCTCTACCTGAAAACTCCAATTCGTCCCACAATAAATCATATACCACAAGCCACCGCATAACCCAAATCCCAGGCGGTCCTAAGATTTGCTCTACCCACATCAAACAGACCAATCATAACAGGTTGCCTTTATGCATGCAAATTATACACAGAAAAGGATCAATAGACTTTCGAATAAGAGATTCTACCCTAGGACCACAACCAGACAAGGAACAAGAAATAAGGCCAAATCAATCATTCTAAGGCTATAAGCTCCTAACCGTATATAATTTTAAAAGCATACACATAGCAAGTTCCATACGATTATCATAGCTTAAATATCAGTATAACATGGCTAACATATTGGGAAACTACTTACTTGGCTCGGCTGATCACGCGCGTTGCACTCTCATCTTTTCCATTTCTTCAAAATTTTTAGCTTTTATTTTGAAAACAATTTTACCATTTCCTTAGTTTGAGTCCTGACACACCCGAGAGTGTGCCTGAATCTCTCAAACCAAGGCTCTGATACCAACTTGTAACGTCCCAATTTTTTTTACAAAGGAATTTTTCGTTTTTGAATAATTAAACACATTTCCAATATCAAGAAATCCAGTTATAAATGTTTTCAAAACATAATTCAAATTCAATTTTTATTCCAAACATCAGAGTGTCCCACAAAAGCCCGAGAGAGTGCACGTCGCGCCATCAAGCTTTGCCCTTGCCCTTGGGCTCCGATGTACCTGAAACAAATCCACAAACTGTAAGCTAATGCTTAGTGAGTCCCCCAGAGCATACCACAAGCACATGTCACATAGCACATAACATAACGGCTATAAAGACTACCTCTACCACATACCACATAACATCTTAGCTATAAAGCTATCTCTACCATTAACCATAAAGGCTATATCTACCGTTAGCTGTAAAAGCTATCTCTACCATTAACCATAAAGGCTATCTCTACAGTTAGCTATAGAGTTATCTCTACCATAGCCATGAAGGCTATCTCTACTGCATATTACAACAAAATCATGCCACACACCTCTACACAACGAGTATAACAACCAGTATGAATTGGGCCGGTCTTGGTGCCTTAGACCCATTGTATGGTGAGAAGACTCACCTCTGGAATGCTGAACTGGTAAGCTGAATTCAGATATGTCCCACGCTGCCTCTTCTCAACTGCCTCAAGATGGTGGCCAATACAGTGTAGATGTCGGATCTACTACTTCTCTCGTTGCTCCTTCTTCTTCAAGCTCTAAAAATCCTTCACAACCCACCAAAATCACTCACAAATGCTCTTACTCTCACTCAAGGGTGTTCACGGCCGCAAACTACTCTATGTAGGGTGATAAGGTGCTAAGGGAGGACACAAGGGCAGATAATGATCCTTATATAGGGGGCAAACCCTGAAATTAGGGTTTTCTCTTCACAGCTCCAACTCGCCGAGTCGGGCCTTCCGACTCGCCGAGTTAGTCCCGATCCGCGTCCATGATTAAATTCCCCTACTCGATGAGTTGCACTCCCAACTCGCTGAGTCCATGCACCAAAACCCTGGAATTAACTAAATCAAATAACTACCTGGAACAGGTGTTACATCCTCACCCTCCTTCGATGACAGTGTCGAGCTACGAGTTTGTGCACAGACGGCGGAACAACGCTCTTCTAATTTTTCGGACTCCGATGGTGCTGAAAACTCGAGCCACGGACGGAGGCAACGACCATAGCCAAACCCTCCGTACCGGTGCCGAACATATCTCATGTACACAAACCAGGTCTGAAATTTTTCGGGTATACACACACTAAAACTCCTTCTTCGGCAAGGTGCCAACCTTTGCAAAAACCCTAGCGCAACTGCCCTTCTAGGTTTTTAAAACCCTAGTTTTTCAGATCTGTTTTAACCCTCGTTCTCCGGCGAGTGTTGTGTGTTGAATCAGGTTTATGTGTAGGGTCTTGTATATCGGATTTCTAGTTTTGTATATCAAATCTTGAACATATATTGAGCAGATGTATATGTTTGGTCTCATCTCTGTTTAATCAATTTCTAGGTTCATATGTGTTTAATCATTTCTAGTTTCATTAACGTATATTAGAGTATATGTGTAATATGAATTAGGTTCATGTTTGTGTTCTTGTATATAAGATTTATGAGTTTAAAGTATATGTGTAATATGAATCAAGTTCATGTTTGTGTTCTTGTATATAAGATTTTTGAGTTTTTAATGTGTTTTTGTATGTTAGATTTCTAATTTTTGTCTCGTCGAAGCTAGGTAAATTTTCCGACGGCTGAAGTTTCCGGCCGGTGGTGGTGGCCAGTGTTGGTAGCAGCGATGATGTTAACCGGTGGGGGTGGTCTTTTACATTGTAATAGAGAGAGAGAGAGAGAGAGAGAGAGAGAGAGAGAGAGAGAGAGAGAGAGAGAGAGAGAGGGGTAATATTTTCTTTTTTATTTTCTTTTAATCATAAAAATATTTAAATAAATAAAAAACCGAAAAAACAAAAATCAAAGGTAAAATCGTCATTATAAAAAGTTCAAAGCAAATTAGACCAAACTCGCAACAAAATGAAAAGTTCGGACCGATGGTGCTAGTCCAAACTTTTTTTGGACCAAAGTGATAATTTTCAGCTAACCACAGAAATCATTTGTGGAGTAATGTCTTATACCTTCTATTCAAACGCTAACATCGGTTGGATGATTTCCTTCTACTATTTGATTTCTAGATTAATATGGAGTCTTTATCTGACATATATGGAATTCAAAAATGAACATAAATGACAAATGTTGGTATACATAGGATGTTACTAAGTAAAATCCAAATGAAAATTCAAGTAATGAAGAAACTCACAGCATTATATACTATATAAAATAGCTAGAAAAGTAAAAATCTAACACAATTTTTATTTTTTTTGTTTACAAGTTCTAATAGTTAGATTAAATTCAAACTAAAAGTAAAAAATACATAATTACGTTTATATATATATATATATATATATATATATATATATATATATATATATATATATAACAAATACATATAAATATGTAAAAAATACGTTTATACATTTAAAATACATAAAAATATATAAAACTAAAAAAATACTTAAATATGTAAAAAGATATATATATATATATATATATATATATATATATATATATATATATATATATATATATATAATACGTAAAAAATATATTTATATATTATATACAAATTATGGGAAATATGCAGAACATTCTCATTATTTTGGAAAAATTAACGATTTGGTTCTATGACCTGATGAACAGGTCAAAAAACACTCAAATGAAGAAATTAGTCGGTTTCTTGAGTTTTTCAAATTTTTTTTTTTTTTTTGGGAGGGGGGGGTGTGGGAATTAATCATTAATGTTCTTAAAATAATGTGACTTGTCTGAAAATTTCTCTATATAAAAATTACATTTCATCCATCGTGTAGCAAATGCAGCCTAACAAAACAATTGAGAAAACTTACTAATCAAATTGATGTCTTATAATGAATTTTAAATACAATCGTCTTGAAGGAAAGAAAATTTTACTAATATTGAAGTAATTATCTTATAATGAATGGCTATTTGTGGAATTTCGATCGATGTGATATGGGTTAGGTATCCATTAGTAGTTAAAATGTGTTTTTACACATTTTACACCAAATTGTAATAGGCCTCTTTAATATTTGCCAAAACAAGTTTTTTTTTTTTTTTTTTTTTTTTTTTTTTTTTTTTTTTTTTCTGATCTTCTGACAACTATCTAAAATAGACAAAAAAAAAATTCTTGATAACTAACTTTCGAACTTCGAAATTAAACAAGTAGCTTTCGGATTGCGATGGAGGTAAATCCCCAAAAGTGGATTATTAAAAGTTTATATACTTCTTTCATCCCAAATTAATTGTCCATTTTTTACTTTTGAAATTTTTTTTTTTTAATTTTGACCTTAAATATTTTTATTTGTGTTATATATTACTTGATGAAACTTATAATAATGAAAAGACATTTAAAATACAATCCATTAATATATTTTGCATCAAGTATTATCTATCAAAAACAAAAATATTTAAGGTCAAAGTTGAAGAAAAAGACTTCAAAAATCAAATGTGGACAATTAATTTGGGACGGGGGTAGTATATAAAATGAGCATTAGTTTTTTTTAACATGACATTAGTTTTAAAAGAATACTTATAAGAGAAATTAAATATTCTCATGCCTTTTATTCCTATTTATCATCCTACCCATGTAAAATAGTGACATGTATCATATTTTGATGAAATTAATAACATTTTAAGACGTTTGTCATTATTTCACATATGTATGAAGATAAATAAAAACAAAAGTAGTAGGATATTTAATTTTTCTACTTATAAGGAGCTAAAAAATTACAAATAATCACAACATAAACCAGCGTCTTTCAACCATCCAACCTAATCATTTGAATCCTATTGGAGACCTAAGTAAAAGATTGTGAGACTAAAAAATCGAAAACATTATATTCATTATGAACGCCTATAAAGTCCAAATATAAATAAGAACGATGTTATAAGGAGCCTTCATTTTTCTACTGCGAAACTTAGTATTGTCTACCCAATTAAATCACTTATTGTGAAACTGAAACTAAGTATTGTCTACCCAATTAAGTCACTCTTTGATCAATGATAAATAAAAGGGGTTCGAATGTCCCGCCACCTCGCAATACTCTTCCATAAAGGAATGACAATCTCATAACCTAAAAATAATACAAGGATGTTTTAAAAAGATAATTTTCATATACTATATGATGTAGGGGTGCCACTTTATTATCATTTTAGGTTATTCAACTTGATGTTACTAATATATATATATATATATATATATATATATATATATATATATATATATATATATATATATATATATATCAAGTAAGAAGCAGGGTGCTGAGGTGGAGCTGCGGTACTACGGTGACGTATAGAACAACATTTCAGCTAGGATTGTCCTACTGTAGGAGACCTCGCTGTGGTGACTAGCCTGTTGTCCATGCTCTCATCTCATGTTGTCTATTTCCTTGTTCCCCTTGCATATTGTGTATTAGGACTTGTACACTACTCTTAAAAGATGGAAGAAGGGTATAACATGGTTTTATAGATGAAAGAATGGGGTGATTTGACACCAAAATGACATAAATATTGAGAAATGAGTATAACATATATCCTAATTAGGGATGAGAATTTGGCCCGAAAACCCGAATCGAACCGAGAACCGAACCGAACCGAACCAAATTATACCCGAATAACCAATTCGATTCGGTTTTCAGGTATCTATATAAGGCTTATTCGGGTTTCGGGTTATTCGGTGCGGGTTACCCGAATAAGGGCTTATTCGGTCCAAAAGGACCGAACCGAATATGAAAAGTCACATTTTTCCCCCTTGCACAATTGCTTAATCGGTCTTGTATTCTATCGACCGTTACCCAAAATACCCACGTAATACACCAAAAAAATCAACGAAATCGATTGAGAGTAGCGTATTACACCAAATCGACGACATTACCCTATTGTATCTCGTATGGTAAAAGGTATAACTTTATTATTTGTATACTTTTTTTTTTATAATTATATTTTAACATTTTCTATGTTTATGTTGATAGATATTTTGGGACTGCAATCTCTACTGTGGCGTCAGAGGCGGTGTTTAGTACAAGCGGGCGTATATTGGATCCATATCGAACAAATTTGTCTGCAAATATAGTAGAGGCTTTGGTTTGCACTCAATATTGGGTAAGGAAATCAAGAAAGCCAATTGTGGACAACATTGATGAATTTTGAAAGACGATGGGGTCGTGAAAGCTTTAGAAGAGGCGATAAAGAACGGAGATGGAAAGGGAAAACAAGCAATTAATATTCCCGAATAGTTAATTCGTGTTTGAAAAATATTATTTTGGATATGGATAAAAACTTAAGATTCATATTTTAATTTGGGTGTGGAATGTTTAATGTTTAACTTATATACTTATAGATAGATTTTTTGGTGTTTTGGATGTTTAATGTTTAGTGTTTAATATGTTGCTTAATAACTATATCTTAAGATTGTGGTGGTTGGATTTTACATTTTATATATTAAGAATAGTTAATCCGTGTTATTCGTGTTTATCATAAGCTACAAAAATCATACAAAATACAATATTTATAATCACATTGTAAATGTTATTTGAGTTATTTGGGTTATTCGGCTCCTTAATCATCTTGTACATGTTATTTGGGTTATTCGGGCCGGAACCGAACCAAACCGAATAATACCCGAACCGAACCGAACCCGTATTGCTTATTTGGTTCGGTTTTCGGTTCATACAATTACCCTTATTCGGTTTTCGGTTTATTCGGGTTCGGATCGGTTCGGTTCGGTTCGGTTCCGACCCGAATAACATTCCTAATCCTAATAACAATGAAATATAACTTTAACAACAAAAGTAATTAGTAAAATTTAGATAATTGGTTGATATACTAGTCAATTAAACTTACTTCAATCTTGTTTAAAAAATAAAAAATATAAAAAAGTAAACCTAGTACAAAATTACAAAGTCAGGACAAATAAAGGAGCAGTTTTACAACAATGTAGTTTCTTAAGGTTCTGATTGCTAAAGTTATAGTAGTAATTCCTAAAGGTGCATCGTTCAACTCCCCGTTAGTTTTCCGTGTGGAACGTTTGATTCTACCTGTCTTATTGAGATGAGGTCAAAATAGAAACGGGAATAAAGCAAATATGCTTCAATATTTGGCATTTTGTAGTCCATAAATCCAATAGTGACCAATTTGTTTTTTTATTTATTTTTTAAGTGACAAGTGACAACTCAAAAAATATGTTTACCTTATAAGTTATAACCAATTGCTCACCGTATGAAAAAAGTTGAACATGAAAGGGATAAAAATAAATAAATAAATAAATAAGAGCAATATCGTTTTTTGATTAATAGTTATAAAAAATATTATTTTATAAATAAATAAACTGATTATATTTTTTTATAGTAATATAAAATGATCACCAATTCTATAAACCTTCAAAATTAATCCTGAAACCCCTTAAAAATAATAAGATTTTGCTTTAAATCTATTGCCAAATTGTTCTTGTAAATTATAAATTGTTATTACAATTTTGAAATAAGAATATTTTTTAAGTTTTAAGTTTTTTTTTTAAATTTTCTTTTATAATAAAAGCAATTTCGCAATTCACAATCTTACTGTATACAAAATTGATGCTATTTTGTATAATTGTGCTATTTGTTAAAAGATATTAGTTTATTAATTTGCTAACTATCCTTTTTAAATTTACCTTATTAGTTTGATAAAAATTTCACTTTAAAATGTAATATTATAAAAAAGTTATATATTGTGTTTGGATTATATTTCAATCTTTTTCTTTTAGACCTTGTATTAATTTAACTTTTTTGAGAGTTTTTTTTTTTTTTCAGAAAAATTGTCAAATATGAGATGTTTTTCAAAAAATAAATAAACAATTAAAAAAAATCGAGAAAAATGAAAGAAATACAAAGTCCTTTTTAAAGAAAAAAGGTTAATATTTTACATGAAAAAAAACTCTATATATAAGATCTTTTGTAACATCAATCGTAACAAAACTACATTTTGATAAAAGTTATATGTCAAATTTATATAAAACAAAAATCATTCAACTCTTGTGGTTTCTTGGTAATTTTTGTAATAATATATTTAAAAAAAAATTATGAATATGTAATTCTTAAATATTGAAAATACATTTTTTGAACATTAAAGTCAAAAATAAAAATAAAAAAACTATATTGGGGGGTTGATGGTAATGGCGATATTGTGGTGCTGGCTTGGGTTGGTGGAGGGAATAAATGCTGAACTGGTACACACCCTCACTGAAAACAACTTGTACTTGTTAATTCTCATGCCTTTAATTTTAATTAATTTTCATTTCCTTTATTTTTGTAATAATTTACTTCAATTTAATTAATAAATCTCATTTCCATCTTCATTAATTAATCTAAAGAATCAGAAGATGACCAGAGCATGTGAAAGGCAACCATCTTTTTATAGGAAGCAAACAAGATCACCACCATTTTAGTATATGCTTTAAAGTTTTAAAGATCGTCACCATCGCCGCCACCGCATCACCACCGTGGACCACCACTATCCCTTTCCACCATTAACAACTCACACCAATCTCCCTCCACATTCCCTCTCCTTCAAGATAAAATCTAGGGTTCTTGAATACCCAATTCAATTTCTGCAAAATTGAACCACAAGCTACTAATTCATCACTTGATTCTTTGTTTTTTGACCCACCCACAACCCGAACCTAATTCTTAACGTTCGTCGGAAATGCCATTTCCCCAAATTTGAATCCAAGTCAAAAATGGTTACACAGAGTAGCAGTGTAGTAGCAGTAATCGACAGTTGTTCCGGTATTTGAATCAATGAGAGGTTTATTTCAACAATGTTGCTACTTCACCGCCAGTTTTCTCTTGCTAATTGCATTCATGTCGCCGGCGGCTGTCGATCAGGTGGCTGCAGCGGCGTCGGAGAAGGTGATCCTGCTTCAGTTCAAAGGTAACATAACAAACGATCCTTACAATAGTTTGATTTCATGGGATTCTAGTACAGATCAATGTAGAGATTATAGCGGTGTGTTTTGTGATTCTTTTGGGAATGTATATAAGATTGTGTTATGGAACACTAGCTTGGTCGGTGTGTTGTCGCCCGCATTATCGGAGTTGAAATCGTTAAGGATTCTCACCCTCTTCGGAAACGGATTCACCGGAATCATACCACCGGAGTTTCAAGAGCTCACCACTTTATGGAAGATCAATGTCAGCTCCAACGCTTTATCTGGTTCAATCCCTGAATTTTTAGGGGACTTGCCTAACATTCGGTTTCTCGATTTGTCCAAGAATGGCTTCCAAGGAGAGATTCCATCGTCTTTGTTTAAACTCTGTGAAAAAACAAAGTTCATTTCACTCTCCCATAACAATCTCTCCGGTACAATTCCGATCATCATCAACAACTGCTTGAATCTCGAAGGATTCGATGTATCATTCAACAGCTTGACTGGCGAATTCCCTTCACAAATTTGTGAAATCCCACCTCTAGCTTACTTGTCTGTAAGAAACAACATGTTGACTGGAAGAATTGAAGATCAAGTCTCAAATTGTCAAACGTTAGAACTTCTAGATCTTGGCAGTAATCTTTTCACCGGGAATGCCCCTTTCAGTGCTCTAGAATTCGCAAATCTGAGTTACTTCAATGTTTCAAATAACGAATTCGAAGGACAGATTCAACCGATACAAACTTGTAGTGAAAAACTAGAAGTTTTTGATGTTGCTGGAAATGGTTTTCAAGGGGAGATCCCTATGAGCATTGTTTCACAATGCAGTGGGTTGAAGGTTTTAAACATGGCGTACAACAGATTAAACGGTCAAATCCCGGTGGAGATTTCAAATCTAAAAAGAATTTCAGTCATCAAATTGGGGAATAATTCAATAACTGGTGAAATCCCAGAAGAATTCGGCTCCATTGAACTTCTACAAGTTCTCGATCTTCATAACCTCGATCTCAACGGCGGAATCCCGGATTCCTTGAGCAGTTGCAGGTTTCTTCTAGAACTGTAAGTCCACTTACACCTTACGCTTTCTTCTTCACCTCAACAATTTTCAAACCCTAATTTCGTTACATTTACAGAGACGTTTCAGGAAATTCTTTACAGGGACGACTCCCGGAATCATTTTACAACATGTCCAACCTTAGAATCCTCGATCTTCACAAAAACGATCTCAACGGATCCATACCTTCAACCCTAGGAAACCTCTCCAAAATCCAGACATTAGATCTATCCCAAAATTCATTATCCGGGTCAATTCCCTCTACTTTATCAAATCTATCAAACTTGAGTCACTTCAACGTCTCCTACAACAACCTATCGGGTCAAATCCCTGCATTTTCACTCCAAAATTTCAATTCCTCAGTGTTTTCAAACAATCCAGGGCTCTGTGGGCCCCCATTGGATCAATCTTGTACAAGAGATTCAAAAAATTCTGAATCAAAAAGACCAAAACTAAGCGTTTCCACCATTGTTGCCATTGTTGCTGCTTCCTTGATCTTGATCGGAGTTATTATAATAATCATCTTGAACATGAAAGCCCGAAGAAGAAGAGGAAGAGAAGATGAAACAATGATCATAGAAAGCACACCATTAGCTTCATCAGATTCCAATTTAATAATCGGAAAATTAGTTCTATTCAGCAAAACTTTACCATCAAAATATGAAGATTGGGAAGCAGGAACCAAAGCTTTACTCGATAAAAACTGCTTAATCGGTTCCGGAACAATCGGAACCGTTTATCGAGCCGATTTCGACGGTGGGATTTCAATCGCGGTAAAAAAGATCAAATCTTTAGGAAGAATCAAGAGCCAAGATGAATTTGAACAAGAAATCGGACGGCTAGGATCGCTTCGACACCCAAATCTCGTGTCTTTCCAAGGATACTATTGGTCATCCACCATGCAATTAATCTTATCCGATTTCGCCCCAAACGGGAACCTCTACGACAACCTCCACGGAATCGGAATCAGTGATTCCGGGACCAGCTCCGGAATCGGAAACCCGGAATTGAATTGGCCACGGAGGTTTAACATCGCGTTAGGAGTAGCAAGGGCGTTGTCGTACATTCACCACGACTGTAAACCTCAAATCCTTCACCTCAATTTAAAATCCCACAACATTTTGTTAGATCAAAATTACGACCCGAAACTTGCGGATTACGGGTTAGTCAAGTTTTTACCGTTGCTCGATAATTACGGTTTGACCGGGTTTCACAATGTGGTGGGGTATGTGGCGCCGGAATTGGCTCAAAGTATGAGATTGAGTGATAAATGTGATGTTTATAGTTTTGGTGTGATTTTGTTGGAGGTGGTGACAGGGCGGAAACCGGTGGAGGGGGTGGGGGGGAATGAGGTGGTGGTTTTGTGTGAATATGTGAGGGGATTGATTGAAAGGGGGAGAGCTTCGGATTGTTTTGATAGGAGTTTGAATGGGTTTGTGGAGAATGAGTTGATTCAAGTGATGAAATTGGGATTGATGTGTACGTCGGAATCGGCATTGAGGAGACCGAGTATGGCGGAGGTTGTTCAGGTTCTCGAGAGTGTAAGGTCGGAATCGGAGGGATAGGAGTGGAATTAGAATTTTGAAGATGGAATATTTTTAGTTTGTGATTAAGATTATTGATTGTTTGTTGTAATTTGGGTTCAATAAGATTTTATTCATTAATCAATATCAGTTAGATTGGCTTGTGTAGCCATTCCTCTAAAGCTATTTCAAAAAAAAAGAAAAAAAAAAGAGCCAAATTAAGAGAAATCCCACAATGTGGACTGCGTATTTGGAAAATGTGAAATACTCAGAACTGTGTAGTTTTGAGCGATTCTCAGTTCCTTTCTCAGTGACTTGTGAAACGGGTTATATGAATCAACTCGTATAATTCTCAGTTTCCTTCCACTCAAATATGGTTAGTGGCGAAATTTTTACCCGTTTGTGTTTGTTTTCTATCTTGATGTAAGAATCTAGAATCATTTTTTCATATAACCAATTATAACATTGTACGATTAATATATATATATATATATATATATATATATATATATATATATATATATATATATATATATATATATATATATATATATATATATATATAGAGAGAGAGAGAGAGAGAGAGGTTTAGGTTCCACATAAAGTTTTAATCCTTTAATATATTTACACATATCAGAGATCATAGTCAATCTTTAACGCAACCAAACCATAATATGCATAAATGTCCTCAACAAAAGTAATGCATGTTGTAACCTTCAGAATTATCTATTTTCAATGATTTCATCCAACACTATCACTGACAACTCATCAATCTCAAATAGTCGAAGATGAATTACCCTACCCTTACCATTTTTTTATACTTGAGTACTTAGTGAAGTCATCATTATGGTGTATCCTCAAAGAAAACATTGCTAGAGGTAACATACATATATTCCAATGTATAATAACCATTTCATTAATGTTTAACATCACTCGATAGTGAAGAAAATAAGTTGAGAAACTTAGCATAAAACTCATTTACATCAATGTGTTCCATCAAACTTTTAAACCTCCATACAACCATCGTCTAGCCAAATACTTTGCTAAAAGATTAGGGTTTTAGGAAGGAAAAAGTAGAAGCTAGCTATTATTAATGAAAACCAAGAGGCTTTGGTTATCTAAACGGATTTTAAGTGGTAATGGAGGACTAATTAGGCAACCCAAATGATTACATTTAAGGAAATAATAAAAATTATCAGGACGCAAGAAAGAAAGAGTGGGAAAATGACGAAAATACCCCCATATTAAGCTTGAAATCGAAAAAACTCCACAATGATGACATGATAAATTAGGACAGATCCACATAAGCATTGATTATCAACACAGCAGAAAAAAAAATCAATTATAGCAATGCACTTTGAAAACTCTTTATTCAAAAGTCAATTTATGTAAAACACTTTTATTTGTTCAAAACTTCACTCGATCCCTATAAAAGAGGATGGGTAGATAGTCGATGCCTTACGGGTGCTCCATTTAAACGATCGATCGTCCTTTAAGCTTCAATGGCGTCTTCTTCACCGCCGGCTTCTCCCTCCGGTAATAGGCAACTTCTTCCGGTTTCCGACGGCCAGTCTTCTCTATCCAACGTCGTCTACGGTAAGCACGCTTGTATACTGATCATTGGTAATTACTTTTGAAATCAACGAATATTCCAAGTCGAATTCGAATTAATTTGCATTGAATTGAAACTCAATTCGTTAGCGAGTTACATGATCATTGTTTTGATTTAGTGTGCATACAGCATTTTTCAGAATATATACAGCGTAATAGCCTGAGAATGTCCTGCCGCTCTTATTGTCTGTACTACGATCAAGCGCGCTAAATTATTTGAACAAATTTAGGTTCAAATACCGTTATAAGTATGTTTTAAGAAAAAAAGGATTGTATAATTTGTGAGTGCGATTTCTGTTGCGATGCCAATGCTATGATTGAATTTGTTGTCTCTAGTTAGATACGTAGAGATATTACAGTGGAGATTCTTAGAGAGTGTTTTGCTGTGCTAGGTTTTTAAGGCATTGGATTATCACTTGGAAAAGCAATTCCTGCAATTGGTGTCGGATCTCCTTGTTTGAAACTGGGATTAAGTTGCAGACAATACAATATTTCAGTCTCAAATTCATTTGTTTTTGATTAATATGGTAGCAACGTAGATCCAGATCTGATCAATGATATCTATCTTTTTCTCCACTCTGGATGCAGTGTTTGCTTGCACACCATTAGAGTCCTGCATACTACATTTAGTAGAACTTACTGTAGTATTTTGCTGCTGATTTTTCTCTAGCCTCCTGCTTTTCTTGAACTCATAACTCAACTGATTGAAATTCAGAATGTGACATGATGTCAATGTGATTGGTGATGCTAGCTAAAGGAAAAAGGTGGGCTGGGGTTAATTAATTAGCATACGCATAACTTGAATTCAGTTATATATTTATCATGAATCAAGGAATTTTAAAGTTTAGCTTCTTCTTTTTCTGTTTTGTTTATTGTGTAACATCCAGTTTGATTCTCTTAATAAAATTAATGGGAATCATCAAAGTTTATCCCCTTCATGATTGTCAATGCCAAATTGATTTAGTTAAACCAATTATCCTGCTATTAAGAAACTGTAGATTCTATTGACTTTCTTGAATCTTGAAGCTCACTAATTTGAATGTTTCTGTTTGAATCTCATCTAATAACTTGGTCATTATTGTGTAACTGCAGAGCTTTCACAGCAAGTACAAGCTGCAATGGAGAATATGCTTAAGATGATTACGTGAGTAAACAAACTTGTAATGGTCTATAATATATTCACTTCACTCAAAGATTGTGAAAAATCTTTTTGCTTAGAATGTTGTTTTTCCATGAAACCTATTTCTTTTGTACTTTTGTACACAGTGAAATTGACGAAAGCTCAAGTGGAATAATAGAAGAAATAGAGAAATGCAAATACTCTGCTCTTGAGAGGAAAAGAAGTTTAGAGGAAGACAAAGAGCGTTTCCAGAAAGCAGCTTTCTCTGTTCTAGACATGCTGAATAACAACAGAGAGAGTAACTAAACATCTAAAAATTAAGGTAACCATTATTAATCTTGTTGTAGTACTATATATTACTTTGAAAAATCACCCTAATTATAACTGTGAAACTCGCTCTGCTTTGAATGTGGATTAGATTTTACAGTGAACATTATTCACTGTATTAAGAAGAAACATCACATCACATAGGTTCTATTCAGAAGTAAATTATCTAATGTTTTGATACTTTTGCAGACTTCTTCATTTTGCCAAGGGGCGTTGGATCATATCACATCTCAATATGATTTTAACAAATGGTATGTACAACTTGTGAAATCTCTTGTTTCACTGAAAAGTGAAAACTATAAACAATTAAACATCAACTCAACCAGGTTTTTGCTTTTGCTTTAATAAATATACTAATACTGCTTAATTCTCTCTTCGGTGCTTTTGCTTTAATAAATATACCATTACATGTGATAACCCGATTGCATTAGATGTAATGTAGTAGTGATAAGAGAGAAAATAGTTAAGTAAAAGTAGTAGTTACATATATTAGTTTGAGGGCTCGTGTCCCTAAGTAGTTGTTATTCTTTCAGCAACCCTTAAGCTGACTCACATTATCATTATCAGCTAGATCTAGCTAGGATGCTTGCATAATTGCTTTAGGGCCCACAAGGAGCCCAATCCATATTAGACTTAAACTCTCATAGTCACATGGTTTGTGACTTGTGAGGCTTTAACCCTTGACCATTTTTGTAATTTTGTCCAAAAAATAGTGCATTTAGATTTTAGGCTATTTGAAAAATATTTAGAATGCAAATTAGACAATTTTGGTTTGATGAAAATAGTCCATTGGGAACATCGGATGAGTGACGTACCTGAAAAAACACACAAATTAGAACAATAAAATAATTCATGATTTCTGGAAAATAATATAAAAAAAACTTATACCACCTGAGTAATGCTTACAAGGAGCACAATTTGCATTGTAGTTAAAAACATTCACACCGCGGTTGCTAAAACCGGAATAAACAACTGTGCTACTAATGCATGTGATGATCCGTTGAAGATGGTTTGTTTAAGGTAACTTGTTGCTATCTTCCTCATATCATATTTTGAATGATTTATTGAGCGCAACGAACACCAAAAAAAAAAAAAAAAAATGTATATTCATCATAGGAAATCGTAACATATATATAAGTCTAAGAATTAATGATACTTTCAGATTTCTTAGAATGTTAATGTAAGAAACAAGTTTATCAAACAATTTAAATGAAAGGATTGTTCAAGTAAAAAAACTAAAAAATTAATTTTGATATATTACAGTTTTATGGGAAAAGGTTGAAAACTACATTGGACATGCACAAATCAACGTGGAATTTTTTTTTTTAAACAATTTTATAATACATATCATTTTAATCAAATTAGACTAAGGTATTGTTTGTTATAATGTCTGCAGTCTGCAAGAAAAAAATTATTTATTTATTTTTTAAGTTGTAAGCTATTAAAAAAAACTGAAATTTAAATAAAGTGGAATTTTCAAACTTAAAAGACTTTTTCGATAATTCTAGTTTTTCAATACTAAAATTTAATCCATACATCCACCGTAACAAAGTCTTTTAAAAAAAAATCATACCATATTTTATATTAACTGTTTAGCAATTTATCTCGTGAATGAAGCATATATTCTTGGTCAGTTACACTACCATATGCTTCAACCTCGTCTTCATAATCATCACGCACATATGGTTATTTCGAAGCAACACATCAAGTTGATCTTATTGAGTAAGGAACTCATTGTTCTAACTTTAAACCCTTTTTCCATATAAAATTATTAAACGCAGAACATGCAATAATAATGTTTGTTTGTGTAACCAACATAAATGGAGCCATCATCTTCCATATAATGAATCATGTTTTGAAGACATCGAAAACACGTTCAATGACGTTCTGAAGTTTTGCATGTGTATTGTAAAAAAGTTCTTTATTGATCAATGCATGTCTGCAACGAAAATCTCCAAGACAATACCTCACATTACGATAACGGCATCACAAAGTTAATATTTATATGTAAAGATAATGAAACAATTAATGTTTAAAAAAACCTCAAAATATTAAAAAAAAAAAAACTATAAACATACTTGGTGGTGGAAACAAGAATGATCCATCTGGATTAACTAATGTTTCTGATAATATTTTAAAATCATGTGTAACGTTTTCCCAACTAGCCACAATAAGGGTAAAAATCATATTGAGGCCACAAATTACCAATACATTTTAATAACAATCACATTTTCCCCTTCATTTAGGTAAATTTTGTTTATTAGCGGGTACAATAATATATATCAAAGTTTCATTAAATGCATCAACTGCTTCATTAAAAACATATTGTAGCTCTTATTATTTCCGAAATGTTTTGATTCAGATTAAAAAAAAGTTGGTACTATCATATCTTTTGTCAGTATCATCATTCTATCCAAAACTTCATAACAAAATTGTCCATTATTGTTTCTCACATTCAACGTTATGCACAGTATCAAGCGTAGATTTCAACATTCAAAGTAAACAATTCATAATTTTTTTATGAAGTCTTGGATAGAATGATACTTTTGCAAAAGATATGATAGTATCAACTTCTTTTAATATGAATTCAAACATTTTGAGACGTAATAAGAGGCTACAATGAATTTTTAATGAAGCGGTCGATGCACTTGATGTAACGTTGATACATGTTATGGTTACCTAGAGGAAGGAAAAAAAGTGATTGTTATCGAAATGTATTAGCAATTTATGATGTCAACAAGATTTTTATGTTTACTGCTATTAAGAATAAGTAGACATGATAAATATTTTATTTTTGAGCCGGACGTTAACTTTTTTTTAGATAGACTATTTTAGATAGCTATTATTTTTTCTTGTGATTTTACTTTTTGTAATTTTTAAAATATTTGTAATTTCGTTTCTTATAAGTGTTTGGTCCATAAATATTTAAGTATTCTAATAAAAAATAATAATGCTAAATATCTTATAAGTTTTAACATAATTTTAATAAATTAATAATTATTATAAAAAGTCATTGTATTCTAACTTAATAATATATAATTAAATTATAAAGTATTAACTTTTAGTATTAATTATATGTATAAATCTGATCGGTAACATTTGTTGTATAAAAATACTTGTTATGTACTATAAGTTGTACTAAGATACTCATATACTTTTACGGCCAACACAATTTTTTGTGTATATAATATATTATAAAGCAATATACATAAAAACTAGTATATTTTTGTTCTTTTTACGATTTAATTGCTATATTTTATCTTGGATAATTAAAGCCGCTTGATTTTAAAAGAAAAGTCAATTGCACCCTCTCTAGTTTGGTTTACGGGTTTAGCAATGTTAAAAATTACATGGTTTGTCATTAACCTACATGACATTATATCTACTTCCTAAAATATGATCTAACTTTGTGAAATGACTTCTCATTTACCTACATGGTATGTGTAGAAGCTTCTTAAGCCAACTCCAACCATCCACCATATTACATCATTTTTGTGTTTTAGAGGGCAAGACCGCAAGAATACTCTAACCAACCTTCAAATTTAACATCAATTTTGTGTCAGCTATTTAACACCAAAAATAAAAGTCAAATGTAAAGGCCTCTAAAACCCACAATTTTAAAGGTTGATTAGAATTCAACCGCCATTTTGGTGCTAAACAATCACCATTTTAGTGTTTATGATTGGAGAAGCTCTTAAAAAACAATATGCTATTTTATAGAGTATATATGATGCAATGTATATAAATGAAAAAGGCATGTTAATTTTAACACCTATTAAACTATAAATAATGGGTCATAGACTAGTAGTGGTCACACCACATTCAAAATTTCTTTAAAAATGGAGGGCTTTCATTGACCAAAATAAAATATAATAATTAAAACGGTTAAAATAGACAAAACATAATGGCTTTTATGAATAATTATATTTTATAAAAATATGAATGACTGCTTTTATTACATAAATAAATGAACATTATAAACATCCAAACCCATGAACAAAAACATTTCAAAATGAATATGAACCTTCAAAATATTTAAAAAAAAATTCCAAAAAATAACCAATCTATAATACAATTTGAGGGTGGGAGATCCTTCACAAGTTTCTGTACCAATGGCTTTCCTTTCTTTCCTTCATGTGATCAATTCGAACTCACAACACTCTTGATTCTTTCCATAACCAATGGAATCTCTTTTTCTTCCAAATTTGTAAAACAAAACCTAAACCACCCTGGTTCTACACAATGACAAGATGATCCAGGGGTAGAATTGACTTTTCCCACAGTCAACAACTTTTCCCACAATTCAAGCTCACCTTTTTCACTATAAGGCCGTATAAAACCACTCAAATCCGCCCAACAATAAAACCCTCCACCACTTTTCATACACTCAATTCCCAAACTCTTCAAACCAACCACAAAAAGATCACTCATTTTCTCAACTCTTTCTCTATTAATCTTTATAAACCCCTCAACAAATCTTGAATCATTAAGCATTGAAACAAGCATTCTTTGGTTCAAAGATGACACAGATGAAAATCTCACCAATTTCTTCGATGCCTCCAACACGTTTTTATCAAACGAATAAACAACCCCGACTCGTAAACCAGGGGCAGAAAGGTCTTTTGACAACCCGTAAACAATATGAACTCTGTTTCTATCATACTCTTCAGAATTCACAATTTCAGCCATGCTGACAAATTCTTGATTCTTGTCACCATTTGAGCCTGAAAGTGCCTCGTTGGAGATGATGTGGATGTTTTTTTCAGTTGCAAAGTTTAAAAGATTGTAAAGGGTATCTCTGGTATGAAAAATGCCAGCTGGATTTGAAGGATTTGAAATTATGACACCTTGGATTTTGATACCACGTTTTTTTGCTTGGTTGTATGCTCGATGAAGGGCAGTTGTATGTAAACTAAAATTGTCTGAACTACGACATGGCACAGGTATAATTTCAACCCCGGTTCTCCATTTTATGTCCCTATCAAGGCTGCAATTTTTTTTTATAAATTCATTACACATTTTGTATAAATATATATAGCTTTATTATAAAGCATACTTCTTGAAACTTAGATGAGTTCATATGACATTATGAAGTTCAAAAGTTGTATGTTTGACCTCAAAAGTCAACATGTGTGACATTCTTGAAACAATGTACACAAATCAAGATTTATGGAAGAGGGACTTACTCTGGGAAATATGGAGAGGGGACAAGAAATGCATTTCCAGGGTCAGCAAGGCAAAAAGCAAGCATCTCAAGAGCAGGTGTTGTTCCAGCTGTTAAAACTATCTGTGATGGGTTGAATGACACGTGTCCTTCCATAACTTGAGACATGAATCTTGCAACTGCCTGTTACAAAAAAAGATGAACAAATGAAGCATTTAATTCCATGATTGTAGATTACATAAATTGGCATGTGAAACGATAACACCTTGCTTCAAGATGGGATTAATATAAAATTAAGTGGCACAATGACCAAAATCAAATCTAATTATAGTAAGAAATAGAAAGAATTTACATGGAAATTACCAGTTTGAGTTCTGATGATCCATGGAAAGGATGATAAGTACTGATTTGGTCCATTTGTAACTCTTGACCAATGATCGAACACTTGGTATGCGTCACTAGCCAGTCTTGAATCAAATCCAGGGATAACTATAAACTCATAAACCCAATGTGAACTTGATTATTAAAGCAGCGAATACATCAAAATGAACCAATCATTGTCTACTTAATCACAATATTTCAGATTAATTATCATTACGAATGCACAATTTAACTCATATTAGCAATAATTGTATAAGATTACGAGAAGCTTACCTTGTTTTCATCCAATCCGAGTTGAATAATCCCCTCTGGATTACTCGACTCATCATACAGATTATCAGAAGCCCTCTTTAATCCAACATAGTACGGAGAATCAGGATGTTTGATGACAGAATTGGCCCTCGTAGAAACCTGAACTTGACCGTTTGTACCACGTGGGGACCAAATCGACCTTACTGAATGAACCCTTTGCAGGCCACCAGGAGGAGGAGGAGGAGGAGTCTCGGGCAGTTGCGGCGGTGGTGAGGGGTTGGGGTCGTCGTCGGAAGGATTTTTGGCCTTTAGATAGAGTTGTAAGAAGTAGAAGAGAGCGCAGGGGATGATTGAGCCTAGAACCAAGCCACCTCCGCCTTGAACTACACCTTGTAAGGGTACTATGACCCTCATGTCCGTCGTAACTCCGGTGGCGCCAGTTGTCGTTTCGTGTAGATTATCGACGGAATTTCGGGATTTTTGTTTCATCGTCCGAGCATGGTTGTGGACGGAGTGTACAAAGGGATTACCGGAGAATGGCAAGGAGTTGGCCAGCCAATTGGGTGGCGTTCTCTCTCTCTCTCTCTCTCTCTCTTGTTTATATATGTGTGTGTGTGTGTGAATTTCGATGAATTTGGCGACTAGGGGGGAAATGAAAAATCAAATAAAAAACTTGTTTTTTTTATAGTATGAATAAAATATTTTATTTTAAAATATAGTGATAATCTCACAAAACCATTATATTTTGGGATTTTTACTCAAAAGTCATTATCTAATAATCGTTTTTCGGAAAAATCATTTATGTTATCAAAAGTTATTGATTTAGATTGTTTTTAAAAAAAAATAACATTATATTATATAGGTACGAAAAATGGGTTTCTCACCGTTATATTGCTTTAGTCAAATATAGCTTATAAATTGGTTTTTTAAAATATTTCTTATAATTTGAGTAATCAATAGATTATTTTCCTAAACTTTATTTTATTATAGGTTACATACAAATTAGAGGCATGCTATCTCTGCTAAGGCCCCGTTTGATAGTTGCTGACTGAGAAAGTACTGACTGGGAAAGGTCTGTATCGGTAAGAAATCCTGACTGAGTAAGAAATCTTGTTGTTTAATTGTATATCTGACTGAATGTGTTGAGTGATGAAAAATGACCATTTTACCCTGCTGTTATATATAGTGATGGATTAAGTTGCTGAATAATTATAAAAACATACATATTGTCATACAAAATGTAAATTACACACAAATAAAAATGTCATACAAAATGTAAATTAAACATAAATCATTTAATATCCAAATAAAAACATAATGAAATTTAAAATAACATAATAATTTAATGTAAAGTAGGTGAAAGTAGTCGATTTACAATCTGATCACGCAAAACACGCATATATTCAACGGCTTCTGGACCCCATTCTATCTCTTGTATGTTTTATCTATCAATTCCCCCACCTTGGACGTCAGGAGTAACCATAGTGTCCTCCTCAAGTATTTCAAAGACAAGATCTTTTTTCTTTTAATTTACCAAAAAACACAAAAACAAGGCAAATAATATGTATATCCTGGTAAATAAAAGCTCCATCAAACAGCAATGCCACTACCTTGTAGTGGCAGCAATAAACAACGCCCAGCAGAAAGAAAAAAAAAGGATGTAATATTCAAGCAAATAACACTTCAAAATTCAAAAAAAAAAAAAAAATCGTCCATGTATATATACTATTGATTACCTACTGAAATAAGTGGTTTGTAATCTATTATAGATATGGAATCGTCTATGAAATCAATTAATTTGTAAACAAATCTACACCCACTTAAATCAATGAAATTGATTAAAAATAATGGTGTATATGGAACATATCTACCGAATCGATGCTTTATACATTGCATAAAAGATAAGATTTTTTATTCAATTTCACCGGTCGATCGATCCCAAACCCAAAATCAGCGTTCCCAAACCCCAAATCGGATTTTGAATTTATAGATTATACATAAAAGGAGAATATTCTTACCTGTTTTTGATGAATTGTAGCGGTTGAATGACAAGAAATCGAAAAACTAATCGGAGATGGCGAGCTCTTGTTGGCCGGCGAGATGGTGGTTACACGGTGGCGAGATGGCAGCGACTTGCAAGATGGCGAGCTGGGGGAGCAGCGTCGCTGCGAGATGGAAACGAGCTGGAGTCTGTCGGCGCTTTTTTTTTAGGTCACGAGAATGGAACGATGGAAGAAAGAATTCAAGGGCAGGATTGTCTTTATTCCCAGTTAGCATATGTTACAAAGCTGACCGGGTAAGACTATTGAGCCATATATCTTTCCGAAAAAGCACACCATCAAACATCTAAGGTCTGACCGAGTCAGCCCAATTTGCTGACTCAAACCCAGTCAGATGGGTATCAAATGGACCCTAAGTTTATTTTAGTGTATAACTTGTTAAAAAATGGTGTATAAACCATTAAAAGATTAAGAACTGTGATAATTGTTTTGTTTCTTTTTAGCTTTTTCAACGTTAATACCTTTATAAAATAAAAAATAATAATAATAAATTCAATTGTAACAAATTGTGAATGGCTATTTAATATATTTTTGATATCACACACATATCAATTACGGCATACAAAATACAATGATGGAGTCGCGGTATATAATATAATATATAGTTCTAGACCCTTTTTTATATTTGCGTATTAGTGTAAAATCCAAGTAATTTTATTGCGAGAAAGTTAAAATAATAGTCGCAGTAATTAACAAATATAAGATTATTACGTTTTCATGACTTATTTAAATTGAATATAACCCTCTAATAAATACCTTATATTTTCACCACCGTATTATAAAATAATCAATAATAGTTGCAACGAGTGCCACTATCTTCTCAATTTGTTATTCTATTCATCTTTTGGTATTACATTTGATATTTTATAGAGTTTAGTTATATTAAATTTGGGATGAAAATAATATAACTCATAATTGGATATTAGCTGAATTCAATAAATTAGCAGATTGTAATATATTAACTGAATTCAATAGGTAAATGATTGATTGGTTAGGATTTTGGGTTGGCTCATCCTCACCAAGCACTACCAATCACAAATTATTCTAAGTTCCACAGAATCCAAGCAACCTACATACAACCTTCCAAACATGCATGGGTCCTCTCTAATATTTTGGAATCTTTCTTGATTTTATGTATATTTATTAAATTATTAACCATTGCAAATCAACCAAGGTGATTTACACATTTAGCATCTTTAATGGCAAAGTTATGTTATAACTTAAAATTATTGATAATGTATTACTTAACTAATTTTGAGCTCTAATTAAATTACAACTCCAGTGGTTAACCTATATAACAGCTTATTTTACAAGTTTAACTAATTGATCCTCGTCTATATAAAATGTTTCATCAAGCTCTTTCATTTAATTAATTGTATATTAATACATCATATTTTAATAAATGTGATTTCTAATAAACTTTAATATGGTTTCTAATATAAAAACATTCGTAACATTTAATAGAAATAAATATATATTAAAGAAATAAATTTTATTTAAAGTAAAAATAAAACTAAGGGGTAAAATAAAATATTATTAAAAGATGGTTTAGATGGACAACTTTTTATAGTATATTGATGATTCATTATATATTGAATGGTCAATAAAAGAACAAAAAAGTTATCATCTCCGATGGTATTTAAAGATATTGAGTGGTCAAACAAATAGTAAAAAACTATAAAAAAGAAACTTGTATTTGAGAAGCTCTAAGGTTACTAGTGTTTATTAAGAATGATAAGTAAATATAAGACGATAATATCAATCAAAATCAGCAATAGTAACAATAACAATAACAACCACAACAAATTTGAAAGAGAAATTAAATATTCTCTTACTTTTTGTTCCTACAAATCATCATACCCAATTAAATAGTGAGATGTGTAATATTTAATGTTTATTTAATGATATTTTATTATACTAATGTGACACTTGTTATCATTTAAATTGATAGGAGGATTGACATGAACAAAAAATAGGAGGATTTTTAATTTCTCAATCTGAAAATATGATTACAATACTTATTGTTGGTATTTGTTGAGATAGCTGCTACTTGAAGAAAGAATGAGAAGTGGCATACAAACATAATCAATTATACGTAATCTTTTTTAAGAACAAATCTAATTTACTCATGAATCCATCTTATGCCCCGTAAAGAATTTGATTTGAACACTCGGTCTCAAATCTTCAAAATAAAAAAACAATATCTAATACCGTTAGACTCAAAACATTTTGATACTTATACGTAATATATTATAATTCAATTGCTAAATTGTCAGAATTTATTTTACTACACATTTAAAATGTCTCTTTACAATATTATAAGAATAATTGAGATTCTTGATTCTTGAAAGTTGTCAAATAGTGACAAATGGATGTTTTACCCTTTCAATGTCAACCACATGCAATCAAAAGGACATCCCCACGTCATCAAACTCTAATGTTTTTTGGAGCTCACACTTGTTATCCTATCTTAACATACAATCATTAAACTGCATCATTATCCTATATTTACATACAATCACTAAATTACATCATTATATATAAATATTCGGAAAAATAACCAAAATAACACCAATTTATACTATAGATTTTGTATTGTGGACTGTGGGTTCCGGGTTTTAGACAAAAAAAAAAAAAAAAAAAATGGTATTACATAAAAACCATTTGGGAAGACCAATCGTGGGCACTTATTCACAAGAAAATTGGTGATGCCCTTTTCGTTCAAATGATTCAAGCTCCCAAACTTATGCTCGTGGACAAAAAAATCATCCGTTTCTGGATGCGATTGTAGTATCAGGCTAATTTTCAGTTTCTACTGTAATAAAAAGCATTATTGTGGTTGTCCATATTTTCCAAACAAAGAGCAATATTGTAGATATCTTAAGCCGTATGATGAAGACCTATCTCACAATCGGTACAAAGAGAGTTTTAACGAAATACGAAAGCAGTTGACCAAGACAATTGAGCAGCATCTTACTGAATCATTGTGTAAACACCAATAGAAGAAAATAACAATAGTTTGGTAAATCTGTATAGTAGAAAAGATGTAAAACTATTAAATAAATGATAAAAATAATTTAAAAAAAAAACTATTTGTAACTATAGAAAACTTGTTTTTTTTCTCTATCAATGTTAAACAAACTCTTTTATATTCTGAAAAGGCTGTAAAAAACTTTTAAATTTCACCATCCGAGGTGTAGTAAATTCTGTTGAGCAAATTTGAACTATTTTAATACTATGTTTGACTAAAATTCGAAAAAGGAATTGATTATTTTTAGCTATATTTGTGTGGTTACTTTTAACTAATTTATAATTACAATAATAGAAGTTGTGAATATAATATGCACAGGTTATCTAACAATAAATGTAATCTAACGTTAAGCATACACGTACTTAAACCTAATTCCAAAAATGTCTAATTCAAGAAAGTGGTCCTCTCCTCGCTACCATGTAGATTAACATTCAACTATCTAGTACTCTTAAACTAAAAGTTGATGGTCATGGTATGAGTACAATGTATGGCGCATGAATTACAAGTAAACAAACCCATTTTTTTCTGAATACTCTTATTCATTATTATATCAAAATAAACATTTAAAAACCTGAAGTGTTTTACCAATCATATAGGCCAACTTAAAACCTATGTTCTCAAAACATCTAAAAATACATTATTAGAAAATTTGACTATTTTCAACGTGAACAGGTATATATCTAGATATTGTATCGTTATCGGTATTAGTTATGGATATTGATAGTTAGGCACGACTATTCAGTTTCACAAAAAGTTTAGTAAACCTAAACAAGTTGAGTGTGCCTAATATAGTAATATGACTCGAGTTAATGGGTTCAACCAACATAAATAACAATACTTGAATAAGCCTAGCCTACCAAAATGCTAAGCTTCTTATGTGGTGTTATATCATAATATCATTTGATCCCTCTAATGTCAAGAAAATCATCAATGAGTTTTTCTATTTTTTTGACAGCTGAATGTTCGTATTTATAAATAAAAAATGAACTAAAACTTACAAGAAGTTAACAACATATTATAAAACATTCAAAAGGTTTTGGAACCAAGTAATTAAACCCATTGAATATTAGCTTATGGTTCCTCTTAGTAAACCACAGAAAAAGTAATCAACAATGAAATAAAAAAAAAAAAAAAAAAATCCCCATTTCAGAATGTTCTTGTTGAAAACAGTATCCTTCTTTAGGGGTGAGCATTTGGACCGGTGAACCGGACCGAATCGGACCGTTTTTTTGGACCCCCGGGCCGGGTTCTCGGTTCTAGGAATCGATCAAAACCGGTCCGGTTTTTTTCCCGGTCCGGTCCGGTTTTTACCGGGTTTAAAACCGGTTGGACCCGATTTAAAAAAAAAAATTTGTAATCTGTGAAATTTTTTAAACAACCATAACTCATTCGTTTTAATTCGTATTGACATACGGTTTTTTCCAATGTTTAATTTACAGTTTGTAGATAAATTTAGACTATAATTTTGTTGATTTTAGTATTATATTCAATGAGTTATAGTCTTTCAAAGTTGAGCTATCAAAGCTGAAAAATTTCAGCTTTTCAGCAACTTTTTTAAAATTATGTAATGTGTGAAAAACTTTAAACAACCATAACTCATTCGTTTTAAGTCGGATTGAGACGGGGTTTTTTCTAACGTTTAATTTACAGTTTGTAGATGAATTTAGACTATAATTTTGTTGATTTTGGTATTATATCAATGAGTTACAGTCTTTTAAAGTTGAGCTATCAAAACTGAAAATTTTCAACTTTTCAGCAAGATTTTTAAAATTTTGTAATCTGTGAAATTTTTTAAACAACCATAACTCATTCGTTTTAAGTAGGATTGACCTGCGGTTTTTTCCAACATTTAGTTTATAGTTTGTAGATGAACTTAGACTATAATTTTGTTTATTTTGGTATTATATTCAATAGTTACAATCCTTCAAAGTTGAGTTATCAAAGCTGAAATATTTCAGCTTTTTAACTATTATTTTAGACTATAATTCTGAATTTTATGTATCTTTGACGGATAAATCATATGAAAGAGATCTTGGTGAACTTGATTTATATGTTAGTTGCTTTTATTTGGAAAATTATTTTTGCAAGTTATAATATTATAACATCAAGGTAGATTAGTTATGCATGAAACGGAAACGTAATCATTTTTACAAGTTGTATCGTATCAAACTCAATAACATATTCATTTTTAATGAGTTCTATCAAACCCAAAAGCTTGTTTTAACGACTTGTATTCTATGCAATTAAAGTTGTACCGGTCCAAACGGGTCCAAGAACCGGAAAACCCGGACCTGGACCCGGACCCGCACACGGACACGGACACGACTCATCCGGTCCGGTCCACGGTCCACAATATTCTCCATAACTAGTCCGGTCCAAGAGTCGAGCCGATCCGGTCCGGTCCGGTTCAGTCCAAATGTTCACCCCTATCCTTCTTGATCAAAGACATATTCGACGTATCCACTCAAATCATCACGTACAAACATACAATAACTAAGATGTTGACCTTAAAAATCTCACACTCACCAAATAAATACAATAAATATTCATTTTTAACGAGCACGGAGGGCAAAGGGGCGAAGGGACATAAATACCGAGTTAGGTGTTGTTTGTTTTTCTAAAAAATCACTTCTGACCACTTATTGTTGCGCCGCGTAGCACACACGCAACACTTGGCCCTTCGCAGTTGTTTGTTTTTCAAAAGACTTCTGACTTAAAAACGGATGTGTGTGTGCTGTGTGGCGCAACACTTGACCCTATGCTTCAAACCTCTTCACACCTTAGTTTAACTTATTGCAGCAATCTGCAGAGGTTAAAAAACAAACAAACTTTTTATTACATGTTGCAGCCGTTTGGTCCCCTTTTCTGCTACAGAGGGTTGCAGAGGTGGTCCGCAAACTTCATGTATTTTCGTTTCGAAAAAACAAACTGCACCTTAGTGTCAACCAATCTAAGCAAAGGTGTCAAAAAAGATGTTGACCTTGCGTGGAACAATAACTCTTCTATAAAGATGTCCACCTCATTTCTCCACTTTATCCTACAACAAGAACTGTTCTATATGATTTCTAGTCTCCCTAACTATAAAAACATCACCAATATTCAAATCCAACAACCAAGCATCTTGTTGAGAGACACTTCAAAATTAACTAATAAACCCATCATCGCCCCAATTACACCAAGCATCTTGCTATTAATTACATCAATATGTCATATCAATTTTGATAAGTTGGGCGACTATCTCTGGTCCACATCGATAGTTTAGGTCCTCATTTGGGATTTAGCATTCATATATAGCTTATATGTTAATTAGACGGATCAGTTGTAAATTGTAATTAAGTTGGTGATTGACCGTTTTTGTGATAATTTAATTTTTGTTAAGTTTAACTCACATTCTAATTAAATGCATTTGTTTCATATAAAATAAAATTTACTTGACGCTTGTTGTTGAGATTATGGCTCTTACTCAAAGTACTTGGGTTCAAGCCAGACAAGTCACAAACCCCATTAATAAATAAAAAAAATTAAGTTTATTGGGTTATAGAATGTTTGGGTATGTAATTTCAAATCTTAGCAATATATTTTAAATAATTTTAATCAAATTATATTACAAAGGTTTTTTTTTTCTCTGATTTTAAATAAGACTGACCCTACAACATATGTTACATCGTAGTATTATTTTCATGAGACGGACCAAAATTTAACTTCACGCCGACACAATTGCTGCAATTTGTATTGTGTTTTATTAATGGATCTTAGCCCAGTCCATGCCCATTGGATATGGTTTGCGGCTATGCTACAGCCTGGTGTCTAGTCTAATATCAACTCTTCAATGGTCCAATAAAAAACATCATTTTAGTGTCATATTTTCTGTTTATTCCTACCAACAATTAACAAACATCAAATGTGTGGGTCCTGAGGGATAGTTTTATATTTGAAATATGGAGATCAACCATTAAAAAACATTTTATTTTAGTGTTTTGTAAGATTGCAATAATGGTTTTAGTTTTAAGTAATCAACAATTTTTATAGTGAGAGTTGGCCAAATGCTCTAAACCTATGAAGATATGCTTACATAGTTACATAAAAATCATATGCTATGGCCTTCTGTGGTGTATTTAAAAAGCATGAAATGACTGACTTTTCAACAACAAAAGAACATCAGCAACTATGATAGCAGAAAAAATCATATTTCATGGTGTTCTATCTATTTTATTATTAGTAGTAGTAGTTAGTTTTTATTTTCAATATTGGGTGAATGAATAGAGCAATTAATTGATTAGGAGTAGTTTTGTGTGGGCTTTGATGACATTCTATGGAAATATTTTCTAGTAAAACATCTATTTATGTTCATGTCTTTAATCATCAGTTTAGATTTGTGAATATTAATTAGGTGGTTAATTTCTTGATTATGTAATAGATCTTCAAATTAACAAGCAACAAATGGTTCTTGTGATTGTTTTCCTTTCACACAATCATGAAGGTATTTTCTCCAACATGGTAGTGAAAGCATTTTGACTCCTTTTGGATTTGATGACTTTTAAATATTAATGCTAGTTAATTTTCATTATTTACATGTTTTATAGAAATTATGACTTTAAATAAGAAAATGTGTTATGAGCTTCTATAACCATTGTATTAATAAGAAAAGTCTAGGTGATCTCGAGCTTTTTAGATTATTATAGCCAAATTAGGATTCATCAAACTCATTGCACCACAAAATTATGATGATTAGTCAACTAATTGAACTTGCGATTTATCCCGGTATTGAAATGTTTTGTTTTATAGCTTTTTATATTTTGTTATTTTAGTTTTTTTTATAAATTTGTTTTGATCGCATTTCATATTTCGAGAAAACCCCCTATCGTTATATATTTTTATTTTATAGAAGCTAAATGCACAAAATTTAATTGGAACCAATCTTTGTGGAGTCAATCCCTATTACCGCTACTACAATTTGTTGTTGTATGTCGCCATAATTTGGTGGTCTCGACAACCATCACCTAATAACCTCGGACATTCGACATTCTTGTGGCCCTTTTGATTGCAATGAAAGCAAATAAGAACCTAATCCTTAAGGACAATCTCGACTAATATGACAAGTCTTGTCGCACCTGTAGCAACCCGAACCCACTGATCTACAAACTCCATCTTGCGATTTACCGTACTTGCCGCAACGGTTCCGACCCTGCTAGCCTCTATATCACGAATCAAAAGTTTTGGTCCTTTTTGTTGGGCCCTCAACTACCTGAACCTGAGCTGGCTTCCGCTTCCCTCGAAGATCGAACTCAATCTCCCGCTCTCGGACTCTATCAATCATCTTCTCTAAAGTCCTACATCCTAAAATGCTAACAAACTCCCTTATGTCAACCCTCAATATATCATGATATCTCGTCTTCTTCATCTCCTCGTCCATACCATATTACGGAAGCAACAAAGCTCTTTCCCTGAACTTGGCGGTGATCTCCTCCACAGTCTTCATCGTCTGGCGATGTCTTGAAACTCTCTCGCCAACTGCTGCACCTCGATAACGGGTGCAAACTCCGTTTAAATCTAGTAACAAAATCAGGCCATGTCATAGCCTCCACGACCTCCGCTCCCAATGCATAACCAACCTTCTCCCACCAGTCACGAGCTCAATCCCTCAAAAAGGAAGATGCAAACCTCACCCTCGATACCTCACGACAAAAGCTCGCCTGCTGAGTGCTATCCATGTCTACACTCCACCGCATGTTGGCTATAAGGTCTTTCTTCATGAAGAACTTTGGGGTTCCACAAGCCTTGAACTCCCGAAACATGAGAGTTCGTCCCCTAAACTGTGTAACACCCCAAAATATGAAGGTAAAAATTTCATTTTTAAAACAACCAAAACACCCATTGATCATTTACTTAAACACTTAAAGATATTTTACAGTAAAAAAACACAATTATCAGAGTACAATCCCAAAATCTCAAGGTTGCGGAAAATATGGGTGTATGCGTTGCGATCAAGTCAGGCCCTCCCCTTTCGAACCGGAAGTACCTGAAACCATAAACAACAACCGTAAGCACAAAGCTTAGTGAGTTCCCCAAAATACCACACACAACACATCACAAATAAACAGCTATGGGTTATCAGCAACCCTGGGGACTATCGGCAGTCTCAGTGGGCTAACAGCACGCCCGGTGGGCTATCAGCAACCCTGGAGACCATCAGCAGTCTCAGTCACACATAAACAACATAACACAAAAATAACAGCCAGACCCAGGTATTCGCCACATATACAACTATTCTACCACACAGGCTCATACAATCTTGTAACGACCAAAAAATCAAGGGTAAAATTTTCATTTTTATTATAGTCGAAATACTAATATAACTTTTGATCAAACATTGAAAAGAATTTCGAATAAAACAATTATCAGAGTTCATTCCTATAAATCACACATTGCAGAAAACACGGGTGTATGCGCATTTGAAAACTGGAGTACCTGAAACATAAACTGAAAACCGTAAGCACAAAGCTTAGTGCGTTCCCAAATACCACATACCATATATATCAAACGAGTCATACATGTCATACACAATCGTGAACCATACATGTCATCCACATACCATAATCAATAAGAGTGCTATGTGTCACCCATAGTCTTGCCATTATGCCACGAGTCGCCTCGTAGTCTTTCTTGCCATGCCGAGGGCCACAACCATGGGTCTTACAAACAAGTGCCAAGAGCCACCTCTTGGTCTTCCATGCAAGCATCACAAAGACAACTAGCATACAAACTATACCACATACCATATATATCAAACGAGTCATACATGTCATACACAATCGTGAACCATACATGTCATCCATATACCATAATCAATAAGAGTGCTATGTGTCACCCATAGTCTTGCCATTATGCCACGAGCCGCCTCATAGTCTTTCTTGCCATGCCGAGGGCCACAACCATGGGTCTTACAAACAAGTGCCAAGAGCCACCTCTAGGTCTTCCATGCAAGCATCACAAAGACAACTAGCACACAAACTATACTACTTAGCTAATTACTTTCCAGAGTTCAGACTCTGGTCTTGCATACAGTGTGCCATGAGCCGCCTCCTGGTCTTTCATACATAATGCCAAGGGCTAACCCCCGGGTCTTCCTACAATACATAAACCGAATGGGCCGACATTGGTGCCTTCGACCACTACAACAGTGAGGAAACTCGCCTTGAATGCAGAAGCTCCTTGAAATAAATCCCTAGTTGCTGCCCTGACGACGCCTCCGATCTATCAGATCAAAATAACAACAGATAAACAATTGGATCACCCCAAACAAGAACAAAAACTGAGTCCCAACTCCCAAAACCAAAAAGGCCCAAAACCAAAGATCCACAAAGGCCCACTAATGGCCCAATTCTCCGAATTGGGCCCAATCCCATTTGGGTCTTATCCTAAGCCCATATTTTCCTTGAATATAATTCATATTATCTCAAACACCCCTTGGGACAAACTTGGTCAAAGGCATAAGTCAAAACTCAAAGTCAACGCTCCGAGTTGTTGAAACATCCCAAAAATACGGTCCAAAAATTTTGTTTTTAATTGTTAATAAAACCATAGTTATCAATTCATCACATAAAAATCATATGTCATTGTTTCTCAAAACATCATAACATCTATCAAACATATCAGAGTAAAAACATCCCAGGCTAAAATCAGGTGTGTGCACTGCAGTCATCCCGAGCTCTTCTCTTTGCTACCGGAAGTACCTGAAACCAAAACTGAAAACTGTAAGCACGAAGCTTAGTGAGTCTCCCCAAACGACCACATACCATACACATAATCACATAATAACATAACGTTGGGCCTTGCCCGCTACATCGGGCCCCGCCCGACATCTAGCAAAGCTCGGTATACATATCAACATATCAACAATACACATAAATAAGCACATAACATAAACATATAAACATTCCTCGGGCCCCGCCCGACATCAGACCGAAATCCGGAAACATGTATCATAGCATATAAACATTCCTCGGGCTTTCCCCGACATCGGACTGAAGTCCGGAACATATAAATAAGCACATGCAAGAATCACGAAGACATCAAGCATACAAACATTCCTCAGGCTTTCCCCGGCATCGGACCGAAGTCCGGAAGCATATAAACACATAAACCTACATCAGGCACTGCCCGACATCGGACCAAAGTCTGGCACATGCTAACATACATAAACGGGCCGACATTGGTTACATGCGTGGATTCGTTTCAAGTTTTAAGGATAAAGAAATATGTGAGTGATACTATCATTAGTCCATGGATGATTCGGAGGTATAGAAACTAGTTGTATTTAAAAAGTCAATGAGGAGAAAATAACTTATCTTCGATTTAATTGTTAGATATGTTTTTTTTTTTTTTTTTTTTTGTGGTTTTTCAATAGTTATCGTAAGAATTTTATTATGTGGGTATCTTTGCTCCAAAACCCTCAAAAGAAAATTTTGTTTTTTTGGTTTATATGAATCTTTTCCCTGTTAAAAAAAAAATCATTGTTCATGCTGTTTACAACTATTCATCTTTGATAGATGCTTAATTTTTTTTTTATAAACACTAATCCAACGTTTATATATTATATTTAAAAGAGCTATATATGGTGTCGGGTGGTAGTATATATGAACTACACCATAGTTTTGCTTTATTTCTGGTGGCTTGGATGCAAAAGGCTTCACAAATTGCAGGTGGAATCAATACCGATTCCAAGGTCTGCCTCGTTTATTTTAGATTCGATTGGATATATTATTATTATTATAAAGATATAGAATACAATAATGGAGACAAATTTTGTCTTTCTCTATTTCTTTGTCCCATGTTCATCTCTCTATTCTTTCCAATTCCGTCTATTATTCCGGTCTCGACTTCGTGTGGCGATAGTGATATTCAATAACATATAATTAGAAGATTTAGGTTGATGTTTTGGATACAATGGTTTCCATTTAAAAGTCAAAATAATCCTGAATAAGGGATATATTCTTTTTAGACATATATACACAACATATTTTAGCTATACATAAAAATTTATATTTTAGAGGATTATACTGTTTAATTTTATAAAATATATATTATTTTGTATGGCTAAAAAATATTATATACTAATCATCCTAATATATATATATATATATATATATATATATATATATATATATATATATATATATATATATATATATATATATAATTTACTAAATATTTTAATAGTATACCACCCAATATTGGAGCTTGTTACATTGAAATCTAAACAACTTAATTTTTTTCTTAAATCCCAATTGGTTTAAAATTGAAAACTTAAGAAATCTAACCATTATAAATGAGTTTTAACAAAAACAAGTTTGAGTTTTTGAAAAATAATTATTTTCTTCCGAATGTTTCATTCCGTATTGTTCATCAAATTTAGGAGTTTTATTTTATTATTATTATTTTTGCAATGTTTTTAAAGAAGTCTTTCTACCTATATCCGAAATATCTATTTTGAAGTGTTTAATATGACCGTTTTTCAATCAAATGTTTGATTTTAAGCCATAATATCGTATATATTTCCCATTTATACTGTTTGTTTACCTTTTTGTTAGATTTTTGTAAAAAACTAATTTTTTCTTGAAATTTCAAAATTGTTTATTGGATTAAATTTTGGAGTTTTTTTTTTCTTGTGAACTACAAGATTTCAATATGAAATCCAAAATGTTAGTCTAAATTCCGAAATATCAATTTGAAATATAATTTTTTATCAGAAAAAATATTTTCCTCAATCTGGAATCCTCTACTACGGACTTCGAGATTATTTTCCCAAAACAAATTTTTTTAGTTATTTTCTTCAAATACATCTTCCTCACATTATAATTATTCAATTTACCTTAAAATTTTCCACTTAAGGTATATATTTGTTTAACTTTTATTTATTTAATTTGTCAAGGAAGCGTGCTTGGAAGTTGGAACTAATACATATTGGTTGGGTGAGATGTTAACATGATGCATGGTTTTTGGAAACATGTTGCAAAATTTGTTGATCATTTCAAAATGGATTTTATTAGTATTTATGTTTGTATAAGTATGAAAGAATTAAAAAAGAAATTATTAGTCTTTCTTATTGATTTTAAGTTTGAGATTAACCAAATTTTTACTTATATAAGGTTTAGTAATCTGTACTTATGTTAAATTTTTATTATTTCTATTATATTATATTAACAAGTGTCTTTCAATAAAAGAAGACGTTAAACAGAAACCAACCACAAAATGTTACATTATTTGAAACAATCCAAAAGACTAAACATACATTATAGGAGGCAGATTTATGTTGGGTGCAGAATTGTAAATAAATAGAAAGAGCAGGGTTAAAGCTGAAAATGCGCCGAAATTTCGGTCTTCACAGGCGGATACCTGACTTCTGACCCAAAGTTTTTCCCAAAACCCAAGAAGTTAATTAGCTTCTCAAGACCCTTCCCATCAGACTTTCAAATCGTCAATTACCACTAAATAAACAAAATTATCAATATAATTATAATTAACACTAGAGAAAAATGACAAAACTAATCAGTTTACCTATTATTATTTTTTTATTTAATAGTCAAAATTTTAGAGTAGCTAAAAATAGTCTATAAAATCGGAGACCATCAAACACGCCTACTGTTTCGGAAATAGTCCTAGGGGTTTCGTGGTGCAATATAAAAAAATCATTTTTTTCGGCCAAAACCATTGATGATGTACTCACCTACGGTATGCTCTCAACAAAACTACCGTTTGGTGTTTGGATGAACATTAAGAACAAAACCATAGGTGGCAGCTGTCATATAGTGTTTCTATCAAATAATCTACTGTTACGTTTTTGAGATTCAATTACTTTTTCGATTATCAAATCAACTCAAATAACATATCACATAATAAAACTATATCATTATACATGTTAGAAACAAAAAAAAAATAATAATAAAAACATCGCAAACCATAGATATTGTATGTCATCTACGGTGTACAAAATGTTAATGCACAGTCTATGCATTAACAACTTGTACACCGTAAGTGGCATACCTTACCTATGGTTTCAGTATTTGTTTTTTTGCAATAATAAAAAAAACTATACCCAATACTATTAGATTTCAAGGTAAACGATAGAAAACAAATAAGAAATGAAGTTTGTAAAGTCACATCTTATGGTCTGATGAGTCAAACACTTTATACGTTGACCACCAACGTCAGCGCCTCATGACCTTATCAACGTCGACGTGAAGATAGTGATCTTATGTAATATTTGTATATTAGACAGTTATCTGTAAATATAGAATAGATAATAGATTCGATATCTTGGTCATAAGGATCAGTTCTTATTATAGATTAGATACAATCCTTTGATTGAAGGGATTCATTAGAATAGTTTTGTATATATATTGAACATTAGGGTGAAACCCTAATGTAAGTCTTGGCGACCGTCTTTGTGACCTTCGTTCTCTTGGTGAGAACACTCAATTCTTGGTGAAAGACATCTTTATGATTACTCGTGTTCTTTATTTTTCTGTTTGATCTTTGTTTAGTTAGTTTGTTTTTCGTTAATTATACTTGAAGTGTATCTAATCGATACAAACCTTCAATTGGTATCAAAGCAGGTATTTGATACACTCAAGTTGCCATGTCGACATCCTATAATCCCAAATCATCTGCTCTTTACAAGATCCCTCCCTTCGATGAGCAAAATTTTATAATGTGGAAAACTAAGGCTATGGTTGTTCTTGAAACCATGGATTATGAGATGATTAACATTGTTGAGAAGGCTCCTCGCATTCCTATGTATCAACCTATGGTTAACAACACTCCTGTTGGTCCCTTGAAGCAAAAGCCAAAGACTAGTTCTGACGATGACGACAAAACACTTATCAGTCTTGATGTGAAAGCTAGGGCGGCCATAGGAAACTCTCTTCCATACCATGTGTATCATTTAGTTCAGAACTGTGAATCAGCTCAATGGATGATGGAGACACTGACCGTAGCTTATGAAGGCACTGTGGAGGTTCAGGTTACACCTATCAACAACCTCAATCGGAGATATGAGCATTTTTCGGTCAGCGAGGTGAATCTCTAACTCAAACCTTTAACATGTTTAATTGTTTGGTGAATGATATGCACATGTTGGGAGTCGTCAAACACTCTTCTCAATTAGTTTTAAAATTATTGGATTCCCTTGGAAAAAGCTGGGAACATCACCCTGATGTTCTTAAAAACAATGAGAAGATTAATCTCATGGATCTCAACTCCTTGTTTGGAAATCTACGAAATTACGAAGAGACCAAAGCTCTTCATAAAGACATCATGAAGGACCCAAACAAAGAAAAGTCTGTAGCTTTGATTTCTCGGAAGGAAGCATTGAATCTCATAAGCGACTCTGATGACTCTGATCAGGGTGAAGCGAGCAGTGAAGAAATTACTGATGAACTTATTGTCAGCGTTGCACTTATTGACAAATGTTACGAAGAAAGCAGATCAAATGGAGTTCGAAGAGCTCAGTTTAAGGGAGGCAGTTCAGACTGGAGATCTACTTCAGAGAAAAGAAACTCAGGTAACTATTTTAATTGTGGAAGACCTGAACATTTTCCAGGAACTGCAAATAGAAGAAAGAAGCTCAATGCCCAGAGAGTTATGAAGTCTTGTATAAGAAGTTGTTGGCCCACATGAAGAATGAGAACATCTCTTTGCCAAAAGCCTTCATTGCAAAGCAAGAGTACCGTAAAGAATGGATGGAAGAAGATGAAACATCTTAAGATCAGGTGCTAAATGTTAAGGGTCTTATGGCTCTTAAACGATTCCTTTGATGATGATCTCAACATGTGTAACGTTGATACCTCTCAAGCTGTCCAAGAGTCGAGCCAGAATCTTGAACATACTTGGTTCTTTGACAGTGGGTGCTCTAGACACATGACCGGTCTCAAGTCCATCTTAACAAAAATTGTGGAGAATGATGGTCCGGTTGTAGTTTTTAGTGACAACAGTGAAGAAGCTGTCATGGGCGTTGGAACATTTGAGTGTAGAATGTTCAATCTAAATAATGTTTTCTATGTCAAGGGCATGAAAATCAATCTTATCTCCACTGGTCAACCTTGTGACGTTGGTTACAAAGTTATCTTTGATTGCAGTGAGGAAAAAGTTATTGATTCTAAGAACAAAATTGTGCTCATTGCACTCAGGGACAACAACATTTATATACTTTGATTTTACTTGTGTTAGACAGTGCTACTTTACGACTTTAACATTATGCTTCGCTACCTTAAAATTTATGAACGTAAGTTGCTAAAATTTTAGTTTACTATGACTCTTTCGCTTCAAAATTTATTTTTTTGCTTTTATTTTACCAAAGAAGCATACATTGTACATTTTGCTACTAACATTGCCAATATGTGTTCTTTTCTCTCACCTTCTATATATTAGGATCTTCTATCTTCATCTCAACATTGATCTTAACTGATTTGTTTCTCTGGAAAAGACCAGCGTGCCATTCCTTCGGTGCAACATCTTTTGAGTAGAGCTAGTTAAAGTCCGCTCTGCATCTTTTTCTTCAACACCAACGGCTTTCCCCCTGACGTTGATGCTCACGCTGATTGACACGAAACATCCTATCAATTAGGCCAGATGGGAGAGAATTGTGTTTGAGCTTATCCCTCTAGACACAAATCTCTTCCTTCCCGGACAACCCATCTCTGTTAAAATGGAATGAAGTAAAGCTAGGTAACGTAGCACATCTAATTTCCATAGATGATGCCACTGCTACACCGATTCCCATATGAAATTCAAAGACCTCTTCAACAAGACGGTGCTCCTCATCTAATCCTATCACGGATCACAATGTATGAAACCTTCGAGTTTTGTCTTGGTGACTCTTATAACTCGAAGGTTACAAAGATTGGACCCTTTTAACTCGTTGGTTACAAAGACTGGTTCATGTTCTTCTATAACACCCGAAATCCAGAAGGCTAATTAAAGGAAGAAAACCCCAAGTAAAGAAGGTCTACTCGCCGAGTCCAAGGGGTGACTCGACGAGTAGAAGCAAGATCAGGACGCGGGTAGGAAGGACTTGCTCGGCGAGTCGGGAAGACCTACTCGACGAGTTGGTCAGGGTTTAAGAAACCCTAAATCCGGGTTTGTGTCTCCTATTTAAGCATCTTATTCTCCACCTTTCAGCCCCATTCTCAGCCTCCATTGTCCAAACCCTAGATCTCGAACCCTAATGCTATAGTGAGCCATTATTGAGTGTTCTTGAGTGCTTTGAAGCTTGAAGAAGAAGGAGAAACTTAGGGGATTCAAGGAAAGACTTGTAGATCTAGAAATAACTTCTCATCCTCTTCATTTTCTGGTAAGCAAGTCTCAACCTTGCTTAATAGCTTGATAGACCTCTTCTTTGTCACTTTATGGGGTTTTTGGTCCAAGGAACTTGATTCTTGGGTTATGGATGTCCCAAGCAAGGATCTATTCATATATGGAATCATTGAGGAGTGTTAAGGCATAAAGGTGCAAACTTTATGCCATTTGTAACATTCGGATTTCCAGGTATATTGTTTGATCATGTTTTCTTTTTGTAAAAGAGAGGGACTCGACGAGTCGACGCTTAGACTCGTCGAGTAGGAGCGCGTTTGCTAACTGGATTAATGAGCGGACTCGACGAGTCGGAAAGGGGGGACTCGACGAGTCCACGCTGTAAAGTGAAACCCTAATTCTTGGGGCTTGTGCCCTGTTTAAAGGCCTTTATGGCCTCCATTTGCGGCCAATGCACCCCTGAGAAACCCTAGAGAGCAGAGAGAAAGCTTGTAGTGCAAGAGAAGGGCTAATTCATCATTCTAAGTGTGATTTTGCAAGAAAGAAGGAAGGAGGACAAACAAGGAAGATTGAGGAGCTCAGATCTATCACCCATTTGATCAGAAGAGACTGCTAGAGGTACTAATCTGTGCTCAATCTCGTGTATTTGGTGATCTACTTGAATCTAGGGTTTTCTTATGCCTTCTTTGGCTTGGATTCGAAGTATGTGAGGTCCCAAGGTGGAGTTCTTCTTAGATCTGGACCTTAAGAGGTCCAGAGAGTCCTATCTACCTTGCTTTTTGCTGCTACATTAGAGATATGACCCTAGGTTGCCATTCTAGAGGTCATTTCACCCAAAGGAGCTTATTGGACATTGCATGAGTGTAAAGGTCGGACCTTTACGTGATTATAGTGGTTGGGAAGGCCAGATCTATAGGTTAGAGAAGTAGATCTGACCTCAGAAGGTCATTTCAGTGTTGCCATGGATGCAACTAGCCGAGTCCATAATGGGACTCGACGAGTCGAGTCGGGGTTGCCCCGCGATTCGTGACAGGTGTAACCCGTCGAGTGGGACGATGACTCGACGAGCCAAGAAAGGCTAGAAGGATTCAGAGAACCCGCATGGACTCGCCGAGTCGCCCTTGTGCACTCGACGAGTTGGGTCAAAGTATGACCGTTGACTTTCGTTGACTTTGGGGTTCTGGTCAAGACTGATTCAATAGAGTTCAGAGAGGGGTAGAATGGCCTTCTACCCAATCTGTAGAGATGAGGCTATGAGAGAATATTGATCGGGAATGTTATTTGAATAATAGGAGGAGGCCAGGTCGGGACGTTGAGCACGAGAGTTTATCCGACTTCATTGAGGTGAGTCTTCTCACTATACTGTACCTGGAAGGGTACCTATGTGTGACCGGAAGGTCTTGTATGCTATAAGATGTATGTGCTATATGCGGTTATGTGATATGTATGTGCTATGTATGTTATGTATGGTATGGACCGGAAGGTCAAGATGATATGGACCGGAAGGTCAAGATGACATGGACCGGAAGGTCAAGAGGTTACGGACCGGAAGGTCGATACGGGTAGGACCGGAAGGCCTACCGGGATTCGGGACGGAAGTCCCCTGAGACACATGGATCGGAAGATCCTACAGAGTATGGCCTGGAAAGGCGTATGTGTGGTATGTGGTATTTTGGGGAACTCACTAAGCATTTATGCTTACAGTTGTTGTGTTATGTGTTTCAGGTGCTAGCGAGGATCGCGGGAAGGCGCCGGCATGATCCGTACACACTCATAGAGATTATGTTTTGAGATTCTGGGTTTAGTTTGTTATTATGACAGTGGATACGGTTTGCTTGATGTTGTTTTGATGAATAAAAGTATGTTTTAAAAATGAAAAATTGTTTTGGAAATTTACGTTGTTACACCATTGAAGTCCCCATGCAAGCTCTAAGGTGTTAGTTTGGCCTTGATAAGCCCAAAAGGCCATATATGGAAGGAAAGCCTGAGACTTTACGTGCTCATAGGGTGTCTAAGATCTGGACCTTGATTTTCATGCTTTGGTTTGAAGTAATATGAGTTTTGGGACAAAGACTTATGTCTTAAGGAGTTAGGGTTTGAGCTAAACCCATTTAGAAGGACCAGTAATGGGTAAAGTTGGAAACTTTACCCTTAAGAGGTCATTTCCAGCATGTAGACAAAGTTTGGCACTTAGATCTGAAGTGTAGGGGCTTAATCCTTTAAGATAGCCCAAACAGACTAAGGGACTCGACGAGTCCAGGGAGGAACTCGACGAGTCGAAGTGAGTTGTCCCGTTTTCTGTTATGGTAGAACTCGACGAGTCTGGGGAATGACTCGACGAGTTGATGCGATAAGTCGCGACCATGAGAAGTCAGGGAACTCGGCGAGTTAGGGGTTGACTCGACGAGTTGGATCGCGAATTCAGGAATCTGAGTTTTAGAACTCGACGAGTTGATGGAGCATCTCGGCGGGTTGAGTCAATGGGTCTACGACACCAAGGCCGGCCCATTTATGATATGTGGTACACTAGTTGTAGTAGAGATATGTGGTATGATAGTTAGCTTTATGCTAAGTGGTATGCTAGTGGTTATCTATGTTATTGCATGGAAGACCCCGGGGGAGCCCGTGGCAGTTGGATATAAGACCACGTGGGGGAGCCCGTGGCATTCCTAGGTGAAGACCATGTGGGGGAGTATATGGCATGATGGTATAAGACCCTGGGGGAGCCCACAACATCCTTGTTTGTTTATGTATGTGTTAGGTAGTATGATAGATACCTCTGTGATATACGATATGCTAGTTAATTATGTATGTTATTGCATGGAAGACCCCGGGGGGAGCCCGTGACAGTTGGATATAAGACCATGTGGGGGAGCCATGTCATTCCTAGGTAAAGACCATGGGGGAGCCCATGACATGAAGGTATAAGACCCTGGGGGAAGCCCACGACATCCTTATATGTTGTATGCATGGCTTAGGTGATATATGTAGCTTTTATAGCTAATATGATATGTGTTATGTGATTGTGTGTGGGGTATGCTCTGGGGGACTCACTAAGCTTTGTGTTTGCGGTTTACAGTTTTGGTTTCAGGTATCATTGATTTGGAAAAGAAGGGCTCGGATTGATCGCAATGCACACACCTATGGTTTCCGCAGTGAATGATTTTGGGATGAACTCTGATAAATGTTTTACTTAATGATGATTTGAAATGTTTTAAATAAATGGTATCAATGCTTTAGCTACATTAAAAATGAAATTTTTACCCTTGATTTTTGGGTCGTTACATCTTCTCTTGTTCCTGGTGAACATGAAGCTTGGAATTGCAATACTTCAACGATTAAAGGCATTTTCTATCTTTGGTTACGATGAATTGTGTTAGTTTGATATTTTTGATCTTGTTTTCTTATTCTTTTATAGACAATGTTGAGGGAAAGATATCTCGGAAAAAAGAAGTTCATTTATGGTCATTCAATTCAAAAGATTTGATGAATCGGGTCTTTAACTTGTTTCTGAAAAAACTGCACAAATACCGCTTTTAGAATATTTCCTTGTTTGACTAACTCTTTTGTTTTTATTCTTACATTATTTATTATTTTGTCTCGTACCATTTTAAATGAATTGACAGTGAACTTCATAGTTCTAGACTACTACTCAACTCTATGATACTAAAATTGAACCACTTCTTGTTGACGAGCTGACATCGTTTATGATTCACGCTGATTCCACCTCAGCGTGACCGGAACACTCCATTCTCTAAAATTTCTTCTCAATAAAACTTTATGATTCACCATCCTCTCCACCTTCACCGTTAAAAAATGGCTTTAATATTCTTTTTTCATTTAGACATATTTATATGTATTATTAACAATATTAATAATAACGAATTTAAAAATAGTATACTTATTTACATTTTTAATAATAATAATAATAATAATAATAATAATAATAAGGTTTTCTGTTTGTAGAAAAGTCATAATATTTTTATTTGCAGATAAGTCTTCATATTTTGAGTCAGTTTACGAAATAGTCACAAATTAATTTGTTACCGGTTCCAACCGGTAAAAAGGGTCAAAATGCAAACTTTTGTTAGTTTTTAGGATTTTTTCGTACACAAAACTAATTTAGGACTAAAACGGAAACTAAGCCAAAATTTTGGGACTTTATTGAAGATTTTCCAAAATTATATACAAGAATTTGAACCCGAATGAGTAGGTAACAACCCCTTGACCAACTGAACTACAAGAAGTTCATGTATAAACTTGAATAACATGATATTATTAACATATTTTCATGTATAAACTCAATGTTATTAAGATATTAATTATATAATTTGGTTAAAACTTGGACCCTATATTATAGGATCCTATGCAATAGTCTCTTATATATCTCAAGGTTGGGTCTGTATACGTGAAAGCGTTGCCTTTCATCATCGAAAATAGTCAGGATCACCAAAAAACATCTTCATCGGAGGTCGAACAGAAACCCGCCAACCTTTTACAACCAATGATGACTGTAGTCACATGCGATAACACTACCACCATCACCGATCACCACCACCACTTTTAACGTTTTTTTTGGAAAGGGAACTTCCTTAACGAGGGTTTCCGGGCCAGCTTTCGCGCACCGACTAATCCCCTGCTGCAAACATGAGGCTTTGCTTCATGTCCTGGAGTCACTGCAGGCGAACCTCCATGGCCACAAAGGTTGAGTGGTGTCAAGATTTGAACATGGGTCAATAGGTTATCCACCATATCTTCCACATGCATTACCAAGTCACCACAACCCAAGTGGTTTATGAAGAGGTTGTCGCAGGTGGCTACTGCGGATGTTGGATGTAAAAAAGTTAGTAGGGTTTCGCTGGACCTCCGATGAAGGTTTTTGGCGGTGATCCCAACGATTTTAGTTGATGAGCAGGCGACGCTTTTGCATATTCCGATAACTTTATGGTGAAACTAATAAAACTAACAAGAATTAATATTATACAATAAAAATAAATTAATAATATAATAAATAATACTTATTATATAAAAAATAATAAATTAAAAGTAATATTCCAATAAAAATAATTAATCCTAAAAAAGGAATTAAAATAACTAACTGAAAGAAATTAATAATCTGATAATGTAGTATTTATTAAGATATACATATTATAAATTAAAAATAGTATTTATTAATATATAATAATCCGATAAAAAAGAATTATTCCAATAAAAAAATTAACTAAATAATCCAATATTTTAATATATAAATATTATATATTAAAAGTAATATTTATTAATATATAATAATCCAATTAAAATATCCGATAACAAAGAAATTTAAAAAAATTAATTAAAATGAATTAATAATATAATAAAACAATGTTTATTAATATATAAATAAAATATATTAAAAATGACATTTATTAATATATAATAATTCAATAAAAATAAAAAGAAATTATGTAGAAATGATCTTTTATAGTTTGGCTGTAGAAATGGTCGCTGAAGGTAAAATAATCATTTTAAAAAAAGTTAACAGCCAAACTGTTAAAGTTAACGGTTTGGACCTTAACCACAACAAACTTGTTGAAAACGATCAAATCTATAACTTTTCAAAGGTTTGGATTTTAACCACATAAAATAAGAAATCATAGGGACTATTTTTGCAGTCTTGTGAATATATTTGAAAAAATATTTAAAAATAATTATGAATATGACTATAAAATATATGTAATACTTAAAATTTATGTGCTAAAAATATAAACAACAAAATGATAGATTATGTATTCCATTCATCAAATTTCCCAATTTAAAAAATTCTCATCCGATCCCATTCCAAGAAGACACATTTCTCAATATTTTGTTTTATAAAACCCAAAAAATAAAAGAATAAAACAAACCCCGTTCAAACAAACCGATTAGAGGGCATACTCGTCATTTCAAAAATCATAACGTTATCTTCCTTTTAGAAACCCCACATCTATTCAAATTCCAAATCTCTTTTAATACCCTTCTTGTCTCTTGCTACAGTCCCCTAATCTATAGATACACAAATCTGTATGTATAGTTGTATACCTACAGGTACACACTTCTGCGCGTATTGCTGTGTTCACTGCAACACAATCCCCAAAACTTCTCAGCTTTTGTGAAGAAAAGCCAAAATCACAGGTTTTCTAGAGAGAGAGAGAGAGAGAGATAGAGTTTTGAGAATGGAGGTGGAAATGGAGGATGATAGTAGTAGTGGTAATGTCGCTGTGGAGTTTACGTTTACGGCTGTGGAAATCGATCTCGATTACGAGTTTGAAGCTGCGCGGTTCTTTGATTTTACAAGGGAGGAGTCGACGGTAGAAGCTCGTGAAGCTGAAATGTGGTTTGAGTCCGTTGAAAGCTATCCGCCTTCGCGTAAGTTGTTGAAATCTGTATACATTGCCGTTTTATGCTTGTGCTCCTTTTTTTATGCCTGATTATGAGTAGTTATTATAGGTTTTAGCTGATTTTTACATCAATAGATCATAAGCATTCCTGGAGATGTTCAATGTTTTTTTTATAAGCATCATTTGTTGGAGATTCTCATTGTTCATGATATCGATCGTTTTGTTACACCTGTAAATAGGGGAAACAGTGTCGCACCTAAGCCGAGCTGAATTTATTGATTTTTTTTTCCAGTTCAAATATACACGCTCCCTAGTGTTTGACTTTTGAGGTTACTCGTAAATTATTTAGGTCCAAAATTGATTGATTTCAAGAAAAATACCGGTAGTTACATGTAACTTTATGAAATTCCTACTCTCAGAAACTAGTTTTAGGTTAAATTTGGTAGATCATTCAGGTTAATTTCGAATTTGAAAGTATAAGGTTTGACCTAAAATGTCTCAACATATCCATTCTTCTGCAATGACATTTGAAAAGTAATTTCACAGGGATGCACCTTGTGGTTTCGTAATCTGATCATGGAAATTTGTGTAGTGTTTGCTAGTTTGGTGTAGTCACTAAACCACTTGCTCATGCAGGTCAAGCTGATGTATATATCTTGGGTTTGTGGTCCATATGATTGCAGAAGACAAAATTTACCATTCTAACTAATAAGTGGTCCCAATCACCAGTTACTAACTTTGAGTTCTTCTCACAGATGTGGTTATTTTCTAGTTCTGTTTTACAATATGAATTAGTTGCCCCTTTTGAAATTGTATTATTGCTAGTAGTAATTTGACTTGCCAGTTTTAGTCATGATTACATCCCAAATTCATCAATGGTCAATTTATTTAGGTTTTAAAGGAAGCACATTTCTAGCCACACTCTATCTTCTGTTAATGATGCCATTTCTTGTCTCTATATGCATCATATCTGTTCCAGATTCTTGTTCTTATAAGTTTTATAAAAATATGTATACTGCTTTCACTGTCATAGGCTCAATAGTACACAGTTTTTGACTTCTTTACCACATTTTTTTTATTTCAGCATTTGCAGTTAGATTAATTTCAAGAGAGCAAAATGAAAATGCCAACATTCATACAGAATCAAAAGTTTTTAACACAAATCAGTTGGATAATGTCTCTAATGTTGTAAGAGCACAAGAGGGTTCTTCAATGGCTTTGACCAAGACAAACACAGGTATTGACTATTGTACCCTTATTGTAAATAAGGACTAATAAGATATAAGATAATGCAATTAAGTATATTGTCAACTGATAACTATTTTACAGATGGTGATGTGGCGAATGGGGGAGTTTCTTTGGACTTAAAAAGTTACTGTCTACAAACCTTCCAGAAGCAACAACCTAGAAGAAATGATAATTATAAATCTAAGACAAAATCAAATTTGAAACCAAGTTTTCCAAGGACCTCAACTTTAATGAAACCTACTGCAAGTCAATTAGCTAAACAAAATCAAGAACGTTTAATGGATCATTCCAGGTATTAATTATACTGCTGAAATTGAAATTATTCTTGTGATTATGCTTCTTAATTACTGTTAAAAGCAGATAGGAATGGAAAAAGAATCAAAGAGGATAATGTTTTATTGTTTTATAAACCATAAATTTGAAAAAAACTTTATATCATTGTGTGTTAGGGTTCAAAAATCGGGTAACAATTCTATAAATGTAGAAGGTCAAGCAGCCAAAAGACAAAAGCTCGAGGGAGGCCTGTTGTGTAAGGTCAGAAATACCCTTTTATCATTGTAATGAAACATTTCTGCACACTTTTTATATTAAAGGATAAATACTTGATGCCTATAATTTAAATTTCAGGTCACTGACACAAAGCAACAAGCTAATTTTATCCACAAGGCACCAAAAAAGGTAACATACATATTATAAGTGGTTCATTTGATCTTGTGAATGATTTTTTTAGAAGTTTTCTCTTTTTAGTTTTTAATTTTATTATTTTATTTTTATGGTTATATAGGAAGGTGGCATGGATAGTAAGTTGCATATTACTGTTCCTAGACCCCCTGATCTTGCAACAGCTCAAAGGTCACAAAGGATAAGGTTATTATAAATCCACATCTCACTATTATTTTAAAGATTTTTTTCATTTTTATATTTTTTATTTACTAACATGTAATTGAATATCTTTTGGTGTTAGGCAAAAGGGCGATACTGGAAACGAGAATGTGGCTTCAAGAGCTCATGGGTTTAGAGCCCTTCCACTCAATAGAAAAGTTTGTATTTTATTTTGTGCATAACTAACTTAATTTCTTTAAGATTTGAATAAATTACATTTTTGGTCCCTGAGAATAGCTTATTTTTGCAATTTTGGTCCTTAACTGAGGTGCTTGTAACATTTTTTGGTTTATGGTCCAAGTAAAATGTCTATTTTGGTCCCAAAAGCGTTATAAAACCTGAAATAAGGATCAAAATTGCAAGGAAAACTTTATGGGACCAAAACTGAAAAAATCAGCTATACTCAGGGACCAAAGATGTAATTTACTCTTAAAATAATGTTATTGAAGTGTACTATGAATTTAAGCATCACACTGACAGCATGTTGTTGTGTACATTGTTTTCATTGATGTTTTACAAAACAAAAAGATTTTAAAAAAGTTTGTATACTTTAAGGTTATGTTTTTATATATTTAATTTATCACGTGCAGATTTTTGAGACACCTTCATTGTTACAACAAAAAAGAAGCACTCCTCAGTTACCAGAATTTCAAGTATGCTCATAATTAATCTTCTAATATTTAATCAATTAATTATTTTTGTGGCAATATTATATTTTATTTTTTTACCAGGAATTTCACTTGAAGACAACAGAGAGAGCTGCACAAAACACTGCTGCAGTTCCATCAACTTCATCATACTGCAACAACTTAAAGGTTAAAAACACATCATATCTTAGATTTTTATATTTGGATTAAAAAAAGAATAATTAAAAATATAAAAATAATGTAATTAAAAAAGTTGTGTATTAATATTATACAGGTACCACAGAAGCCTAGATTTTCCTTTGCGACAGAAAGTAAACAAGAAGATTGTGAAACAATTTCAAGATTTAAAGCGTTACCTCTCAACAAAAAAGTAATTATTTTTATTTCTATATAATACAATTATTCAAATAATTAAAAAAATAATGCGTGATTTTTTTTAATGTAGATATTTTCAAGTAAAGGAGATCTAGGAGTTTTTAGAAGTAGCAAGAGGGAGACAACAGTAGCTATGGTAGTAGTTTCTCATAATACAATTCCACTTTTCAATTATTTCTTCCTTTAATAATATCATAAAAAATTCTATTTTTTTAAAATATTTTTTCAGGCATTTAATTTTCAAACTGAAAAAAGAGCTCAAAATGCCCCCCCAATCGATCTCTTCAACAAGGTATGAACCCTAAACCCTAAACCCTAAACCCTAAAGACTAAACCCTAAACCCTAAATCTTGAACCCTGAACTTGACATTTAAATTTTATTTTTTGTAATTTGCAGCTCACATTGGATTCTGGTTCTGAATTGAATAGGCCTAGGCCTAGGGCTAGACATCAGTCTATTTTTATGAAGGTTATTTTCGATCCCCATTTATAACACCATAATTAATTAAATTTGGATTTTTGTTTTTAAACTATAAATAATAAAATATTTTATTTATTTATGTATGCATTTTTACTAAATTTTGTATTATTTTGGCACAAGGGTTCAAAAGAAAACAGAGTATGCTCCTTTCAACAACAAAGTGAGATAGTAAACCACAAAATGACATCATCAAAACAAGTTCATTTTGACAGCAATTCAGCTATCACTGAAGGCATTACTCCATTGTCAACAATTAGCAGGTAAAACATTTAAAAAAAAATACACATAAAATTGTTATAATTTATTAGTATTGGATGTTAATTGTTATGTAATTTGGAACAGAAATTTGGGGATTCGTTAACATGACGATTGATGATAAAAAACCAACCATGACATTGATGGAAGAAGAAAGATTATGATCGCGTGTTAATAAAATGTAAGAAAAACCAAAGATGTACAGCTTTTGTTGGTTTCTTTCTAGTTTAAAAAAAAATATAAAAAATGATTTGAGAGCATATTTGTCTCAAAAAAGAAAGAAAAATAAAGTGGAATTAACTTTGCATTCAGACAAAACCAAGAGGACTAGAATTAAAATGCTAACACAAGAATTGACCGCACTTGGTCCTTTGGGACATTTTAATTAATTTGATGTACTGAAAGAAGACTGACTTATTTCTTGAGTCTGACATGGCATTCAAGAATATGACTTTCGTATGCTTGGTCTTTTTAAAAAAAAAAAAAAAGTTATTCCTCAATAAACTCGATAAGATTGGCGTTTACTTAAATAATCATTTTCTCGTAATTGTTGTAGTACTTTTGCCGACAAGTTCACTCGGTTTATGTGGATGTATCCTTGGGAAACTGAACAATCAACACATATATTAAAGTACAAGAAAAGATACACATGATATTTATGTGATTCACGTGATCAATGAGATGGTGTCGCTTTCATAGACAAACCAGAGATGGACAAAGTGTTTTAGTGATGATATAGTTGAGGTTTATAGTAACAAGCGTTGGTTATATATAGAGCTTTCGGGTCTAAAACTCCTTACTAACCACGTCCATATAATGGGGCATAGTTTCATACTAGGCTCGACTATCCATACATACTTCATACATTTGGAGGTAATTCTATCCAACTATCCATACATACTTCATACATTTGGAGGTAATTCTATCCAACTTTAGGAGCTACCTTTTACGAAATCACACTTTATTATTCAAATATCACCCCTAGTGACTCTAACAAAGACGATGTCTTAGGGAGGACAGAGTCATGCAAGAGGTACTCTCAGTACCTCCAAGTTGTGATTCTCTCACCAGTGGATCGTTCAACCAGTTAATTCATGTGTATTGATTACTTGTATTTTTTGCTTTAATATTTATACCAAAATAATTTTGTATTTTTTAGATTAGTTTGTATATTTTTAATATTTTGTAAATTAGTTTTGTATAATTTTTATTAGTTTGTGTTTATTTTAAAATAAAAAATTAAATGGATTGAAAAAGATAGAGTTTTTATGTGTTGTGGGTTAAGAAAGATAAAAGAAAGATGATAGAGAGAAGATGATGCGGAGCCACCTTTCACGAAATCACACTTTATTATTCAAATATCACCCTTGGTGACTCTAACAAAGACGATGTCTTAGGGAGGACTGAGTCATGTAGGAGGTACTGTAGTACCTCCAAGTTGTGATTCTCTCGCCAGTGGATCACGATTGGTCGGGTGATATGCGGGTTAAACAACCCGTTCAACGAATTAATCCATGTGTATTTTTTGCTTTAATAGTTATATCAAAGTAATTTTGTATTTTTTAGATTAGTTTGTATATTTTTAATATTTTGTAAATTAGTTTTGTATAATTTTTATTAATTTGTGTTTATTGTAAAACCAAAAATTAAGTGGATTGGAAAAAATAGAGTTTTTATGTGTTGTGGGTTGAGAAGGATGAAAGAAAGATGATAGAGAAAAGATGATGTGAAGCTGAAATGACAGTGAGTTGGTAGGGAAGGCTTCCCTCCACCCTTATGGTCACTTGTCTGTGAGCGGGTTCTAAGCTACCACTTTCATCCGAATCGAGAACACCGTGCCAACCATTGTAGTGATAGTGGACTCGACATAGCGACTGCTCCCTTCCCATATTCTCCCACTTCCCTTTCCTCTCCTCCCTCGTATATTGTGTATTAAGACTTGTATATGATGTTAAAGATATGTATACCATGATTTGAAAATGGAGGGAGTGAATGATGTGTGATTGACATACAAAAAATGATGACCGATAAAAAATGAATACAATGGATGCCCTAATGCCATTAATCGTGACTCCAGTTTTGTTCAACTAACCATCTACACCAATCCTATTACCTACATTTTTTAATCTCGTTTCTATCTCGTATATATTAACTTCTCTCCTACATGATACTTATTACAAAATATGGGGTGAAACATGGTAAAATTGACTATTAATTTTAGGACATATGATGGAGCATGAACTTTATTTGACCCTTTGCAAGGGGCGCTGCTTCACTATTATACACGTTTGCAATTTGCATACACTACATGGCTTGTATTAGATTTAGTAATAGCAACATTGGGCCACCTTGATGATAGTAATAGCACCATCATTAATAGGTTAGAAAAGCTTATTAGATTTAGCAACCCACTCTTGAAAGATTTGGGCAACAATGTTATTATTATTATTTTTTTTTTTGGAATTCAAGCTAATTTTACTAATCCTGACTCAACAACATTAAGCTCAAAACTAAAACACAAACATGTAAAAAGTTAATATTGGTATTAATATAAAAATTGTAGCATTGATAAGGTTATTTACACAAAATCCAACAAGATCAAGAAACCTGAGCTTCACAAGTGAGGAACAATAGGTCTATCATCTTTAAAGTTTAATCTTAATCCAGATCACAAACCTCTTCAATAATCTGACCTTTTTAGCTTCTAAATTGTCAACTCTTTCTGCTTGTGGTGTATATCATTTCAGTCATAAGCTATGACCAATAACTTCTTTTTCACAACACATCAAAAACCAAAATCAGCTTAACGTATATGTGTTCTTCCAAAAGATGATGCTCCAATTGCACTCTCATTGTTCTGCATTCATAAATTCAATCACCAATTTTGTCATTATAAATAGTACTAATTATATGCTTGAATTCAAGTCTTTTTGACTCAAAAAGTCAACGTGGCAAAATGTTAAAACTGACCATGGTTTACCTGAGATTTAGGAGAAGGAAATGCATTCCAAAATCTAAGTGTTTCATCTCCAGCTCCAGTCACAATCGTCTGCATAACCATTTAAAATTTTAAAACCATCACACAATCTGTCAACTGTATTTAAAAAACATCAAATAAAAATGCATAATTCTTTTCAAATTAACAATTAATCATCATTATATCATATAAGATTACCTGTCCATCAGGTGAGATTGCAAGGTAAAGAACTCTGTATGTATGCCCAGTAAGAGTAGCCAACTGCAATTCCATTCAAGATTCACATTTATACACACCCTTTTTAACAAAAAAAAAAAGTCAAACTTCCAATTTTAGAGAAAAAGTCAAACCCACATGAAAAAGATCTTACCTTTGACATATTAGGGTACTTCCAGACTATAATTTGATTCTGAGAGTATCCATGTGTGCTCACAAGTTCATTCCCATTCTTAGACCACACAAGATTACACACCTGAAAAAATAACAACAACCCTTTTATTGGATTCAAGAAAAGATTTAAAAAAGTACAAATCTTGATTCCATTTTTGTAAAAAAAAATGTTAAATTTACCTGACTACCGGTATCCACACAGCTCAGGTGAGAATTGGTGGTTGTGTTCCAAAATTTGATACACCGGTCAGCAGTGCCGCCACCGGAAGCCAGAAGTCCATAAAGATGTGGAGACCACGCAATTGCTTTCACAGCAGCAGTATGCTCACAGTATTTCAAAACAGGTTGTGTTGAATGTTGATTCCAAACAAAAAGCTGAACACAATAAAGATTAATTACATTAATTCTCAACTTTGTGTTTATCATCAACTTCAACTTTGTATTATAAAAAAAAAAGATTGTTATTTTGTGGAAAGTGATTATAATTGCATACATACCCGATTATCGTTTCCCCCTGATGCTAATTCGCGATTATCATAAGACCATTTGAGTCCACACACTTCTGATTTATGACCATTTAACTTACTAACAAAATCTTGTTCTACACGTGGGTCCCGTTGAAGAACACTTTTATCACGGCTTCCTGAAGATAACATGGATGAATTCCAAGCCAAGGCTCCAACACGTGATCTGTGTCCTTCCATGGTTCTAACTTTCTTGCATCCAAACACATCCCATATCTGAATTCACAAACTTGGTTAGGTTTTGTAAAGAAAGTAGATTTTATAAAATATAAGTTGAATGAATAAGATTAATATAACATTACCTGGACTTCTCCATTGCTAGTTCCAACTGCAAGAGTTGTTCCTTGTTGTGACCACCCAACTGAACAGACTGTTTCATCAATGCCCAAATCACATAATTTTGTAACCTGTGTTTTCATGGAGTTTTAGCTTTGAATGTTGATTTAGATGATCATGAAAGATAGATTAGCATAAGTCAAAAGAGTTGATGATTTTCGTCAATTTACCTTACTACTAGAGGCATTCCATAAGTAAACACAATTGCTCAATCCCACAGCCAAGATATTATGAGAAGACCAATCCACAAGATTTAGGTAAAAATCATCTTGCAATGCTGGTGCATCTAGAACCTAAAATCAAATGATTAGGAGCCAATGTGAGCTTCTAGTACTAAAATCTCCAAATGATTAGAACCCAATGTCATCAAGTTAACAAAGATTTAGAGTAATTGGCTGGAGTACTGACCTTATAAGGAGATCTGGGAACAATTCGTCGAGCTTTAGCAGGTCGATGACTAACCCCAGGCAACTCATTATCAAATCCAAACGGAGACAGCGAATGCAACGATTGCCTAGTCTCACTCTTGAAGCGAAAAATATTCCGGTTTACTGGATTAGTAGTAGTCACTGGAGAGTTCTTCTTATCAGGCGTACTGGGAGGAATGAATCCCAGATCCGACCCAAACAATGCCTTTCTCAAAAGGGCAGTGTAGGCGGCTGAGGAAGAAGAAGTGTCGTTGTCAGCGCCTCCGTCGGACGGTGGCGGAGTAGACAAGCCAAATAGGGCGAAATTGGATGCGGATCGAGAGGGGATAAATCGATCGCTGTAGATGGTGCGTGATGGAGATGGGTGGTAATAATTTAGAGAAGATGGGGTTGTGGGTTTTGGTGATGGGATTTGACAATGAGATGAAGATTCATCGTTCATCTTGGAGTTGAGTTTGTGGGATTGTTGATCGATCGTAATCGAAAGCTGCAGGCTATTTACCCGGGAATGGTAGACGGGTAGGAAAATTGCCGCGGAAAACAACAAACCATGGCGACTTATCTGCCCGGCTGCCCGACGTTTACTTGTTGGAAGGATTCCAGAAAAGGGTGTATATATATTACTGTTTTTGTTTTTATTTTTTTAAAATTATTTATGTTATTATGATTTTAGAATAAATTTACTGGTATCTCCGATACATATTTGTATATTTTACGCTTTATATAACTTTAGGTAATTTTTTTTTTTGGAAAGGGAGCTTCCGTAACAAGGATTTTCGGGTCAGTTTTCGCACACCGACTAATCCCCGCTGCGAACATGAGTTTATATCTCATGCATTGGAGTCAATGCAGAAGAACCTCCATGACCACAGAAATTGAGTAGTGTTAGGATTTGAACATGAGTCAATATGTTATCCACCATATCTTACATATGTCTTACCAAGTCACTACAACCCAAGTAGTTAACTCTAAGTAAATTACAAGAATCATCATGTGGTTTTAAGTAATTTGTATGTTCGGTCCATGTTTTCTTTAAAATTAAAATTTGTATAGTTGTTATAAGACCATCCGAAACACCGTCCACGAATCGGCTCGTGGTCTACGTGGCCATGATCGTGGTCCGTACACACCATCCCGACCTATCGTGGTCAGGTGTTTTCGTGGTGGGGAAGACGCAAGACAATGACCAATGCAAATGTTTGGAAAATTCGACTGTTTGACTAGCCGTTCCAACGACCAATTGTTTATTTTTTTACACAACAATTTTACCTATAAATACCTTACTATACAACCTCATTTTTTACACCATTATTTTCTTTCTCTGTTACACAATTACACATAACCTTTTTACAACAAAAAACAATGAATCATAATCAAAATACCACCCCCCCCCAAACTATCGAAACCGCAAACTCGATAATGATTTTGTGTTTTATACAACTCTCCGCCAATTCCCGACCATGGAATCACCTCAAGATAGTTTTGTGAATTTGCTCTATACCGGTTCCCCTATTCAACAAACACCACTTTTCCAACAACAATTTCAACCTTTCCCGGCCAATCAACAACAATTCCAATAATATCAACAATTCCAATAATATCAACAATTCCAACCACAAGCGTCACAACCACAATCGTCACAACCACAAGCGTCACAACCCCCTCATTCGCCAGATTTTGTTTCGGAAACGCAACCTTCACCCCCACCACCTCAACCCAAAAAAGGGAAAAACACGGCCTGAACCAATACACTCGAAAGGATACCATGGACAAAATAGGAAGAAAATAAGTTAGCGGATGCATGGGTATCGACTTCCCAAGACCCAATTGAAGGAGATTCACAAACCTATACTTGTTTTCGACAGAAAGTTCGAAGTGTGTTCTATGAGTTAGTGGAAGGTGAAACTCAAAATCTCGACCAAATTAGCTCGAAATGACGCGATTTGCGACTAGAATGCATCGAATTTGGAGGAATTTACAATAACCTCAAAAACTTACACAAAAGTGGGTCAAACGATTTCGATGTCTTTAAGGAGACGTTGGATCAATTTGAAAAAACAACACCAACACGCAAAAGTTTTCCATATGTGAAACCGTGACTAAAATTGAAAGATGCTCCAAAATGGAAAGAGCAAACGAAAGCAACTTCACAAACATCTTCCGGTTCAAAGCGTTCAAGAAACCCCGATGCAACTTCCCAACAATCGGACGGACGGACACACATTGACATCAACGATGACCTGATAGATCTTGAAGACGAACAACCTCTCCATCGGCCCGTTGGAAGAAATAAAGTAAAAAAATCGGGTTCGTCGGCTCTGGGAGCTTGGCGTTATCGATCATTTTGGAGATAAATTTGATCGATATGTCCAAATTCAAGAAAACAAGGCGGATATGATGAGTCGGGTTGAAAAAAACTGGTAGAAATGCAAAAGACGGTTCAAACAAAAAAGGATATGGAAATTTTAGAAATGAAACCGGACAACCTGGAATGCGAAGATTTGAAGTTTTTTCTCGTGGTGAAGGAGTTCGTTTGAGCCCGACATAGTCATAAGGGGTAGATTTTTTTTAATGTTTGGTATTTTTAGGTTTTTTTCACGTTGCGTTTTTTTATTTATCTAATATAATTTTTTTAAACGTATTATGATATCTTAATTCAATGAAAAAACTAGTTTAAAAAAATTATATGTTTTTAAATGTTTTTTTGTATAAAAAAATATAAAAAATGATGTGGAGTGAAGTGATAGTGGTGGGTATCCCATAAGTTTAGTGGTAGGATGTGGTGATGATGTGATGCCCACCAGTATAGTGGTTAGTGGTGGGTATTGTAGATGTCAAATATGTTTTTGTTGAGTCTTTGATCCATATCATACATAAAAAGGATTACCATTAATGATTTTATTTTTATTTTCTTTTTGGTATTTGTTTATATATTTATAATATTAGATGGGCCTACCCTACCGTACCCTTACCCCTTTCCCTCATATTCTTTCAATTTTTTCTAAACGGATTCTAAAACCTCATGTCGACACCGGACATCGATGCTCTTCGGAATTCAACCAACAAAAACTTTCCTTTCCTTTCAGTTTTCTCGTTAGTTAGTGTTGGATTAATGTGTCTAAGGTAACAATTAAATTGATATATACTTGTAATTAAAAGCAAAGTCTTTTCTCGGTTGTCCTCATAACTAGTAACTGAATAGAATGACATTTGGAGTGAGAGGATGATTTGTTAGTTTATTAAGTGATTAATAAATTAATTGAAAATGATTTATTAATATATGATATGATTAATATATTAATTGGAAATAACAATAATTAATTAAGAATTAATCAGAAATTAATTGGAATTAATTTTGTGATTAATTAGAATTAAATGAAGGTGCAAAGACTTACGCTGTAATTGTTCAAAAGTTGAACAATGGTGAGGTTCAAGAACCTTCCCCATGTGGACGATTTTGGCTAGCCCTGTATAGGGTTTCTGGAAGCCTCCTGAAGATAAGGATACTAGATAATTACTTGAGTTTTGAATTATTATTATTATATTTCAAATTAGGGATTCTAGGGTTTTCTTATTAACTATAGTAGCCTATTTTCGTCCACTCCACATCCAAGAAGGATAGCCAAAATTTTGCATCCCCTCTCCTTTTTTCTCTTTTCTTATAGTTGTTAGGGTTTAGGTACAAGCCATTAGAGGCACTAAGCTTTTGGTGCTAGCTTTCTGAAGAACAAAAGAAGAAATCAAGATAATTTTTTGCTATAATAATTCTAAAGGTATGTAAACCTTACTATTGAATTTTCAATTTCAACAGGGTTTCTCTAATGTTCTTAATATTCATAGTATGTTGTTATTATTTGTAAAGACATAGATACTTTTATAGGTTGCATGTGCCCTTAAATGTTAAGTGTATTTTTCTGCACGTACATGTAATTTTATAACCTATAAAACCCTCTAGTGGTATCAGAGCCATGGCCTCACAAATAATTGTGCATGAAGTGAATGGATCAAGCTAGGGTTTATAAAAAATAAAGCCTTTCTCTTGGAAATTTCGAATTTTGCTAAGGTTTATTGAACCCCTAGCCTCCTTTCCTTATTTTCGAAAATGTCTAGGGTTTCCTAGGGTTTCTAGTTTCCTTATCTTGTTATTTCAAATGCCTTAAAATTTGAACAATTTAAAAACTTGTTAACCCTAAGTCCCTATGCCTAATTTCGAAAATTAAAAGGATTAAGATTAAATTTGAATTATTTAATTAAAGGTATAATTAAGATAATTATTTAATTCTTAAATGATTTAATAATTTAATTAAACGAAACATTAGACCATATTGGGTTTAAATTGATTAATTAATTATATGATTAATTTAGATAATTAATATTTAAACCTTGTGTTTTAAAAAGTTTTAAAATACACCTATATATATATATATATATATATATATATATATATATATATATATATATATGTGTTAAAGGTTTAGTACTATATGTATAAGAAAATCCAGACGAATCAATAGTAGGTCTCATTTACGAAGCCATGATATAAGAGGGGTATAAGGAAACAACTTACAAAATGACTGTTAAATGGGTGCCATTTTCACCCACCACTCATTTGCTTGGTGGATGATCCTTAGCCGAACGGGTTCGATAGGACATAATCTTATTTAAAGTATAATGATATAAAGTACTAGAACCTTCTTTTAAAATTCCACTCTAGTTACTTTAGAAAAAATATAAAGTGTATGCTAATCCATGAAAATGCAAATCATTCTTTATAAGTCGTTAGTGGAGCGTATGTAGCTAACCAACACACTGATATATGCACGAGTTAGAAGCAAATACTCCTCAGCGGTCCATGGTTTTGAACCCATTGTAAAAGATACAAAGTAGATGAAGTGATATAGATTAAATGAAATGATACACATTTTTTAGTCATTTTATAGTGAAATGACAGTCCGCGGAAGTGACTTGGCAGTCCATGAAACAAATATAATAACAAAAATAAATAAAACACATATTTGTATTAAACAAAATTACTAAAAACAAATATTTCATATTAATATATACAAAGTTCCTAAAATCAAGTTATATAGTATTCCAAATAATATTTGTCATCCTATTTCTGTAGAGAAATCCCGCATCTCTACGTGGCTTATCAATCTTCACCGGTACCCCTGAAACAATCATTTCCATAAACATGCATACGAATACTCCACAATCCCCTCTATCTTCAATATATTCCTTCTGTGGCGTGTCTATAGTATCAACAAACTCCAGAGTTGTGTTGGCTTTGTGTCCATCGGGGAAATCGTTCCAGTAGTCAATCACATCTAACTCTGAGATAATCCTATCCCCAAAACTTGTGAATTCTCCACCAGTCAAGTCCTTTGAGAAGAAATTCATAGATCGTGTTGAATCATAAATGTGTACTTTCAAGGTATTTAAATGTAGCACTGCCAAAAACCAATGGACACCAACAACGTTTACAGGGAATAGAACCTGCAAACAAAAAAATTTAAATACTCGTAAATTTAATATATATATATATATATATATATATATATAATTATTAATGTGTACTTTCTAGGTATTTAAATGTAGCACTAATCATATCCACGTCCTTCCATTTAGGATAGCCTCGAACACCATTTGCTACATTATAAAAAAATGATTTTGCGGGTTGCAAAATGAGTTCTTGAGGGTATATCGTCCACCTTGCGTTCGCCGCCCGTCTTTCCATGAGCAAGACACTCCATATTGCAATATGCTGTACATTTTAAGATAAAAATGTTACAACTATTTACATAAATTATCATCTAAAAAATAGTTAAAATTTAACAAATGTTACCGAAGAAATTAACCACCCAGAGTCAGTAACTGCAAGTAACATTGACCAAAACTCCACATCCAGTGGGAGTATATGCAGCCTGTGTGTAGTGTTGAGGTTGGAAGATATCATATTCCATTCTTTCCAAAAACCCAACATACTACCAGCATAAAGACTGTCTAACAGGAGATGATTTGAAACATTGTTACTTTGTTCATTCACAATGTCTTCAATTGCTTTTTTCAGGACTCTCCACTCCTTTTTTTCCTTGGTTTGGTGATTTTCTTCACTTTTGGTGTGGATTGCATCTAAAAAATTAAATTGTTAAATAATTATCAATAACGTAATATTTTATAAATACACCAAATTTAAAATATGAGTTTTGTACTACTGTGAACGGCGTCCGCTGATACCATGAAACACCCCTCTTTCGTTGCGGCCTAACAATAGGAGTCACTGTTTTTTTTCTGATGTTCACCCACGCCCGGTGATGGCTCAACATGCGTAGGTGTATGTCCAACTTCCCCCCTCCAAACCATGAGTAAATATATCATCATAGTCCAACAGTGTACCATTATGGTAATCTGTTTCTTCCTATTCTTCATTTACCATGTCCTCCTCCTCTCCAAACCCTGTATCTGGTTCATATTTTTTCTGTAATATACGGTCTACTTTAGAAGATAAGTCAGCCACAACGCCTAGTAGATGCTTCACTAATGACTTTGTGCTCGTCTTCTTCTTTTTTACTGACCTTGTTGATGTGTCGCTTGACATATAAGTTCTTTCTACTTCAGGATGTTGCGAGGAAGAAACATTTGTGGCAGATTCAGTCGAAGATGTTTCCGACTTGTACTTCTTTCTTTGAGGAGGCGAGGCAACAATAGGTGGACTCTGTTGCCATGAGGGAGACTCTTCATGGGTAAGAGTCCAATTGACGTAGCGAATATAGAATGGAAACATGAGCTCCGTCACGTTTGCCACGACAAAAATAGGTTGGTTGTTAGGCTGCAAAAATCAGATTCTTAGTTTAACATGAAAAAACATTGGAATTTTTAATTATATATAATCCTTAATATAATATAAAAAGTATACCAAAGACACGTTGATTATTCGGCGACATTGAAGCCAAGATAACAGTGTTTTACTTCTCCACGACCTCATCCGTGGCAATTCTGTCGGCGTGCGTATATAATACTGGGTTGCCTCTGGGAACGCCTCCAGAATCCATATCTATGGAAAAAAAGGTAAGTATCATGCTATTATAGTATAAAAATGAAAGTACAATGATATTATATACTACGAACCGAAGTGCAATGTTATTATCGTATAAAAACAAAACTATGATAACTATTTAAATGCATTAGAAACTAACCTTAAACGGAAGCATAAAACCGGCAACGGTATACTTGTGTACTTTCTTGGATTCGGGATTGGTCTGCTTAAATATTCTAAATTTTTCTATTTTCTCAAACACTCCACACATCAACCCCGAAGTATAGGTTCAGAAATACGTACCCCATGCAAACCTGTAATTTTCAATTTATTTATTATAATTAGGTATTATTGTATTTATACACAATCTTTAAATGTAATACCTGTTCCAATCATCTATATTATCAGCAAGTTTGTATACTGCCGCAGGAATGCCCATTTTAACGTCCCGTCCGTGGAGACATTTCAACATAAAAACAAGCTGGATAAGCATTACAGCATCTTCATCCTGAAGTGACAAATAATTCGGAGACATAATGTAGTCTTGTAAATCTTTCAGCCGCAAACGTGCATCAGAAATGTCTGGGAACAACCGAGCACGAAGATTTGAATTTGACCGACCTTTTTCGTCATGGAGTAAATCCACATAAGGACCAACTCTTAAACCACAAATCAAGTAATGGGTCACCTGGAGGACATGCATTCCTAAGAATCTTCCAAACGGCGAAGCTTCAAATAATACTCGTTGTGAGTGTGTTAGGCGCGGAAAATAGTCTTTAATGATCGTACCCACCACGCCTTTTAAAGTTAACTCTGCTTTTTGATTGAGATCATCGTGCTACAAAACATATACATTTAATTTCATATAAAACGTTAGTAATTGAAAATAAAAAACAACGTTTCAAAATTACTTTTCTTATTTGGTTTATGAAATAAATAGCAACGTACTTTTTGTATAATAATAAATAGTTCATATAAAAGGGCAGAAAAAAAAGGGAAAAAGCCATTTTAGGTCATTCCGCGGAGGCAACAGGTGATTCCGCGGAGACCCCTCTGCGAAGTGGCCTACAGCTCCGCGGAGACCCCTCTGCGGAGTGGCCTACAGCTCCGCGGAGACTTATATTTGGTTGTTTAATTCATTCCACGAAGGCAACACATCAATCCGCGGAGGACCCTCTGTGGAATGACGTACATCTCCGCGGAATGCATCTTCCCAAAATTCAAATGGCCTGTTAATCCTAACATCTACCAAATCAAAATATGTATATATTCACGGTAATCAATTGGATTTTCGTAACATTTGAATCATAAATATATACAATACGACATTAATCAAAAGAGGGGAATGTGAGAAATACCCGGGAGTCGTATCCATCAGCGAAAATATCGGGGAAATTGCCCTCCATTGGTGCCGGATTTTGCTGTTTCAAGTCGATTTTGCCGGAAAATGACGTCGTTTGATGTCGTTGTCGCCGGGTTTGAAGTCGTCGTCGGAAAAAAATCGAAATACCCTACCGATGCGGATAAAAGTTCGAAGTCGAAGAGGAATCCGGGGAAAATGGGGGACCAAAGAGGTGGACCATTTTTGTCAAAGAGGAGAGGGGTGAAATTACGAAAATACCCCCTCTCCGTTGAGAATTCTTCGTTCCGCGGACCCCCGTAGAGGCTCCTCCGCGGAATGCGTGACTATACCCGGGAACGTGATTTTTCATGTCTAAAATTTGAAATGCCCCTCCCCCCAATAAATGATTATAGCATGTACTTTCCCTTTTGTTGGACACTATTATTGAAAATGCTATTATTTTAGGATGTTATTGTTGAATAAAACAAATAAAGGAAGATGCTATTATTGAGAATGCTATTTTTTGTAAAAAAAACAATGTGCGTTGTAAAAAAACAAATAAAATAGGATGATATTATTGTAGGATGCTATTATTGAAAAAAATAAAGTAGGATGCTATTTTTTTTGTAAAAAAACAATGTTGATTGTAAAAAAAAATTAAGTAAGATGCTATTATTGACAATGAAAACATAAAATAAATCACTACAATAGAAAACAACAACATAATATAATTGTTTAAAATACAATGCTACAATTGAAAAAAAATAAACAAAAAATACAATGTTATAAATAACAAAAATATAAAAAAATACAATGCTCTAATAGAAAAAAACAATGTGTATATGTAATAGAAATTGTATCTGTATATCTTATAAGTTTTCAGGTAATGACGTCGATATGACTTTTGTTTTTGTACACCATGGTTGATGTTATGGAGCCAAGGACCCACCTCTCTCAGGCGGTAGAGGTGCTGGTCAGCATGAGCAGGATGACAAGTCTTATTATAATTTTTATTTACTACTTTTATTCAATTATAATAAAATATTGTTTCTAATAATTTTTCATTATATTTGTAGCTGTGCCACACATGAAAGTCAGAGGAAAAATGAAAAACATTAAGCTTGAAAAAGTGCTCTTAAGCAATAAGGGCAAACTGATTGACATGGAATATAGTAGGGATATGCCATATGATCCCGTAGGAGAGCTAAATGATATGTTTGCACGCGAAATTAGAAACATAATGTGGAGGATGGTCCCTTTTGATAAAAGAACTTGGAAAAGAGTTTCCCCTGCGATAAAGGATACCGTAAAGCAACATTTAGGGGTAAATTATTTATATATGCGTATTTTATATGTTTAATTATGACTGGTTTTTATTTGACTACTTTGTTTTTGTTTTTGTAGACAAAGTTTGATTTTGATCGGATGTCCCAGGATCCACAGACTGCTATGTTGTTAGAGAGTTTTGAAGTGGCTTTGTTAAGAAGTTATCAAGAGCGTAAAACTAACACAAAAGCATATTTTTTGAAAGTCGGAGGGTATGAGGATATCCCGAGAGCTTTAGCCACCCCCGGATGATATGGAGGTTAATAATTGGAGGAAAGCAATTAAGTATTTCCAAACGGATGAACACCTAGCTGCTTCTGTAAGAAACAAAAAAGTATTTGAACTGCAAACGTCCGTGAACCGTGGGGGGTCGAGCTCGTAGAACAATACTTGCTATAAAAAGGTAACGTACGATATATGTAATTATTTATTTAAAATTTAATCTAATTTTTAATATTAAATAGAACCTAAAGAGAGTGGAAACGTTTCGCAAGGCTCATACCGATAAGAATGGTGTATTTGTTAATGACCAAACGGAGAAACAATATGTAAGTATTTAATTATAATTTTATCATATAATTAAGTGTTTATTTATACTTAAATGTTAATCACTTTTGGAAAACACAAAATCGGTTAGTGGAAGAGCTCTTAGAACAAACGCAAGGGCCAGAAGGTGAAAGAGAGTTAACACCCGCTGAAGAAAGAGCTACTTTTGAGAGAGTATTAGGTGAACGGCGTGACCATATCAGAGGCATCGATCGAAAACCTTCCGCTATCCCGCTGATTGCATTGCCATCACAGCCACCACCACAATCATCACGACAATCACAGGTAAAACAAGATTATTTAATTTCAATAAATGCATGTTAATTTGATAATTTTGGTTTGTGGTGAATATTTGCTAAAAGCTATGACACTTGGTTTTTTGTCCCATATATCTATATAATGATCAATAAATGCATATTGATTTGGTAATTATGTTTGTAATTGTGTTTATGTTCCAAGCGCAAGAAATAACAATGTACTTTGGTTTTTTGTCCCTAGTTTAAAAATAACAATGTACTTTGGCATCAATGATGATTTGGTAATTGTGTTTTTAATTGTGTTTTTATCCCAAGTGCAAGAAATAACAATGTACTTTGGTATTTCTTGTATTTAAGGTTCTTTAGCACAAAAAAGTATATTGTTTAATTTCAAAGTCCCATATATCTATATAATAATCAATAAATGCATGTTGATTTGATAATTGTGTTTGTAATTGTGTTTATGTTTTAAGTGCAAGAAATAGTAATGTACTTTGGTTTTTATCCCTAGTTTAAAAATAGAAATGTATTTTGACATCAAGAAATACATATTGATTTGGTAATTGTGTTTTTATCCCAAGTGCAAGAAATAACAATGTACTTTGGCATTTCTTGTATTTATTATGTGGTTGAAAAATTTTCAGGCAATGCTCAACGGCCCGACGTGTAGGGAGGAACTTTATGCGTTTTTTCGTTCGGGGAAAGATCAAGGAGGAAACGAGGAGAACATAGATGATGGTTCGTCGGATAATTAGTTTGTATTTTGTATGTTAGATTTGTTGTGATACTTTGGTACTTTTTGGAATTAGAACACTTTTGTTGTTTATTTTGGTATGAAATTATAACACTATTTTGTACCTAATCGGATGTCGTTATGTAATTTTTTTTGTGCATTTCATGTTGTTTCGTATCGTTTTTTTTGCACCCAAAAGTGTTGGTTTAAAAAAAATTAAAAAATGAAAGATGTTATTACCGAAGAAACTATTATCGACGACATAATGAAGTACCGACGATAAAAGTTATTAGCGGTGACAGAGTGTATTACCGACGAAAATTTTTCTTGTATAATTAGTTTCTGGCAATGCTCAATGACCTGACGTGTAGGGAGGAACTTTATGCGTTTTTTCGTTCGGGGAAAGATCAAGGAGGAAACGAGGGGAACATAGATGATGGTTTGTCGGATAATTAGTTTGTATTTTGTATGTTAGATTTGTTGTGATACTTTGGTACTTTTTGGAATTAGAACACTTTTGTTGTTTATTTTGGTATGAAATTATAACACTATTTTGTACCTAATCGGATTTCGTTATGTAATTTTTTTTGTGCATTTAATGTTGTTACGTTTCGTTTTTTTGCACCCAAAAGTGTTGATTTAAAAAAACTTAAAAAATGAAAGATGTTATTACCGAAGAAACTATTATCGACGACATAATGAACTACCGACGATAAAGTTATTAGCGGTGACAGAGTGTATTACCGACGATAAAGTTATTAGCGGTGACAGAGTGTATTACCGACGACAAGAGCATTAGCGGTAACAAATATCTTTGCCGGCGATATTTTGAGCAATAATGAAAGAGCAGTACCGGTGACTATTTACTAGCGACGTGTCGCCGCTATTAACTTTACCAACGACATTTCTATCCTTTATCGTTGACTTTTTTCGCCGCTAATTCTCTTTTTTCTTGTAGTGGATGGTATGTGTTCTTGAGAGAGAGAGAGAGAGAAAGAGAGAGAGAGAGAGAGAGTAACACCCCGACTCCCAGGTATAGAACTTTACAGTTTTATGTCCATCTCAGAAGATCTACTCGACGAGTTGGTGCCTAGATTCGTCGAGTAAGGACGCGTTCGGCCACATGGCTTAAGTGACCAACTCGACGAGTTGGTGACCTGACTCGACAAGTTGGAGCTGGAATGAGAAACCCTAATCCCCGGGGTTTTGCACCCTATTTAAGGTTCACTTGCGCCCTTAGGCTCCCATACAGCCCCCTTGTGAGTCCAAAAACCCTAAATCCCTGCTTACACTTCATTTTGGTGTGAAATTAAGCTTGGAAGGTGGATTGTGGTGGGAAGAGCTTGAAGTACAAGAAGTTGGAGCAAAGAGAGGCTGTGGATCCGAGTTCTACTTCATCTCAACATCATTTTGAAGGTAACAAGTTGTTACCTTGGCTCTCCATTTGCTAAATCTCTTGTTTCATGGGTTTAGAACTCTTTTTAGGGTATTGTGGTGGTATTTCGGATTTGGGGCAAGATCTGAGGTTGCAACTTCAGATCTGGACCCCATTAGCCCCTTATTGTCATAAACTCTCAGCCTTTGTCAAGCTATGGCCCTTCCATTGTCTTAAGCTTCTTATTTAGCTTGGTTTTGGCTCTTAAGACGTTGCATGCACGTAAAGTTTGCAACTTTACGTGATAACTAGGCCCTAGGAGGCTAGATCTACCATTTGGAGCTTTGGAATGGATCGAAAACATCTGGACAAGAAAAGAACTGTATGAACTCGGCGAGTGGGATAAGGAACTCGACGAGTTGGTAAGGGTTTTCCCGGGGTATGGTTTCTGCATGGAATCAGCGAGTCAGCAGAGGACTCGACGAGTCAGCTAGGGTTTTCCCCGACTTCCGGACACGCATAGACTCGACGAGTTGGTAGCAAACTCGGCAAGTCAGGGAGGGTTTTATGACCTTCTGAACTCTTAAGGAACTCGATGAGTTGCTAGCTGCACTCGATGAGTTGGGTCAACATGGAGTGTTGACCTTGACCGTTGACTTTGACTTGGACCAAGGGTTGACCAGTTTGACCTGTGGGGGTATTTTTGTAATATGGGGATTTATGGAAGGGAGTCACCGGTGGTTGTAGGTGTTGGATTTGGAGCTGCATTTGGAGGAGTTGACCTTAGCACTTCGAGCTACTTATGAGGTGAGTTATCTTCACTATATCAACAGGGTCTAAGGCACCAATGCCAGCCCTTATCGGATTTGTATCCGGGTTTATTGCATGATATGCTTATTGATTTACACCATGGTAGTTAGGATGGTGATATGCTTAGTGACCTGGTTAGGTCGGTATCCTGGTATATATGATGATGCTATGCTTAGTGACCTGGTTCGGTCGGTATCTTGGTATATAGGATGATGCTATGTTAGTGATCGGTTAGGTTTGTATCCTGGTTATAGGATGTTGCTATGATTGATAGTCTGTTAGATCGGTTTGACTGTTATATATGCTAGCGTATGATATTATGTACTTTATTGATTGGGGGTTGGGTTGAGGCGGTCCTGCTTTGTGCTGAAGGCCAACATACCCATGGCGGTCCGGATAGACTATAGGACCAGAAGGGCATGTTAGTCAGACCGAAGGCCCGACGTGCAGTCCGGATAGGCTGTAGGCCCTGCGAGGAGGTCCAGAAGTGCTGAAGGTTCGGAGAGCGGTCCAGATAGGCTGAAGGCCTGCGAGGCGGTCCACTCAGGCTGAAGGCTCATTATGCATGCTGTTCGTTGTTATGTTATTGATATGTTTTATGGCGTTGGTATTTTCGAGGTAACTCACTAAGACTTCGAGCTTACATTTATCGATTATTGTTTCAGGTACTCCTGATGATCGCGGGAAGGCGAAGGCGTGATCGTACAGCTCCTCACATTTTATGATTTTATTATTTGATTCTGGGATAGTCTGACAAAATACTATTTTGAAAACAATTTTTGTAATAATCATGGGTTTTGAAATGATTTTAAAAGTTTAAATTTGACATGATTTTTATGGATATTACAAGTTGGTATCAGAGCCTTGGTTTGAGTGAATTGGAGGAAAAACTCGCATGTCTCCAGTCTCAAACCGAGGACAAGAAATTAAAACGATTTTCTTAAGATGTTTTCAAAATAATAAAGGAGGATGCAAGTGTACGATCAGCCGGAGCTCGCGGATAGACCCCAAAATACCTTACGGATTATTTGATTATGTGATATGTTAGAAAAACATGCTAGTACTAGTCTAGGGATCTTCAGGAATTGCATGATAGAATTGCTTGGTTATATGATTCCTGGTAGCCTTGGGTTTTCCTTGTATGAAATTGAAATCATTACTGTAGTTGCTTAGTGTATGCTTTACGGCTATACATAATTAAGATCTTATAGCATGAGAATGTTTGGTTTGGCCTTATTTCCTGTTCTTGTTTGATGAAGGGCTTAGGGTAGGATCAGGTATTTGAAAGTCTATAAGGTCCAGCGTTATGTATGGCTAGCATACACGAGTGCTGCAGGGTTGGTGGAAGTTTCATGGATGGGTTGTTTGGGATGAGTCTGCCGGTTATGAGACAAATATGGGTAGGTGTGGAAGGTAGTATGGGCCTGTACTACTGAAAGCACATGACCCATACGCGTAGCAAGGAAGTTACAACCCCTAGGGTTATGTTGGGAGTTGGTTCCCGAATTGTTATGTGGAATATCTGATATCTTTTTGGTATGTTTTCAGCATGGTGGTTACACGACGATTTGTGACTGGATCCAGGTCAGGATTAGGAGAGGGAGGGCAGGAGGCGCCGACGGCTCCCGAGACTACCAGCCAGATGAGGCCAGATGAGATGGACGATAGGATCCGGGAGATCCTGCATGATGAGGTTGCTGCTATGTTCCGAGCTCAGTTGTCGGAGATGTTTGGGTATATCAAGACCACTATGGTGGAGTATTTCGATGATCGCTATGCAGCCCTCACTTAGGCGGCTGCCGCAGCAGCCACAACAGTTGTATCAGTGGTAGGGTTGGGTGTCGGTTGGGCTTTTCTGTATCGGGACTTTAAAAACACAAAGCCCTCTACTTTTGATGGGACTCAGGACCCCATCCAAGCTATGAAGTGGCTGTCTGACGTGGAGGGATGTTTCTTCACGTGTTCATGTCCTAATAACTAGAGGGTCAAGTGTGCCCTGAACTTGCTGAGGACTGGGGCAAAGGACTGGTGGAGGTTGGTGACTGGGTCATATTCTGACGATCAAAGAACTGCTGTTACTTGGGAGCAGTTCAGGGATATGTTCCGCGCTCGCTACATTCCATGAGTCGAGCTGGAACGGTTAGCTCATGAGTTTTTGGATCTGAGACAGGATGGTGAGACGGTGACGGATATCACTCGCATGTTCACAGAGAGGGAGATGTTCTGCCCGAAGTTTGCTTCTGAGGAGGCTCAGATGACACGTTATCTGAGCATGCTCAAGACTAATATTCGACAGTTTGTTGCTACCCAGCGATGCGATACTTTATTGGAGTTACAGGAGGCCGCTAGGTGGCGTGAGTTAGAGATTGAGCTACAGTTGAGGGAACAGCGGCATGCCCCGACACAATCACAGCCGGCGCCAAAGCGGTCTAAGACCGCTGATTCCTGGTCAGGGGGACATCAGGGCCGCACTTGTGGCAAGTGCGGGAAGGGTCACTCGAGGGTTTGCAGGTTGGGCAGTGCGTGCCGTAGGTGCGGCAATGAGGGGTATTATGTGAAGGATTGTCGCCACATAGCCCCAGTTCAGGATATGAGGATCTGCTACCCCTGTCATCAGGTTGGTCACGTGAAGACCAACTGTCCACAACTCACAGCCAGGCCGGCGCAGGCTCCAACACCGGCTACACTGAGGATTACTGACGGGGGTCAGGTTCGAGTAGCGCCCCCGAGGGCCCAGGGACGCGCCTTACAACTTACAATAGAGGAGGCCAGAGCAGCACCAGATGTGGTTGCTGGTATGTTTCTATTCCTTATCTTATTGAATATATATATATTTGTGTTATGCTTATATGTTTGTACCTGTGGTTAGATACGTTTTAGTGAACTCCTTACCTGCTTTGGTATTGTTTGACTCTGGGGCGAGTTAGTCGTTTGTCTCTCAGACATTTAGTAGGGAGTTTGGTTTTCCAGTAGGAGAGTTAGATTGTCCGTTGCAAGTCTCTATCGCCAACGAACACGGGATTTCCGCTTCTTCGGTCTATCGGGGTTGTGTATTGGAGATCTTTGGAGTATATTTCCCGATAGACCTGATTCCGATTCCCATGGGGGATGTATGTGTGATCATGGGTATGGACTGGCTTAGTCGCTTCGGTGCCATGATCGACTGCGAGGGTTAGCGAGTGGTAGTTTGGACCCCAAGTGGGGGATAACTGATTGTTTATGGCGAGGGCACCAGATTGGGATCATGGTTTTGTTTGGCTGCCAGGGTCAGCAGTACTGTTAAGGCGTGTCAGACCCAACAAATAAAGGGGTACGATATACTCCAAAATAACACTACTATATTGCACTAAAAGGTAGTACAAGGCAAGTAGGGCCGATCCACAGAGACACAGGACAATTGGTCTATACCTCTTTGCACAAGGTACTATGGTCACCAATAGTAAAGAGAGGGGGGTTTAGAATGTTATGATTAAACAAACAACTAAAAACATAAGTAATCAACTAAATGAGTGAATTAAATTCAGAATTTGTAAGGAATCCAACTCTATGTATGACAACTTAGCAATGCGATTCCAAGATAACATGATATTTGCTCAATTCTATATAAGTTGGTACTTGAAAGTGTTAATAAGCTCTAATACTTCCCATTCACCACATTAATTAACCAAAACAAGCTCTTTGATTAACCCTAACCTTACTAACCTAATCTAACCAAGCTCTTAGAATTAGATTGAAAGATTGCATTAAACTTTATGTGAATGTTCCCAACAACACCCAATACTCCTCACAAGCTCGGGAGCGTAAGAGTGTGTGAATAAGATTTACACTAAATTCATTCAATGGAAATCAGTTTAGTGCTTGTTACTTGTTCAATTTCACAAAACAATTACGGATTTTGTAAAAGAGATAACTTGAATGACCTAACCCTAATTCAAATGGCCAGTAAGAATCACAGTTAGAATCAAACATTCGATTAAATCAAAATCAAATTCACTAGATAGAAATTAAAAGCAAACATCAAGTCATATGATTGAAATCACAAATAAGAAGTCAAGACATGAAGTTGGAGAAACTAGGGTTCTAGCCACACATGGCTAGAACAAGATCACAAGTTGAAAAGATGGACATAATGTGCAATTACAGCTTACAAATAAGAGAAATAATGTTTCCAAATGATTACTGATCAAACCCTTGCAAAAACCTTCGAAATCCCCTCTCCAAATTTGTTCTGATATGTTGTGTGTGTATCCAAATGACCCTAATCCCGAGATATGAAAAATAGGAAAAACTGCCAAAAGGCAGTTTTTGGGTCGAACACGGCCCGTGTCAAGATAGAACAAATCAACACGGGTCGTGTTGAGTGAAATTTGGTCTTCAATCCTCGATTCCAACCCCTAAGTTCGATGATCAAATTTGCTCAGCTGGGCCAACATGGCCCGTGTCAAAATAGACTAAACTGACACGGGTCGTGTTCAGTGAAGTCAACAACTCCCATTTTGGTCAACATGGCCCGTGCCCATTCTGCAGTGTAAATCCAACACGGGCCGTGTACTCCTCTAACTCCGAATCCAAACTTGAGTTTTCCAACTTTTTCGTTCTTCGCCCGATCACCCCGAAATCTTCACCAGTGCTTCCCGGCACCTCCCAAAGCGCGTCCCAACCTCCAGTTTACCTGAAAAAGACATGAAAGTGTGCAAATAAGGTTGTTCTAGAGATTAACATGAATATTATGAAATGCAAGAAAAAAGAAGAACAATTATGCTAAATAGGTGCATCAAAAGGGACTAAAAGGTGTGCAAAAAGGTGCACAAATTGCACCTAACAAGTACATTCAGTACGGGTGTGCGGGTTATCTAGCGTATGTGGTGGATACACGGGTCAGGGATCAGGTTTCAGTATCAGAGGTTCCAGTGGTCAGAGAGTTTGCTGACGTATTTCCGGAGGAGTTACCCGGAGTGCCTCCGGAGAGGCAGATTGAGTTTAGGATCGACCTAGTGCTGGGTGCGGCCCCTATCGCCAAGGCATCGTACCGGTTGGCACCACCAGAGATGCAGGAGCTTTCATCACAGCTGCAGGAACTGTTGGGCAAGCAGTTCATTCGTCCGAGCAGTTCCTCGTGGGGAGCGCCGATACTCTTCGTCAGAAAGAAGGATGATTCACACCGGATGTGCATTTATTACTGGGAGTTGAACAAGTTGACAGTGAAGAACCTTTACACACTCCCGAGGATAGATGATCTTTTCGATCAGTTACAAGGAGCATCTTGGTTCTCCAAGATAGACTTGAGGTCCGGGTACCATCAGGTCAGAGTTAGGGAGGAGGACGTGGAGAAGACCGCGTTCCGAACTCGTTATGGACATTACGAGTTCGTGGTGATGCCGTTTGGGCTCACCAACGTGCCATCAGTATTTATGGACCTGATGAATCGGGTCTGCAGACTGATGCTCGATCGCTCGGTCATAGTATTCATCGACGATATCTTAGTGTACTCCAAGACCCGAGAGTAACATGAGGAGCATCTGCGGGAGTTATTGGGAGTTTTGAGACGAGAACGACTTTATGCCAAGTTCTCGAAGTGTGAGTTTTGGTTACGAGAGGTCCAGTTCCTGGGACATCTCGTTAACCAGGAGGGGATTTTGGTCGATCCGGCCAAAATCGAAGCGGTTATGTAGTGGGAGGTTCCGAAATCTCCCTCAGACATCAGGAGCTTTTTGAGATTGGCTGGGTACTACCGGAGATTCATACAAGATTTCTCCAAGATTGCAGTACCCCTTACTTGTCTGACGAGGAAGGGGGTGGATTTCTGGTGGGGCCCCGAGCAGCAGAGGGTGTTTGAGACCCTCTGACAGCGCCTATGCGAGGCTCTAGTCTTGACTCTTTCAGAGGGAGTTGAGGACTTTGTAGTTTTCTATGATGCATCCATCACAGGACTGGGGCGGTCCTCATGCAGAGAGGACAGGTGATAGCCTATGCATCGCGGCAGATGAAGCCGCATGAGACGAGATACCCTACACATGATCTGGAGTTGGGAGTGGTGGTATTTGATGGGTTTTATACAAACAATCCTATGTGTGCATGCAACCCTAGTATGGATCTATGTTTTACTATTAGTCACACAACATTATGAACACAAAAAGGAAACCTAGCATGCTCCTAGTAATTTTGAAAATCATAAGGAAGAATGAATTACATACCTCTTGTTGTTATATTGTAATAACAACTTGTTTCTTGGATCTTCTTATCTTTGAAAGCAAGTACCACAAGTGTAGTAGCTCTAATGGCTCACAAACACCAAGAGCAGTTGAAGAAGCAAAAGAGAGAGAGGGGAGAGGTAGAATTCGGCTCTAGGAACTCTAGGGATCATGTGGTCGAATTTCTTATGCCAAGGGTCCTCTATATAGGTGTAGGAATTAGGGTTTCAGTCCTTATCCTTATCTGGTTGCTTAGCCACCAAGTAGCCCAAAGGATAATTCTAGAACCCTTATCTTGGACGAATTCTAAGGCCTTATCCCCTTGAATTCGTCCACCCTATCATATAGGGTTTCCTTGCCTAACTTTGTAACTATCACATAATTACAGTTCTGTCCCTCTAGTTTAATTAACTTCTTTTGATCACAAAATTAATTCTTAATTAATTCTTGACCAATGTTAATTAAACAAATACGATTTCTCTTTTAATATATTATTCTTATAATATATTAATAAACCATAATAACCTCTTTCTCTATTATTTCTCCAGTCAAGTTGCTTTGGTGAAGGCAATCCAAAAGGACCATGCACAACCGAGTCAAGTACTTACTAAATATGGTTACGGGCTTAGACACTAATCCAACAGTATTCGCTCTCAAGCTTTGGAGACGTTACCTCTATGGGGTCCGCTATACCATCTACATGGACCATAAGAGCTTGAGATACATCATGGATCAGCCGAACCTGAACATGAGACAACGCAGGTGGCTAGATGTAGTCAAGGAATACGACTGTGAGATCCTTTACCATCTAGGTAAAGCGAACGTGGTTACGGACGCACTGAGCCGCAAGTCAGTTGGATCTTCCACTCCAGTGACGTGCATGAGGATTTAAGTGGATTCTCCACTTGTGGGCTTGATCAGGGAAGCCCAGGCAGAGGGTATGCGTCAGGAGAATTGGAATATGTTGAGGATTAAGGGTGAGAACACCCGGTTTGTTCAGGATAACCGGGGATTATTAACCCGTTGCGGTTGGGTATGGGTTCCGATGTATGGTGGGGTCAGACAGACTATATTGGAGGAGGCTCATAAGTCTCGCTTCTCTATTCACCCGGTGGCCACCAAGATGTATCGGGACTTGCGATTGAGTTACTGGTGGCCGTGCATGAAGCAAGAGATCGCTTGGTATGCAGGATGGTCAAGGCTGAGCACCAGAGGCCGCATGGCAAGCTGCAGCCTCTAGAGATTCCCATGTGGAAATGGGAGCAGATCACGATGGATTTCATCACCAAGCTGCCGAGAACGACGAAGGGGTTTGACGCTATTTGGGTCATTGTGGATCGATTGACCAAGAGTGCCCATTTTCTGCCCATTCGGGAGACCTCATCGGCAGAGAAGCTGGCCGGTGTGTATATACGCGAGATCTTCGCTCGTTATGGGGTTCCGGTCTCTATCGTCTCAGATCATGATGTTCGGTTTACCTCCCGATTTTGGCAGAAGTTCCATAAGGAACTGGGCACACGGCTGCACTTCAGTACAACCTATCATCTGCAGATGGACGAACAGAGTGAGAGGACCATACAGACTCTTGAGGACATGTTGAGAGCATGTGTTGTTGACTTCGGTGGGAGTTGAGACTCCTACCTACCCCTTGCATAGTTCTCCTAGAATAACAACTTTTACTTCAGCATTGGTGCTCCATCGTATGAGCTGTTGTATGGACGGAGATGCCGCACCCCAGTCTGTTGGGACGAGGTGGGTCACGGGGTGATGGGTCGGACCGAGGTAGTCCTGTAGACTACCGAGATGATTCAGCAGATTAGACAGCGGTTGCAGACCGCACAGATTCGACAGAAGAGCTACGCCGATCGGCACCGATCTGAGTTGGAGTTTCAGGTTGGTGACATGGTACTCCTGAAGGTCTCACCCTGGAAGGGTGTGATCCGCTTTAGGAAGAGGGGAAAATTGGGTCCCCGATACATTAGACCGTTGCGATTCATTGCCAGGGTTGGCAAGGTGGCATATAGACTCGAGCTACTAGAAGAGCTTAGTCAGATCTACAGCACTTTCCACGTTTCGCAGTTGCAAAAGTGCATTCTGGATGAGGAGGCAGTAGTATCACTGGATGACATTTAGGTCGATAAACACCTGAATTATGTGGAGAGGCCCGTGACCATTCTGGAGAGGAAGGTGAAGGTTCTGCGGAACAAGGAGATACCTTTGGTAAAGGTACAGTGGGAGCATTAGAGAGGATCCGAATGGACTTGGGAGCCGGAGGCTGAGATGCGGGAGCATTACCCAGATTTGTTTGCCGCATCCGACTTCAGGGACGAAGTCTAGTTCAAGTACGGGAGAGTTGTAACACCCCGACTCCCAGGTATATAACTTTACAGTTTTATGTCCATCTCAGAAGATCTACTCGACGAGTTGGTGCCTAGACTCGTCGAGTAGGGATGCTTTTGGCCATATGGCTTAAGTGACCAACTCGGCGAGTCGGTGGACCTGACTCAACGAGTTGGAGCTGGAATGAGAAACCCTAATCCCTGGGGGTTTTCACCCTATTTAAGGGTCACTGGCCCCCTTAGCCTCCCTTACAGCCCCCTTTGTGAGTCCAGAAACCCTAAATAGTTGCTTACACTTCATTTTGGTGTGATATTAAGCTTGGAAGGTGGATTGTGGTGGGAAGAGCTTGAAGTAGAAGAAGTTGGAGCAAAGAGAGGCTGTGGATCCGAGTTCTACTTCATCTCAGCATCATTTTGAAGGTAACAAGTTGTTACATTGGCTCTCCATTAGCTAGATCTCTTGTTTCATGGGTTTAGAACCCTTTTTAGGGTATTATGGTGGTATTTCGAATTTGGGACAAGATCTGAGGTTGCAACTTCAGATCTGGACCCCTTTTGCCCCTTATTGTCATAAAGTCTCAGCCTTTATCAAGCTATGGCCCTTTCATTGTCTTAAACTTCTTCTTTAGCTTGGTTTTGGCTCTTAAGACGTTGCATGCACGTAAAGTTTGCAAGCTTACGTGATAACTAGGCCCTAGGAGGCTAGATCTACCATTTGGAGCTTTGGAATGGCTCAAAAACATCTGGACAAGAAAAGAACTGTATGAACTCGGCGAGTCGGATAAGGAACTCGACGAGTTGGTAAGGGTTTTCCCGGGGTATGGTTTCTGCATGGAATCAACGAGTTAGCAGAGGACTCGACGAGTCAGCTAGGGTTTTCCCCGACTTCCGGACACGCATAGACTCGACGAGTTGGTAGTAAACTCGACGAGTCAGGGAGGGTTTTATGACCTTCTGAACTCTTAAGGAACTCGATGAGTTGCTAGCTGCACTCGATGAGTTGGGTCAACATGGAGTGTTGACCTTGACCGTTGACTTTAACTTGGACCAAAGGTTGACCAGTTTGACCTCTGGGGGTATTTAGGTAATATGGGAATTTATGGAAGGGAGTCACCGGTGGTTGTAGGTGTTGGATTTGGAGCTGCATTTGGAGGAGTTGACCTTAGCACTTCGAGCTACTTGTGAGGTGAGTTATCCTCATTATATCAACAGGGTCTAAGACACCAATGCCGACCCTTATCGGATTTGTATCTGGGTTTATTGCATGACATGCTTATTGATTTACATCCTGGTAGTTAGGATGGTGATATGCTTAGTGACCTGGTTAGGTCGGTATCTTGGTATATATGATGATGCTATGCTTAGTGACCTGGTTCGGTCGGTATCTTGGTATATAGGATGATGCTATGTTAGTGACCGATTAGGTTTGTATCCTGGTTATAGGATGTTGCTATGATTGATGATCTGTTAGATCGGTTTGACTGTTATATATGCTAGCGTATGATATTATGTACACATGTTTATTGATTGGGGGTTGGGTTGAGGCGGTCCTGCTTTGTGCTGAAGGCCAACATACCCATGGCGGTCCGGATAGACTATAGGACCAGAAGGGCATGTTAGTCAGACCGAAGGCCCGACGAGCAGTCCGGATAGGCTGTAGGCCCTGCGAGGCGGTCCAAATGTGCCGAAGGCTCGGAGGGCGGTCTAGATAGGTTGAAGGCTTGCGAGGCGGTCCAGTCAGGATGAAGGCTCATTATGCATGCTGTTCGTTGTTATGTTATTGATATGTTTTATGGCGTTGGTATTTTGGGGGTAACTCACTAAGCCTTCGAGCTTACATTTATCGATTATTGTTTCAAGTATTTCTGATGATCGTGGTAAGGCGAAGGCGTGATCGTACAGCTCCTCACATTTTATGATTTTATGATTTGATTTTGGGATACTCTGACAATATACTATTTTGAAAACAAGTTTTGTAATAATCATGAGTTTTGAAATGATTTTAAAAGTTTAAATTTGACATGATTTTTATGGATATTACAGAGAGAGAGGTCCCCCTCTTTAGTTCTTTTAACTTTTAATATTAAAATTTAAATAAAATAAAAAAATATCTTAGAAAAATGAAAAAACAAATTAAAAGGGCATATTAGTTTTTTCAAGTTTGGACAAATTTCACAATGAAACTAAATGAAAAGGACCACAAAATCATTATTTTGATCAAAATCGGAATAAAATACATACCATAGGGACATTTTTACAGTTTTGTCTAATATATAACTTAAATAAAATTTAATAGTTAAATATGCACGGTGCCTAATTTCGATTTAAACCCTAAAATTAAAAACATTTTACAAAGAGTGTATTGGAAAATGATTTGAATAGTCTAGTGAATAGCCCTAAAATTAAATGGGTGCATTTATTATTATTTTTCTATTTTGGCCGGTTGAGGCCGGGGCCCGGGGGACCAAAAGAAATGTATATATACTACTGGTATACATGTTTTGAAAATAAAAAAAAGGCAGTGAGAGGTGTGACCTTGATTGCAACGAGATTTCCTATCCCCATAGATAGGTCCGCCCTAGGAGATTGCATTGATATATTTCACTCTAAGGCCGTAATAATTTAATACAGTACTTGATTTCTTATGATAATTGACAAGCCGGATTTCAAAAGGTAAAAAACATGCAATTGTGTTGTGTTATTTTTCTAAGAAACAACATGGCATAACAATTTTTTGTTTGTTTATTAACATAAACCTAATAATTTATATATTGGGATTATTTAAATTTGAAGCTAAAGAAAAAAAAAATCTTTAGCATAATGAAATACTTTTGAATTATCCAAAAATGCCCACCAAACAATTAACTAAATTCCAGCCAAAAGTAATATTGTTGATCAAGGTAAGCTACATACTAGCCTACAACTAGTAACGTTTGATGATTGGAGGGGTGGATGTCTACTTGTTTCATAGGGTTCTTAATATGATAACCATATGGATAAAACACCTTTTAATCATTTTAGGGGATAGGGCTCGACTTATTTCATTAAGTTCTAAAAACTCAAACTAAGCATACCACACAAACACAAGTCCACTTTGTTGTTCTTGGGAACCTTCTCTTTTGAACATAAATACAAGCTTCTAACATTGCATTTTCAATTGAACAATCCGAGAAAAGTAAGATCATACACAATTTATATTGTATAAAGGTGGTATCTAATAATAAGATTATATTATAAGGTAAGATTTGGGTTTTTTGCTTACACAGATTATTGGATTACATGATAATATATATAGTATGATGATTAATCAAGTCTTGCAGGATGAATCTTAAAGCCTTACACTACAAGGGCTTCTCGTCATATCAAAATAAGGTATCGTGTATTGTAATTTTTGTCTTTTCAATTTATACATTTTTGTCCTTATGATATAAACTAATTAACCAACATATATATATATATATATATATATATATATATATATATATATATATATATATATATATATATATATATATATTCAAACGAAAACGTTGAAATCAAAAACGTGAGAACAAATATTGACCATCCATTTTGAAATATTATTTTGACTAACAAATTTATCAACCAAACAACTTGGCAATGCATGGCCTCAAGCCCTGAATCGCCATAGGCTCTAATTCCCAAGATGACAAACCGCCGTCCTTTGTGCTTGCCATGTGATAAAGTTTTCCCTAAGATATCAAAACATTCCAAGTGTTTTTACACACACGGACATCTCCGACTAACTCACTATTCGACCATATAACAAGTACTTTGTCTTTATTTTTCTCAAGTTTTAGTTTTGGATTCATATATAGGACAAACAATTAGGATACAAACTTTCATAACGAACTCCCCCAAAATCTTCTTAGCAAGAACCCTTTGCTTTAGTGACACATAGTATTTCTTTGTGACAAAACTTCCTTCTTTCGTGACACTTCTTTGAAGTCAATACATGTTTTATGGGTCGTTCACCTCATCAAAAACAAATTCCTTTTGCATGAGTTGAAAAACTAGTGTCCTTTTCGCACCTAAGATAAGCCATTTGCTCACTCTGAGCATCTAATTTCTTTAGATGTGAACTTAAAGTTTTATTATGCATTAAACAAAAAAATCTTTCAAAACATAAAAATTGATATGCTGAAGTCTTATATGACACAACGAATCGGAATCATTACATGTTGATACAAAACACATTGTTTTCCATTCTTAAAAACGTCTTATAGAGAGCATGTTAGACGTGGTTAATTATATATTGACTTTTAATAAATGTGTCAATAAGATGTTTAAGAGGTTGAATGGTGAGTTACACTTATGCAAATATTCATCTTAATAAAAATAAATAATGAAATAACAATAAATTATATCATATATCATGGTATATATATGAATCATTTTTACTTAGGCGAGGATCAATTAAATCCAAAGAAAATCAAGGGATAAGTTAAGGAAAGTCTCGAAATGTTAAGTATTTTATGAAGTTGATCCTTGCTAAAAATGTTAGGAAGTTAACATCTTTTTATCACATTGGTTTCTTCTCCTCTTTTGCTTTAAATATTTTATACGCCATGTTGTTGATTTGATTCAGAATGCAGCAAAACCTATTTAATTAACCTAATTGAAAGTTTATAACTAATTACATGATTTAGTTCTATTAAAAGTCGCTAATTAATACATAGATCTCCCACCCCAAAACAGCTCTCATGTTACAAGTCTACCAACATCAATGTGAACAAAATCTTCAAAAAGTCAAAAACACAGTTTCACCCAGGTTCCACCACCACCACAACAAACCGTTCTTCAAAGATTCGATGCGAGAACTCGTCCCAGGGCTCACGCTTGGGTGAATCTGGGGACGAATTGCATGGAAAATCATGGGGATCAATGGAGGGTATAGTCTGCTGCTCATCAAATTACGTACCTTTATCACCCATTAGCTTCTTGGAGCGAGCAGCCAAGATTTATAGCCACCGGACATCGGTGGTTTATGGGTGTATTAAGTACACATGGGACGAAACGCACCGTAGGTGCGTCAAGCTTGCATCTGCCATTAACCATTTAGGGGTTTCTCGAGGCGACGTCGTAAGTTTTCTTTCTACTCATGTAGTAACCATTAATCATTACTGAAGCTAAAGTTATGGAGTGCAGGTAGCGGCTCTAGCACCAAATGTCCCGGCTATGTTAGAGCTTCATTTCGCAGTTCCCATGGCTGGAGGCATCATTTGCCCTCTCAACAAACGTCTGGATGCAAATATGGTTTCAACCCTTCTCGAACACTCAGAAGCCAAGATCCTCTTCGTCGACTACCAATTATTGCATGTAGCTGAAGAAGCTGTCAATATTCTCAAGAAGATGGATTTAAAACCTCCTCTTATTGTCGTAATATCTGAACAAGACTCCCTGTCTCCCTTGAAACCCACAGGAAAATATGAATACGAATACGAGAGCCTTGTGGAGAGTGGAGTGACTGAATTCTCTATAATCAGACCAAATGACGAATGTGATCCTATCAGTTTAAACTACACATCTGGGACAACATCGAGGCCGAAAGGAGTAGTTTGTAGCCACCGAGGGGCTTATCTTAGCTCCATTGCTGCAGTGTTCATACGTGATATGCGAGAGATGCCTACGTACCTTTGGACGTTGCCTATGTTTCACTGCAATGGATGGTGCTTCACGTGGGGTGTGGCTATCGTTGGTGGCACTAATGTTTGCCTACGACGTTGCGATCCTAAAGATATATTTAATAATATAGTCCTTCACAAGGTGACACATATGGATGGAGCTCCAACTGTGTTGAACATGATTGTGAATGCTCCGATGACTGATCGGAAACCACTTCCACACGAAGTTAAGATCGTAACCGGCGGTGCACCTCCACCTGCGTCAATCATCTCAAAGATAGAGGAGCTAGGGTTTCGTATATCTCATATTTATGGCCTCAGTGAAACGTATGGTCCAGGAACTTTATGTGTGTGGAAGCCCGAGTGGGAAAGGTTGCCTCGTGAAGAACAACTTAAGCTTCAAGCACGACAAGGAGTGAAAACTTTGGTGATGGAGGATGTCGATGTAAAAGATCCTGCAACAATGGAGAGTGTAAAATGTGATGGAAAATCGTTAGGGGAGGTTATGTTTAGAGGGAATGCAGTCATGAGTGGATACTTCAAGGATTTGAGAGCAACCGAAGAGGCTTTTGCCGGAGGATGGTTTCGAAGTGGTGATCTTGCCGTTAAACATCCCGACGGGAATATAGAAGTAAAGGATAGGTCCAAAGATATTATAATCTCCGGTGGTGAAAATATATGCACGATCGAGGTGGAAACTGTGATTTATAGCCATCCTGCAGTTCTGGAGGTTGCTGTGGTTGCACGTCCCGACGATCATTGGGGTCAAACTCCCTGTGCCTTTGTGAAGTTGAAGAAAGGTGTTGATGTTGATGCTCAAGAAATTATTCAGTATTGTCGAGATCGCATGCCACATTATATGGCACCTCGAACTGTTATTTTTGACGATTTGCCAAGAAATGCGACTGGTAAGGTACAGAAGTTTGTGTTGAGGGAGAAGGCAAAGCTTATGGGCAGCCTTTCTGACCGGAAAGTATAAACCTCATTTCCAAGTTTTCATCAAATGTATGAGTGATTCTATCCATGACTTGGGTAGCGTCAAAAATCAAATAATAATGATAAATATTATGTCGTCTATATATGTACGCTTTACATAACATGCATGTTTAGAAATTAATATGGTTATTTTTAGTATATATTTATCAATCTTGGAATCAAAATTGGGTAAGTCTATCTATATTCTAACAACACCCTAATTATTATATTAATTTTAATTTAAATGATTAAAATGATTAAGTAAGAATTTAACCTAATGATTATCTTTTTCCTTATAATTATTAGCTAATAATAAGACCGTCCGAAATGCTTATTACGAACGCGTTCATGGTCTACGTGACCACGAACCACGACCATGCACACCATCCCGCTTCTCCGACTGTTTCTCACGCTTTTCTGACTGTTTCTCACGATCCCACGATGTGCATGCTTCTCAGTCTGTTTCTCACGCTCCGACGACGTTAATTGCATCTCTCTTCTTGATCTGGTCAGTATTGTTAATGACTGTAAACGATGGTTGAAGGTGGCCGTTCGTTGGTTGAAGGTTACCGCCAGTTAGTGGTTGCCGATAGTTTGGTTCTCCATCTCTCTTTCTTTCGTTTTGTCTTCGATGGAAATGTTTGTTGAAGGTGGTAGTTCGTTGGTCGAAGGTTACCACCGGCTAGTGGTTGCATAGGTTTGGTTCTCTATCGGCGGCATCAGTTGTTCGATGGTTCAAGGTGGTGTTAAAGAACATATTTTCTTTGATTATTGTTAATGCATTGCTTAATCTATGCTGTTATTTCTCCTTATATAAAATATTGTGGTTTATTGGTTGCTTAAATGGATTTAATGGTGTTTATGTTCAATGCAATTATAATTTGTATTTTGTTCATAATCTTACAATTTAGTGTTTTTAAAATAAGGGGATATGATTTGGGTAATTACCTTTTCATTTTGTTCACATATGAGTAACTTCATTTTTTTTGTACTCATCTAGGTAACAAACTTGTTCGAAGTGTTCACATATGACCATTATGACCGACTGTAGCAAGTTACAACCGTTTATAACTGTTTATTAGTATCATAACGGTTATTAAATTTGGAAAAATTAATAGTCTTTATATAGTTTTGACTGGCAGTGAGAGAATAATATAAAAGTAATTATTAATAATTTACACAGATTGGTTATTTGTGAAAGTGGCGACCTTGATGAAATTGTTGTAGGTTGCAAATTTGGTTGTAGGACGTTATGGGATGATGAGTTTGAATGTAGAAGTTATTTTCTTAAAAAAGTATGATAAAGGTGGATGAAATGAAAATATATTAGACATTAAATATGAAATTTAACGGGAATATATATTACATAAAAAGAAAATCAATAAATTATATGTATTGAACATCTAATGATAATATTAAATTAAAAGTTTACCGTTTGTGATGTTCGACAATGGTGGGCATGGCAATGTTTTTGATTTGGTTCTTCCATTGTTGGTATTCATATATGTTGTATACTGTATAATGTAAGATGAGGTACATAACGTTGGAAAGAAGAGTAAATGCATAAATGAATATCATAACATACCATAAAAAATGATTATACAAAGAATGGAATTAAAGGATATTGTTAAAGATAATAACGAATTAAAGTTGGTTAACAAATACATAAATATAATTGGAAAACATGTGTTGTGATTTTATGTTAAATAAAAATATGTATCAAAAATAGATGAATTAAATCATTTTTAATAAGATTAAATTAAATGATGGTTTCTAAATTGATAAGGGTACATGATTTTGAAAAGATTTAAAGATAATATTTCCTTATTAAACGATATAATCATAAATGTCTGGATTCTATATATTGAAATATGATAAATATACATATAATTATTTTGGAAAGTGTTTATGATTGACGGTATAATTGGAATGAAATTTGCATAAATAAGAATATAAGATTCATGAAAGAAATTAAAATTTGTAAAGTATGTGCTTATGTTGACAGTTATACCATTGGTCATAAGAAAATTATCTTTAAACTTAAAATAAATTGACAATAATAGATTTGGTCAACATAGTTTGTTATTTAAACTTAAAACAAATTGACAATAATAGACTTGATCAACATAGTTTGTTACGAACAATAAAAAAAATTATTGTTATAAAATCTTGTTTGTAGAATAACAAACTCGGTGGCTTAAGCCAAAAATTAAGGAGATTACCTTTAAACTTAAAACAAATTGACAATAATAGACTTGGTCAACATAGTTTGTTATTTAAACTTAAAACAAATTGACAATAATAGACTTGGTCAACATAGTTTATTACGAACAATAAAAAAAATTATTGTTATAAAATCTTGTTTGTGGAATAACAATAATAATAATATGGTAAATCTGCCATATAAATTTAACACACATGCATTACTTAAGCCACACCACAATTCCATATCATTAATCCAAAAATGAGTAATGCTTTTTGTAATCACACATATTTTCCTTTTTTTTTTCAATGTATTCTATCATTTGGAGTAGTGGGGACAACAACTTCAATCGTCTCCATGCCTTTCCTTTTTTTTTTCTTGCAGTTTTTTTTAATCTTCTTTAGAGAATTTGCACATTCCAGATTATCTACAAAGACTTAAAAGACATATTATATTATGTAATGTAACCATACAAATGAAACAATGCCTTAATGGGAAAAAAAAAGAAACAGGGGTATTTTAGTCAAAAAGTTGCAGATGGCAATGGAAGTTTCCAAAGTTTTTTTTTATCAAACAACTAATATGCATCATAAATAAATCTATATTAAAGTTCAAATGGAAGCTACAAAAACCCAAAGCAATTAATTTCATAAAAAAAATTCCTAATAAGAACTAAAACTTTAAAACTCGTAATAATTGCAAAACTAACCATACATCAGAATATCAGAAGGCAATTTCAAAAAAGTTAATTTCAAATTCAGATTCATTCAGGTATGATTTTTAATTTTCTGGCAACAGATAGGGATACATTAGGCAATATCAATCGAAATTTTTATTAGCAAAATCAACAGAAGATACAGTAGGCAATATCAGTGACATTTGAATTAGCAAAATCAATAGAAGATAAAGCAGGCAAGATCGATAACATTTTTTATTAGCAGAATTGAGACAAAAAAAATTAAAAAGCATGCGTACATTGAGAAGAAGAAAAGCGCACTGGGAATAATCTTTGGCAGTCAATCTCAATTTCAAGTTGTTGGTCACAAACACGACGTAGGAGATGCATTGATGGAGAAGATAAGTGGGTCGTTATATATAATAAGATGACTTAATGATCATTGATTTTGAGGAGAAAGAACATGGATAGAAATTGGAGAGATCATCAGCTCTTGATATTATCTTCATCAGAGAGATAAATAGGAAGAGAGCAATCCGTATTTTGGAGGAAAAATGGTTTTAGACGGTAACAAAAGGCGTATTTGTAATTCCCTTTTGTTATGATGACATCAGCGAAATTGATCTAGTGGTTTAAAATAATCAATAAAAAACATTGAAGGGGCCATATTGTTTTAGGTGATGTAATTAAGTTTCTGGTTTAATATATATATATATATATATATATATATATATATATATATATATATATATATATATATATATATATATATATATATATGGGAAAAGGGAATATACATTACAACCCCACCTAAGCTTAGCTACTAAACCTCTTGAAAATACATTGTTTTACTATATAAAGATCACGGTTAATGGATTCACGATTAATACTTCAAGATGTAAATTCAAGATCGACACAATAGGATTTAGGGTTTAGGGTTTAGGGTTTAGGTTTAGGGTTTAGGGTTTAGGTTTAGGGTTTAGGGTTTAGATTTAGGGTTTAGGGTTTAGGTTTAGGGTTTAGGGTTTAGGTTTAGGTTTAGGGTTTAGGGTTTAGATTTAGGGTTTAGGGTTTAGGTTTAGGGTTTTGGGTTTAAATTTAGGGTTTAGGGTTTAGGTTTAGGGTTTAGTAATGTTCACTTGAGTGAAGTAATAAAAGATAATTGAAGAAAGAAAACAGAAATGGTAAAACGATAATGAAAGAAAGAAATGTTATGGAGGATGATATATTAACCAAGTGAAACCAAATCGGGTATATTTAGCATGTTAAAACGACATATTTTAGAGGTTTAGTACCTAAGCTTAGGTGAGGCTGTAATGTATATTCCCTATCCTATATATATATATATATATATATATATATATATATATAGATTTTGTAATATTTAGGTTGTGTTAATTACTTTGTTTTACACTAGCCGAGAGTATATAGGAAGTGATTTTGTAGTGAATTTCAGGTTGTAAATTGTTTTGAATAACTGGTTAACATTAATAAAAAGAACTATACAAGTATTGTGTATGTATGTATGTTTTTTTATGATAAAATTTATAGCTATTATTTTTATTTAGTTAGTTATGTGTGTTTGTTTTCGGTGAGTTTGGCGAAAGATATAGAACAAATCATATAAAATCAATGTAGTCTTTTATTTTTTCAATAAATTAAACATCAATTCATAGAATTTTTTATGATTTAACTTCAAAATCTTGGATTTTAGTTTGAAATGCAACGAATGGGTTTAGTAGGTAACTTTGCTGATGTGACAAATTTTATTAAAAAAAGATTTAATTTATGATGTGATGTTAGAAAAATTATTTTTGTTTATTAATTATATATATATATATATTAAAATTATCCTACCTTAGCTACAGTAATCTTCCTTCACTTTGGGCAAAACTGGTCCCGTGAGTATGGGTGATGTTGCAATTCTATCTATTTTCTTTTACCTTCCAATTTTGCCACGATACTTTGGGCAAAACTGGTCCCTATATTTTGCTGTGTTTGTCTGTTTAGTATTTTCTTACATTCCTCATTTCTGTCATTGTTGGTCCTTATATTTTCTTATTGTGTTCATTTCTGTCAAAGGGGTTTCTTTTCATTTTAACCCCTGGACTTTTTGTGTTTATGGGTTTTGTCAAATTTGATCTCTGGTCAAATAATATATGCATCCTGCTCACTATATGGTCAATGGTGGTGGCTGGAAAGGCTTACTCATAGGTACGTGTCGACTTCTCCTTCTCCACCGTTTTCTTCTCCAATGAAATGCTTACAGATTATCTTCTCCCTCTCTCTCTCTCTCTCTCTCTCTCTCTCTCTCTCTCTCTCTCGATCAAAGGCTATTAGGTAGCACCAGATGACGTTCCACCGGACCACAAGTACTATCTATTCGTATGATCGTATCTTCACTTCAGATACGTTATAGCTCTAACAATTTCTAATTCGATGGTTTGTTGAATTCAAATTTTCAGATTTCCTTCTATGTAGATCGGCTATCGGCTTCTTACTAGGGATAACCATCTCCTACGTGATTTTGCGTCGATTGAAAGCTGGAGGTGGTGTCACAGCTTGATCCGGACGTAGTAGTGGTGGTGAAATCGAAAGCTGTAGTAGGGGATATCAGATGTAGACACCTGCATCAGTACCGATTTTTCTTTATTTACTTAAATTTATCCTCATTCGTGATGTTATAGTCTTATTCAGCCTGCATCATCTTCTTTTCCACCAGTACAGATTTATGATTTGTTTTTATGAACCAGACTGAACAAAGACGGAGGCTGCATCATCTTCTTTTCCACAGGTACAAATTTTTGTTTATTTACTTATATATGATTTATCCATCATCTATAATCCTCATAATAGTTTTTAAACCAACTTAGGTTACTAGAACTTAGGTGACCACATTAGAAATCAACAATTTCACCTGTTATGGTTCTTTCCGATTTTGCCCTTCCTCTTGTGTACAAACCTAGGGTTCTGTTTTGTGGGATACCAGGTGCTGGGCTGGTAAGTTTTTATCATGGGTTTGATATGATATATATTTTTTATTATATTAATGGTGGAATGAGCGTTATTTTTATTAATTTTTTTTTTCAAAAAGGGTATCAACAATCTGAAAACTCTTCATCGTTTTCTTACCCAAATCAAGTCCTGTTTTCGAACTACTCTGTGAACTATTCTTCTGGTAGAGTACTTTGGAAGCCAATTAAATCCTAGAATGAGAAGCCATAAGCGATGTATGACCAAAGATTCAGAATAAAATGGTCATTTTTTTAAGAATCAATGAGGTAGTATTGATATTGTGTATGCATTTGTCTGTTGAACAGATTCCAATTACCTTCTATGATCCATCAAGGTCATCAACATCTTCTCATATCTCACATTCAGACCGAACATCTTCTCAACCTGCTCAATCTTATGCTCCAGTGGTTCAAATAATCATTGTAATTACATATTCCAATATGGAGATGGAAGTGGAACATCAAGTTACCTGGATGATTTTTTAATTTAAGGTTATATTTGTTGCTATTTAAGATAAAAGGGCCGATTCTGGAAATAAAAAGTAATTTGGATTATTCATAGTCTGCATCCTCTTATTCTCTTAAGTAAAATTATTACTTTCCTTTGATCTCTCAGATTCCAAAATATAAGTTGGATTATACAAAAATGATCTAACATATGCCAACAACATTCCAACTCCATCTATTTTGAGATTTTCGTTGAGCCACACACTTCAGGTACAATTCTCGACTTTCCCCTCTCAGTAGACACACTTATCTGTGATGAATCTGTGGAATTTGTGTGACTGATGAATGTTTTGAAGCCCGAATTTGTGTGGAATTTTCGTTTAGCTTTTGTCAAAATTTGTGTTTAATCTGTATAATTGAATGTATTTTATCTTAATACTTGAATGAGTTGAATGTATTTAATCTGTGACTTATCTGTGAATCTGTGGTGAAATGACTAAAAATCTGAAATCTATGGAATATAGTCTTATACATCTTCATCTTAGCTTATGTTATGATAATCTTAGCTTTTGTTATGAATCAGTTGAATGTATTCAACATACTACATCTTAAAATAAAAGCAAAAAGGACTTTAGGAATAGTGTGTTACATTTGCAATTACAGAATGTAATTAGTCGGGACAGTGAGACGAGGGCCACGTCACAACCACTCACTAATTACAGAACTGAGCCTAAGCATCATTATATTGCAGTTACATTTTTTAATTTCTTTTTCTTCAGGTGATTATCATTGGATAGTTCGAATTTTAGTTATTAGTGTTTTTTCTAAATGAAATATTTGATCATTTTATATCGGTTGATTCTTAAAGTTGTGAATTGGGATAAGAATAGTGTGTATTTACGTTCTTTTTATGTTCATATTTTTTTGGGTTTCATTTATCTTCGTGGGAGCAAAAGGAAAAGGATAAAAAGCATTAGTGTCTTTATGTTGTGCTTTTTTTTTCATCGACTTCAAGCCATTGCTACTTAGGAGGTGCAAAGCTTTCAAAGGCTAATCAAGGAATCATGGAAGGCTATGTTGATTTCGCTTTGGAAAGATAATGTTAGTAAGTATTCATTATAGATTATATAGGTAGATTGAAATATAAAAGTGTGTTGACATTTTCAAATTTGATTTTTTGAGAGTGCATTGCTCTTTTTGTCTATATAGTTACATTGAAATGCAAAACCTCATTCATCACACCAGATTATTCAGGCCTTTTAACCTCTCTTTTGCCTCCAAACTTTTGTCAAATTGTACATAAAAAGGCTGGTAAGTCTGTGGCTAATTTTTTTCCCTTTTGGATCCCATCAAGTTTTCTTTAGGATTGTAGATAACTAAGAAGCTAACTTTGCACCTGTACTGCATCTTTTCATGTTTCTTTTGCAGTTTCTTTTGTATTTTTTTAATTAATTACATAAATATGCATAATTATTTAAACATTTGGATCTAATTATTATTATTTATATTTCTTGCAGACTCCTCTCCATTCCAGAGGAAACTTTGGCGGAGTTCCTTTTAAAGGCTACAAGAACTTTTGTTGATTGAGTCTAGATGCCTGGGAGGAAGGTTTTTTTTAACTATTTATTGAATTAATTCGCATAAATCTTGATTAAAAATGTATAATTTTTTTATAAAAAATTGGATCTTTTTATTTTATTGTAGCCTGGTCCGGATTCTGTTGGGACCCACCAGGTATTTGATAAAATGTCACAGCCAACTCTAGCTTTTCTTGCTTAGTTTGGTTTCTTAATCCAATTTTTGTGTTTCAATAATATGTGGATCCATGAAAAACTGATGATGTGGTTGTAATATTGAATATGGTGGTGCTAAAATTGATGATGATTCTTGGTTGTAACTTTCAGGTGTGGAGCCATAGACATTTGAACAGTACCTTTGTGAAGCTGTTTTCATCCTTGCAGGTTGTCCACATCAAGTTAGAAATACACAGGTAAGATTAGATCATGCTCAAGTCTTTTTTTGTGACTTAATTTAGAAAGCCATACAATTATATTATTGGTTCATATATGAATTATGGTATACAATCATCCATTAAAGTGGCTCTTGACATTGTGTCACCATATTATTTTTGATACGATAATATAGGTCCAGGATGCTCCTTAATTGTATTCAGAGGTTCGGAGGAGTTAGGACCATTTTCCTGAATGGGAATGATTCCAAGGTGAATGGGAAAGATGATGACATCACCAAGGAGAAGAAAAACACTGGAGGATGTTGTCAAGGTGTGAAGATGAGTTTTACAAAGAGTAATTTTGGTAATGACACCTTTCCTCATGCTCCTACCAACTCACATGGTCAAAAATTTAAAATTGAACTGTTGGAATAGTATTTGTTTTATTTTAGTTTGCTAAATCTAGATGCACTTTTATGTACAAAGTTGTTAACCAAGAAAATGAAAACATGATGCTATAATCAATATTTAAATAAAGGTACAATGTATATTTCTTGCACTTGTAGTTAGCTATTTTTAAAAGTTCCTTGCTATAACAATTTATATGTTGTAGCTATTGTAGCCATCAGGTGTCCATTGGTGGTACAACAGGTTACTTAGCTGTTGCCTTTTAAAACCAATCAAACCAAGATGAATATTTCTGAAATGGAGTTGTTTTTAATTGTATTTCAAAAATGTGTGATTAATTCTCAGCCTTTTGGTTTCTTTCTTTCTTAACCTAATGTAATGAATTCTTTTGAGTATCCTACTCTAACCCCTCACAACTTGATTAATATAATGAAATGCATGTGTAACCTATATATTTCTAAACACAACTTATTCCACATGCACAACACAAATACTTCACAAACATATTCTGCCCCTTGCGAAGCAAGGGATAACCATCTAGTTTATTTATAAGATACTTTATTTATATTCGTCAAGAAGAACGGTTATATTGGTCTGTTATTAAAAGGCCAAATACATCCTGTAAGATTAGCCAACCAAAGAGTCTTTCTTAATTGAATGACATATCAAAAAATAAAGGCTCCTCAAAGGTTATTAATCCTAAATAGAACTCCATTAGATGCACCAAGTGACTTAAAAATGCACTCTTTGCCAATAAATCGTATTAGAAAACATTAAAGGGTGTGTTTGTTTTTTCTCTGCAGATCTGCGTGGGCTCTTTTGTCTGCGCGGCGCAGACCACGCGCAGACTTAAAAGTTTGCAGTGTGTTTGTTTTTCTGAAGTGCGCAGACATAAAAACGTCTGTGCGAGGTCTTCACCACACAGACTTGGGCCGACCTCCTAAAGTCTGCGAAGTGTTTTTAACCTAAAAAAAAACGCGTCCTTCTTTTGTTTCCGCCTCCATCGTCAAAACTTCCCACCTGACAGAACCATTGACCACTCCATCTTCAATCCGTCGTCGACCATCACCTCCGATCAGCACCCCCGTCGCCGCCCTCCTCTCCGATCGAAGGCGTCCAGCGACCAGGCGACATCTCCGATCCAGGCCACCAGCGAACAAGTTTCGTCATTTTCCTTACGTTTTTTTTTCAGTTCCAACATGAAATTAAGGATTAATCTTGCTGGGAAAACTCTCTAATGCACTGAAATTCTTGTTTCTTGCTTCAAATTCTTGTTAAATGTTGTTGAAAATTGTTATTTGGTGAAATTGTTGTTTGATTGTTTTTTTTTTGGCTGAAATGGTTATGATTGTTGCTGAAAATAATCTTTTTTTGCTGAAATTGTTGTTAAAATGTGCTGAAATCAACCTTATTTCTTGATTAATATATGAAAATTTGTGCTGAAAATGTGAAATAATGTTGTGAATGTTGTGATAGGAGGCTGAAAATACTTTTTATTGTTTCAAAATGTTGTTGAATGTGCTAAAAATTGTTGTTGAATGCGTTGAAAATCGTTATTTTGCTTTAGAATTATGAAATAATGATGTGAATGTTTTGATTTTGCTGAAAATACTCTTTATTATCTCAAATTGTTGTTGAATGTGCTTAAAATTGTTGTTGAATGTGTTGAAAATCGTTGTTTGGTTTTGGAAATATGAAATAATGATGTTAGTTGTTGATTGTTTATTGTTATTTGGTTTTGAAAATACTCTTTATTGTTTCAAATAATTATTTTTTTGTTGGAATGTGTATGATATGCAATACCTTATGAAATCATATTTGTCAATTTGTGAATGCTACAATACCTTATGAAATTATTATTGTCTATGATATATTGCTTATTAGAAATGGGAGAAAAACAATAATGGACCAATGAGCATTAAAAATGCTTATTGGATACTTGTATTGAAGAAGTAGAGAGTGAAACATCCCAAAAATACAACCCAAAAATTTCGTTTGAAAACTCTACTAAACCATCATATCATATATTAAAAGATAAATCCATGGATCATGCATCTCAAAAATGTCATAATAAATTTATCAAAACAACTGATGTCAAAACATATCAAAATATCCGAATAAAACTCCTAGGACTAACTGAAGCTGTGGTGTGTGCCATGCCATCATCCCGAGCTCTTCCCCTTACTAGCGGAAGTACCTGAAACCAAAAACTGAAACTGTAAGCACAAAGCTTAGTGAGCTCCCCCAAACTACCACATACCATACAATAACATATAAAGCAACTACTAGGCCTTGCCCACTGCATCGGACCGAAGTCCGGAACTAACCAGGGCCTTTCCCTCTGCATTGGACCGAAGTCCGGAAACTGCATCAGACCGAAGTCCGGAACTAACCAGGGCCATGCCCTCTGCATCGGACCGAAGTCCGGAACTGACTGAACATAGCATAGCATAATCATAACTACTAGCATAAACACATATACTGCATACTGCATCAGACCGAAGTCCGGAACACATAACACAAAGATATACTTGAATCACAAAGACATCAAGCACACTGAACTACTGCATCAGACCGAAGTCCGGAACTACTGCTAACTACTCGGGCCGACATTGTGGCCGTAGACCCGTTCCTACTGGAAGGAAACTCACCTCGTAATGCTGGCTGTTGAGATGATAAATCTGAAACTGTCTGACTGCTGCTCCGGAACTCCCCGGCTACAAATCCCATAAACACTAAATCAGATACTGATAACTACTCTCAGGGTAAAATGAATATTTTACCCCTAGTCAAAGTCAACATCCTGGTCAAAGTCAACTTTCAGTTGACTGGACTGGCCGAGTTGGACCGCCAACTCGCCGAGTCCCTATCATCCTTTCTAATCCTCTACCTGCTTCTACTCGTCGAGTTTGGCAAAGGATCGACGAGTTCCTCTTCGATACTAACATCTAGTTCATCTTCATCTGACTCGCCGAGTTGTATGAACAACTCGTCGAGTCCTCCTTCATCCTATGAATGAGATCAGTCCTTGACTCGTCGAGTTGTATGAACAACTCGTCGAGTCCCTCCACTACTAGATCTGAGCCTTAACTCACCGAGTCCATTACCTACTCACTGACTCCACCTTAAACTCTCAAATGGGGAAAATTGGGGACTCACGACTCGACTCGTCGAGTCTGAAGAACGACTCGCCGAGTCCCATGCATGTCATTACTAAACAGTCAATTCTGCTCGAATCCAGTGCATTCCATTCATAGATCTGGGCCCCTAGGGCTGGTTTTTCACATAAAGTTTCTAACTTTACGTGCATGCATGCTAATATGAAGCTCAAATACCCAAAATAAGCTAAAGGAAGAGATCTAAGCTTGGAATGGAAACTTGGCTCAATAAAGGTGGCAACCTTGAGCTTAAGAGGCTCTGGAAAGCTTAGATCTGAAGTCCATTCATCATATTAACTCTTAATTCGACCTTAAGGTCTAGAAAGGGCTCAAAATCAACAAGAGCAAACTTCTCAAGAGATCTAATTGATAATAAGCAAAGATTCGAGCTTGATACCTCAAAGGGGACTGAAATGCCACCAGAAGTCTGGATCTACTTGCTCCCCTTGAATACTTCTCTTCTCTCTTCTTTCCCAAATCCCCAAGATGCACTAAAACCTTCACAAGTGAGAAAATGCTCCAAAAATGCTTAAGAACGGCTAGGGTTTCATATGGGACTCTTTGTGGGTGAGGGAGGCTGGTCTTGGGGCACATAAGATGTTTAAATAAGGTGAAAATCCTTGAAATTAGGGTTTCATCCAAACTGGTAGACTCGCCGAGTCCGGGAATATGGACTCGTCGAGTTGCCAACTTAAAACGCGTGCAAAATCCGCTTCTACTCGACGAGTCGGGCTACTGACTCGTCAAGTATCCCTTAAGAAATGAAAATTACTTTTTTTTAAATCACATACCAGAAATGGGGCGTTACAACTCTCCCCCACTTATCTTAGACTTCGTCCTCCAAGTATGCTGCTGCTGAATCTATAAATATCTTTGGGTAATGCTCGCTCATTTCCTCCTCGGCCTCCCACGTCCATTCTGAACCCTTCCGGTGCTGCCACTGCACCTTCACTAGCTGGACTACCTTGTTCCTCAAGGTCTTCGTTTTCCGATCCAAGATCGCAACGGGCCTCTCAATATAGTTCAGGCTGCTATCAATCTGAATATCCTCCAAGGGTACAACTACTGACTCGTCCGCCAAACACTTCCTCAACTGAGAAACATGGAAAGTGTTGTGGATCTGGCTAAGCTCTGCTGGAAGATCCAACCGATAAGCAACCCGACCCACCCGGGCCAAAACCCTAAACGGACCAATGAACCTGAGGCCCAACTTTCCCCTCTTCCGGAACCTGATAACACCCTTCCAGGGTGATACCTTCAGGAGGACCATATCGCCCACCTGAAACTCCAAATCCGAACGCCACCTGTCGGCGTAACTCTTCTGCCGACTCTACGCAGTCTGCAGTCTGCTACGGACCTGCTGGATCAACTCTGTGGTCTTGAGTACCACCTCTGTACTCCCCATGACTCGCTGAACGATCTCACCCCAACAGATTGGGGTCCTGCACTTCCTCCCGTAGAGCATCTCGAAGGGAGGTCGGTCTATACTGGAATGATAGCTGTTGTTATACGAAAAATTCCGCTAACGGAAGATACGTATCCCAACTGCCACCGAAATCTAGTACACATGCCCGAAGCATGTCCTATAGAGTCTGAATCTTCCTCTCGCTCTGTCCATACGTCTGAGGGTGGAAAGCGGTGCTGAAATGGAGACGAGTACCCATCTCGTCATGAAACCGCTTCCAAAATCTGGAAGTAAACCGGACATCTCGATCTGATACTACTGATACAGGTACTCCATGCCGTGCCACTACCTCGCGCACATAAATATCGACTAGCTTCTCGGCCGATATGCTCTCCTGCATCGGTATGAAATGTGCGCTCTTGGTCAGCCGATCCACTGTGACCCAAATCGAATCAACTCCACGTGCGGTCCTGGGAAGCTTAGTGATGAAATCCATAGTGATATCCTCCCATTTCCACACGGGAATGTCTAACGGCTGCATCTTGCCGTGGGGTCTCTGATGCTCCGCCTTGACCTTCCTGCAGGCCAGGCATCTCTCCACGTACCAAGCTACGTCCCGCTTCATGCAGGGACACCAATAGTCGGGTCGAAGATCTCTGTACATCTTCGTCGCCCCTGGGTGAATGGAGAACCGAGACTTGTGGGCCTCATCCATCAGTACCTGCCGTACTCCTCCCCAGTACGGTACCCAAACTCTCCCATGAAGGGTCAACAATCCTCGAATGTCATAGTCAAAGGAAGCTACTCGGCCCACAATCCTCTCACACTTCTGCCTCTCCTCCTTCAGGCCCTCAACCTGTGCCTCTCTGATTTGCTCCAACAATGGAGTAATCACTGTCATCCTCAGACATACATCCCTGATCGGGGCTGCTACCACCTTGCGGCTCAGGGCGTCGGCCACTACGTTGGCCTTGCCCGGATGATAAAGGATCTCACAGTCATAATCCTTTACCATGTCCAACCATCGGCGCTGCCTCATGTTCAGATTCGGCTGATCCATGAGGTACCTCAAACTCTTGTGATCCGTGTAAATGATACAGCGGACCCCATAGAGGTAATGTCTCCAAATCTTGAGGACGAACACCACCGCCCCCAGCTCTAAATCGTACGTCGGATAGTTAGCCTCGTGAGGCTTGAACTGTGTAGAGGCGTAAGCTATCACATGGACTCGCTGCATCAAAACCGCTCCCAAACCTGTAATCGAAGCGTCACAGTAGACTACAAAATCCTCTACTCCCTCTGGCAGGGTAAGAATCGGCGCCTCACACAATCTCTGTCTGAGGGTCTCAAATGTGTTGGATTAATGTCTAAGTCCATAACTATATTTGGTATGTACTTGACCCGACCCGGCATGGTCCATTTGGGTTGCACTTCACCGGCACAATTTATATGGATAGTCTTTTGAGAATAGTATATTTATGATTTATATTAATATATTATAAGTTCTAATATATTAATATGGAATCATATTATTTAATTAGTATTGATCAAGAATTAATTTAGAATTAATTAAGTGATCAAAAAGAACTAATTAAATATGGACTCTTATATATATATGGAATGGGCCAAGTTCATTTAGGTTGGGCTAAGCTTTCATGGATGGTCCATGGAGCTTTTAACCCATGGATCCTATGTAAATGAAAGGTCATGGGTATTAGGGTTTACATGGATGTAACCCTAATCCTCCATAATATATAAAGGGGTCCTTGGCTCACAAAATTGGCACAAGTGTGTGAAAATAAGAGTGGACCGATTTTAGTGTTGCATGTACACCATAGGAGTGTTAGAATGCTCAAAACCCAACAATGGTGTCAGAGCCATTGGTTGTTTTCTGTTATATTGATGCAAATGTTTTATTTTCAAGTTGAAAAAAAAGGAAAAAAAAACATGACGTTTGTCAAATTTTAAGATAATTACTTGTTTTGTGAAAAACGAATTATTTGTAAAATTTGAATCATTTGTTATATGAGTTGAATTAGGTCAAATTTAGTAAAAGATAAAATGATATGATTATTTTATTAGTTTTAAAAGTTTGATCTAAATGTTTTAAGGAGTTACATATTTTGTCATAAAATTTTGGAGGTCAAAAGTTTTTTTTTAAAGTTGTGATCTTAAGGGTTTTTGAAACTTCCATAAGTTATGGATATGAAAGTTTTTTTAAAAAAAAAAAAATTTGATTCAAAGTTTTTATGGAGTTACAAAATTTGGTGTTAATGTTTTAAAGAATTCCATAACTTGTTCTTAAGTTATGGAACATGGAAAGTTTCATCATAAAACACCATTAATTCCATATGTTATGGAATCCAAAGGTTTTCAAAAAATTACAAAACTTGCCCTCAAGTTTTGGAATTTGAGAAAAGTTTTTTATGAAAAAAAGAATTGAATTCTAAAACTCTTGGGTTCATAACTTAAACAATTAATTAAATGGTTTTAATTTTGAGTTTAATAATTGGAATTATGATGTTTTGTTGAATAGTTCAAATTAACTCTTATGAACTTTATTAATAGTTAATTAAAGCGTTTAATTAAAAGAGTATTATTAATCCATAAATATATGGTTTGAGTTTAATTAAATTAAAAGTCTAGTTTAATTAATAGATTAAACCACCAAGTATTTTAAATGTCTAAAATACACCCTTATACTATTATAATATTAAAAGTTTAATATATTATATGTATAAGAGCAAGTCGTCTTACCATTAGTAGGCCTCATTCACGAAGCCGGTCTATAAGGGGGGTATAAGGTTACTGCCTATAAAATGGCAGTTTAATGGGTGTCAACTCTCACTCACCGCTTCCTTGACCGGTGGAGGGTCGTTAGCCGAACAGGTAGGACAAGGACTATAATTCTCCCTTCATTATAAGTATAATGATAAATACTAAGTAACTAAACACTTATAAATTCCCAATCTTAGTTACTTAGGAAAATGTGAATAAGGTGCTAATCCATGAAATTACACTTTGCACTTTGTTTAAGCTGTTAGTGGAGCGTGTGTGGTTAACCGGCACACTAACCTGGACTTAACAAGGTAGGCAAATGGTAACTTAATGTTTATCATAGTATCGTTGGAGCGTGTGTGGTTAACCGACACATCGATTGAGGGGTAAATATTAAGGGTACCAAGTATATTTGCATGGTTACTTCACACCTTGTTTTGTGATCCTCGGCATCCCAGTCACAAAACCTGAAGGGCACACTCGAGATTGAAACATGCCATTGAAAAGTTCAATGAATCTCAAAAGAATCTAGGAGTTTCAAAACCAATTAAAACCTAATAATACATTTCGTTTATCTTGGTGGAAATTGGTGAATCGTCATTCACCTACCTTCAAATATTTTATAGCTTGGATTACGACATCTCTCTTCCAAGTTATAAAATAGTTTGTTGGGTCCTAGCCTTAATATATCATATTGGGTGTTATATTAAGGACTTAAATCAACTTTACGTGAATTTCTCCCATTGTTGATGTCTGGTTTAGACAACAATGATCTTCCCAAACCAAGCTTTCCTAATGAATATGACTTCCCGAGTTTGGCTCATGGAAGTCATACTTCTCTTCCTCCACCTCCTCCAATTATTCTCCCTAACCCACAAGTTCAAGGTCACTCAAGCCCTAATGGCAATCAAGGTCTATGTGTGATCACATCTTAGAGATGAAGTCACATATTGACAAGCCGGGAGAGTTGGGTGTCAAAGTCTTGAGAAAGTTGGATGTTCAATCACTTTCTAAGTCACATAGTGAGTTCCTTTGGGACTACTATGAAACAGACTATGACATGAACCTTAATGATCATATCTATTTGCTTGGTGCTGCTGAATCAGCAATGATTTGGAACGATAGTAAAGCAAATTTGATTAGAAGATCAACTTCCCAAAAACTTTATGGACAGTGACAATGGTGACACTGGAAATCCAGAAACAACATTCTCTTCCCAATGGAAAGGGATTGGCCATAGTCAATCCGGTTGACCAAATGGTAAAGAGAAAGGCTAAGTCTGAGATAGTCCCATTACCAAAGGGTCCATATGTTTATTTTGCCAAAGGAAGGGGCATTGATTGCAAAGCTGCCAAATTTACCTAAGGATGTTAAAGTCAATAAGTTTGACTCTACATCAGGTAGAGCCCATTATCTAACTCTGTTAAGTTCTATTCTGAGATCCTCATTACATGATGTGACTGGGTCACATGTTGATGTTTTAAGAATCAAAGAATAGAGAGAAATCTTAAAGGAAGTATATGTTGATTCTGATCGCGAAGGTTGATTTCGATCGCATCAGAATTTTGAGCAGTTGCTTAAGAAGTTATGATATATTGCTAAGGAATAGATAACAACAATTTTCCATGTGGATTGTAAGGATAAGTTTTTCCGCAAAGTTTTAAAATAAAAGAAAATTGTTTAATTTTATTTATTTGAAGTATCCTTACAATGGAATTTGTGGAAAATTGTTGCTTATATGATTCCACTGACAGCAATATTGGAAAATGGATTTGATTCTTTCATTTGTGGTAGTGTCTATATTTACCAAATCAGGAAAGGTCCTCTGTAACACCCAAAAATTCAAGCCAAATTTAAACTTTCAAAACATGTCGAATTTATCAAAACATTACAACTTTGTTTTCAAAATACATTTATATCAGAGTTTTCCCAGAAACATAACATAATAGGAGGAGCTGTACGATCATGCCTTCGCCTTGCCGCGATCCCCTGATGTACCTGAAACAATAAACTGAAACTGTAAGCTCGAAAGCTTAGTGAGTTACCCCCAAAATACCGATATACATACAGTCCACATAACCATGTCACACCATGACATATCATAACAAACCGAGCAGAACAGCACATAACGGGTCCACAGATTTACAGACTGGAATACCCCTGGGCCCACAGTGTGAGTCTGGAATGCCTACCGGGCCCTCAGCTCAAATCTGGATTGCCACCGAGCCCTCAGTACGAGTCCGGAATGCCTACCGGGCCCTCAGCTCGTATCTGGAATGCCACCGAGCCCTCAGTACGAGTCTGGAATGCCTACCGGGCCCTCAGCTCGTATCTGGAATGCCACCGAGCCCTCAGTACGAGTCTGGAATGCCTACCGGGCCCTCAGCTCGTATCTGGAATGCCACCGAGCCCTCAGTACGAGTCTGGAATGCCTACCGGGCCCTCAGCTCGTATCTGGAATGCTCCCAAGTCCTCAGTATGAGTCTGGAATGCCTATCGGGCCCTCAGCTCATATCTGGAATACTCTAGGGTTTGTTGGCTACCGCACGGAGCAGTACAACCTCAACCCATCCCACATAACATATCAACATGTAACAGATAATGCACATACAGACAATCAATCAGTATCACAGGTAGTCCTACAGACCTACCCTCTAGCGTATCAAACTAGCATGCATAACTAACTCATACTCAACATAATACAACTACTAGGATATCATATCCAATGGGCCGGCCTTGGTGCCTTAGACCCCTTAGTATAGTGAGGATAACTCACCTCGCAACTGTCGTCGGAAATAAGAAGGCTCTACTCCTGGGTCCAACACGAACTCCACCACCTATAGGTACCATACAAACCTTTTTCATAAATCTCCCAATTACCAGAAACCATCAGAAGTCAACTGGTCAACTCTTGGTCCAAGTCAAAGTCCACAGTCAAAGTCAACAGTCTATGTTGACTCGACTCGTCGAGTGCAGATCACCGACTCGTCGAGTCCTTCCTGAACTCGAGAAGTCGTGAAATCCTTGATTGGCTCGTCGAGTTCCCTTTTTAACTCGTCGAGTTCATACGTGGCCAAGATTTGGAAGAAACCCTAGCCAACTCGCCGAGTTCAAGGCAATCTTCAACGAACTCGCCGAGTTGCTCAACCAACTCGCCGAGTTCACGGCTATGTTCATAGGACTCGCCGAGTCCAGCGTTCTACTCGCCGAGTTCATTCAGTCCTTTTTCCATACAGACCTGGTTTGAGCCATGTAGCGGCTCCAAACCACAGATCTAGGCTTCTAGGGCATGCTTATCACGTAAAGTTGCAAACTTTACATGCATGCATAGCTTTAAGGGCTCCAAATGTCAAAACTAAGCTCTTAATGGGGTTCTAAGCTCAAGAGGGACCTCAATCACGAACATAACTGAGACTTTACAACTCTAGAAGGTAATGAGGGTCCAGATCTGAAGTGTAGCCCAACCATAAGGTTTCTCTACCAAGGATTTGGGGTTTTAGGGCTTAAAAGCAACAATTTAGGGACAAACAAGATCTAATAGATCAATAATCAAGATGGAAACTTTATTACCAGAATGGGTGACCACAAATGAATGTGTTCTGGATCTAAGTCCCCTTCCTTGAGCTCTTCAACCCCTTCCTTCTTCCACTTGCTCCAATGTGCACCAAAAGTCCCTTCACAAGGCAACAATCACTCAAACTCACCAATGGAGACTAGGGTTTAGATAAGGAATGCTCTGAGGGTGATGGAGGCTGAGATGGGGCTATAAGGACGTTTAAATAGGGTGCAAACCCTAAGGATTAACGTTTCCTCCTGACTGGCCTACTCGCCGAGTCCAGGCGTGGACTCGCCGAGTAGATCACTTAAAGCCCGCGTCCAATTCGACATCTACTCGGCGAGTTAGGGCTACAACTCGCCGAGTAGCTCTTACAAAAAGAAACATTTAATCAATTTAAATACGTACCAGGAACGGGGCGTTACAATTCTCCCCCACTTGTCTCAGACTTCGTCCTCGAAGTCTGCTGCTGCTGCATCTGAAAACAACTCCGGGTAATGCCCCCGCATCTCCTCTTCGGACTCCCATGTCCACTCTGAACCCTTCCGGTGCTGCCACTGCACCTTCACTAACTGAACCACCTTGTTCCTCAAGGTCTTCGCCTTTCGATCTAAGATCGCAACTGGTCTCTCGATATAATTCAGGCTGCTATCAACCTGAATATCCTCCATGGGTACTACTGCTGACTCGTCCACCAAACACTTCCTCAACTGAGAAACATGGAAAGTGTTGTGGATCTGGCTAAGCTCTGCCGGGAGATCCAATCGATAGGCGACCCGACCCACCCGGGCCAAAACCCTAAAAGGACTAATGAACCTGGGGCCCAGCTTGCCCCTCTTTCGGAATCTGATGACACCCTTCCAGGGTGATACCTTCAGGAGGACCATGTTACCCACCAGGAACTCCAACTCGGATCGGCGTTTGTCGGCATAACTCTTCTGCCGACTCTGAGCGGTCTGCAAACGCTGTCTAACCTGCTGGATCTTTTCGGTAGTCTGCAAGACTACCTCCGTACTACCCATCACCCTGTGCCCAACTTCGCCCCAACAAACCGGGGTGCGACATCTCCGCCCGTACAACATCTCGAATGACGGGGCGCCAAGGCTAGAATGATAGCTGTTGTTGTAGGCGAACTCCACAAGCGGTAGGTGAGAATCCCATCTCCCACCGAAATCAATGACACATGCCCGCAACATGTCCTCGAGGGTCTGAATAGTCCGCTCGCTCTGGCCGTCTGTTTGCGGGTGGAATGCTGTGCTGAAGTGCAGTCGCGTGCCCAGCTCCTCGTGAAACTTTTGCCAGAAGCGGGAGGTAAACCTGACATCCCGATCAGAGACAATGGAGACAGGAACCCCATGGCGAGACACGATCTCCCGAACGTACAATTCGGCCAATTTCACGGCCGATGAGCCCTCTCGTATAGCCAAGAAATGGGCACTCTTGGTCAATCGATCCACGATGACCCATATAGCATCAAACCCCTTTGCCGTCTTCGGCAATTTGGTAATAAAATCCATCGTGATCTGTTCCCATTTCCACATGGGAATCTCTAGGGGCTGCAGCTTTCCATGCGGCCACTGATGCTCGGCCTTGACCATCCTACAGGTCAAGCACCTCTCAACGTACCAAGCGATTTCCCGCTTCATGCACGACCACCAATAGCTCAAACTCAAATCCCGATACATCTTGGTAGCCCCCGGGTGAATAGAGAAATGAGACTTATGAGCCTCCTCCATAACCGTCTGCCTAACCCCACCCGTCATTGGAACCCAAACCCGACCGCATCGGGTTAATAGTCCCCGACTATCCTGCACAAACCGGGTGTTCTCGCCCTTGATCCTCTCCAGCTTCCAATTTTCCGGGCGGATGCCCTCAACCTGGGCATCTCTGATCAAACTCACCAGCGGAGAATCCACCGCTATCCTCATACATACCGCTGGGGTGGAAGACCCCGCTGACTTGCGGCTCAAAGCGTCCGCCACTACATTCGCTTTACCATGATGGTAAAGGATCTCACAATCGTAGTCCTTGACTACGTCCAGCCACCTGCGTTGCCTCATGTTCAGGTTCGGCTGATCCATGATATGTCTCAAGCTCTTGTGATCCGTGTAAATGGTACAACGGACCCCATAGAGGTAGTGTCTCCATATCTTGAGGGCGAACACCACCGCCCCCAGTTCCAAGTCATGCGTAGGGTATCTCGTCTCATGCGGCTTCAGCTGCCGCGATGCGTAGGCTATCACTCGTCCTCTCTGCATGAGGACCGCCCTTAAACCTGTGATGGATGCATCACAGAACACCACAAAATCCTCGACTCCCTCCGGGAGTGTCAATACTGGAGCCTCGCATAAATGCTGACGGAGGGTCTCAAACGCCCTCTGCTGCTCGGGACCCCATCGGAAATCCACTCCCTTCCTTGTCAAACGAGTGAGGGGCACTACAATCTTGGAGAAGTCCCGTATGAACCTCCGGTAGTACCCTGCCAACCCGAGAAAGCTCCTAATATCTGAGGGAGATTTCGGAACCTCCCACTGCATAACCGCCTCGATTTTGGCCGGATCGACCAAAATCCCCTCCTGGTTAACGAGATGTCCGAGGAACTGGACCTCCCGTAACCAAAACTCACACTTCGAGAACTTGGCGTACAGCCGTTCCCGTCTTAGAACTCCCAACAGCTCTCGCAGATGTTCCTCATGCTGCTCTCGGGTCTTGGAATACACCAAGATATCATCTATAAACACTATGACCGAGCGATCAAGCATCGGTCTACAGACCCGATTCATCAGGTCCATGAACACCGCTGGCGCGTTGGTGAGCCCAAACGGCATCACCACGAACTCGTAATGTCCATAACGAGTTCGGAACGTGGTCTTCTCCACGTCCTCCTCTCTGACCCTGACCTGATGATACCCAGACCTCAAGTCTATCTTGGAAAACCAAGATGCACCCTGTAACTGGTCGAAGAGATCGTCTATCCTCGGGAGTGGATAACGGTTCTTCACCGTCAACTTATTCAACTCCCGGTAATCGATACACATCCGGTGCGAACCGTCCTTCTTCCGGACGAAAAGTATCGGTGCTCCCCATGGAGAACTGCTAGGTCGAATGAACTGCTTGCCCAGCAGTTCCTGCAGCTGCGATGACAGCTCCTGCATCTCTGGCGGTGCCAATCGGTACGGCGCCTTAGCAATAGGGGTCGCACCTGGCACCAGGTCGATCCTGAACTCGACCTGCCTCTCTGGAGGTATCCCTGGTAACTCCTCCGGGAATACGTCTGCGAACTCCCTGACCACCGGTACGTCGGAAACCGAAATCTGATCCCTGGCTCGCGTATCTACCACATACGCTAGATAACCTGCACACCCGTGCTGAATGTACTGTCGTGCCCTGGCAGCTGAACAAAACCCTGATCCCACTCTTGTGCCCTCGCCATATACAATCAGTTCTCCCCCACTTGGGGTTCGAACCACTACTCGCTGCCCCTCACAGTCGATCATGGCACCGAATCGACTGAGCCAATCCATGCCTACAATCACGCATACTTCCCCCATGGGAATCGGAATCAAATCTATCGGAAATGACACCCCGAAAATCTCCAAGTCACACCCTCGATAAACTGAAGAAGCAGAAACCCCGTGTTCGTTGGCGATAGACACTCGCAACGGACACTCTAACTCGCCCACTGGCGCACTGAACTCCCTACTAAATGTCTGAGATACGAAGGACCGACTCGCCCCCGAGTCAAATAAGACCAAAGCAGGCAAGGAGTTCACTAAAAACGTACCAGCAACCACATCTGGTGCTGCTCTGGCCTCCTCCGCTGTAAGCTGGAAGGCACGACCCTGAGCCTTTGGAGGCTCTGCCCTGACTGGTCTCCCATCCGTGATCCTCAAAGTAGCCGGCGCTGGAGCCTGCGCCGGTTTGGCGGCGAGTAACGGGCAGTTGGCCTTCAAATGGCCAACCTGATCACAATGGTAACATAACCTCATACTCTGAACTGGAGCGGCCTGGTGACAGTCTTTCGCGTAATGCCCCTCCTTGCCACACTTGTGGCATCCACTACCAGCTCGACACACACCAGAATGACCCTTGCCACACTTCCCACATGTGCGGCTCTGCTAACCCCCAGTCCTAGTATCAACGGTCTTAGACCGCTTCGGCGCCGGCTGAGAATGTGCCGGGGCCTGCCGCTATTCTCTCAACTGCTGCTCAATCTCCAACTCATGCCGTCTGGCGGCCTCCTGCAACTCTAGAAGAGTATCACATCGCTGGGTAGACACAAACTGACGGATATCCGTCTTGAGCATGCTCAGATAACGGGTCATCTGGGCCTGCTCTGAAGCAAACTCCGGGCAAAACATCGCCCTCTCAGTGAACATCCGGGTGATCTCCGTCACCGACTCCCCATCCTGTCTCAAACTCAAAAACTCCTGTGCCAATCGCTCCCGCTCAACCCGTGGAATGTAACGGGCGCGGAACATATCCCTGAACTGCTCCCAAGTAACAGCAGCTCTTTGATCATCAGAGTACGACCCAGTCGCAAGTCTCCACCAGTCCTTGGCCCCAGACCTAAGCAGGTTCAGAGCACACCAGACCTTCTGGTCAGCAGGACACGAGCAGGTGAAGAAACACCCCTCCACATCTGAAATCCACCTCATAGCCTTGATGGGATCCTGCGTCCCATCAAAAGTAGGGGGCTACGTGTTATCGAAGTCCCTGTACTGAAAACCTCTACCATCTCTTCCTCCCGTCGCTGATACAGCTGATGTAGCTGCTGCGGCGGCTGTCTCTGCAAGGGCTGCATAACGCTCATCAAAATACTCCACCATGGCGGTCTTGATCGACCCGAACATCTCCGGTAACTGAGCCCGGAATGCAGCAGCAACCTCATCATGCAGGATCTCTCGAATCCTGGCATCCAACTCCTCTGTACCCATCTGCGCCACTGGCTCAGGTGCTGTCGGCCCCTCCTGGCCTCTGTCCCCTGATCCTGATCCCGAACCGGATCCAGCCACGAAGCGCCTCGTCATCACCATTCTGAAACATATCACCAGTTATCAGATAATTCATATAAATCACTGGGAGCCAACTCCCTACTAACCCTAGGGATTGCGACTTACTTGACACGCGTATAGGTCCTGTGCTTTCAGTAGCATGGGCCCCTACTACCTTCCACACCTACCCATATTTGCCTCAAGTATCACCACAACACCCTAACAATATGCACAACATGGCGAGCGCTCAATCCTCACTCCTAGAGGAATGCTAAATATCTTATAACTGACCTCTCGGTCACACTCAATCCCTCCTATCCATGAAACTTCCACCAACCCTGCATCACTAATGTATGCTAGCCATGCATAACGCTGGACCCTATAGACTTTAGAATATCCAATCCTACCCCAAGCCCCCAATCAAACAAGAACAGAACATAAGGCCAAATCAAACATTCTCAGGCTATAAGATCTTAATTATGTACAACTGGGATGCATACATTAGACAACTACAGTAATGATGTCAATCTCACATAAAGGAAACCCTAGGCTAGCAGGCATCATGTATTCATGCAATTCTATCATGCAATTCCTGAAGATCCCTAGCCTAGCACTAACATGCTGTTCTATCATATCGTATAATCAAATAACTTGTATGGTATTTTGGGGTCTACTTACTGGCTCCGGCTGATCGTACGCCATGCATCCTCCTTAATTTATTTTGAAAACCTTTTTGAAAAATCATTTTAAAAATCCTTTCCTTGATTTGAGACTGGAGTCACACGAGTGTTCCTCCAATTCACTCAAACCAAGGCTCTGATACCAACTTGTAACACCCAAAAATTCAAGCCAAATTTAAACTTTCAAAACATGTCGAATTTATCAAAACATTACAACTTTGTTTTCAAAATACATTTATATCAGAGTTTTCCCAGAAACATAACATAATAGGTGGAGCTGTACGATCATGCCTTCGCCTTGCCGCGATCCCCTGATGTACCTGAAACAATAAACTGAAACTGTAAGCCCGAAAGCTTAGTGAGTTACCCCCAAAATACCGATACACATACAGTCCACATAACCATGTCACACCATGACATATCATAACAAACTGAGCAGAACAGCACATAACGGGTCCACAGCTTTACAGACTGGAATACCCCTGGGCCCACAGTGTGAGTCTGGAATGCCTACCGGGCCCTCAGCTCGTATCTGGAATGCCACCGAGCCCTCAGTACGAGTCTGGAATGCCTACCGGGCCCTCAGCTCGTATCTGGAATGCCACCGAGCCCTCAGTACGAGTCTGGAATGCCTACCGGGCCCTCAGCTCGTATCTGGAATGCCACCGAGCCCTCAGTACGAGTCTGGAATGCCTACCGGGCCCTCAGCTCGTATCTGGAATGCTCCCAAGTCCTCAGTATGAGTCTGGAATGCCTATCGGGCCCTCAGCTCATATCTGGAATACTCTAGGGTTTGTTGGCTACCGCACGGAGCAGTACAACCTCAACCCATCCCACATAACATATCAACATGTAACAGATAATGCACATACAGACAATCAATCAGTATCACAGGTAGTCCTACAGACCTACCCTCTAGCGTATCAAACTAGCATGCATAACTAACTCATACTCAACATAATACAACTACTAGGATATCATATCCAATGGGCCGACCTTGGTGCCTTAGACCCCTTAGTATAGTGAGGATAACTCACCTCGCAACTGTCGTCGGAAATAAGAAGGCTCAACTCCTGGGTCCAACACGAACTCCACCACCTATAGGTACCATACAAACCTTTTTCATAAATCTCCCAATTACCAGAAACCATCAGAAGTCAACTGGTCAACTCTTGGTCCAAGTCAAAGTCCACAGTCAAAGTCAACAGTCTATGTTGACTCGACTCGTCGAGTGCAGATCACCGACTCGTCGAGTCCTTCCTGAACTCGAGAAGTCGTGAAATCCTTGATTGGCTCGTCGAGTTCATACATGGCCAAGATTTGGAAGAAACCCTAGCCAACTCGCTGAGTCTTCTAACAACTCGCCGAGTTCAAGGCAATCTTCAACGAACTCGCTGAGTTGCTCAACCAACTCGCCGAGTTCACGGCTATGTTCATAGGACTCGCCGAGTCCAGCGTTCTACTCGCCGAGTTCATTCAGTCCTTTTTCCATACAGACCTGGTTTGAGCCATGCAGCGGCTCCAAACCACAGATCTAGGCTTCTAGGGCATGCTTATCACGTAAAGTTGCAAACTTTACATGCATGCATAGCTTTAAGGGCTCCAAATGTCAAAACTAAGCTCTTAATGGGGTTCTAAGCTCAATAGGGACCTCAATCACGAACATAACTGAGACTTTACAACTCTAGAAGGTAATGAGGGTCCAGATCTGAAGTATAGCCCAACCATAAGGTTTCTCTACCAAGGATTTGGGGTTTTAGGGCTTAAAAGCAACAATTTAGGGACAAACAAGATCTAATAGATCAATAATCAAGATGGAAACTTTATTACCAGAATGGGTGACCACAAATGAATGTGTTATGGATCTAAGTCCCCTTCCTTGAGCTCTTCAACCCCTTCCTTCTTCCACTTGCTCCAATGTGCACCAAAAGTCCCTTCACAAGGCAACAATCACTCAAACTCACCAATGGAGACTAGGGTTTAGATAAGGAATGCTCTGAGGGTGATGGAGGCTGAGATGGGGCTATAAGGACGTTTAAATAGGGTGCAAACCCTAAGGATGAACGTTTCCTCCTGACTGGCCTACTCGCCGAGTCCAGGCGTGGACTCGCCGAGTAGATCACTTAAAGCCTGCGTCCAATTCGACATCTACTCGGCGAGTTAGGGCTACAACTCGCCGAGTAGCTCTTACAAAAAGAAACATTTAATCAATTTAAATACGTACCAGGAACGGGGCGTTACATCCTCATCACCCAAGTTTCAATTGGACCGAAACTTGGAATCATGCAAGTTGAATAGTATGATGAATGAGAACCTTCAAGCATTGGAAAATCAAGACTAATTACTTGTTCACATGGATGTGTGAGTCAAGTGAAGGACTAAAGGGATCGAGTACACATTCTTGTGCACTGGTCATGTCCACCACAAAGCTCGTTAAGACTATTTGATTTACTAAAGTTTAGTAAATATGGTTATACTTACAAGTTTAAGTATAATTCTGAAACATTGGAAAAGTCTCAATGTATGGCCGAACGAATGGGAAGAATCAAATTAGGCAGAAAGATAAAAGTTTCTCAAATCTGAAAAGATGGGAGAGTACTTTAGTATCATGTTTGTGATCATCTTAATGATTTAGAAATCATATCACAATTAGTCCTCTAAAGGTCATCTTAGTGCATTCTTATGACTAAGAAGAGGAGTCATGAATTGTTGAAATGGTTAGATCAGGAAGATGAGTCATACTTCGTTCCAAAACAATTCTTAGAGTCATACTCCAAGATTGTAACTTGAGTGACATATCTTAAAGAAAGGTTTAAAACACTTGTCAAATGTAAGAGTAAAAGTGTCCTACTCTTGTACATTTAAAATTGGTAAGTTGTGATGTTTTGGATAAAACAAAGACCAACTAAGGCCAATTGTGTGAAGTGTTTGTCTTGATAAAGAATCCGCACTATCTCTTGAATATTTGGCAAGATAGTCTTATATGTCAAGAGGATAGTGGGAGTCTTAAAGATCCTAAAAAGAATTTCAAGAACTAATCAAGAATAAAACCTGAGGTTCTTCACTAGCACACGACTTGAGGTTTATAACCTATCGTGTTGACATATTCTGTGCCCATTCCAGTTAAATTTGGCTTTGCATAGGAGTTCTGAAAGTTCTCAATTGGTTGCATAACAACTTGGAAGCAATGGCATGCTCTGTACTGCCAGGTGGCAAGAAGTTAAGATTGCATAAGTTCAGTCCATATGAGTTTGGATTTGTCATTATCCTTGTCTTGTGACTATGGTTTTGACGATTCACATGGATAAGAACACATACACCATAAAATCTAAGGGTCATAAGGTTTCTCTCCGATTCATGAAAATGATGGTGAGGAAACACTTCCACCAAGTAGATTTGAAGCAGATGGCAAAAGGTCTAAACAATTGAGACTATGATTACGACATCCCTTTTCATAGTTCTGAAATTGTTTAGACACACATGCATGCTATCTAAGGAAAGGTGTATGATTTTGATAAAGTTTTATCAAAGCATCTCGTATTAGAAATCTGAACTTTGGTAAGAAATTCAATAAAGTATTGATTTCTAGAAGTCCAGCTGATTTCTGAGTACATGTCAAAGCTAGTGGGAGCATAAGTGTTATGCTAATAATCATCATGTAAGTGGGAACATGATAATTATTGTTAGTGTTGCAAGTTAGCAATGTTAATTATAGAAAACAAAAGTTTTAATTCGTGAGGCTGCAGGGATTGAAAAAGTTGTTTTGCTATAATTAAGGGAGAGGATATACTTCATTTCAGTTCTAAAGGCTTAGATTGAGACCTTAATCATCTTTAGTCAAGAATATATATATGAATTTCATGTTGGATTGGTTCAACTTAAGGAAATTCTATATATTGCGTTCTCAAAATTCGATTATGATTACGGCATCCCTCTTCATAGTCAAATTTTGAAAACATGGCAAATAAAAATATTGTAGCAAAAGACTGGTCTAGAATCATGTCTTTATGTGAGACATCATGAATCGTGTACCATTTGCTTTGGGTACAGGATCGATTGCATGTGCTATAATATTTGTCATTTCTAAATTTTTCCAAATGCCCAGAGGCATTAAGAAGGGAAAAGGTCTAGAATTGGATATGACTAAAATGATTAAGCAGTTGTCGAGGACAATATGAGGTTTACCAAAGATTGGTTGCTCAGGGACAGTTGGAAGTATAATGCTAATTTTGGAAGGACCATATTGACATATTCTGAAAAGAGGCATCTCTTATTCAGAAGTGATAGTCAAAATGAGAATATGGAGTTGTCTCCATAGGTGGAAGTTATCTGTGTAAGATTAGAAAACTTAATGCAAGAAGCATGTCCAAAGCAATGTACTTTGAATATGAGACTTAGTTTCCATGGAGTTGATCTCCATTGGAATACCTTATAATGACTGTTGACAAGTCTTTGTGACTTTGTACATATTCATTATAGGAGGGTCAGTGCATATAAGTTTAAAATCTAAACAGATTTCGATAAATGATAGGAATTTGAAATTCTCACATTTTTCGATAAGGATTTGGGAGTGTGAAATTAGAATCATTGAAATTATGTTCAATTGGTTTATTTCACAAAGTAAGTATCATAGACAAACATAGAGTGCATAGTTGGTGTATGGCAAAGCTATTGTTTAAGAAAAACATAGTGTACATGCTTGGAGCATGGGACAACTAGTGTTTTTAATTCAAGTATAAAGTTGATAAAACCGAAACAATGAATAATGAGTAATCAGTATGGTGATAAATAAAAGTGTTTATTTATATTCATAGGGTTTGATACCATATTTGATTCATTTATTCTTGTGTTTCACTTTGCATGTTTTGACTTCCAAAATAACTAAGTCGCTCTTCCTGAATGATTAAGTTATTCAAACCATCCACAGTCGGTCATATGTTGGAAGTAGATATGAATCAAGACTGTCATGGGTTGGTTTGTAGAGGTCCAAGTTGGTGGACAAAGTGGTGCTACAACACTCATGAGTGCTCATAAGTTCTGAGTATTGGATTCAACCCACGCTCATTTGAATCACTTCATGGATTTTATCACGAGTGATCATGAGACGATAATATCTTATATTCTTAAAACCTAGAGATATGAGTTGTTACTATGAGTTGGTTCTACACTGATTGCACGAAAACGCATTGGTAACTCGATGTTATAAAACGTGCCTTTGTGTATGATTCAACAAGTAGTAGAACAAGCCATATGAGTCGAAGTTTATCCATTCCTTTTACCTTCGGGATAAAAGCGATATATGTGGGCCCCTCGATGATTTAGCGATGACACATGTGAGTGCTTGGCCAAGCCAGGGCTGATTTGATTTGTTCAATCAGTCAGTCATCATAAATCAAAAATCGGGAAACAACAAATGGACAGAGAGAATGATTATAATCCATGTCTCAGTCCATATGATATCTAGAATGGAGGAATATATGATCCCTTATCTAATGGACAAGTCATTGACAAGGTCAGAGTTCGACAGCGACTTTAAGAGCTATGATTGCCAGTTAGGTTTTGAAGTCATACTCAATAATAGTTTTAGACTTATCCAAGTGGGAGACTGTTGGATTAATGTCTAAGTCCATAACTATATTTGGTATGTACTTGACCCGACCCGGCATGGTCCATTTGGGTTGCACTTCACCGTCACAATTTATATGGATAGTCTTTTGAGAATAGTATATTTATGATTTATATTAATATATTATAAGTTCTAATATATTAATATGGAATCATATTATTTAATTAGTATTGATCAAGAATTAATTTAGAATTAATTAAGTGATCAAAAAGAACTAATTAAATATGGACTATTATATATATGGAATGGGCCAAGTTCATTTAGGTTGGGCTAAGCTTTCATGGATGGTCCATGGAGCTTTTAACCCATGGATCCTATGTAAATGAAAGGTCATGGGTATTAGGGTTTACATGGATGTAACCCTAATCCTCCATAATATATAAAGGGGTCCTTGGCTCACAAAATTGTCACAAGTGTGTGAAAATAAGAGTGGGCCGATTTTAGTGTGCATACATATTCTCTTAAGTTCTTCCAAGGTGTTTTGGTGATTTGTGATTCCATTTGAGGCTTCCACACTATTGGGGCTAAGCTCTTAAAGCTTGAAGACATCAAGCTACATCAAAAGGTATGTCATCTAACTAGAACTTTGTAGTATAGGTGCTTCATAATATGCTAGTTAGGATGAAACCTTGGAATAGTTAATATTTGCATGTATAATAGAGAAAACATAGATCCAAGGTTTATAGGGTTGCATGTACACCATAGGAGTGTTAGAAGGCTCAAAACCCAACAAAATGCTGTCTGCTGCTCAGGCCCCCAGCGAAACACCACCGACTTCTTGGTCAGTCGGGTGAGCGGAACTGCTATCTTGGAGAAATCCTGGATGAATCTCCTGTAGTACCCTGCCAGTCCTAAGAAACTCCGAATCTCAGTTGGAGACCTCGGGACCTCCCACTGCATCACGACCTCTATCTTGGCCGGATCTACTAGTATACCATTCTGGTTGACGAGGTGTCCAAGGAACTGCACCTCGCGCAACCAGAACTCGCACTTAGAGAAGTTTGCGAACAGTCTCTCCCTCCTCAGCGTCTCTAGCACCTCTCTCAGGTGCTCCTCATGCTGCTCCTGAGTCTTGGAATAAACCAAGATGTCATCAATGAACACTATCACAGACCGATCCAACATCGGTCGGTTCATGAGATCCATGAACGCGGCTGGAGCGTTGGTGAGTCCGAACGACATCACCACAAACTCATAATGACCATAGCGGGTCCTAAAAGCGGTCTTCTGCACATCCTCATCCCTGACCCGCATCTGGTGATATCCGGACCGTAGATCAATCTTGGAGAACCAAGATGCTCCCTGAAGCTGGTCAAACAAGTCGTCTATCCTCGGGAGTGGGTAACGGTTCTTAACCGTTACCTTGTTCAACTCCCGGTAATCTATGCACATACGGTGTGACCCATCCTTCTTCCTCACGAACAGGATCGGGGCTCCCCATGGTGAACTACTCGGCCTGATGAAACCCTTGTCAAGCAGCTCCTGCAGCTGCGTAGACAACTCCTGCATCTCTGGAGGAGCCAGCCGATATGGTGCCTTGGCTATCGGAGCCGCACCCGGAACCAGGTCAATCCGAAACTCGACCTGTCTTTCCGGAGGTATTCCAGGCAAGTCCTCCGGAAATACGTCCGGATATTCTCGCACTACTGGTACATCATCAACTGTCGCCTTACCCTTCTCCCGGGAATCTATAACATAGGCGATGTACCCTGCGCAACACTGCTGAACGTAGCGCCTCGCTCTCGCTGCTGAACAAAGAATCGGTCCGCACTGTGGCCTCTCGCCCTGAATCACTAACTCTCCCCCACTAGGAGTGCGAACCCTCACTAACTACAGTTCACAATCAATCACTGCCCCATTGGGGCTCAGCTAATCCATACCCACTATAACCTTATTCCCTCGCAGGGGAATGGGAACCAAGTCCACTGAAAACTGCTCATCAAATAACTGCAGCGAACACGCCCTATGTACTATCGCGAGCCTGACGGTCCTGTCATCAGCTATCTCAACCTCAAGTGGGCAATCCAACTCCCCGGGAGCTCTGCTAAACCTCTTGCTAAGCGCAAGTGAAACAAATGATCGGGTATCCCCCGACTCAAACAGTACTGCAGCTGAAATGCCGTTCACTAAGAACGACCCTATACGAAAACCTATAACCATGAGAAACAATCAATATCAATCAAGAAATAAGAGGAAAATACATACCCGTCACCACATCAGGAGTCGCTCGCGCCTCCTCTGCTGTCATCTGAAAAGCTCTACTCTTCGCCACTTGCGCCTCACCCCGGCCCTAACGGCTGTCTGTAATCCTCAAAGTAGCAGGGGCAGGTGCCGCCACCTTCCCTGCTGCTGCCAAACTCGGACACTGGGACTTTTTATGTCCCCTCTGATTGCAATGGAAGCAAATCAGATCAGATGCTGTGGTGGTGGTAGTAGTAGCTGTACAATCTCTGCTCATATGTCCGGTCCGACCGCACTTGTATCAACCGGGACTCCCTGCCTTGCACGCCCCATCGTGCAATCTCCCACACTTGCCACACCGACTGTGGCTCTGATGTCCTCTAGATCTGTGATCCGATACCTTGGGCTTTTGGCCCGAACTCCCTGTACCAGAAGCCACCTCTGGCTTCCTCTTCCTCTCAATCTCCAGATCTATCTCCCTCTCACGAGCCCTCGCAATCATATCATCCAGCGTTTTACAGCTGGACCGGCTCACAAACTGGCGGATATCACTCTGCAACATCTCATGATAACGGGCCTTCCTCATTTCCTCATCAGCTGCGTACTGAGGAACGAGAAGAGCCCTCTCCCTGAACTTGGCGGTAATCTCCGCAACTGTCTCTGTAGTCTGGGTGAGATCCTGAAACTCCCTAGCTAACTGCTGCACCTCAATAACCGGTGCAAACTCGGATCTGAACCTGGTAGAAAAATCAGCCCAGGTCATCGCATCAAGAGCTGCGTCATTTCCGATAACATGCTCGATCTCCTCCCACCAATCTCGTGCCCTGTTCTTCAGGAGGCAGGATGCTAGTCTGACCTTGTCCCCCTCGGGACATCTGCTGGTGCAGAATGCATTGGCGACATCCGCCAACCAGCTAGTACTCGCAATGGGATCCCGTGCCCCATGGTAATTAGGAGCTCCACATGCTCTGAACTCCCTGAAGGTGAGGGTGCGCGACCCCATCATGGCCGCCACCTCAACACGGAATGTGCTCAACTTCTCGTCCATCAGCTCCAGAATACCCTCCTTGATCGAACCGAAGATCACAGGAGTCTTCTCGAGTATGATGCAAGTAACCTCTGAGGAGAGAAACTCCCTAGTTTGCTCATCCAAATGCTCGGCCCCCGAGCCTGATCCCGATCCCTCACCGGCACCTGAACTGCCGACTGCTAGTCTAGGGCGTAAAACCACCATTCTGAAAACACATAATGACAATGTCAGGAATACAGATATATCTCGAGGGATCGCTACTACTACAAGTTTCCTGGCCTCATCTTAGCCTTCCTTGATTCGAGTACGGATCCTCTGCTTTCAGTAGTACGGGCCCATACTACCTTCCACATCTATCCGTACTTTCCTCAAGAACTGTCTTGACTCCACCAAGTCCCTTCTACTGCTACTGATCTCTGCTACTCTCATCCTAGGCTTGCCCTAGGGTAATCACCATTCCACTCTCAGCTATCAGCTGCACAAGAAGTCCCGGCTACCTCCCCCTAACTAGCTCGTGAATACTATTACATATCACTAAGACTTGATAATTCTTCGAATGAGAGATCCTACCCTACAACGGTTGGACTCAAACAAGAGCTGCGCAATAGAGCTAGATCTAACCTTCTGAAATTATTTAGTCCTCACCATATGTAACGTAACATATTCATTTTCTAGTTAGTGAAAGATAACTAAGACTCCTAAAAGCACAAAGCAAGCAGCATTCGAGCATCGAGTACTCATAATCAAGCATATACTACTCTGGCTATCATACTGACAATTCTGTACTAGCATGCAGTTTTCATAGAGCTGAAACACATATAACAGGCACATAAGGTATCCTTCCTAGATCCTTAGTCCTAATCTAGCATGCTGTTCTAACAAAACTGATAATCATAACATAGCATAAACTTGTATGGATAATTTGGGAGTACTTACTTGAGCTCGGCTGATTGCATGCACCACACCCTTTTTCTCTTTTCAAAGTTCTTTTCTAAAAAAAAATTCTTTTTTCTTTTCTAAAACTCTTTCTTTTGAAAACTTTATACCACTTCCTTAGTTTGAGTTCAGACACACTTGGGAGTGCGCCCGAATCCCTCAAACCAAGGCTCTGATACCAACTTGAAACATCCCAAAAATACAACCCAAAAATTTCGTTTGAAAACTCTACTAAACCATCATATCATATATTAAAAGATAAATCCATGGATCATGCGTCTCAAATATGTCATAATAAATTTATCAAATCAACTGATGTCAAAACATATCAAAATATCCGAATAAAACTCTCAGGACTAACTGAAGCTGTGGTGTGTGCCATGCCATCATCCCGAGCTCTTCCCCTTACTAGCGGAAGTACCTGAAACCAAAAACTGAAATTGTAAGCACAAAGCTTAGTGAGCTCCCCCAAACTACCACATACCATACAATAACATATAAAGCAACTACTGGGCCTTGCCCACTGCATCAGACCAAAGTCCGGAAACTGCATCGGACTGAAGTCCGGAACTAACCAGGGCCTTGCCCTCTGCATCGGACCGAAGTCCGGAAACTGCATCGGACCGAAGTCCGGAACTAACCAGGGCCTTGCCCTCTGCATCGGACCGAAGTCCGGAAACTGCATTGGACCGAAGTCCGGAACTAACCAGGGCCATGCCCTCTGCATCAGACCGAAGTCCGGAACTGACTGAACATAGCATAACATAATCATAACTACTAGCATAAACACATATACTGCATACTGCATCGGACCGAAGTCCGGAACACATAACACAAAGACATACTTGAATCACAAAGACATCAAGCACACTGAACTACTGCATCAGACCGAAGTCCGGAACTACTGCTAACTACTCGGGCCAGCATTGTGGCCGTAGACCCGTTCCTACTGGAAGGAAACTCACCTCGTAATGCTGGCTGCTGAGATGCTAAATCTGAAACTGTCTGACTGCTGCTCCGGAACTCCCCGGCTACAAATCCCATAAACACTAAATCAGATACTGATAACTACTCTCAGGGTAAAATGACTATTTACCCCTAGTCAAAGTCAACATCCTGGTCAAAGTCAACTTTCAGTTGACTGGACTCGCCGAGTTGGACCGCCAACTCGCCGAGTCCCTATCATCATTTCTAATCCTCTACCCGCTTCTACTCGTCGAGTTTGGCAAAGGATCGACGAGTTCCTCTTCGATACTAACATCTAGTTCATCTTCATCTGACTCGCCGAGTTGTATGAACAACTCGTCGAGTCCTCCTTCATCCTATGAATGAGATCAGTCCTTGACTCGTCGAGTTGTATGAACAACTCGTCGAGTCCCTCCACTACTAGATCTGAGCCTTAACTCACCGAGTCCATTACCTACTCACTGACTCCACCTTAAACTCTCAAATGGGGAAAATTGGGGACTCGCGATTCGACTCGTCGAGTCTGAAGAACGACTCGCCGAGTCCCATGCATGTCATTACTAAACAGTCGATTCTGCTCGAATCCAGTGCATTCCATTCATAGATCTGGGCCCCTAGGGCTGTTTTTTCACGTAAAGTTTCTAACTTTACGTGCATGCATGCTAATATGAAGCCCAAATACCCAAAATAAGCTAAAGGAAGAGATCTAAGCTTGGAATTGAAACTTGGCTCAATAAAGGTGGCAACCTTGAGCTTAAGAGGCTCTGGAAAGCTTAGATCTGAAGTCCATTCATCATATTAACTCTTAATTCGACCTTAAGGTCTAGAAAGGGCTCAAAATCAACAAGAGCAAACTTCTCAAGAGATCAAATTGATAATAAGCAAAGATTCGAGCTTGATACCTCAAAGGGGACTGAAATGCAACCAAAAGTCTGGATCTACTTGCTCCCCTTGAATACTTTTCTTCTCTCTTCTTTCCCAAATCCCCAAGATGCACTAAAACCTTCACAAGTGAGAAAATGCTCCAAAAATGCTTAAGAACGGCTAGGGTTTCATATGGGACTCTTTGTGGGTGAGGGAGGCTGGTCTTGGGGCACATAAGATGTTTAAATAGGGTGCAAACCCTTGAAATTAGGGTTTCATCCAGACTGGCAGACTTGCCGAGTCCGGGAATATGGACTCGTCGAGTTGCCAACTTAAAACGCGTGCAAAATCCGCTTCTACTCGACGAGTCGGGCTACTGACTTGTCGTGTTCCACCACTTCAGATTACCACCACCCCTTTTCATGCAATAGATGATGATGGTGATGACACTTCCCACCATGAGCCACCACCTTCTACTGTTTCACCTTATGCAACTTCACCTTCTGCTGCTTCACCATATACTGCTTCACCATCTGGTAACCCCAACAAAAGGGCTAAACCCTCAACTCTTATAGCTCCTAGTGCCTCACCGTCTGCTTCTTCACCTGATGGAACTTCTATTACTGCTGACGATTTAGCATTAGAAATGAAAAAAGCTCTACAAAGTTTGACTAAAGGGTATACAATCCCTCAATGTTTAGAGAAGTTAGAGGTGCTTCAGTTAGGCCCTACAGATCCTTTACGCTTTGTTGCATATCATATTTTTGGAGGGACCATGAACATGAGAGAGATGTGGATGCATTTGCCCGATGTTCCCGAGATATTACGAGGATGGATTGAGATGACGGGTACAAGTTTTGGTGTTTTGAAGGATGGAAAGATTGTCCGATGATTTTTCTAGTGTTGAAACTATTTGTTAGGTCTTTTTGCCTTTGTTGGAACTATTTTGTTATGTCTTTTTGCCTTTGTTGGAACTATTTTGTTAGGTCTTTTTGCCTTTGTTGGAACTATTTTTTGTTATTTTGCTACTTGGAATATGGTTTATCTAATGTTTTTTTGGTACTTGAAATATGATTAATGTAATGTTTATTTGCTACTTCAAATATGGTTTATGTAATGTTTTTTTGCTACTTGAAATATGGTTTATGTAATGTTTTTTTTGCTACTTGAAATATGATTAATGTAATGTTTTTTAAAGTTCTACTTCGTTGATTTTAGGTTCATAATGGATCACGATCAAAAGTTACGTCTCGTAATTCTTATGTACCTGTAAATCCGTTATTTTTGGAAGAAGGGTGTGAAACGATTACGAGATAATGATTCGGAAATGACGGGACATGAATACACATTGGAGTTGTTACATCGTAATCATTTACAATGTGTTGAAGTACTACGCATGTCCCGTGACTCTTTTGTACGACCATGTGCTCATTTTAGAGCAAATTACTCATTAAAGGACAGCAAACATGTATCGGTTGAGGAAAAGATGGCTATGTTTTTGATGATGATCGGTCATAATCAACGTTACGTGATTATCAAACGAAGATTTCAACACTCGACGCAAACAATTCATAAATTTTTTTATGAAGTGTTGGAAAAAATGATGCTTTTCACACAAGACGTTATAGTACCAACTTCTTTTAATCCAAATCCAAACATTCCAAGACATAATAGGAGGCTATGACGAGTTTTCAAAGGGGCGGTTGGTGCACTTGATGACACTTTGATACATGTTGTTGTCCCTGCTAAGAAACAAGACTTATATAGAAGTAGGGGAAAAGGAGATTGCTACCAAAACGTATTGGCAATTTGTGACTTCAATATGATTTTTACATTTGTTGTTGCCGAGTGGGAAGGGGTAGCGCATGACTCTAGAATATTATCAGAAGTAATAACCGATCCACAAGCATCATTCCCGTTTCCACCACCCGGTAAGTTTTTGGTTTTTTAAATACTTTTATCTTAGTTTGAAAAGTGATTAGGTTTTTGCATTTTTTTACAGACAAGTAATATCTTTGTGATGCCGCGTATGCACACACTCGAGGATTTATGGCCCCTTATCGTAATGTGAGGTATTGGCTTGGAGATTTTAGTCAAAGACGTGCATTGACCAATAAGGAAAAATTTAACCATGGACATGCAAAACTTCGAAATGTCATTGAGCGTGCTTTTGGTGTTTTGAAAGCACGCTTCCCTATATTGAAGAGGATGACACCATTCCCGTTTGTGACACAAAGAAACATTGCCATGACATGTTTCACGCTTCATAATTTTATAAGGAGAGAAGGAGTGAGTGATGAGTATTTCGCACGATACGATGAACCCAATGTCTCGTTTCGAAATAACAATGTGGCCGTTGATGATGATGAAGACGGGATTCCAACACATGGTACTGCAGCAGACCGTGAATATATGATTCAGTTACGGGATGAAATTGCTGATCAGTTAATGCACAATATAAATAGAATTGTTTTAAATGAAATTGTTATTGTAAAACTAATTTTTTTTTATTGTATGACTAATTTAGTTGCATGAATTTTATTTTCAATGTAATAAGACTATTATTATTAAAATTTTGGTGTTGAAAAATCATTTTAAGTTTGTAAAATCATTTTATTTAAAATTTAATTTATTTCCGCAGTCTGCAGACGTTAAAAAACAAACAATCTTCTTATTGCAGACTGTAGACGTTTGGTCCACCTCTTCTGCTGCAGAGGCTTGCAGATGTGGTCCGCAGACTACATACATTTTGACTTCAGAAAAACAAACAACACCTAAACTACTAGAACATTTCATTAGTTTTTGGTTAATTCCATCGCTTTTGTTTGGTTTAAAACTATCATTAGAGTTAACCATTCTTAAATGAATGTGAGTTGTGTATTCATATGGATTTTTAAGGTTAAATGAATAAAAGAGATTACTAAGTTTCACTTTAGATGTTTGACGTTTAGGTCAACCCAAACTTCTTCTATACATATAGATAAAATAATAAAATATCATAAAACACATAGCATTTAGAGTTACTAAAGTTATTTCATACGGATGAAAATTATTACATTTGTATTGGATTTGCTTTAGATTAATGTTTGAATGTTTATTGTTGTGGTTGATATTGAAACATGAGTTAATTCCATCGCTTTTGTTTGGTTTAAAACTATCATAAAACACATATAGTTATATAGATGGTTTTGTTATTTTTATGTGGCTAACCTGTTTCGGTGTGATCAATTAACGACGGATATGGCCGTGTTAGCTTTTTTTTTTTTTTTTTTTAAATGAAGTTACATATTCCCTAAATTAGTTAAATTAAAAAAAACACAAATTAAATACTATCATGAGTAAAAATATAAAACAGGTTGCTATCAAACATTGTACAAAACCACGAATGTTGCAATGAATAAAGTCGATAACTTATCCGAACCAAACCAATAATCCTTCATTTCGAATATATAAGGTAGCAACTCTCAAAAACCAACACATGTTAGACGAGGTGTTTGAAACCTGTAACAGTTTACATTAATGAAAATTGACGCTTGCCTGGTACGTCAAACCTAAGTTCCAGTTAGCCGGGGCAACATTGTTACACATAATGGTCTGTTTGGTTGTGTAGGAGGTGATCTTGAAAGAGAGAGCTTGACCTTTAAGAGTGGCAAATGCTTGGTATGAGGCTCCCCAGTTGTGGCTCATGCTGATCCATGCAGTCTTGGTCCCTTTAACCCACATTTGGCCAATATCACCAGCACCACCAACGTTCATCACATAGGTCAACAGCCAGTAACCATTTCCTTGGAAGGAGAACCTGATACCCCCTGTCCGAGTACATGGTACCCTACAAGAACAACAAACAAATTAAGACCTTCATTGTGAAAAAAGGTCACTTGTATCTGTAGAAGGTATCAACATGCAATGTATTGATGATTTGTGGAATACATACCTGCGGTATTGGACAGGGACAATGCCTGCCTTCCATTGTGCGATCTTCATGAAAGCGGGCTTAGCCATGTCGAAATGAGTTCTTGGGGGGTTACACCATCCACCAGCGTTAGAGTCTTTGGACCAGTTGGGGGGGCAGAGGTTTGTTGCTGTGATCGTAGCAACACCTTTGGAACACCATGGAGATTCGACACACTTAATCTGATAACACTGCCCACATGCATATCCATCTGTAAAGATTGTAGAGCTCAATGCTGCTGTATCAGTTCCGTACCCGTTGGTCACAATGTTTCCATATCCACAAGCACCCCCTATACAAAATTTCAACAAAAAAAAAACAATCAATATTTGCACCTTCAAATTGTAAAAACTTTTGGATTTAGACAAAAAAAATATGTTTAGATAAAAGATAAATCATGGGCCTCCAATTGCATCTTTCTTTGCCAAAACGTTTGACAGACACGTAATCAATGGGCCCTTGTAGGTGCATTTATCTTTGACCAAAATACATGCGTAGGCAACTCGTACCCATGGTTGAAGCGGCAGACTCGTCCCCATAAAACGTAGCGTGGGCGAGGGTCCAAGGGCTCGGTGTATAAACAACTGGTGCAGTACGCGGAACTCGTGTAGTACGTGGAACTCGTGAAGTATATGTAGCTGCGGTTACAGAATCCAAAGTGGATAAGATTATCATGATGCTCGCAACAAAGACACATAATCCCCATAGTGGATGAACCGGAGCCATTGTGTTCTGTTTCTTGACTCGGGCTGATCCAAAAGCAATGTGTACAGGTGTTGATGAATTTCGGATTCGATATCGAGAGGGATTTATAGGGTGTCAGGTTATTAGAAAGACCGACTTTGTGACCCTCACGAATAAACGATTTGTTTACGTTTTCTTTGTAACATGTAGCCACTAACTTGGGGGTTTGAAGCTTTGTAAAATAAGTTGACAACGTGCTGGCAGGTTTTATGTTATTAAGATTATCGTCAACTGACTTTTTCATAATATAATGTTATTGAGATTGTTTTGAGTAATTACGGGTCAACAAGCTATATCAGCCATCATACATAAATCCATTAGTTTAAGTAATTATATAGACAAAACTTCAAAAATGGTCCCTATGGTTTCACGAAATTTAAAGTTTGGTCCTTAATTTTAAAAAAATTTACGGATGGTCCCTGTGGGTTCAAAACTTTTAATGTTTAGTTCTTCCGGCTCACTCCGTTACCATTTAGCCGTTAACTCATTTATCAATATTATATTGCAAGGACAATTTTGTCATTTCATTTGTAACCTTCACTCTTTAATATGAAATGATTACCTATTGTTTGCACGTCAACTCCACAACCCGTCCCTCTCCCAAGAACATATCCAGTTACAGTTGTAATCATCGCACTATTTCCATCTTAGAAGCAAGAACAGAAATTGGGATTTAGGGTTTAAGTAGAAGGAATCGCAATGGTGCTGTCAATATGGTGTTTTTGAGAAAAATTCACAACCGTACAGGACTTGGGAAAAAGATACGGTACGATACTACAAAAAAAACTTGTTTTTTTTTCATTGATTGTGTTCACCTAGAGAAATCATCGACTTTACCTTTTTTTTTTTTTTTTTTTTTTTTTTTTTTTTGCAGAAGGATATGACAACTATTTCACGTTGAAGGTACACTACAATGATATCTTCACCAAAGGACCTGGAAGGAAATACATTGATGGTACTGTAGCATATGTAGATGATGTTGACACTGATTTATTTTCATTTCATGAGCTTGATGACATGGTTCGAGAACTAGGGTACAAAACTGAGCAAACCCTTTACTACCATTTCTGTATCCCTGAATACCCTTTAGTGTCACACCCCCAAACGGGAACGACGGAAACGTTCGGGGGTGGATGACTTCATGTTAAGTATCACAACACATGCATCATAGTAATCAAAGTAACAACAACCATCGTATTGATAATATAAAGTTTACATTTTGTTCAAAATATTTCATAGTTTACAATAAAACTATAGCAAAAGATATGACGTAAGCTCCATCTTCACAACGCCTGAGAGAGAGAGTACCTGTCTACTAACGATCCTGAGAATACAAGTGGTTTGAAAAAGTGTCAACATTAAAGTTGGTGAGTTCATAAGTATTTTTGTTATAGAAAGTATATTCTTTATTCTTTTGAAAAGTTCGCCAGTTCCTCCAGAAAATCCTTTATTTTCTGCTGATAATTGATAAGTATAATGACTCATAATTGTTCCTTCTATGAGTACTTAGTGAATACAAGTCATATACATTCAGATCGAACAGGCAGTCGACTGTGTGGTTCTGCCCCAAGCCCACAACCAAACAAGGAACATGAAATGAGGCGGAATCCACACATCTCGCTGTCTGTCGGATCCTCATGTATATAACCCTGACGTATGCACTAAGTACTTTTAACATTAAGTTTAATGATCCTTTATATTGAATGAAAACGTTCCTTAATAAAATCCTATATTTTCTTTATAAGAATGTGACAATACCCGTTCCTTCTATGATCATTAAGTGAATACAAATTATATATAATACAGATCGATTAGACAGTTGAATGTGTGAATCTGCCCTAAGCCCACAACCAAACAAGGAACAGGAAATGAGGCGGAAGTCATACATTCTACTGTCTACCGGATCTTTATTATATATAACTCTAATGTATTCACCAAGTAATCACAGAATTAATAGTTATGATCCTTTTTAAAACGATGAATGAGTTTCCTTCAGAAAAATCCAATATTTTCTTTATAAGTAAAATGACTGTAGTTAATCCTTCTGTAATCATTTAGTGAATACTAATTATATATAATACAGATCGATTAGACAGTTGAATGTGTGAATCTGCCCTAAGCCCACAACTAAACAAGGAACATGAAATGAGGCGGAAGTCACACATTCCACTGTCTACCTGATCTTTATTATATATATAATCCTAATGTATTCATCAAGTAATTACATAATTAACATTAATGAATCTTTGGTAAAATGGTAACCGTAATAGTTCCTTCTATAATCACTTAGTTTATACTAACTATATATAACCTAATATCGAACGGACAGTTGAATGTGTGAATCTGCCCTAAGCCCACAACCAAACAAGGAACAGGAAATGAGGCGGAAGTCACACATTCCACTGCCTATCGGATATTATTTATATATAATTCGAATGTATAAACTAATGAATTATAGAATTAACCATTAAAGGTCCTTTTTGTATATTAAACCTTTTGTAAATAAGTTTCTAGTTTCACTAACTCTATTGTGAAACATTGTTTTCGGTGATAAATGTTATTGTTTTCAGAAAGTTCTATCGAAAACTGTTTATCTTTCAAAATAACGATGTAAACCATAGAAAATCCTATATTTTCTATAAAACCGATTTGTAGTCTTAAACGCTCCAAGACCGAAAAGCACAAGTATAATTACCATACTTAGCTTAATGATACCCAATTTTGTTTATCAGTAACTCTATCTGAACATGTAATTACCCTGAAAACTCGATGTGATGATACTACCCTCCTATGATCACTTAGTACACACGAGTTGTATAATACCAAGATCGAATAGACAGTTGAATGGGTGAATCTGCCCTAAGCCCACAACCAAACAAGGATCAGGAAATGAGGCGGAAGTCACACATTCCACTGCCTATCAGACTTCAATTTTATCTAACCCTATTGTATATACTGGGAAATCATATAGTTAGTATCCCTTAAGACGGTTGAAGTAAAAGTATATTACTACGTAAATATATCGTTGTTTTCTCTTTGTGAGGTCTTATAACCATACTAATATGACGGGTATTGTGATATGACTTGAATTGTTGTCAATATCAAAAATGACGTTTGTCACCCGTTAACCTGCCGATCAAACTGTAGCTAATAGTCAGGGTGCAGGATTGTCAATCCCGTATAGATCTATACACAAAATCACGCTCTCCCAATAGGAGACTCTGGTTCATAAGACTGAACTTCTCTTGGTACTTAGGTAAGTACTCGGAGACGAGACTCACAAATTAGATTAACGACTTTACAAGTAATACAGCGAAAACCTTTTGATAAATGACAAATAATTTCATAAAAAGATTCCTTTATTCCATAAACTATACCTATTATAGTTTATTAGTTTATTTTCATGTTTTAACAATTTCATGTTTTAAAACATATAAACTGTAAGAAAAACATATCAAGTAAAATTAGACTTTTAAACACAAGATTTCTTGTGTTTTACTTGTATTCCCACCCCCCCCCCCTTTAAAACATTAAAAAGCTTGGAAAATATGGGGGTATGAACTCACCTTATTTGAGGGATTCAATAGAAGATTTGGTATAGATTGGTAAGTTTCCCGAGTGAAATCCCGAAGCACAAACGAGTCCTATTTAGCATATTATGATACATATAGGCATGGAATTAGTGAATCTAACTACAAAGGCAATTAGGAAACAACCTAGGATGCAAGAATAACTTACCAAAGGAGTGTTAGAAGCAAAGTTTGAAGGTTGAAGAGGGGTTCACGGCCACCTTGAGATGTTCACGGCCACCTGGAGGTGTTCACGACCCAAGAACAGCATGTGTTATTGAGTTCACGACCAGTTGTTCTTAAAGGATAATGAAGATTCAAGTGTTTTAGGCTGGATATTTGTGTGTGTTCTTGGTGGAATGATGAAGATACAAGTGTTCACGGCTGAAAGTTCTTGAAGGAAAGAAGAACACTTGAAGATCTTGATAATTTGCAGGTGTAACAAGTGTATGAGGGCTAGAAATCACTAGAATGTTGATGAAAAGATGAACACCTTGAATATCCAAGCAATAATCTAAGAAGATTTCAAGGTTTGGAAGATGATACTTAAGAGAGGATTGGTTGAGTTCACGGTTAGGAATGAAGAAATGAGGATAAAATCAGCCAAACTCATATATATAGGGAAGAGTGTGGGGTCCGAAGGGTTCATGACCGAGAAGGGTTCACTACCGAGGGTTCGTTTGCGGCCGAGGAGTTCACGGCCTCGGTTCACGGCCGAAGGCGGTGAAGAGTTTACGGCTCGCACGAGGTTCACAGTTCCGAAGTTGTTCACGGCTCCGAAGGGTTTGCGGCCATGCGAAGGTTCTCGATTCCTAAGGGACTTTCCAATGTAGACACACTATACTTTTGAATGTAAGGTTCAAACACTTATAGATCATTACTCTAACTATATTAAGATAATTAAAGAAGTAAGTTTGACATAGGGTTGACTTTTGTTGACTAAGATTGACTTTTACAAGAATAAATTTTTCTCAGGTTGTCGCATTTAGACTATGGCTTAATGTGTTTAGGTAATGACCAAGATGTACTTAAAATGGTATCGTATGCCCCCTAAACACATACTTATAATGGTGTGTATTGAAAATGGTCAGACTAGGGTACTTAGTTATTATAAGTCTCCTTCTAAAGTTGTTATTGAAGAGTTGGACCCTGATAGTGTGTCACCTGAAATGAATTGAAAGAAACCTTGTAGGAGAGAAGCAAGATCATGTAGTAGAAAGCTTGATTTAAACCAGTCTGTGAACCCTGTTTTTGAGCAGTAACAAGTATTAGATGTTGATGAAGGGAATGATTACCCAAAGAGTATTCTACCATATATAAGGTCACAAGTTAGCCAACAAAGTGATGTCATTCATGTGGTCAATCATGAAATTGAAACCCAAGAATAAGTGGTCAATCATGAAATTGAAACTCAAGAGGAAGTGGTCAATCATGAAACTGAAACTCAAGAAGAAGTGATGAATCACGAAGTTGAAACAGAAGAACCAGTGGGAACTTACCATGTAGAGTAACCAAGTTGGATAGCTAATGATGGAGTCCATACTGCAACAGTTGATGAGTTTGAACCATTTGTAGAGGATTATTCAGTTTATGCTGACTATGATGCTGAGTATAATGTCCAAACTTCATGTGAACATCAACTAGAAGTAGATTATCTAGAGGGTATGTTAAGTGATGATAGTGGAGATGCTTTCTATTTTGAGAGTGGATATGGTTCTGAGGGTAATGGAGATGATTCTGATGATAGTGACTACAATGTGGATGAGTCTAACATACATTTTGATGTTGATGTAGACATGATTTAATTCCATAATGTTGTTGATGTAGATGAACAGGGAATCTTAATCAATCATTCAACAGATGAAGGGAATGACATGATTGATAATGAGTTGGAAGTTATTGCTACTGATGATTATCAGTTTGCAGGATTTCATGAAGATGACATGAAGAGAATGCTTAAGGAGTTAAGTAAGTCAAGTAGATGCTCACATAGAGAGGTTCATGTAAAACCATTTAAGGTGGGCTAGGTCTTCAAAACCAAGCGTGATGTTAAAAACTTCATGGATACACATGCTGTAGAAACAAGGAGGTCTCTATACCTAGCAAAAAATAACAAAATCAGGATTAGGGTGAAATCTAAAGGTGTTGTAAGTCAGTCATCTAAAGTAGTTGATGGTGGTGGGCCCTCAACTAGAAGTAGGGCAAAGTGCAAGGGTAAATATGTAATTGCCAATAAAGGAACATATCCTTAGGCAGTCCAAATCTCGAGGGCTAATGAAAATCAGGATTGGTTGGTGAAAACAGTTCAAGATGAGCATAAATATTTGCAAACAAGGGTAGTTAAAGCTTGAACATAAATGTAAGGATAAATGTTAATCTTGTTTGTTGTGTTTTTACTATATGTGTAATTGTCTTCTCTTAATATGTGTTATACAGGTAGGGCACACACTGATTGTTTGTTGAATAATCTTTGTGAGGTATTTAATTCTAAGCTAGATAAGGGTAGGGATAAACCTATTATCACTTGCTTAGAGTATATTAGAGAGTATCTTCTGAAGAGATTGTGTGTGGTGCAAAACGAAATAGATAAGTTTGAAGGATTGCTAACCCCAACAACTGTAGTGTTTGACAAGATTAAGACTGATGCAACTAAGTATGTGGCTAAATATAATGGGGCAGGAAAGTACCAAGTGGCAAGCACATGGCAAGATTAGTATGTGGTAAAATTGAACGAAAAAAGTTGCAGTTGTAGGTTTTGGGAGATTACAGGTTTTGCATGTAGACATGATGTTTGTGCTATATGGGACAAAATTGAAAATGGAGAAAATGCCCCACATGTTGATGAATGGATCCATCCTTGCTATAGGCTATCGACATGGAAAGCCATGTATTTCAACAAAATTGATCCACTGAATGGACACTCAATGTGGCCTAAAAGTGACTGCCCATTCACTTTAAATCTACCAAAACATAAAACACAGGTTTATATTTCAATTAGGCCTAATATGTAGTTTAAATGTGGACATGGAATTGATTCATTTTTAACTATAATATATCAATATGTCTAGGTTGGGATGCCTAAGAAGAAGAGAAGGAGGGGTGTTGATGAGCCCAACAGCCAAGCAGGTAAATTGAGTAGGAAATATCTGACAATCACTTGTTCAAAGTGTCATAACAAGGGGCACAATTCCAAAACATGTAAAGGGCAGGGAGGCAGTGGTGAAGTTGGGGGCTGAAAACTATGTTTAGTAGTTATTAGGATGTTTGTGTTGTAGGTCTTTTGAAACATAAGTCATGTTTGTTTGTTTGAAACAGTAATGTATGTATGGGTTAAGAACTTAAATCATGTTTACTTGTTTTGAACTTAGTAGGATGGTTGTGTTAAGACCTTTACAACTTGGCATGTAATGGTGTGTATGCACATTTTGGAAATGAGTTAATCTGTTTTGTGTACTACCCTTCAACGATTCACTTATAACAATGTACATTTCAATTGTACATCAAAACCATCCAAAAGATGCATTTACAATACACTTAACAATTGCAAATGAAATACATTCAAGAAATCCAACATTCAACTATAACAAAGTACATTCCATTACCATTCAAGAAATCCAACATTCAACTATAACAAAGTACATTCCATTTCCATTCCATAATATTGACTTGCTAGAAACTAAAGTTCATTACAATTCTATTACATTGATCTGATACATAAACCAAAATACAACAACAATAATTCCAAAACCCCCATACATAAACTGAAAGCAAAAACCCCATACTCGATTAAAATCCAAAACCCCCTACACCGGTTACAAACCAAAAACCCAAATTCCATTAACATCCAAACTTTCACAAGATACTTACTGATTAAAATAAAACCAAAAAAAGAACACCCATGAACAAAACAACATCAGCTGGCAGTTCCACAGTTCTGCACTCACAATAGCAACCCTCTCTTCCAATCGATACATTGATCTTATCAAACACGGAATCACCACCAATGCCCTAGCACACATAGGAGGGTCAAACCATCGAAGGAACCCACATCTTGTACATTTCCAAAATTGCCTTCCAGGTTACGATCCGTCCATGATGTGATCTTCATTGCATCATTCCCACATTTGCAAGTCACCATCTTTGAATGCGAAACGATTGGATATTGTAAAGAGTGCAACGTTCGATCAACAGTGGAATGGAGAAGAGAGATGACGATCGCAGATAAAGGGTTTGCACAAAAATCGGGCATGCAATCTTTCTTTTAAAGAGTGAAGGTTACAAGTGAAATAAAAAAATTTCCCCTGCAATATAATATTGAAAAATGAGTTAACGGCTAAATGGTAACAAAGTGAGCTGGAAGGATTAAACATTAAAAGTTTTTGAAACCACAGGGACCATCCGTGAGGTTTTTTAAAATTAGGAACCAAACTTCAGATTTTGTGAAACCATAAGGACCATTTTTGAAGTTTTGTCAATTATATATGGACTAGTTCTATATTATATCCGAAGGAAAAAATATGGTTCAAGCGATCCACACTATTTATTGCATAAGATACATGCGAATAACATTATGCTCTGTGCTTAATCTAATAAAAACGTAAACTTAATCGACGTCCCACACCAACAGGTCTCGCAACTGATAAGGAAGATGTAAATCACAATGTCCCTAGAGCAAGTAATTTAATGACCAAAGGCGAGAAAAGTGACCATTTAATTAGTAGTTATAGATAACATTAAACTTATCTCTTTTAATCGGGGCATTTCGTCTATAATGGCTTGTAAGTTGTAACTCCTTGTTTAGCTTCTTACTAGTGTTTTGTGTTTATTCAATTTGTCGTCGTTCTAAAAGTGTAAAGAAATTTAATATCATCCTATATTTTCTTTATATATACCTTTTACCCATCTTAAATTAAAAATGTAGATAAATTAAAAATGGAGCATTTAAGATGCGTAGGATGATATGTAGGAAACAAAATGTAGGAGGATATTTAATTTCTCAAAAAAGTAATTTGATGTCCAAGCTTGAATATAAGTGTTCACAATATTCCAAAAGTCGTTAAGCATTAGCTGGTGGGTCCACTAGGTGCAAGGTACTTGTAGGTTTAGACGAAACTAGTCAACTTAGTTGTACAAACTCGATGTCTTCCATGACTAAGGAAGTGGAAAAAATGATGGAGCTGCGCAATGACATTGGATATTATCTTGAGGGTTCTTCTCATGCGCTCAGATCAATGCTTGAAGGTGAGGGTGTTCAATGTGTTTATCATGCTTATCTATTAACATCAGAGGTGTTCAAGGTTTGGGTGAGAGAGTTAAAAATTCTTCATGGTATTAACATCCTTTGCATATAGGAGACTCAACTTCAAGATGTAAAGGATATTCATGTGGAGTTTTTATGGGATAACTCTGATTTCGAGTTTGTTGGTGTAGAGTCGTATGGAAGATCCGGAGGCTTATGTAGTGTTTGGAACCCTCTTCTTTTCAAATAGGTAAATGTCATCAGGATTCCCAATTATATTCTTCTTTCTGTTTATTGGAGTGGGATGCAAGGTGTTACAAACATTCTCAATGTTTATGCCCATGTTGATGACGTTGCTAGAATGGCTTTATAGTTGCATCAAAAATATGTTATTGATTTGCGGGATGGTTGTTGGTTATTGATGGGTGACTTCAACGAAGTCAGAAACAAATATGAGAGGCTCTCCAATCATGGGTGTGAGGTTTCTATTGAAGATTATAATTCTTTTATTCTAGATGCTAAGCTCTTCGAGTTTATATTAGGAGGCTGAAAACTTACTTGGACGAGTGAAGAAGGAAGTTACTTAGGTAAACTGGATCGTTTCCTTGCATGTGGTACATTTATAAGTAATTGGGGTATGACATTAGCTACAATTCGTCCCAGAAGATCCTTGGATCACTACCCTATCATAATTCTTAACGAGTGTTTTGACTTTGGGCCGAGCCCGTTTAGATTCTTTAATTCTTGGTTGATGATTGATGGGCTTGATGATATTGTTAAAAAGGCATGGGTTCAATCATCTCCTTCAGGTACGACTGATTGTAGGCATGCCAAAAAGTTCATTGTTGTCAAGAAGGAACTAAAGAGATGGAGAGCTCATGGGAGGATAAGAGAGCTGGAAGAACAGAAGCAGTTAATGATGAAGATTGATAACCTTGAAATCGTAGTTGAAGATAGACCTTTGTCGTCACCTAAGAAGGAGATTAGGCATTTATGGAAACAAAGAGTGTTGGTGATTGACTTGATTCACATGATGGGTCTCAAAAAGAAGGCTCGAATGAAATGGGAGGTGGATGGGGAATAAAACTCTACATTTTTCACGGGATCGGTAACAACAACAAAAGAAATAAATTGTATTCACGGGCTATCTATTGATGGGTTATGGGTGCGTGATCCTGAAAAAAAATTTCTAATGCAATTTGGGATTTCTTTTATGTTAGGTTTAATGAGCCTATGAGAAACCGACCTAAACTCATGAGCAGCAGGTTTAAAAAGATTTTGTGTGAAGATAGGGTTGCACCGAGTCTTTTACTGAGACTGAGATCAAGGAAGCGGTTTGGTGTTGTGGGAGTAAGAAGGTGCCGCGTCTGGACGGATTTACTTTTACGTTCTTGAAGCATTATTGGGAGTAGATAAAATCAGATGTTGTTATGTTTGTGAAAGACTTTGAGAGCTCGGGGGTATTGGCTAAAGGATGCAATTCTTCCTTTATCTCTCTTATTCCCAAGGTTAGAGTTCCTCTTTATTTAAAAGACTATATATCCATTAACCTTGTGGGTTGCTTATATAAGGTGTTATCAAAAGTGCTTGCTAATCGTTTGAAGAAGGTGTTGAACAAAATCATTAGTCATGAGAAAACAACTTATGTTGGTGGGAGAAGCATCCTTGACGATCCACTTTCTTAATGAAATTGTTGCTTGAACCAGAAAAGTGAAGAAAAAAGATTTTATTTTTAAAGTTGATTTTGCTAAGGCGTTTGACTCGTTAAGTTGGGAGTTCTTGGATGACTATGAATCAAATGAATTTTGGGTGGAAGTAGAGAAGATGGATTAGGGGTTGTCTCTCCTCTAGTAGAGCTTCCATGCTAGTCAATGGCTAACCAACGAAAGAATTTGATATTAGACGGGGTATGAGACAAGGAGATCCATTGCCGCCTTATCTCTTTATTATAGTTATGGAGGGTCTATACGTCTCCATGTAACGCCCCGTTCCTGGTACGTATTAATTTATTAATTGTCTTTTATAAAGAGCTACTCGGCGAGTAGTAGCCCTAACTCGTCGAGTAGATGCCAAGTTGGACGCGGGTTTTAAGTAATCTACTCGGCGAGTCCACGCCTGGACTCGAAGAGTAGGCCAGTATGGAGGAAACCCTAATCCTTAGGGTTTGTACCCTATTTAAACGTCCTTATAGCCCCCATCCTAGCCTCCAGCACCCTTAGAGCATTTCCCCCTCAAAACCCTAGCCCTCCATTGGTGAGCTTGAGTGATTCCTTCTTGATTTTGAGTGTTTTGGTGTATTCTTGGAAGTATAGAAGAGAAGAAAAGAGAGAAGGTGCAAAGGAGAAGAAGGAGATCCAGAAGCTAGCTTCCATTTGCTACTTCATCTGGTAATAAAGCCTCTACCTTGTTCATTTTCCTAGTAGATCTTCATATATACTTGTTTTGCCACTTTTGGGACATTTCAAGGTCCAAACTCGAGATTGGAGCTCCCTTAGGGTAGTGAGCTATAGATCTGGACATCATTGAGCCCCAGGAGCTCAAAGTAGCTACCTTTATGCAAAGCAAGGCCTTGTTCCAAACCCTAGGTTCCCATTTCTAGCTTATTTTGGTGTTTTAGCTTCATACCTCTATGCATGTACGTAAAGTTGGCAACTTTACGTGTTATATCGGCCCTAGAAGCTCAGATCTATGAATTGGATGCACTGGAATCGATTAGAATCAACTGTTTAGTGAGGACATGCATAGGACTCGACGAGTTGTTCTTGTACTCGGCGAGTCGGAGCGCAGACCCTCCCGATTTCTCCGATTTTAGAGTTGTGAGTTGAATCAGCGAGTGGAAGAGGACTCAGTGAGTTAGAATAAGGATCTAGAAGTAGAGGGACTCGGCGAGTCTACGTCCCGACTCGGCGAGTCGATTCGCGAGTTAGAGAAGTGTGAGTCCGGGAACTCGGCGAGTTCATAGTAGGACTCAGCGAGTAGAGTCAACCAGGAAGTTGACTTTGACCAGGAAGTTGACTTTGACCAGGGGTAAAATAGTCATTTTACCCTGAGATTAGTTATCAGTATTTGATTTAGTGTTTATGGGATTTATAGCCGGGGAGTTCCGGAGCAGCAGTCAGACAGTCTCAGATTTAGCACCTCAGCAGCCAGCGTTACGAGGTGAGTTTCCTTCCAGTAGGAACGGGTCTACAGCCACAATGCCAGCCCGTTTAAGTTAGCAGTAGTTCCGGACTTCGGTCCGATGCAGTAGTTCAGTGTGCTTGATGTCTTTGTGATTCAAGCATGTCTTCGTGTTATGTGTTCCGGACTTCGGTCTGATGCAGTATGCAGTATATGTGTTTATGCTAGTAGTTATGATTATGCTATGCTATGTTCAGTCAGTTCCGGACTTCGGTCCGATGCAGAGGGCAAGGCCTTGGTTAGTTCCGGACTACGGTCCGATGCAGTTTTCAGACTACGGTCTGATGCAGAGGGCAAGGCCCTGGTTAGTTCCGGACTTCGGTCCGATGCAGTTTCCGGACGTCGGTCTGCTGCAGAGGGCAAGGCCCTGGTTAGTTCCGGACTTCGGTCCGATGCAGTTTCCGGACTTCGGTCCGATGCAGTGGGCAAGGCCCAGTAGTTGCTTTATATGTTATTGTATGGTATGTGGTAGTTTGGGGGAGCTCACTAACCTTTGTGCTTACAGTTTTAGTTTTTGGTTTCAGGTACTTCCGCTAGTAAGGGGAAGAGCTCGGGATGATGGCATGGCACACACCATAGCTTCAGTTTATCCTGGGAGTTTTATTCGGATATTTTGATATGTTTTGACATCAGTTGATTTGATAAATTTATTATGACATTTTGAGACGCATGATCCGTGGATTTATCTTTTAATATTTGATATTATGGTTTAGTAAAGTTTTCAAACGAAAATTTTTGGGTTGTATTTTTGGGATGTTACAAGTTGGTATCAGAGCCTTGGTTTGAGGGATTCAGGCACACTTTCAGGTATGACTGGACTCAAACTAAGGAAATGGTAAAAGATTTTCAAAAGAAAAATGTTTTCGAAAGAATTTTTGAAAAAGAAACTTAAAAAGAAAAGAGTTTTGAGAAAAGGAAAAGGGTGTGGTGCATGCGATCAGCCGAGCTCAAGTAAGTACTCCCAAATTACCCATACAAGTTTATGTTATAATTATCAGTCCCAGTTCCAGTAGAACAACATGCTAGAATAGGACTAAGGATCTAAGAGGATGCCTTATGTGCCTGTTATATGTGTTTCAGCTTATTGAGAATTGCATGCTAGTATTGGGTAGACAGCAGTAGGATAGCTTGTTTAGGTTATGCCTGATAGTATGAGCTTAGCATTGTATGCTAGTACAGTTTCTCGTTATGAGGATAGATTTGCTTGAGTAGTTTCCTGTGTCAGAATGCTACTTGCTTCGTGCTTTGTAGGGCTCAGAGTGATGGGAGTTAGCCATTAGGTGAATACGTCACGTCACATGTGATCAGGGTTGAATAATCTCAGAGTGCTGGATTTGGCCCTATTGCGCAGCTCTCGTTTGAGTCTAACCGTTGTAGGGACGAGTCTTTTACTCGAAGGATTATCTGAGCCTCGTCACATGTGATGGTATTCAGGTGATGGCTAATTGGCATTACAAGGAGGCCTTCAGCAGCTGAGGACTGGATTGGGTGGAGTCAGAGATTTCCCTAGGGCAAGCCTAGGAAGAGAGTAGCAGAGATCAGTAGCAGAGATCAGTAGCAGAGATCAGTAGCAGTAGAAGTGACTTGGTGGAGTCAAGGCAGTTCTTGAAGAAAGTACGGATAGATGTGGAAGGTAGTATGGGCCTGTACTACTGAAAGCAAAGGATCCGTACTTGAATCGAGGAAGGCTGAGATGAGACCAGGAAACTTGTAGTAGTAGCGATCCCTCGAGATATATCAGTGTTTCTGACGTTTGTCATGATGTGTTTTCAGAATGGTGGTTTTACGCCCTAGGCCAGCAGTCGGCAGTTCAGGAGCCGACGAGGGATCAGGATCAGGCTCGGGGGCCGAGCATCTAGATGAGCAGACCAGGGAGTTCCTCTCTTCAGAGGTTACTCGCACCATACTTGAGCAGACTCCTGTGATCTTCGGTTCGATCAAGGAGGGTATTTTAGAGCTGATGGACGAGAGATTGAGCACCTTCCGTGCTGAGGTGGCGGCCATGATGGGGTCGCGCACACTCACCTTTAGGGAGTTCCGGGCTTGTGGAGCTCCAGACTAACATGGGGCGCGGGATCCCATTGCGAGTACCAGGTGGTTGGCGGATGTCGCCAATGCGTTCCGCACCAGCAGATGTCCCGAGGGGGACAAGGTCAGACTAGCATCCTGTCTTCTGAAGGACAGGGCACGAGATTGGTGGGAGGAGATCGGGCATGTCATCGGGGATGACGCAGCGCTTGATGCGATGACTTGGGCTGATTTTACTACCAGGTTCAGAGCCGAGTTTGCACCGGTTATTGAGGTGCAGCAGTTAGCCAGGGAGTTTCAGGATCTCACCCAGACTACAGAGACAGTGGCGGAGATTACCGCCAAGTTCAGGGAGAGGGCTCTTCTCGTTCCTTAGTACGCAGCTGATGAGGAAATGAAGAAGGCCCGTTATCATGAGATGTTGCGGAGTGATATCCGCCAGTTTGTGAGCCGGTCTAGCTGTAAAACGCTGGATGATATGATTGCGAGGGCTCGTGAGAGAGAGATAGATTTGGAGATGGAGAAGAAGAGGAAGCCAGAGGCGGCATCTGGCACAGGGAGTTCGGGCAAAAAGCCCAAGGTATCAGATCACAGATCTAGAGAACACCAGAGCCACAGTCGGTGTGGCAAGTGTGTGAGATTTCACGATGGGGCGTGCAAGACAGGTAGTGCCGGTTGCTATAAGTGCGGCCGGACCGGGCATATGAGTAGATATTGTACAGCTACCACCACCACCACCACAACAGCTGATCTGATTTGCTTCCATTGCAATCAGAGGGGACATAAAAAGTCCCAGTGCCCGAGTTTAGCAGCAGCAGGGAAGGTGGCAGCACCTGCCCCTGCTACTTTGAGGATTACAGACGACCGTCAGGGCCGGGGTGAGGCGCCAGTGGAAAAGAGTAGAGCTTTTCAGATGACAGCAGAGGAGGCGCGAGCGACTCCTGATGTGGTGACGGGGTCGTTCTTCGTGAACGGCATTTCAGCTATAGTATTGTTTGACTCGGGGGCTACCCGATCATTTATTTCCCTTGCGCTTAGCAAGAGGTTTAGTAGAGCTCCGGGGGAGCTGGATTGCCCACTTGATGTTGAGATAGCTGATGGCAGGACCGTCAGGGTCGCGAGAGTACATAGGGCGTGTTCGCTGTAGTTATTTGATGAGCAGTTTTCAGTGGACTTGGTTCCCATTCCCCTGCGAGGGAATAAGGTTATAGTGGGTATGGATTGGCTGAGCCCCAATGGGGCAGTGATTGATTGTGAACTGCAGTTAGTGAGGGTTCGCACTCCTAGTGGGGGAGAGTCAGTTATTCAGGGCGAGAGGCCACAGCGCGGACCGATTCTGTGTTCAGCAGCGAGAGCGAGGCGCTACGTTCAGCAGGGTTGCGCAGGGTACGTCGCCTATGTCATAGATGCCCGGGAGAAGGGTAAGGCGACAGTTGACAATGTGCCAATAGTATGAGAGTACCCGGATGTATTCCCAGAGGATTTGCTTGGAATACCTCCGGAGAGACAGGTCGAGTTTCGGATTGATCTGGTTCCTGGTGCGGCTCCGATAGCCAAGGCACCGTATCGTTTGGCTCCTCCAGAGATGCAGGAATTGTCTACACAGCTGCAGGAGCTACTAGACAAGGGTTTCATCAGACCGAGTAGTTCACCATGGGGAGCCCCGATCCTATTCGTAAGGAAGAAGGATGGGTCGCACCGTATGTACATAGATTACCGGGAGCTGAATAAGGTAACGGTGAAGAACCGTTACCTACTCCCGAGGATAGATGACTTGTTTGACCAGCTTCAGGGAGCATCTTGGTTCTCCAAGATTGATCTGCGGTCAGGGTATCACCAGATGCGGGTCAGGGATGAGGATGTGCAGAAGACCGCTTTTAGGACCCGCTATGGTCATTATGAGTTTGTGGTGATGCCGTTCGGGCTCACCAACGCTCCAGCCGCATTCATGGATCTCATGAATCGCGTATGCAGACCGATACTGGATCGGTCAGTGATAGTGTTCATTGATGACATCTTGGTTTATTCCAAGAATCAGGAGCAACACGAGGAGCACCTGAAGGAGGCGCTAGAGACACTGAGGAGGGAGAAACTTTTCGCAAAGTTCTCCAAGTGCGAGTTCTGGTTGCGAGAGGTACAGTTCCTTGGACACCTCGTCAACCAGAAGGGTATCCTAGTAGATCCGGCCAAGATAGAGGCCGTGATGCAGTGGGAGGTCCCGAGGTCTCCATCTGAGATTCAGAGCTTCCTAGGATTGGCAGGGTACTATAGGAGATTCATCCAGGATTTCTCCAAGATAGCAGTTCCACTCACCCGACTGACCAAGAAGTCGGTGGTGTTCCGCTGGGGGCCTGAGTAGCAGGCAGCATTTGAGACCCTTAGACAGAGATTGTGCGAGGCGCCGATTCTTACCCTGCCAGAGGGAGTAGAGGATTTTGTAGTTTACTGTGATGCTTCGATCACAGGTATAGGAGCAGTGTTGATGCAGCGAAGGCATGTGATAGCTTATGCCTCTAGACAGTTGAAGCCTCACGAGGCTAACTATCCGACGCACGATTTAGAGCTGGGGGCAGTGGTGTTCGCCCTCAAGATTTGTAGACATTACCTCTATGGGGTCCGCTGTATCATTTACACGGATCACAAGAGTTTGAGGTACCTCATGGATCAGCCGAATCTGAACATGAGGCAGCGCCGATGGTTAGACGTGGTAAAGGATTATGACTGTGAGATCCTTTATCATCCGGGCAAGGCCAACGTAGTGGCCGACGCCCTGAGCCGCATGGCGGTAGCAGCCCCGATCAGGGATGTATCTCTGAGGATGACAATGATTACTCCATTGTTGGAGCAAATCAGAAAGACACGGGTTGAGGGCCTGAAAGAGGAGATGCAGAAGTGTGAGAGGATTGTGGGCCGAGTAGCTTCCTTTGACTATGACAATCGAGGATTGTTGACCCTTCATGGGAGAATATGGGTACCGTACTGGGGGGGAGTACGACAGGTGTTGATGGACGAGGCTCACAAGTCTCGGTTCTCCATTCACCCAGGGGCGACGAAGATGTACAAAGATCTTCGACCCGACTATTGGTGGCCCTGCATGAAGCGGGACGTAGCTTGGTACGTTGAGAGATGCCTGACCTGCAGGAAGGTCAAGGCGGAGCATCAGAGACCCCACGACAAGATGCAGCCGTTAGACATTCTCGTGTGGAAATGGGAGGATATCACTATGGATTTCATCACTAAGCTTCCCAGGACCGCACGTGGAGTTGATTCGATTTGGGTCATAGTGGATCGGCTGACCAAGAGCGCGCATTTCATACCGATACAGGAGAGCATATCGGCCGAGAAGCTAGCCGATATTTATGTGCGCGAGGTAGTGGCACGACATGGAGTACCTGTATCAGTAGTATCAGATCGAGACGTCCGGTTCACTTCCAGGTTTTGGAAGCGGTTTCATGATGAGATGGGGACTCGTCTTCACTTCAGCACCGCTTTCCACCCTCAGACGGACGGGCAGAGCGAGAGGACGATTCAGACTCTCGAGGACATGCTGCGGGCATGTGTTCTAGATTTTGGTGGCAGTTGGGATACGTATCTTCCATTAGCGGATTTTTCGTATAACAACAGTTACCACGCTAGTATTGACCGCCCTCCTTTCGAGATGCTTTACGGGAGGAAGTGTAGGACCTCGATTTGTTGGGGCGAGGTTGGTCAGAGGGTCATCGGGAGCACTGAGGTGGTGCTCAAGACCACAGAGTTGATCCAGCAGGACCGTAGCAGACTGCAGACTGCGCAGAGTCGGCAGAAGAGTTACGCCGATAGGAGGCGTTCGGACTTGGAGTTTCAGGTGGGCGATATAGTCCTCTTGAAAGTGTCACCCTGGAAGTTTGTTATCAGATTTCGGAAGAGGGGCAAGTTGGGCCCCAGATTCATTGGTCCGTTTAGGGTTTTGGCCCGGGTGGGTCGGGTTGCTTATCAGTTAGATCTTCCAGCAGAGCTCAGCCAGATCCACAGCACGTTCCATGTTTCTCAGTTGCGAAAGTGCTTAGTGGATGATTTAGCAGTAGTACCCCTGGAGGACATTCAGGTTAACGATAGCCTGAACTATATCGAGAAACCAGTGGCGATTCTAGATCGCAAGGTGAAAGAGCTGAGGAACAAGGCAGTAGAGTTAGTTAAGGTGCAGTGGCAGCACCGCAAGGGTTCGGAGTGGACGTGGGAGCCCGAGGAAGAGATGAGAGGACACTACCCAGAGTTGTTTCCAGAGACAGCAGACTTCGAGGACGAAGTCTAAGATAAGTGGGGGAGAATTGTAACCCCCCGTTCCTGGTACGTATTAATTTATTAATTGTCTTTTATAAAGAGCTACTCGGCGAGTAGTAGCCCTAACTCGTCGAGTAGATGCCAAGTTGGACGCGGGTTTTAAGTAATCTACTCGGCGAGTCCACGCCTGGACTCGACGAGTAGGCTAGTCTGGAGGAAACCCTAATCCTTAGGGTTTGTACCCTATTTAAACATCCTTATAGCCCCCATCCCAGCCTCCAGCACCCTTAGAGCGTTTCCCCCTCAAAACCCTAGCCCTCCATTGGTGAGCTTGAGTGATTCTTTCTTGATTTTGAGTGTTTTGGTGTATTCTTGGAAGTAGAAGAGAAGAAAAGAGAGAAGGTGCAAAGGAGAAGAAGGAGATCCAGAAGCTAGCTTCCATTTGCTACTTCATCTGATAATAAAGCCTCTACCTTGTTCATTTTCCTAGTAGATCTTCATATATGCTTGTTTTGCTACTTTTGGGACATTTCAAGGTCCAAACTCGAGATTGGAGCTCCCTTAGGGTAGTGAGCTATAGACCTGGACATCATTGAGCCCCAGGAGCTCAAACTAGCTACCTTTATGCAAAGCAAGGCCTTGTTCCAAACCCTAGGTTCCCATTTCTAGCTTATTTTGGTGTTTTAGCTTCATACCTCTATGCATGTACGTAAAGTTGGCAACTTTACGTGTTATATCGGCCCTAGAAGCTCAGATCTATGAATTGGATGCACTGGAATCGATTAGAATCAACTGTTTAGTGAGGACATGCATAGGACTCGACGAGTTGTTCTTGGACTCGGCGAGTCGGAGCGCAAACCCTCCCGATTTCTCCGATTTTAGAGTTGTGAGTTGAATCAGTGAGTGGAAGAGGACTCAGTGAGTTAGAACAAGGATCTGGAAATAGAGGGACTCAGCGAGTCTACGTCCCGATTCGACGAGTCGATTCGCGAGTTAGAGAAGTGTGAGTCCGGGAACTCGGCGAGTTCATAGTAGGACTCGGCAAGTAGAGTCAACCAGGAAGTTGACTTTGACCAGGAAATTGACTTTGACCAGGGGTAAAATAGTCATTTTACCTTGAGATTAGTTATCAGTATTTGATTTAGTGTTTATGGGATTTGTAGCCGGGGAGTTCCGGAGCAGTAGTCAGACAGTCTCAGATTTAGCACCTCAGCAGCCATCGTTACGAGGTGAGTTTCCTTCCAGTAGGAACGGGTCTACGGCCACAATGCCGGTTCGTTTAAGTTAGGAGTAGTTCCAGACTTCAGTCCGATGCAGTAGTTCAGTGTGCTTGATGTCTTTGTGATTCAAGCATGTCTTCATGTTATGTGTTCCGGACTTCGGTCTAATGCAGTATGCAGTATATGTGTTTATGCTAGTAGTTATGATTATGCTATGCTATGTTCAGTCAGTTCCGGACTTCGGTCCGATGCAGAGGGCAAGGCCCTGGTTAGTTCCGGACTACTTTCCGATGCAGTTTTCGGACTACGGTCTGATGCAGAGGGCAAGGCCCTGGTTAGTTCCGGACTTCGGTCCGATGCAGTTTCCGGACTTCGGTCTGATGCAGAGGGCAAGGCCCTAGTTAGTTCCGGACTTCGGTCCGATGCAGTTTCCGCACTTCGGTCTGATGCAGTGGGCAAGGCCCAGTGTTGCTTTATATGTTATTGTATGGTATGTGGTAGTTTGGGGGAGCTCACTAGGCTTTGTGCTTACAGTTTCAGTTTTTGGTTTTAGGTACTTCCGCTAGTAAGGGGAAAAGCTCGGGATGATGGCATGGCACACACCACAGCTTCAGTTTATCCTGGGAGTTTTATTCGGATATTTTGATATGTTTTGACATCAGTTGATTTGATAAATTTATTATGACATTATGAGACGCATGATCCATGGATTTATCTTTTAATATTTGATATTATGGTTTAGTAAAGTTTTCAAACGAAAATTTTTGGGTTGTATTTTTGGGATGTTACACTCCATGGAGGAGACTATATATCTTCACTATTTTTATGGGCTTTCTCTCCCGAAAAATGGCATCTCTATTTCACACCTTATATACGCCGACGATGTGAAATTATTTAGTGATTAGTCAGAGATTAAGTTTGTTAATCTGAATAGAATTCTTCATTGGCTTTTTATTGCCTCAGGGTTGAAGCGGATTTTGCATAAGTGTAAAATGTATGGGGTTGGTGTCGATGATGAGGAGGTGAATAGATTCACCAACATTTTAATATGTAAGCGTGATTCTTTTCCGTTCAAATATCTTGGTCTTCCGGTGGGATCTAATATGAAACTTTCTAAGAATTGGAGCCCGATTGTAGAGAAGTTTAAGAACAAACTATCCAAATGTAATTCGAAGACTCTTTCATTGGCAGGGCGCCTAACTCTTGTGAATTCGGTGCTCAAGAGCTTGCCTCTATATTGTTTTTCTCTTTTTAGAGAACCTAAAACGGTTATTAGCTTGATTGATTCCATTAAAAGGCGATTCTTATAGGGTGGTAATGAGAACATTAGGAAAATAAATTAGGTTGCTTGGGACGTTGTGATCAAACCAAAAAAATCCAGTGTGTAACATCCATTTTCTAGAATATATCAACTGAGGACTTGGAGGGATCAAGTTAAGGTTTTGGGAAAAGCCAAGTGCCATAATGTGGAGATTGAGGAACATGACATGGCATGTCCATTATACGAACGCACGTTTTGGATGGCTGCCACGATATGGGAAAAAGAAGGCCATTGTGTGGTAGCTGATGCAGCCCAAGCCCATGATTTTTTGGGGTTTCTCCATATTTAAGCCCTTAAACTCAAGGATTAGAGCATCCTCTTCAGCCTCCAACCCCTCAACACAAAACCCTAGCCTACACGAATGTTTGAGAGCGTATCTTCTTGATTTGGATCTTATTCTTTGGATTATGGTGAAGCTTGAGGAAGAAGGAAGTTCACATTGGTTCAAGGAAGCAAAGAGCTAGTTTGGATCCATCATTCTCTTTTGATTTCTTAGCTATTTGAGGTATAAACTACATACCTTAGCACTTCTTCTTCTAGATTCAAGTTTGAGGTCATTTTTGGGTGGTTTTGGTCCCTTCCAAGAATGCTCTTGGAGTTTGAGGAACTCCAGAGCTTGTTATAGCTTCCTTACGATCAATAAGTTCTATAGAATGATAAAAAGGACCCTGTTGGAGTCACTTTATGTTCATGCACAACTTTTGGTGACATTAAGGACTTAATAGACTTAGGGTTGTAGATCTAGCCTTGGAATGGAGCCCTAATGGATAAAGTTGGAAACTTTATGCATTAAGTCATTGAAAAGAATTAGATATGAAGTTATGGGTTTAGATCTGTAAGGATTAAGTACCTAATGGAGATTTTGGCATTCTTCTAGAAACCACGACATGACCATGGGCTTGCCACGCCGTGGTGGTGCTCAGATGCTCGACTCTTTTATCCTTAGCTGGCCACGACGTGGCCAAGATCTTGCCATAAAGTGGGGGTATTCGATATGTTGACCTTTGACCATTAGCTTTTGACCAGTTTGATCTTGGGTTTAACTTCTAGATTTTGGGTTGTTGATTAAGGTGTGTCCTTTGATTGGGTGAACTTCAATTCACAGGATTGTCCAGTACGAGGTATTGATAGTGTTGCAGTGTTATCCAGTTCTGCATTTTAGGTGAGTTTCCTCATTATACTATATGTTATGATGTGCATCCCTAAATGGTAGGATGTTAGGAAGTAGATGTGTGACAATTAGAGTATCAACAGAAGGGTGATTTTCGTATTGAGTGTCATATGGGTTGTATGTAGTCATGTTGCATAGTTCGATAACTCTTGATCTAGGCTTTCTTGCATGTTTCTTTTTTGGTTATGGCTCTAGAGTAGGATCATCCGTTCAAGTGACTATTCTACCTCTGATTTCATAAAAATATGAATTTAATTGGTGATCTGCCAGTCGTGGGGTAGGATTTAGTATCAGGCATGTATATGTTATATGAGACTGTTAGACATATAGACTAGTGTAGTTATTTACATGTATTGTTACTTGCTGTTAGATTCTTATTATATGTGTGGATATACGTGGTGGTGAGTTGAGGCGGTCCTGCTGTGTGCAGTAGGCCAAGATACTCAGGCGGGCCAATGATATACTATATGTGACAACCCGAAATATTTTGCCTTGTAAGTCTAGCCATTCAATTCAACCGAGATTCAGACTCGTTTCTGCTATCAATTAGCATTGTTAAGGATCATTTTAAGGGTTCTAAGCTTAGTACACTCAAGTTTTCGGTTTAGGGAAGTGTTAGCTTAGGTTCTTCGCGTTGCTATCGAGCCAAACACTCCATCAAAGGGAGTGTACGGCCGCACACATAGGTGTACGGCCGTACAACCATGATGTCCGTGAACACAACCCCCATAAGTATCATATCCCTTCATTTTCTTCGTTTCTTACACTTCCAAGTCTAGAAAATCGGTTCTCTCTCAAGTATCATCAAGATTCTTCATCCTAATCCTCCAAAATCTTAAGTGATTCTTCTATCCTTCTTGATATCTTCCCTAGTTATGTATCATCTCATGATTCATCCATGAAAACATCTCTTTATGATAGATCTTCAAACATTCATCCATTTCACCAAGAACACCAAGAACACACACTTGTTCTTGGTGGCCGTGAACCCTCTTCAAGCTTCCAAATCGTAAGTATCCTTTCCATATGCTTAGTATACATTAGAAACTCTTGATTAACACCCTAGAAACGACCATTTTTCATGAACAAAAGGAGTGTACATCCGTACACCCTTGCATGGCCGTACACACCTCAAGACCCTCCAAAATGATAACTTTGTTCATCTTCTTGTTGTACAATAGACCCACTAGTTTCCCCATGGATCGAATACCCTCTTTTGCATGATTTACCATGAGTGTACGGCCGTACACTCCATGGCCGTACACCCCTTGGCCGTACACTCCATGGTGTGTCCGTATACTTCCTTTAGTTAATCACATGTGATTGTAACACTTAGTCCAAGTGTTTCCTAGTCCCGAAGGGTGTTTCCTTGCATGTTAGTTGTTTAAAACACTAATTACATGCCAATATATGCTATTATATGTCATTTTGGACTCGTTTGTGTCTCGGGAATTCATTCGTGGAACTCCTCATCCTTACATGAATCTGCAATTGAATCACCCACATAAGGTGAGTTCATACCCCTATAATCAATCTTTTAATTGTTTTAAATGCTTTTAAGGGGGGGGGGGGAATACAAGTTGAACACAATGATAATTGTGTAAATGTTATTTGTGATAAACATCATTTTAACGGATTGTTTATGTGTTTATAAGTGATCAAAACATTTCAAAAACTCTTTTAAAGTTATGTTACTTTATTGTTTATAAAACACCGTTTTTAAAGTACAATCATAACTTAGTAGATAAATGAGTCTTTTATTCAAGTCAGTAACAGTTCAAGTAAACATACTAGTAAACTATAATAGGTATAGTTTAGGGGTTCAGTTCATACTATAACTAATACAAGGAGGAACATACTACACTATAACAGAGAGAACATACTATACACTAGAACTGAGAGAACATACTATAACAAGTTCAGGGAGGAACATACTAGAACAAGAACAAGATAACGATAATGTGAAACCACTACTTCACGACTTAGCAATATACTTGTTAGGTCGCGTTTTGTAACCAGAGTCTCCTGGAGGGAGAGCGTGAGTTTGTGCATAGATCTATGCGGGATTGACACCCCACACCTTGCTGCTAGCTACAGTGGGACTTGCAAGTCTACGAGTGACAAATGTCATACCATTTTCCACGCCTTTGGAGCGTCGTGTTTTATACTAGTCAAATCGAGTATGATTACAACCTCATCACATTTTAACCTTAATTAACAACTGGTTTTAAGGTAGTCAGTACTTCAGTAGTCAGTTTAAAAGACTACTGCATACTTTCATTTTCCCATTACTTTCATATTGTGATTTCCTCACATAAAAGGTAATGCAAACTATTTTCGAGTAAATATAGTTATAAACTAGGGAAAACTTACATCATTACAAGCGACAAACAAAACAGTCGGGTCTTAGCACATTCAGTAGAAAGGGGGCCTATAATGCTAACTTTATGATTCCTTAGTTTATACATCGGAGATATATATTAATCAGATCCGACAGGTAGTAGGATGTGTGCTTTCCGCTTCATTTCCTGTTCCTTGTTTGGTTGTGGGCTTAGAGCAGATTCACCCAGCCTACTATCTATCCGATCTTAGCTATATATATATATATTCCGTATACACTAAGTAATCTTAAGGAGTACCAGGTATGGGTCAGGTCATAGTACACTAATTCAATACACCGTTTTCTAGTACAAAACATACTTTTCAGATAGAACATCGAGTAAACTAAACTAGAAACTCATCAGCGAAAGGTTTAATCCATTTTATTAAACCAGTATAACTTAAAGGACCTTAGGTGGTTAATTCTATAATACCTTAGTTTATACATCAGGGTTATATATAATTAATACCCGATAGGTAGTTGGATGTGTGCTTTCCGCCTCATTTCCTGTTCCTTGTTTGGTTGTGGGCTTAGGGCAGAGTCACACAATTAACTATCTGTTCGATATTAGATTAGATATAGCTAGTATAAACTAAGTGATTATAGAAGAAACTATTGTGGTTACCATTTTTACTAAAGAAAATAAGGTTTTTTCTTAAAGAATGTTTTCATCAAATATAAAGGAACTATTACAGTTAACTCCGTGAGTACCAAGTGAATACGCCAGGGTTATATACAACGAAGACCTAACAAACAATGGGATGTGTGCCTTCCACCTCATTTCCTGTTCCTTGTTTGGTTGTGGGCTTAGGGCAGATACACACAACCGATTGTTTGTTTACTCTGGGTTTTATATAACTTGTATCCATTTAGTACTCATAGAAAGGATTGTAGAGTCATTTGTACTTATCTTTTATCATATCAGGAAATATAGGATTTTCTGGAGGAACAAACGAACTTTTCTAAAAGAACTTACACTTACATTACATCACTAAAATCTTATGAAACTCACTAGCTTAAATGCTGATCTACTCTTTCAAAATAACTTGTATTCTCAGGAGACTAGTAGACAGGTACGCGCGCTGGGATTCAGAAGATGAACTATAGTAGCTTCATGTCTTGTTTTGTTATTTACCTTGGATTGTATCTTTTGTGAATCACTACTTGTAAACACTTTAATATTAATACAATGGTTGTTTGTTACTTTGATTATTATGATGCATGTCTTGTGATACTAAACATGACATCCTCCACCCCCGAACGTTTCCGCCGTTTCGGTTTGGGGGTCTGACAGATTGGTATCAGAGCATTGTTCATAATGAACTAAGTATATCAACCTATAAAAGATATATATTTATAAATGCAATGGGGCCGAAGTGCTCTGAATAATAATATATTTTAAAGATATAACAGTACCTTATAAAAATATACATACATGCTTATAAATATATACATACTAGAACAAGTATCACAAGAAGAGCAGAACATAAGTATTTAAAGGTTGAACACTGCGGTCAAACATGGACAGTTATGTAATCTTATCTAGGATCAATATAGCCTGATCAACTATATTCATTCCAGATGTGACCGACATGTGTTTGGGAGTGATGTGGTGTTGCAACAGTCTTAAAACTTACCTAACTCTATTCAAGGGATTTCTAGATCAGAACATAAGGTTAAGATACTATGGGAGTATTTTATGATACTATAAGACAACAAAAAGTTTAAAACCTACCAAGTTCACTGTATTAAAATACTATATGAGTATTTTAGGCACTATATAAATAACTTATGTGATAATGTAAAGACCCTTCTGGTAGGTCTATGATTCCGGAGTGTATACTTCCAAGGTTTTATATAATTGAAATTTTATAGACTTAGAATTTGTGATCTATGCTTCACTACCTGTTCCTTGTTTAGTTGTGGTTTTGGAGTAGGATCACTTATTCGAAGGTCTATTTAATCTTAAATTATATACAACTTGTATACATTGCGCAATTATAGGAGGACCCGAAAAGGATCACCCCATAATGTTTCACCTAAATCTCATAGATTCTTTAGACACTTCCATTCTTGCACGACAAACCCAGATAGATGTAACAACTTCCTCATAGCGGTCAGCAGAAGAGTCAAGGAGGAACAAGAGCAGGTTCATGAGAAGTTTACAAGAAGTGATCAGCCAGAGAAACTAAAAACGTCATATGCGTCAAACTAATAAATAATTACCTTAATTGACTTCGTGAGTTAGTGGTTACACTACTCACGCTATGTGTTAGAATTATTTCTTTTTCATGCAACTTGTATCAGTTATTCAATTTGCAGATATTCAATCGAGGATAGCCACTTCAGATTCATAAAGTTTATTTTATAATAGGCTCCTTCTTTATGAATTGTTTCCAGAACTCTACGAAATTCAGAACCAAATACATTCAGAACTAGGATAACTTAGTCTTTCAGCTTTCGGATCATATCCACTGCTATAGACTTATTTCCATCTTGTCTTTGTATTCTTTTAGCAAAGATGCCTCCTCGCAGATCAAACAGGTGCACTACTCCGATAAACCCAACTCAAACTCCACAGTTCGATCATGCTGCTCTCCAAGCAGCGATATCAGCCGCAGTGGCAGCTGCTCTATCTCACATCAGCGAAAGTGGTACCTACGGATCTAGTAGCGGTACCCACTTAACTAACCCCGGAGTTACTCATGGACACCCAAGGGAGTGTTCGTACAAGGACTTCATGAAATGCAAACCCAAATCCTTTAATGGAAATGGTGGAGTCATTGCTCTAATGCGATGGTTTGAGAAAACAGATTCGGTCTTCGCAATCTGTTCGTGCCCAGAAGGGAGCATAGTGAAGTTTGCTGTCTGCACCTTCTCCAACAGAGCCCTGACGTGGTGGAATAGCCATGTTAAGTCATTGACCCTATCAGTGGCTAACTCAATAGGTTAGGAGAACCTGAAAGAGATGATGTTGGAAGAATACTGCCCGATGGGCAAAGTTCAAAAGCTGGAACAAGAACTATGGGAGCACACCATGGTCGGTTCGGACATAGTGACCTACACTGACAGGCTTAGCGACCTGTCAGCACTATGCCCTGGGATGGTTACCCTAGAAAGTAAGAAGATAGAAAGGTACATCTGGGGTTTATCTACCCCGATTCAGGGAGATGTACTGTCTTCTAACCCAACTACATCCGATAGTGCCAAACGCCTGGCTCAGCGGCTCATTGACCATGGAGTCCGCCATGGCATGGTAGTCCCCGTTCCCGAGCCATCAAGGGGAGAGGACTATAAACGGAAGTCAGGGAACAAGAGGAAGAAGAAGCAAACAACACAGGAAACCCCACAGGAGCAACAAACGAGTACTATATACGCAACCACAACGCCTGCTACTCCAGCATCTGCCAGTCGATATGTTGGAACTCTCCTGAAGTGGGATGGTTGTAACTACCACCACAGAAATGCAGCTCCTGAACTGTCCTGGAGTATGTCGGGAAATGCAGCTCCTGAACTGCCACAGAAAGGGACACACTGCCCGGTTCTGCAGGGCACCGACTCAACCGATCTCCCAAGTCCCCGGTGTTGAAGAAAACCAAGCCTGCTATGGCTGTGGTGATATTGGACACTATAGGAGAGACTGCCCGATAACAAATAACTCAGGAGCGGATGGACGAATTCTGATGATCACCGCAGGAGAATCTACCCCGGAGTCGCCAACGAGCAGCGATACGTTTTCGAAATAAAATAATTACTTTAAAAATTAATTTATATTTATATAAGATTAAAGCTTGGGGAAAACGTTTAAAAGTAATTATAATAACTCACTAATCTGAACAAGTCACAGTATTCAAGAGAACTAAAAGATTCGTTCAGAGAAGCTATGATGGCTTAGTATGTACATCAGGGTTGTGCATAGCTAAGATTTTGCAAACTTAGAGTGAGTGATTCCGCCTTAATTCCTGTTCCTTGTTTGGTTGTGGATTCGGGGCAGAGTTACTTAGTCGACCGTCTTATTCATCTTAATTATTCATAACTTGTATATGCCAGGCGATCATAGTGGTACCGAGGAGAATCGTAGTATAAAGTATCGACACTAGTTATCAAAGCACTTTCATTGTATGCACTCGCTCATCGCAGTACGATACGTAGAAGTGTTAACATCAAGGAGAAAACAGAAAGCACTAGAAAGTCTACACAAGAGTACATTGTCGAGCACACTAGGGATACATCATCGTATAACAAACGTTTCTTTCAAATCGGCCAAACTTTTGTTCAGTAAAGAGTCCGTTGCTATCATTCGTCATGAATTGGCGTGGTCCTCACCATACTAAGTTCATATTTTTCCATCGCCTTGACTGTCAAATTCGCGAAACCCTCGTCATTCGTAACGACAGCCCGACCCAGACTTCAGAATCGTCTGCCTCGTATTCTAAAACCCGAAATACTCATGCGAAGAGCACCTTGCCCTCCGAAACCTTGCTACCGTATATTCAGCAGACCTTCCCGAACTACCACTCGTCCAACAGATCAAGTTCAAGCACAGAGGCTAAGGACAAATACAGCCCAACTATCACTAATAAGTGTATACGCGAGGGTGGTATATAATTATGATTATGCAGATTTAGTATGTGTGTTTCCGCCCTATCTCCTGTTCCTTGTTTGGTTGTGGACCTGGGGCAGAGTCGCACATCTGACCGTCTTACTAATCCTAATTATATACGACTTGTATACACGAGGTAATGATAGATGGACCAGGTATGAATCCTATCATGGACATTAGGGCAAAGTTGCCCAGGTCTACGAGTGGGTATTCTGCCAATCAGAGGAGCACAACCCCAGTAGTACTGCTAAGAAAGCTAATTTCGAGATGAAATTCCATCTAACGGGGGGATGATGTGACAACCCGTAATTTTTTTCCTTGTAAGTCCAACCATTCAATTCAACCGAGAGTCAGATTCGTTTCTGCTATCAATTAGCATTATTAAGGATCATTTTAAGGGTTCTAAGCTTAGTACAATCAAGTTTTGGGTTTAAGGAAGTGTTAGCTTAGGTTCTTCGCGTTGCAATCGAGCCAAACACTCAATCAAAGGGAGTGTACGGCCGCACACATGGGTGTACGGCCGTACACCCATGATGGCCGTGAACACAACCCCCATAAGTATCATATCCCTTCATTTTCTTCGTTTCTTACACTTCCAAGTCTATAAAATCGGTTCTCTCTCAAGTATCATCAAGATTCTTCATCCTAATCCTCCAAAATCGTAAGTGATTCTTCTATCCTTCTTGATATCTTCCCTAGTTATGTATCATCTCATGATTCATCCATGAAAACATCTCTTTATGATAGATCTTCAAACATTCATCCATTTCACCAAGAACACCAAGAACACACACTTGTTCTTGGTGGCCATGAACCCTCTTCAAGCTTCCAAATCGTAAGTATCATTTTCATATGCTTAGTATACATTAGAAACTCTTGATTAACACCCTAGAAACGACCATCTTTCATGAACAAAAGGAGTGTACAGCCGTACACCCTTGCATGGCCGTACACACCTCAAGATCCTCCAAAAGACCCTCCAAAATGATAACTTTGTTCATCTTCTTGTTGTACAATAGACCCACTAGTTTCCCCATGGATCGAATACCCTCTTTTGCATGATTTACCATGAGTGTACGGCCGTACACTCCATGGCCGTACACCCCTTCGCCGTACACTCCATGGTGTGGCCGTATACTCCCTTTAGTTAATCACATGTGATTGTAACACTTAGTCCAAGTGTTTCCTAGTCCCGAAGGGTGTTTCCTTGCATGTTAGTTGTTTAAAACACTAATTACATGCAAATATATGCCATTATATGTCATTTAGGAATCGTTTGTGTCTCGGGAATTCATTCGTGGAACTCCTCATCCTTACACGAATCTGCAATTGAATCACCCACATAAGGTGAGTTCATGCCCCTATAATCAATCTTTTAATTGTTTTAAATGCTTTTAAGGGAAAGGGGGGGGGGGAATACAAGTTGGACACAATGATAATTGTGTAAATGTTATTTGTGATAAACATCATTTTAACGGATTGCTTATGTGTTTATAAGTGATCAAAACATTTCAAAAACTCTTTTAAAGTTATGTTACTTTATTGTTTATAAAACACCGTTTTTAAAGTACAATCATAACTTAGTAGATAAATGAGTCTTTTATTCAAGTCAGTAACAGTTCAAGTAAACATACTAGTAAACTATAATATGTATAGTTTAAGGGTTCAGTTCATACTATAACTAATACAAGGAGGAACATACTACACTATAACAGAGAGAACATACTATACACTAGAACTGAGAGAACATACTATAACAAGTTTAGGGAGGAACATACTGTAACAAGAACAAGATAACAATAATGTGAAAGCACTACTTCACGACTTAGCAATATACTTGTTAGGTCGGGTTTTGTAACCAGAGTCTCATAGAGGGAGAGCGTGAGTTTGTGTATAGATCTATACGAGATTGACACCCTAACCTTGCTTCTAGCTACAGTGGGACTTGCAAGTCTACGGTTGACAAATGTCATACCATTTTTGACGCCTTTGGAGCGCCGTGTTTTATACTAGTCAAATCGAGTATGGTTACAACCTCATCACATTTTAACCTTAATTAACAACTGGTTTTAAGGTAGTCAGTACTTCAGTAGTCAGTTTAAAAGACTATTACATACTTTCATATTGTGATTTCCTCACATAAAAGGTAATGCAAATTATTTTCGAGTAAAGATAGTTATAAACTAGGGAAACCTTACATCATTACAAGCGACAAACAGAACAGTCGGGTCTTAGTACATTCAGTAGAAAGGGGGCCTATAATGCTAACTTTATGATTCCTTAGTTTATACATCAGGGATATATATTAATCGGATCCGACAGGTAGTAGGATGTGTGCTTTCCGCTTCATTTCCTGTTCCTTGTTTGGTTGTGGGCTTAGAGCAGATTCACCCAGCCTACTATCTATCCGATCTTAGCTATATATATATTCCGTATACACTAAGTAATCATAAGGAGTACCAGGTATGGGTCAGGTCATAGTACACTAATTCAATACCCCCTTTTCTAGTACAAAACATACTTTTCAGATAGAACATCGAGTAAACTAAACTAGAAACTCATCAGCGAAAGGTTTAATCCATTTTATTAAACCAGTATAACTTAAAGGACCTTAGGTGGTTAATTCTATAATACCTTAGTTTATACATCAGGGTTATATATAATTAATACCCGATAGGTAGTTGGATGTGTGCTTTCCGCCTCATTTCCTGTTCCTTGTTTGGTTGTGGGCTTAGGGAAGATTCACACAATTAACTATCTGTTCGATATTAGATTAGATATAGCTAGTATAAACTAAGTGATTATAGAAGAAACTATTGTGGTTACCATTTTTACTAAAGAAAATAAGGGTTTTTTTTAAAGAATGTTTTCATCAAATATAAAGGAACTATTATAGTTAACTCCGTGAGTACCAAGTGAATACGCCAGGGTTATATACAACGAAGACCTAACAAACAATGGGATGTGTGCCTTCCGCCTCATTTCCTGTTCCTTGTGGTTGTGGTCTTAGGGCAGATACACACAACAAATTGTTTGTTTACTCTAGGTTTTATATAACTTGTATCCGTTTAGTACTCATAGAAAGGATTGTAGAGTCATTTTTACTTATCTTTCATCATATCAGGAAATATAGGATTTTCTGGAGGAATAGACGAACTTTTCTAAAAGAACTTACACTTACATTACATCACTAAAATCTTATGAACTCACCAGCTTAAATGCTGATCTACTCTTTCAAAATAACTTGTATTCTCAGGAGACTAGTAGACAGGTACGCGCGCTGGGATTCAGAAGATGAAGTATAGTAGCTTCATTTCTTGTTTAGTTATTTAGTTTGGATTCTATCTTTTGTGAATCACTACTTGTAAACAATTTAATATTAATACAATGGTTGTTTGTTACTTTGATTACTATGATGCATGTCTTGTGATACTAAACATGACGTCCTCCGCCCCCGAACGTTTCCGCCGTTCCGGTTTGGGGGTGTGACACTATAGGCTAGGGGAGCGTTCCAGGTGTACTATAGGCCTTGCAAGGCGGGCCAGTCAGACGGAAGGCTCGGATGTATGCATGTATTGTATGTATATTGTGGTATATGGTACTTTGGGGGAACTCACTAAGATTTGGCTTACAGTTGTGGATTAAATGTGTTCCAAGTACTTTGGTTGATCGTGTGAAGGCGAAGGTGTGACTGTACACACTCATCAGCAACAATGGTGTTTCCGCGTTACTTTGATAACTATGATGTTCTTATGAATGTACTTTGAAACAACTGAGATTTCCTAACTTGTATCTTATGAAAATGATGTTTTAGCTTAATTAAAATTGATTTTTTTGGTATGAAAATGGGAAGTTACACGGTGGGCTTGGATTTGGATGTCTTAATGAGGCAAATTTGGCTCTCCTTGCCAGTTGGTGGTTGTCACACCCCAAAACCGGAACGGCAGAAACGTTCGGGGGCGGAGGACGTCATGTTTAGTATCACAAGTCATGCATCATAGTAATCAAACTAATAAACAACCATTTCATTAGAAAGAAAGTGTTTACAAAGTATGTGGTTCACATAACATAGACTACAAAGTAAATAACAAAACAAGACATGAAGCTGTTATGCTCCATCTTCTGAATCCCGGTGCGCATACCTGTCTACTAGTCTACTGAGAATACAAGTTATTTTGAAAGCGTAGATCAGCATTTAAGCTGGTGAGTTCATAAGATTTTAGTGATGTAAGTAAGTTGTAAGTTTTTTTAGAAAAGGTTCGCCTGTTCCTCCAGAAAATCCTATATTTCCTCCTTTGATGAAAGTTAAGTAAAAATGACTCTACAATCCTTTCTATAAGTACTAAATGGATACAAGTTATATAAAACCCAGACTAAACAAACAATTGATTGTGTGTATCTTCCCTAAGCCCACAACCAAACAAGGAACAGGGAATGAGGCGGAAGGCACACATCCCATTGTTTGTTAAATCATCGTTGTATATAACCCTGGCATATTCACTTGGTACTCACGAAGTTAACTGTAATAGTTCATTTATAATTGATGAAAATATTCTTTAAGAAAACCCTTATTTCTTTTAGTAAAAATGGTAACCACAATAGTTCCTTCTATAATCACTTAGTTTATACTAGCTATATATAATCTAATATCGAATAGATAGTTAATTGTGTGAATCTGCCCTAAGCCCACAACCAAACAAGGAACAGGAAATGAGGCGGAAATCACACATCCAACTACGTATCGGGTATTAATTATATATAACCCTGATGTATAGACTAAGGTATTATAGAATTAACCACCTAAAGTCCTTTAAGTTATACTGGTTTAAATAAATGGATTAAACCCTTATTTCCTTTAGTAAGAATAGTAACCACAATAGTTCCTTCTATAATCACTTAGTTTGTACAAGCTATATATAATCTAATATCGAACGGATAGTTGATTGTGTGAATCTACCCTAAGCCCACAACCAAACAAGGAACAGGAAGTAAGGCGGAAAGCACACATCCAACTACCTATCGGGTATTAATTATATATAACCCTGATGTATAAACTAAGGTATTATAGAATTAACCACCTGAGGTCCTTTAAGTTCTACTGGTTTAATAAAATGGATTAAACCTTTACTGGTAAGTTTCTAGTTTTGTTTACCAAATGTTCTATTTGAAAAGTATGTTTTGTACTAGAAAACGGTGTATTGAATTAGTATACTATGACCTGGCCCATACCTGGTACTCCTTATGATTACTTGGTGAATACAGAATATATATATAGCTAAGATCGGATAGATAGTAGGTTGGGTGAATCTGCTCTAAGCCCACAACCAAACAAGGAACAGGAAATGAAGCGGAAAGCACACATCCTACTACCTGTCGGATCCGATTAATATATATACCTGATGTATAAACTAAGGAATCATAAAGTTAGCATTATAGGCCCCTTTATACTGAATGTACTATGACTCGATTGTTCTGTTTGTCACTTGTGTTGATGTAAGTTTTCAGTTGTCTTTTAAATTGACATACTGAAGTACTGACTACCTTAAAACTAGTTTGTTTTATTAAGGTCATAATGTGATGTGGTTGTACCCATACTATACGCTCTCCCTGCAAGAGATTCTGGTTACAAAACGCAACTTACGCAAACAAATTGCTAAGCCGTGAAGTAGTCTCACATTAAAGTTATCTTGATCTTGTATACCACATTTATTATCACCTTTTGTTTAGAACAATGAGTTAGTGATCATTGGTATAATTTTGTTAATCATGATTTGTTCTTCTGTTATAGTATTTAGTATGTTCTTTCTATTATCGTGTATTGTATCTTCCTCCATGTTTCTCTTTATAGTATGTTCTCTATGTTATCGTGTATTGTATCTACCTCCATATTTCTCTTTATAGTATGTTCTCTATGTTATCGTGTATTGTATCTACCTCCCTTTTTCTCTTTATAGTATGTTCTCTATGTTCTAGTGTAAACTGAACCCCTAAACTATACCTATTATAGTTTACTAGTATGTTTACTTTGAACTGTTATTGACTTGAAGAAAAGACTCATTTATCTACTAAGTTATGATTGTACTTTAAAAACGGAGTTTTATAAAATATAAAGTAACATAACTTAAAAAGATTTTTTGAAATGTTTTGATCACTTATAAATACATAAGCAATCTGGTAAAATGATGTTTATAGCAAAACATTTACACAATTATCATTGTGTTCAACTTGTATTCCCTCCCCCCCCCCCCCCTAAAAGCATTTAAAACAGTTAAAAGATTGATTATAGGGGTATGAACTCACCTTATGTGGGTGATTCAAACGAATATGTGCGTAAGGATGAGAAGTTCCACGAATGAAGTCTCGAGATACCAACAAGTCCTAATGATATATAATGGCATATATTGGCATGAATTTAGTGTTTAAAAGCAACTAACATGCAAGGAAACACCCTTAAGGACTAGGAAACACTTGGACAAAGTGTTAGAATCACATGTGATTCATCAAAGGGGTGTATACGGCCACAATATGGTGTGTATGGCCATGGAGTGTACGGTCGTACACTCATGGTAAAATATGCACAAGAGGGTGTTTTGAACCATGGGGAAACTAGAGGGTCTAATGCTCAACAAGAATGTGCACTAAGTTCTCATTTTGGAGGCCCTTTTGGAGTGTTTTGAGGTGTGTACGGCCATACAAGGGTGTACGGCCGTACACTCCTTTTGTTCTTGCAAAATGGTCGATTCTTGGGTCTTAAATCAAAGGGGTTCAAGGGTTCAAGAGTTCTAATGGTTAACTAGCACCTAGCAAGTGTTTAAAGCCTTATATCATGGACTTAACAAGGGTGTACGACCATAGATAGAGTGTACGGCCGTACACTCTTGATGTTCTTGGGTTTTGAAGATGATTCATGGATGAAATCATGAATCCTTACTAGATATAGCAATGAATCAGCTAACAATGGAAGAATACTTACTTTCTTTGAAGATCTAGGTGAAAAAGTTTGATGATAGTTGAGAGAGAACCCGATTTCTTGAGTTGGAAGTTTAAGAAATGAATAAAAATAAAGGGAGGACTTATATATAGGGGTGGGTGTACGGTCATCATGGGTTTACGGCCGTACACCCATGTGTACGGCCGTACACTCCCTTGGATGGAGTGTTCGGCTCGATTTCAACGCGAAGAACTTTAGCAACTCAATCCTATACCCAATGCTTGAATGTACTGAGCTTAGAACCCTTAAACAAACTCTAAACAATGCTAAATGATAGCAGAAACGGGTCTGACTCTCGATTGAACTGAATGGCTGGACTTACGAGGCAAAAATTTTCGGGTTGTCACAGTGGTAGCGGCTTAAAAATGGGTATGATTCCATTTGGGTTTCTTGCATAAAATTGATTCATAATATTAAGTTGATGGATGGGTGGCCTCTTGCTAAAAGCTTCATTAAGGGTGTGTGGCTTAGCATCTCTCAAATTGATAATGAGTTATTGGAAAAAGGGGTTGTGTTGGTCGATTTATTAAAGAGGTTGGTTGGCATTGGGGATAAAACATACATTTGGAAAGATTGTTGGTGTGGTGACATTGCTTTGAAAGATTTATGTATGAATCTATATGGTGTTAAGTCAATAGGGATTGCCTTGTTATGGATAGAGTTAAATTGGAAGCTATTTAGGTTTTAAAGTGGAATTGGATTTGGTCTTGGCAGATCATATCTAGAAGAGAATTTGATCAAATGTCGTTTCTAATTAACACTTTAAATAACTTTCAGTTTGCTAGTGGTTATGATAGGTGGCTTTGGAAAGGTTATGACAACATTTCTCTCTTAGTTATAGATTTCAGACTCCTCATCGGTGCCTTCATTGATATCAATGCGCATTCGTTCCAGTGGGTGAAATGGATCCTGTTAAAAGTTAATTTCTTTGTGTGGAGATTGATAAGGAATCGTATCCCTCTTACCCCTAATTTATTGAGCCATGGAGTTTATGTTTCCTTAACTTTGTGCCCATTCTGTCGTGTTGATGAGGATCGTTTGGATCATGTGTTTTTCTCATCTCCTGTTGCCTCGAGACTGTGGAAATGGCTGGTGGAATGGTCTGACATTATTGATAAGCATCCTTCTTCCTGTTTGGAGTTATTGGAGATGCTAAATTTGAGTGTTTGGTTTTGAAACATTTTTACTATGATTGGTTTTGAAACATTTGATGTATTGATTTGATGGTTATAAAAATGAAAAATCTTTATCAGTACTTTTGGGATGTTACAACCTAGTTCTATATATAGAACCTTAATGTAGTTGTAAACTTTATCTCGAGATCAATAATAAATCTTTCTAGTTCACATGTGCATAGCATAATTACCCAAGTCGTGTGAACATCATAAATACTTTATCTTCTTTATTTATTCATATCTTTTTATTTCATGTTTTTCGTTTTGAATACCTAATACCTTGTCATGCCCTCACTGAAACACACCATAACTATAGCCCTCACCGCTATCACCTACACACTTGCAAACAACTAATATTCACCTTTTCCTCCATATCTCATTCTTGTTTTGGTTCTATTTCATGTTTGAGTTAACCCCAACACTCAATGGAACCCTATCCATCTCCTCTTTGGAACCATAATAGTCACCGTACTTGCCAATTTCCTATTTTCCATTCGACTACCCATCGATTTTAACCGACTAGTTGCCATATTGACCAATTGGTCCCGATTTTCAACGAATGGCCTACTTTTTGTTGGTTTTGATTTCTTTTTTCTGATTTCTGAAATCCTAGTCAGCATAGCATCGCCTCACCTAGGCTTGACAATCGTGCCGTGTTCGGGTTGGCGGATCAAAATATACCAACCCAAACACGACCCATTTAACTATACAGGTCACAGGTAGGCTGGTTTGGAACATAAACCCATATATGACCCGTCAACCCACTTAGTTATACGGGTTTACAGGTTGGCGGGTTCGTGGGTTAGATTTGGGTTTGTGGGTCTGATTTGGGTTCCTGTGTTCGTAGGTTGGATCGCAGCAAATCAATTGCCTACTGCGTTGTGTGTTCGCCGTTCACGTTCAGGTGTCGACATTGTTCAATAATTATTCAATCATTCATGCCGCCGTTCTTCGTGAGTTCGTTCTGTCGTTCATCACATGTCGTTCGTCATAGAGGGGAGAGCGACAGAGGGCTTATTCGATTTTGTTTGTGAGATACTGAGATTATTTAGGACAAACGCCAAATGTCAAATTGCCAATGGTATCGGGTATCTTATATATCCTAGTATAAAGTATAAACTGTATAGTGTATAATACTTAATACATTTAAAAATATATAATTTTTTTTATTAAAATTCTAAACGGGTTGGCAGGTCGACCCGTATATTTTTTGAGAAACTCATATATGACCTGTTTAATAAACGGGTTGATGGGTTTGGCGGGTTGAAAAGCTTAACCCAAACCTGTTTATTTCGTGTCGTGTCGACAATTGCCAGACCTAGCCTTACCCTTAGGCACCGCCTAGATCGATTTTAGAACAATGAGAGATCTCTTGTATATGACTGTTCGTGAACCATTCGTGTGGAAGTTTGTTTATGTTCACTTATTTAATAAATGATCAAACTTGAATAAGATTTTATGTTCATTTAGTTGAACGAACAAACACGAACAATGATCTCGGTCGTTCATTTATTATAAAACTTCGTTAATGTTCATTTATTAATGATCGTTATGTTCGTTTACATTGGTTTATGTTCGCTCACATAATTTTATGTTTGTAAGTATTCTTATTTTTCTAATTCCTTTTTAGCAAAATCTATTTAGTAGTTTGTTCATATATGTTTATATTTGATTTGAATGTTTATATTTATTTACTCTTTTCGATGTTTATGTTACTTTATGTTTATATTATATATATTCGTTTATTTATGTTCATTGGTTTATATACATATATGTTCATTTATGTTTATTTAACATCTTTAATAAACATAAACAAGTGGACATGAACATGTAATTAGTTACTCAAACTAACCAAAACAAGAAATTATGTTCATATAGGCAGTATTTACTGCGAAATTGGTACCTTCTACATAATTAAGACTTTTCCTCACTTGCTTACCACTATGCCACTTATATATGACCTTTGTTGCTAATTAGGTTTCACCTACGTACAAGATGAGATATGTTTTGTGAACATCGATTTTGCATATTCTAAATTGTATGAACTTTGTATGTACCCAATTTTAAATATACATATGTTACGTACATGGTCTCTAGTTGCATATTGTACACAGCATACAAGGCAACGTTTGAATACAAACAGTAACTTATCAAACTGTGGCCTAATGAAACACAAGAGCTATATACGTCCTCCCCTGATGTTTCCACTCAAGCTTCACTTCCTTCTGGCAGTGTTATTAAGCGAGTATTTTGATCAAACACAAGTGGCGTTTGACAGCTGAAAACACAATGTTACTTGTCATGTTACAATAAGATTACTTAAAGGAGATTGTTTACTTTTTTTTGCTTTAATTTTGCATGCTGCAAACAGTCATTGAAATCAATAAGTAATGATATACAAGTCATAAACTTACTTTGTGCATTTCACACTGTTGGTGGTACCTCCACTGGAAATCGACAAAATAGTTCCAAAGAAAGAGTTATTCTCTGTACCACAGTTTGGACAAATCCCCTGAAAGTATGAATTTTGTATCAGTCAATAAAAATAATATGGTAACTATGTAATTTATTTAGTTTATAAGACATAATATTGATAACAAAGACACTACCTTCAATATCAGAAAGTCTTTGACAATGAGACTGGTAAATGAGAAGGATAACCACAAAATAAATGGTAGAGCTGCAAACCACGTGAAGATGAAACTAAATGGCTCTGGAAGCTGATAAAAAATTACAAATTTTAAATAAATAACAACAAAAAAAAAAAATAGGGAGGAGATATAATTAACTAACACTTGCCTCCAAAAGGTATGTGATCTCAAACCCGGTAATGTCATCCAGGAAGAAGAACCTGGCGTACACAAACATATGTTCAAATGTAACAAAAAAGAATTAAATTCATTGAAAAGAAAGTAACTCGTATGAAATTAATAGACGAAAAGTAAACCAGTGACAAAAAATGCACAAATCTAGCAACAAAGAATCAAATTCATCTAAGTATAAACCAAAATGATGGTGGAAAAGTAAGGCTTACAATCCTACTGCAACAACAGCAGCAGGGACATTTATGAGGAACATCTTGAGATAATCAACAGAGAGGTCACTGTAAACCTACAAAGAAGAATGTTAACCAGTTGTAGAAGTAACTTTTATTTTAATATTTTTACTTTTGCCACATCTTGAGATAGTCTCCAATAGTTAATAAAAAACTATTATCATAAGTCTACTCCAATTACAAACTTTTGCCCCTCATCTAATTACCTGTTTTAAACACACGTATATAGTAATAAAATAAAAGATGGTATAAATTATACATATTAAGTTAAAAAAAATGATAAAGATATTAGAGAAAAAGAAGTCTAGCCACTCACCTTAATGAATGCCACAAAATAGCCTAATATTTTCATTATTTCTCAAAATAGCCACCAATTTCCCAATGGCCACTCCGAAATGCACTATTTAATATGAAATTAGCTTTTTGTATGGTCCCCACCAAAAAATATTAAAAAATCAAATGTTACATTCTTCAAAATTTACTTCCTAAACTGCGAAGTTATTCTTCATAATTCAAAAAATGTTGGCTAAAAAATGAGAAAAACTCTGAAAATAGCCTTACATAGGAGGGACCAATTTCACAGCAATTAATGCATTTAGTAGTGGACCATTGCAAAATTTGGTGGCTATCTTAAGGAATAACGAAAATTTTAAGCTCTTTTATGGCAAATTATTAGCAAAGATGGCTATATTTGTCTTTTTCTCAAAATATTAATGACCACTATGTTTTTTAGTATTTGGTATTGATGTTATTTTGATTGTTTAGAAAAGTGACATTTAATGATATAATTGTCTATAAATAATATTTATTTTTATTTTGTATACTTCTACAGTATCAACTATATAGATTAATAAAATCTTAATACTGATTATGGGGTAAACTAAAATATTATAAAAACAAAAGTGGCAAAATGTAAAACAAAACTATTCTAATTTCTAATAACCAATAAATTGCTAAAATCGCCTTTGGGACACTTCTCTATGGTAAAAATACGGGTTTTCCAAAGGGAAATTGACTTTATAGGGTAATAATGACTGTCAGTTCTGTACACATTTAGTCATTTTTTTTTATTTTTTTATACAATTGACTATTAAACTTATATGAGTTCAAAACAAACCATATTGACTGGGTATTGCAAGTTAATATTTTGAGAAAAACCTTAATATAGCCTAAATGTGAGTTTAATGGAAAATATTGTACAAAAATAAGAAAATGACTAAATGTGTACAAAAGTGATAGTTGATTACCCTACAAACTCATTTTCCCTTTTCCAAATTGTAATAAATTTTACAAGTGAAATTCTTTATAGAAACTACCATTGGAGATGCTATTAACGGATCTAAAAGCAATACCTTTCTTGTACGAAGACTACATCTTGGACCCTCAACCACTATCTCACTTCCATCTTTCTGAAAAAGAACATAAATACCTTTTAAGCAAAAAAGAGAGATCACAAACAAAATACAAGTATTTTAAATGTGTGTATTATATCAAGGTATTCCTTAACATGCCTTCAGTTGCATCTTCAATTTGTCGTACTCTACATCACTCATTATTGGGTTACCAGATACATACGCCATTGCTGCCTCTAGAAACTTCTGTTCATCAGAGCCTGCAAGTTTAAAAGAACAAGTGATATCTTGATGGTAGAAGAAGAGCTCAAAAGGTTAAACCAAGAAGCTATTGAGCTATTCATACTTAGCATTACAACACTGCTTCCTTCCCACATCAATTCTTCCTTGAGGTTATCAAATTCTTCATTTGACATGGTGGCTTTTCCTTCATAATAGAAAGCCTAGAAGAAAGAAAGAGATTAACTAAAAGAAGAAAAACAGACACTTTCAAAATACTAAATAAATGGAAAGAAAGGTCGCAAAAAGGGTAATATTGTTATTAATACTTGTAATGCTTGAAGAAAGTCTTGTTCCATTTCTCCAAGTGACTTCTTCTGTTGTTTCTCAATGCTGCAGTAAGGCATAATGTTGCTGTCAACAACCTCATCTTCTTTAACTTCACCTGAAATAAACACCACATATCCATAAGAATTTACACAAATTTGACATGGCTATACGATATCTTAAAAGAATGCCCAAAGTCTAGAGTTTTTCAAATTAAACTGAAAGCTAAGGATGCCTAAATACAGTCTATAGTACTCCAATCTAATTTAATGTTTAAAGATATTTAACATCTAAAAGCAACAATCTTGGAATAACATAAACCATTAAACCCTAAAGAACCTGGCTGATCAGTAGTGGCCCTCGGGGAAAAAATTATAGGCCTGCATCGACTCAAAACGTCTCTTCCAATCAGTTGAAGCGACTGAACCCTCGACGAAGACAATGTAGAACAAGTGGGTAAAGACGGAGAAACCGAGGGTCTTGGGACAGGAACAGTGAACAAGCGAGAGTTGGTTATAGTGAAGCCTAATTTGGAGGCCATTTCCGGCTTCGGCCGTGGAGGTGGAGGAGGTGGTGGTGGTGGTGAAGTTGGGAGCAAGAAACGTCGACTGCATTATTCATCTGGCTGATCACTCTTTTTGGGAAGATTGAGGGATAAGATATGAAGGAAATGTGTGGAGCGAGGCCGATAATTTTGGAATGAATTATTATGGTGTGTCGTGACGCAAGAAAATCTAAGGAATCAGCAGAAGTGTTGGTTAAGAAGCTCCGAGGAAACCATTGGTTACGAAGCCACAAGGGGACATATCGGTTACGGATCCAGCCAAACTGTACCAGATAAGAATTAATTTTATCATAGAGAAAATGACTTACCTTTTTTTTACCCAAAATAGTATTTATTTTAACAGGTCATATCTATAAAAATTGGAGTCGAATGTAATTTTCGATCCTTTAAAAAAAATGACTTCGTTGGCCTACGGAAAATGACGGCATCTACAAAAAAAGTGACGTTATCTATAAAAATATAAAAATATTCTATTGTTTGACTGTACTAATGTTTTAAAAACCGGTTTGAACCGGCCGGTCGAACCGGGAATAGGAGGAGGGAACGGTTTAACTATCACCGGTTTTACGTCGATTTTTGAACCGGATTGAACCGGCCGGTTTTTAGAAAAGTCCGGTTGAGCCGGTCAAAATAAACCGGTTGAACCGGTTAAACCTAATAAAAACACATAGAAAATAACCAATTTTATAATAAACTTTGGTGATTTTTTTTAAATTTATTTAGTTTTCTCTAAATAAAAACATATGGTAATGTTTTAAAGTTTTTTTATGTGTTTGTATTCATCTAAAACTATATTTTGTTTTGGTATTATAATTTATTTTCTTTTTTACGTATATGAATCAATGTAAAACACTAAAACTTATGGTTATGTGTTATTTTAATATATTTGTATTGATCTACAACTTATTTTTATGTCTATTTTTAATGTTTGAACTTGAAAACGTCAAATTCATGATTTATATATGAATTTTGTATAGGAAAATAGAAAAAAAGATGAAAATTATAGAAATCGGTTGACCCGACGGTCGAACCGGTTAAACCGGTTGAACCGAGAACCGGTCACCATACCGGTTCAACTAAAAAACCAGTTTTTAAAACATTGGACTGTACAACTCAAAAACCATCATATAAAAATCAAAATTCGCACACAATGCAGAGGTATGGAAAAAAAAAACTCCATGCCCATTTGTCTGATTTTCACTAGTTTTTTTTTTTTTTTTTTTTTTGTCTTATTTCACTAGAACTTTTTTCCGATTTATGTTTTATGTTCTTGTTAACTAAACACGAGTTCTAACATTTCTGAAGAGTATTTTATTGTTGTTTGTATCGGTGGTTCATGATGGTCTTGAAATAAGAAATTGTTATACGTTAGATCATTTGTTGGAAACTTCAGTGTTGAAATTTTGACACATATAAATTTTTCTAGGTTTATACAATTGTCTTAAACAAAAGACAGGTTTGGAAGATATACCTAATATTAGTGTCCATTTCCAACACCTACCATTGGAGTATGTTATACAAATAGCTGATGGGGGTGATGTAAAGCGTTTAAAAAAAATTATTCAACAAGTTTTGCCACATATACATCTAGATATTGATCCAATTGAATATGCAAATTTCGTTCCAATGCAATGCCTCTAATCGATCGATTGTTGGTGGGAAATCGATATAGCAGCAGAAGAGGTTCTAAATGCAAAAGAGGGAAAAAAACTCTACTGATAGATCCAATAAAAGAGTTAGCAACAATCAAGCAGATATACATATCTCTCCAAATGATCTTGATCACAATGTTGGTGGATATGTTGAATATTAACAACAATTCAATCCACAAGTTGTTTATGAAAACCAGTATACACATCGGCAAATTCAGTATGTGGATCTTGGATATTATGTCTCATATCAAATGCTGATAGGACCATATCAAATATCGTTAGCACCATATCAAACGACGTTAGTGACGTTTCAAACGCCGATTGTACTATTTTAAATGTCGATACCTACATATCAAATGCTTGTAGTTCCACGTTAAATGCCAAAAGACCAAAAAATTCATTAAGTCGAACCAGTGAATTATCAAAACTATGGTGATGTAGATAATGTTACATGTAACGATGATTGTATCCGTCGTAATGAAGGCGGCGATAATGATTTTATAGAAGTATTTCACGTCTTCATATGTAACGTCCCATTTTCATAACCCAAAATTTTTCATTTTTATCTAAGTAAATCTTCCCAATTATAAATCCGTTATGGAGAAAACCATTTATTCCAAATACAATTATAAAAAAAATCAAAGTAATATTAAAGTGCGAAATCTTCATTGTTGCTGATGAATGTGTACAGTCACGCCTTCGCCTTCCCAAGATGACCGATGATACCTGAAACAATAAACAGCTGGGTAAACATAAAGCTTAGTGACTTTCCTCCAAAATGTCACACATAACCAAACAAATAGAACTAACAACGAGCTCAGTTAGTCATCGGATTGGAATGCCCAACTATATCAGGTTTGTTGGCCTTACCGCCTCAACCCAACCGCTCATCCCGAGCCTCCGTGCCTACGACTTACAGCCGACCCACACCAGGTATCTTGGTCTTCAGCACGAAGCAGGACCGCCTTAACCCAACCAAATATAACGTGTCGACATGTAAACAATCAAGGACCAAGTAGGCACATAATACAGGCAAACATCAATCATACAACTCACTACCACCTACTAGTCCTCTCTCGGTATACAGTCTCGCTACCAGCTAACATCTGTGAAATGCGTAACCATAAGTAACCAGAGGTGAGGTAGCCACCCGAACAAGTGATCCTACTCTAGAGCCACAACCAAACAAGGAACAGGCAAGAAAGCCTAGATCAAGAGTTCTCAGACTATCCTACATGACCACAGACAATCCCTAGGGAACTCCACCAGATGTTAACCAGCAAGTATAGATAACATACAATTCTACATATCACTACAGCAACGCAACATACTCAATACCAGGATACAGATCTAACAGATCATCATAGCATAACAACATACTCGATACTAGGATACAGATCTAACAGATAACCACAACATAACATCATACTCGATACCAGGATACTGATCTAAAAGATCACTACAGCATAGCAACATACTAAATATCGACAATCCAAGGAATGCATGACCGTATATAATTAGAGGTAAGATAGACACCCAGATGGGTGATCCTACTCTAGAACCATAACTAAACAAGGAGCAGGTAAAAGAGCCTAGATCAAGAGTGATCAGTCTATCCTACATGACTATGTACAATCCCTAGGCATCCCTCTACTAACAGATAACCAAAACTAGTGGGTTGACATTGGTGCCTTCGACCCACGGTTACAGTGAGGCGAAACTCACCTCCATATGCGCGTAGGTAACCACCATAGTAAGGAAGAACTCTACCAGCTTCAACTCACTTTCAATCACCTACAGGAAGATACTTAAGTCAATACCCGATCACAGGTCATAGTAACTTGTAACAGTGACTACCTCACATGAAATGACGATTAGGGTTTCATATGAAATGACGATTAAGGTTTGACCTAAGGACACTTAACCCATTAATGACTTAACAACCTAAGATTAGGACTGATTAAGGTTTGACCTAGTCATTCTCGGGTATAATAATAATTCAAGCAATAGCACAAATATGTAACACGATCATTGTGTCCAAAATAGGGCTTCCCGTTTCTAGGGTTTCCCTCATAAAATCATAACTAGGGTTAGTGTTTCACACTAACCCCTTAGGGACTTTATTCATTAAGTCCAATACTGCATTGCGTTAATCGTAGGGTATATCGAGTATAATTTACAGTCCAATTAACAGTTCACGCGGGTCCCGACAAAACTCCAAATCTAGGGTTTTCTTGACATTAGGGTTTCATGTCCACGATGCATTTCTTCAAGGTTTTAGGGTTAGAGTCTCACATCCACCACCCACTGCCACCACGGGCAGTGGTGGTCAACGACGATGGTACGACGGCAGCCGCCACCTCATGGCGACGGTGGTGGTTTTCGAGTGATAACTCCAACAACCAAAGACACATAAAAGCTCCTACAATCATATATGCATACAATAGCACCAAAAAACACACCAAAATTCCCAATACAGCCACCAAGATGGTGGCAGACGGTGGCAGGAGGTGGCAGCCACCACCTTACGGTGGTGGTGGTGGGTTTCTTCTGTTTTTCCGGCCAAGCAACATCTATACAACAACATACAACTGAAACACACACACATATACATGTGAAAATAGACACAAACACAACCACCCTCGTGGTGGCATGTGGCAATCGGAGAAATGACCGCAAAAGGGACAACCACTCGGCGCGGCGGCGGGACGCGGTGTAACAACATAAGAAACTGAGAAGGTGGGAAGGGGTTGCGCATTTACCGGAGAAAGGAAATAGTGGCTACGAGTTTCTGGTTTGCTCTCGCTTCCTTCAATCTTGACGTTTAGCTAGTCGAACCTCGTTTCCGTCGACTGAAGTTGTAGTGGTGGTGTTCGGTGAAGGAGCTAGGCGGCGTCGGCAACAACTTTAGTTGTGACTACCATTCGTTGCCGACGCCGCCCAGGAGGTAGATGTGGATCAAGAAGAGGATGAAGTTGAGGAAGATGAAACTTCAAGAATCCCCCTATAGATGCTCAAACCACAACTCTGGCAAACTCAACACGTCCATATAACTCTTCTGCCCATAACAGGATCAAATTTATGTCTCTCCGGATACACCCGATCTTCAAGAATCTACATTATGTATTCCACCTGCGACATGGCCTTCACATTGGCCACCGAACCACAAGAAACATCTAGTCTCAAATATCCCATCTCTATGACACATAGACGATTTACTGCGGACCAAAATTCACCTTCTTTCAGCATAACCGATGAGGAGATCACCATATCCTATCTTAACCATTTACTGACCCATAATCGATCTCTCATTCCTTGAGCACAGGAGGTAGGAAAAGACAACCCCGATGCAGCAAGTAACATCCCTTTCCATCGACTGATCATTCAGCCTTAGGCTACAATCCTAGAGTGGATCACCACAACATCTTCTTTCTTGAGTCTTGCGACTCAGATTGGAACTACTTTGAGCAAGGTCCTCGGTATCTCTAAATCAGCTAAACTCCATAGGTCTTCACCAACCAGACCTAAACATCCACATACACTTAGGCCCAAACGATTATCGGTCTCATTATGCACAAGCATAGGAGATAGGCCGACAACGATGGGAATGACTGCAATTACGTTAGTGCTATACCACACTATCTACCATCCCCTAGCTCCTTAGAAACCTTTTTGACCCTCCTCGATCCCTTACGAGTCCTGTGCTTTTAGTAGTATGGGCCCTTACTACCTTCCAAACCTATCTGTACATGTCCCGAGAATTTCCTCAAAGTCTCTAAGTCACTATACCAGACGACTATCAATCTTAGATACCTGTGCCACCACAGGCACACACTACCGCCCATCCTAGACTCTCTCACTCTAGGAATCTTCTCACACATGAGCACACACTAGAATGCTTTTCTAGGAACTCTACCACTTCCAGGTGTGTTAGCACACCCAAATACTTAGAGAAACCCATCCCAAACTTCCTATATTCCTAACTTAGACTTCCTTATGCACATGTGCTCACTAGAACACTCTAACACTCCCCCAAGATCATTAGGAACACTTACCCAAACCTGCCATCAGCTGCAAAAGAAACTCCTACCAATACGAACTAACTTCCTTACAAATACAATTACATGCAACAAGGATTAAACAGTTCTTCGACTGAAGTTTCCTGCACTACAACGGCTGGACTCAAACAAGAGCTGCGTAATAGGCCAAATCAGACATTCTAAAACTATTTAATCCTTATGGCATGAAACTTATCGTATTCGCTCAATAGCTAGCTAGCATCAATATAATTTCACATAGCACAAAGAAAGCAACATTCGAGCAGAAAAACAATAGGCAAAAAGGCATCGTAAGGATCAGGCAATTCTAACACTCAATTTTTGGGTATCCTTAGCCTACACACTATCCTGCATATCTAACAACTCATACATCTCACACAAAAGGCATCTATCCTAAGTATACTCTCTAGCATCCAATGTTGAGTAGATCCTTAGCCTATCTTATAGCATGAATATCATACTATAACACATATAACAACAAGTCAAATACAACATATATGATAAGTATGGATATTTTAGGAAATAATTTTTCGAGCTCCGACTGACTGTACACATCACATCTTCCTCTTTCTTTTCATAAAATGAATATTCTCCAAAAAAAAAGGTTTAGCAAAAGTCTCAGCTCCATATTTTGAGTTTGGAATCCTACGAGTGTTCATCCAAATCCCTTAAACCAGGGCTCTGATACCAACTTGAAACATCCCAAAAACCACGGCTAAATTTTTCATTTTTAAAATAATATAACATCCATTTTTAGTAAAGTTATACCCATTTGTTCATAAACCATTATTCCAAAATCAAAGTTAATAAGAAGATAATGCGGAATCTCAAATCATAATTTGTTGATGTGTGTGTACAATCTTGCCTTCGCAATCCGATGAGTGCTTGCAAAATATTTAATCCACAACTGTAAGCACAAAGCTTAGTGAGTTCCCTAAATATCTCATATGACATAGCATAACAATCAACTATGGATTATCAGCAACCTTGGGGACTATCAACAGTCCCATGGAATTTCACCAGTCTAGGAGTTATCAGCAACTCAGTTCACATATAACAGAAATCAACAGATAAGACCTAGCTGGTCAACATGCCAAAGTGAAGGCCATGTCGTAGGTGGAATATGTAACGCAGATTCTAGAAGATCGGGTGTATCCGGGGAGACATCGAGTTCATGTTGTTATAGGAAGAAGAGTTATGTGGAGGTGTTGAGTTTTCCAGAGCTATGTTTTGAGCATCTATAAGGGGATTCTTGAAATTCCAAGAGGAGGATGAAGTTGTGGATCAACTTTCCAAGTGTTCTAATCCCCAACAGATAAGACCCAGCTGGTGAACATGCATATACATGTCGTGGGCTCTGATCCCCACTATGTGGCCAGCTGTCAGGCCGTGGGAAATGATTCCCACTCCGTGGCGATAGTTTTCACCCAAATCCACCTCAACTTCAAACAACCATAACTTCTTCGTTTCAACCCGTTTTCGACGATCTTTATATCCATGGAAATGCATTGACGAGCCCCACACTTTTATCTAGTTAATTTTGGCTTAACACATGCTGAACTAAAATCCTTAATTCATGAAAGAAGTCTGGAACATCATTTTTCTCATTTTACCCTTTGACTCCAAAACACAAACCAAAGGCATAGATCACATAAAAACTTGATCCAAGGCATTTACTTAATCCATTTATTGTCCACAGTCCCGAAAAAAAACTTCTCGAAACAGGATGTTACATTTTACGAGGTAAATATTAATTCAAACTAAGTCACAATATATTTTCATGCTGTATAGGACTACCTATTTCCCTTTTACATAAGTGTGTAGTCAGATTTTCTTTTTACATATGTGACTAAATTATAACATTTTCCCTTTTACATACTTGACTAAAGTACAATAAGGCTATTAACTATACTCCACAACGTGTTTACTACCACATCAACTTCACTACATCCTTACCCACCTTAAGAAATACCCACCACTCTACATCACCACTTTTATATAAATAAAATATAAAAGAGAGAGAGAGAGAGAGAGAGAGAGAGAGAGAGAGAGAGACGGGAGGGGAGGGGGAATTATAGGGAGAAAGGAAGAGGGAGAAAGAAAGAAAGAAGAAAAGAGAGATTGTGAATTAAGCTCCGTAGAGATCCTTATTTTACACCACAAGGTTCTGACTCTTGTTTCTCACCATGAGGTGGCATTGTGACATAAGCCGCAATGTTCCCACTTCACATATACACCATATGACCTAAGTACAAACAAAAAGTAGCAACAGTAGGTCCGATCCTAAGCACATGTGTGCGACCGCATATGGCTGGTGTCGTCAGGGCACAAAATTTTGACCCTTGCGGTTTCATCATTAATCCGTCACTACTAATTTGTCGCTATACATCACTAATATGTCCTTATTTTGTTGCTAATCCGAAAATTTAGAGGGCTTTATTTAATTTTCACATAAGGTCTTTAAAATCAACTTACCAATGACCGTTAACTGTTGACCGTCCATTAGCAACATGAATATATTGCGAGATAGTTGTTCCATCTCTTGTGATTAACCTATTTCTCTTATACTTTTAAAACTATTTCCCTTATACTTTTTAAAAACAATCACATGCAAGTTTGACAAAAACTTTCTTGATTTTAATGGTCTTACGTATTAATGTATGATACATGGAGGAGCCAATATCAACTTTGTTCATTTATGTATATATATTCATGAATTGATGTTATGTATCATTAAATATTTACTCTTCTGTATTTTTATCTCTTATTTTTTAATACCAAGTTGTGTGTTAAAATTTGTGCTTAAAAGTAATTTTGTTGTTCATTTTAGGCAGTTAGTCTCATTAAACATGTATAAAAATTCAACAGGCCAAATGATAGTAGCGTTGGTACGTTAAGCATTAAAGTTGACCATATGGGTCATATGTGGGCACGTTTCATGCTAAAGAATACCAAACATATGAAAAGAAAGCTTACCCATCCAAATGTGTGTTATTGCCAACAAGGTATGTCCAAGAGCTTTTAAGGGCTATATACAATTAATTTTTGTGATGCTATTTATCGAGGCATTGTATAATGTGTATAACAATTATTCATCAACACACATGAAAGTGTTTATCAAATTACGATGATACGTACTGAATCTGAGCCCTGGAGATCCCTTAATGTTACTTCCCCATTTTATTTAATAAAGAACCATAAAAGTTTCACTAGCCACAACACTCATCACATGTCAACTTGTCAAGTTAATTGTTACAATTGTACAGAAACAAAGACGACATGAAGCTTGCATTGGGAATGAAATACGTTAAAGAGGGATGAATTTCAAATTAGAATCAATAGATCTGATTAAAAACGACTTGAAATAATTTTCTTAGCTAAAAATTGTAAATGACAGTTAAGAGCTACAAAAGATTGCATTACGGAAACATTTCAAGTCCATAAACTTGTGGATATCACACTTGCTCAAACACACAGTTGCGTCCCCAGTCCCCATCATCACCAAACCAACAATAAGATCAATGTATTGTAGTATAAAAATCGTTCTTTATCACATCAATCTCCCTCTTCCTATATGTGAAAACATCTTATTGATTGATCCCAATTAACATGGTATATTAAAAAATTGGAGCAATATGCAGTGAAATTGTGTTCCAGTGTTATTAATCAAACCACATGAACATTTATTTGTCCATGATTAACTAGAAGAAAACAAATTTAAAAAAATAAAAAAGTTGGTAAATGTAATCAGTCAATGTCCAAGAAAAGCTATATGTCTTCCTCACTTAAACATATTTGATGGAAACGGGACTCCTAACTGAATGTTTGGCGGAGTTCCATATTATAGCTCCTTCACCGAATCGAATCTTTGGAAGAGTGCCTATGGCAATGAATGTCACTTGGTAAGATAGCTTCTGGTTAACCGTTGAAAAGGCAAGTGTAGAGGGTGACACAGCAATAGCCACGCCTGGTGCTGTTGAAAGTTTCACTGTGTAACATGAATTAGCATCTCCAACATTTGTCACAGTCCTTGTGTATGATTTTGAGACATTAGAACTTAGTGTGATGGCAAATGAAGGATAGTTTAGCTGTGCGGAGGGTATTCCTTGACCATCAACACAAGCGACTTGCTTTTGGACAATAGTCATAACTTGCTCACTCGTGTATCCCAATCCACACAAGTAGGGTATGTAATCATCAGGCTGGATATCGTAAATGAGTCCAGGGTCACTTGCTTTAGATGGATTGACATGGCCAGATCCAACTGCAAAGAGGCTAGCTGGAAGTTCCCGTTCATCCTCAATTGGTTGATTTTTGAGGTTGATCAAATCAGCAGTGGTCATAATTGCAGACTTAATTGCAGCAGGTGACCAATCAGGATGTGCACTTTTCAACAATGCTGCTATCCCACTAAGATGTGGGCAAGACATTGATGTACCTGACACTACGTTAAAAGGTGTTGCTGTTGTGTTATCAATAGAGACAGGCCATGCTGCAAGAATACTCACACCAGGTCCTATAATGTCGGGTTTCAGAATTCCAGGGGTTGCTAGGCTAGGTCCTCTCGAAGAGAAAGAGGTTACTTGAGGAGCTGATTTATCTCCAATCACAGTTCCATGGAATACAATACCAGCAACAGGCGATGAAGTGGAATTCATGTATTCTAAAATTTTAACGCCATCTTTGTAACCAACATATGATGCAGGAATTACATGAGCATCGACTACTGTGCTATCCCCATCTGCCTGTAAGTTTCTTAGAATCATAGCTGCTCCACCGGCATCTTTTACTGTCTGCCCTTTTGCGATTCTTCCTACACCACCACCTCTCACACACATCACTACCTTTCCTTTGACCTCGGTGCTGTTTAATGATCCTGGAGCACAAAAGACCTTATTTATATCGCCATTCATCCCAGGGTATACGAGAGGCAAAAGAGTTTGTGGGAAATCTTTAGGCTGGAAAAGAGATTCTCCATTCAGTAAAACCCCATTCCCAAGTTTAACTGTCGCCTGTACCTTTCTATCAACTGTACTAGCACCAACAGTCAGAATCCATGGAGCTTCGTTGGACACTGTAGAATTAAAAGGCCCAGAGTTGCCTGCAGAACAACTAAAAAATATCCCTTTCTGTATCGCAGCAAAGCCCCCAATAGCGATTGAATCCGTATAGAAAGGTCTAGAGGGTCCACCAATTGAGAGAGAAAGCACGTCCACACCTTCGTCAATAGCTGCATCCATAGCAGCTAACAAATCGCTATCAGCACAACCACTTTCATCACATACTTTATACATTGCCACGTGTGCAAGAGGAGCCATCCCTACAGCAGTTCCATTGTCATTTCCAAGTGCAGTAGCACCTTCAACAAAGTTTCCAGCTGCAGTACTTGAAGTGTGCGTTCCATGTCCTTCTTTATCAAGTGCTGAACCAGAACCACCACTAACAAAGTTCCTAACACCGATCAATTTGTTATTACACCCGGCAACTTCGCATTTGCCTTTCCATTTTGCTGGTGGAGGGTCGATTCCTGTGTCGTTAAAAGAAGGATGATCAGGAGTAATCCCTGTGTCCAGAACCCCGACTATGATTCCCTTCCCATAGTTTGAACCTCTCCAGAAACCTAAATTCTGGTGCAACCCCAAGAACTTAGGAGTATGAGTTGTATGTAAAGACAACACGCTTTGTGGACGTACGGATATAACTCCATCTTTTTCTTCCATTTCCTTCACTTGATCAACGGTAAGTTTTACTGCAAAACCTGTAAGTACATTACGGTATGCGTGAACCATCTGTGGTTCTTCATCCGCATCTGCTGCAGTTGTAGGCAAGAATGTGTGATACCAGCTTTCAAGGTCTTCGGATTGAGCAAAGGTGTGGGCGCTCGGAGAGCTTAGCTGGACAATGTATGTCTTAGTTTCTTTGGCTGCCACCGGTGAGAGGTTCAAGATGGCGGTGATAGAAAAAAGCAAAATGATAATAGGCCTGTTCTCCATGATTGTTGAAGAATTTGATGATGTACATCTTTACATTGAATGTATATATAGTTGATGTCTTGGCCGGCATAAAGCGGTGAAAGCCTTTGATAGATGTAACTTTAATGTAACTTTAGTCAAAACTTAGTAATATCCGTAGAAGCTAAGCGATTTACATAAGCCTAGGTAGCATCGAGAAATATTTAATGGTAAGATAACTGCAAATTTCATTCATTACAGTTAAAAATTATAAACTTTATATGATGTACTTCAATTTTAAGTCATTGGCCATACATATTGTAATACAAAAATAAACCAAAGAACACGTACATTTCATTAATTCAACAAAGTTCACCAACACTAAAATTAGGTCTAAAATACAATGTCTAAACAATTAATACAAGAAAGTTGGTTTTAACGACGAACATTTACCGCCGACGAAATGGAGTCGGTATATATATGACCCTACGGCTTCGTCAATGAAGAGTTTTTAGAACATTTTGAAATTTTGAACTTTTGCTGACGGTAGGGTAGGTGGACAATTATAACACCCAATTTTCGTTGTCAGCGGCCACTCATTATTTAAAATTATCGTTGCTAATATTTATTTTAAAATAAGCTTAAAATCTTTTTTCTTATAAATTTTTTAATTTCAAATAAGTTTTTCTAATACCCGTGATGATATCCTTTAGAGAACACCTAAAGCAACAACTGCAACAAAGAATATTAACATTAGCCGCGACAAATGTAGTCGAAAAAAAACACATTTTCGTCGCTTATAGTTTTAGTGGTGAGATGTCGTTGCTAATGCGTCACCACTATTGCTCCATAGATAATACTCAGGTCGCCACTATTGGCGTCATTGCTATTGGATGCCGTCGCAATACACAAAATCGTCGCAATTGTCCGTCTCCGCTATTGAGTAATTCTGGTACACCAACATAATTCAGTGTTCCGATATGCAATTGCATGCGTTCAAAGAGTCGCTAATGGTGCTTCGTCACCCCTATTGGTGTTGCTAGAAAAAACTACCTATATCGATCTTCGTTTTTCCCATCATTCCCCTAATTGTTTTGGGTGACTTGACTACTAAACGATCGAATCATATCTCCTAATGTTGCTAGAAACGCTAGGTTTTTAAGATAAGCATTAACATCCGCCTATGAAGTAAATATATAAGTTAAAATAACAAACTAAGAAAAACCAAATAATTAGTACTTAACAATTAATTCGCAAATGCATTAAGTCCTTAACAGTTTAACAAACTATCAACCTACCAAATTTATAATAAATCAATTAAGTCATTAACAATGTAACAAACTATCAAACTACCAAATTCATAACAAATAAATTACGTCCTTAACAATTTAACAAACTATCAAACTACCAAATTCATAACAAATAAATTAAGTCCTTAACAATTTAACAAAATATCAAACTATCAAATTCATCACAAATACAATAAATCCTTAACAAATTAGCAAAGTACCAAACTACTAAAATTCACAATAAAATGCACTAAGTCCTTAACAATTTAGCAAAGTTCCAAAGTACCAAATTCATAACAAATACACTAAGCCCTTAACAATTTAGCAAAGTACCAAACTACCAAAGTCCTTAAGAATTTAAGAAGTAACCGGGTTTGTTGTGGTGCTTGTGACTGTGACTGCCACTAAGAGGGAGCACTAGTACCCACTGTGGAAGGAGGTTTACTCCCGATGCATGTCACATGTCCCCTTGGAACACCCAAGACAGTCTCAAATATGCCTATCTAATCAACCGGGCTCAGATAACTAGAGGATCATAATTAAGCATTATACTTTTTTGAGTCCTTAACAATTAAGTACTTATTGTAACACCTATACTTTTTATCTTTCAAAATTTACCATGGTCGTAAAACCACTATGCAAATCGATTATAGTAAAATATGGTTTTACAAAAACCTTTCATTGATTTATCAAAGTTTACAAACGTTTGGAGTTACAACAACAATATCAACAACCATAGTAAAAGAGAAAGGATAATACAACCTGAAGACTTTGCTAAAGAGAAATGATAATACAACCTGATGACTTTGTTAAATCTTCTATAAGACTTCTCTAGCATCATCTCACTAAGCTTTACTGTGATATGAGTACAATGTTGGAATATTTCACTATATGTGGCCATAGGACCATTTATGCAATACGTTTTTTTTAATGTTGTTATATTTATGTATTATGACAACAATTATGCCAATTTAATATAATTGGTATCCCAACTTTCCTTAATGTTACTTGATGGAAGTAACTAAAACATAAATAGGGGTGAAATTGATTTCTCTTAGATGTCAATAACAACACAAAAAAAGGAATATAGGTTTCTCTCTAATTCTTGAAGATATCCCATAGAACACGAATCAATTCCTTGTGTAAATCTCCATCAAATTATGCATCCAAACGGGAAGCAAATGCCTTCATCTTCTCATTCACGTATTCTTGTGAAGATCAATCCTTCAAGTACGCATTCTTATTCTCTTATATATATATATATATATATATATATATATATATATATATATATATATATATATATATATATATATATAGGCTTAGGTTATTCTATTCAATGTAATTATTGTGTTATTGTATGCATAAATGTGGGCCAATCAAATTTACTTATTTTAAGAAAGTGATTAATATATATTATTGAATTAAATATAATTGAAAAATATCATCTTAATTAATTACAAGGGTAATTTAGTCAATTGATGTAGATTTAATAAAGGAAAATTGTATTTTTAAGGGATCATATATTCTATTAATTTTAAAAATCCGATTTTACGAATTATAATTCTTTTTATTCGGACATTCTGACAGAATAGTTTTATGAGTATATTCAAAAATAAAAATATTCTTGAACCTATTTCTTGATCATGAATTTAAAAACTTCTTGTAGAATAACAAATTCTTGAACAATCAATTGAAGAATAAAAACAAAAAATACATTATTTTTTATAGAATACGGGTAACAATTGTTAAGAATTACATTTATTGTTAAAGAATAAAACAAAAAAAAACTTTCAAAACGGGAAAGAAAACATCAAAATCTAGCAACGACTAATACATTCTAAAAGAATAATGTGGTCTGTTTCAATTTTGTGGTCCGTTCTTCAAGCATCAACTTCTGTGATTCCAACAGAATTGGAATTCGTGATTCCATTACAACAGAATTGGAATTCGTGATTCCATTCCAATAGAATTGGAATCTCACCAATATCATCCATTGAATCATCTACATAAACATAGTTGATACCTTTTCAGAATTCAACCTTGTTGCGATTACTCGAGCTTGACTTCTCTAGTTGGTGGTGCTAATTGCAAATAGTAAAATGGTTCACATTATTCCAAGATTCTGTAATTGTCAAATACCAAATGCAAGTAAAAATTCATCGGGGAAGGACACACATGGCCTCCTGTAACATATTGTATGGCTGTAACATATTGTAAGGCAGAGTAAACATAAAGAAAGCAAAAGCAGTTAGTTCCATCCAAACTCAAATTATACAAAGGAATCATAAAAACAACAAAAAAAAATCTCTACCTTTAGATGGAGCAGCCGGCTGTGACAACCCCACCTCCACCTTCTTCTTCGTCTTCTGCAACGACCACACACTCTAGTGTGGTGTTTTCTTCTTGTTCTGTCGATCAAAGCACAAAACATACACCACCACCAAATCACTACTTCTAAGAAACAGAAGTTGATGCAGCTAGAGGCTGCTAGAACAAAAAAAAAAACTAATTTCTTCCTTCTTCATTTCCTGTGAATCAATAAACCCAAATTCCCTTCATTTTCATTGATATCCCAGCAAACCCAAACATCCCAACAATTTCTATCAAACAAATAAACAAAATCCCAAAAGAAACTTTTTTTTTTCGTTTTACTATTGAGGTATCAGAATAAAAAATCAACCATCTTTATGCATAAAAATGTGAACTTTTTACAAATTTAAGCTATGAACATGAAAAATCAACCATTTTTTTTTGCAAAAAGTGTTAACACTTCACAACTTTGAGGCATTTGAATGATAAATCAACCATCTTTTAGCATAAAAATATGAACTATCAAAAACCCATAAATATTTTCAGATAATTGGAGCAAACAAACTCTCTGTAATTACTTTTGAGGAAGATGAAAAGAAAAGAAAGACTACCTTAATTATAGCGAATCGGTGCTTCCAAATTCCAATAACCACGTTCCTATTTCCCCATTTCTTTACAAATTCAAAGCAAACCAGAAGAATTTTCTTCAGCTTCTTGTACCTCAGCCTATACCGACCTCAACCTATTAGATTCGACACTATTTTGGACCACAAATTGCTTTACAAATTCCAATTTCAGGTACCTTTTAACCTTTTCAGTCCTTTTCAAATCGATGAAGCCTTTTCGTGCACCTATAAATGCGACATCAACCTCTTTAATCACCTACAGATCAAGAAAACCATCAAGAATGAATCATGGCGGCGATGGTGCTAAAGACCATAGTAAGGAGGGTGGTGGTGATGGAGGAGACGAGGTCAGGTACAGGGGTGTCAGGCGTCGTCCATGGGGGAAGTATGCGGCGGAGATCTGCGATCCTACCAAGCAAGGTGTTAGGGTTTGGTTGGGGACTTTTGCCACGGCGGAGGAGGCTGCCAGAGCTTATGATCGAGCAGCTTTCGATATGAGAGGTCACATGGCAGTTCTGAACTTCCCGGCAGAATACCCTCCGACATTTTCTGCTGCTGCTTACAATGCTTCCACCAGGGCTACCACCTCTTCGTCATCCATGGCTACCCTCACTATTAAACCTTTCCCCCATCGATTATTTTTGGATAATCAGCGATGGTTTTCCGAACACGATAGCGTCAATACCCTGTAGGATGCTAGGGCTTTATTGGGTGGGAGATTAAGGAAGACACACTTATTTATTTAGGTTATAAGTCAATACCATGATTATAGGGACTATTTTTGGAAGTTACTAAACAAATTACTAAATTACCCTTATTTATTTATTTTATTATTTAATTTTTTATTTAATTTTGATTGGCCCACATTGATGCATACAATAACACAATAATTAGTTTAAACACCTGAACGTAGCTCTCTCTCTCTCTCTCTCTCTATATATATATATATATATATATATATATATATATATATATATATATATATGTGATGAATCTGTGTTCAAATTGATAAGAAAGATTATGGGATAATTAATTTCTGAAAAATAAATAACATGTGGTACTAGAGGAATGTTGATCTTAATCAATTTTAACCAATTAAGAACATAGAACCATGATTCTCGTTTTCATAATGAAATAAAAAAATGAAATTCTATGATTATTGCCTAAAATTGAAACTGGAGCCAGTTAAGCCATTTAACTTTATAATGGAAAATACAAGAACTTGATTCCTAACCATTAATCACATCTTATAAGCCAAAGTCATCCCCAATTGAAAATTACCAAAATCATTCTCGATCAAAATATGCACTATGAGTGTTTTGTGTTGTTCATTCGAAACCTGAAAATGCCATCAAGAATGGGATAATGCATCTGTAATGCTTGTTTCTGGTATCATTTATTTCTCTAACATTTAGGGTTTTAGACTGGGACTCGATGAGTTAGGAGCTCCAACTCGTCGAGTAGGAATCATTATGGACGTGGGATGAAGGGTTTACTCGACGTGTTGGAAGGCCCAACTCGACGAGTAGGCGCTGGAAAGGAAAACCCTAATTTCCCTGGTTTTTGCACCCTATGTAAAGAACTTATGGTTCATTGTGGCCTCCCTTTTCGTCTTTACAGCCCAGAGAAACCCTAGTTCGAGCCTTATACCTTCTTGTGTGTGTGTATGTGTGTGTGAGCTTGGAGAGTGACTTTTGGTGCTCATTTGAAAAGAACTAGAATCTTGAAGAGGATAGATTGAGTAGAAGGCAGTAGATCTGGGATTTCCTCCAGTATTGCAACTACATTGAGGTATAAAGTCGAAACCTTGTCCTTTTTATTGCTTAGATCTCCTTCTATGAAAGTTTATGGCCCTTATTAGCCTAGTTTGGGATTATTCTTGGGTTTGAGCATGATATGAAGATTTGACTTCGGATCTGGATATCTCAAGGCCTTTGTGGACTTATAGTTGCCAACTTTGTCAAGTCTTGGCCCTCATTCATACTCTAAGACCCTTGATAATCTTGTTTAAGCGTTTTTAGCCCTTTGATGCATTGCATGGATGTAAAGTTAGCAACTTTATGTGTTATCTTGACCCTAGGGGACTGGATCTGTATTTTATGGCTTTAGATTCGACTAAAAAGGGATGAATAGGTTAATATTGAGAAAACTCGACGAGTTGGATCAAGTTACCCCGCTTTCCGGATACTGAATGAACTTGACAAGTTGATGAGACAACTCGGCGAGTTGGCTAGGGTTTTTCCCGGTTTCTAAACATTGAAGGGACTCGACGAGTTGCTAGATGCACTCGACGAGTTGGGGTCAACATAGAGCGTTGACCTTAAATGTTGACCTTGACTTTAACCATGGTTGAACAAGTTTAATTTTGAGGCTATTCTTGGTATTTCGGGATTTTGACAAAGTTAGTCTCATGATGGTTGTAGGAAGTTGAGTTGGAGCTGCGAGTAGGGACTTATCTTATCGGTTCAGCATTTCGTGAGAGATGAGTCTCCTCACCATACCAATGGGTCGAAGGCACCAAGGTCGGCCCATTATGTGAAATGTGATACACTAGTTGATGTAGTGATATGTGGTATGCTAGTTGGTTATATGCTATATGGTATGCTAGTTGCTTCTGTGTTATTTGCGGGAAAGACCATGGGGGTGCCCATGACACTTGGCTATAAGACCATGTGGGGGTGCCAATGGCATTCCAGGTAAAGACCATGGGGGGTGCCCATGGCACTTGGCTGTAAGACCACGTGGGAGTGCCCATGACATTCCAGGTAAAGACCATGGGGGTGCCCATTGCACATAGGTGTAAGACGATGTGGGGGTGCCCATGGCATCCTGGAGTAAGACCCTGGAGGATGTCCAGGGCATCCTTATATGTTTATATGCATGGCTTATATGACTGGTATGGATTATATGATTATGTGGATTATGTGTGGTATGCTCTAGGGAACTCAGTAAGCATTAGCTTACAGTTTGTTGTTTTTTCAGGTACTTCAGGATCTAAGGGCAAGGGCCCGACGTGATGGCGCGACATGCACTCTCAGGCGTTTTATTTGGGACGCTCTGATTTTATGAAAAGTTATATGATGTTATGAATATTGAAAACAATTGTGATTTGGATTTTATAATTTATGGGATTTAACTTCTTAATTAAAAGTGAAAATTTTTTACTGAGATTTTAGGTTGTTACAAGTTAGTATCAGAGCCTTGGTTTGAGGGATTCAAGCACACCCTCGGGTGTGTTAGAACTCAAACTGAGGAAATGGTAAAATTGTTTTCAAAAATCAAAGTTAAAAACTTTTAAACCAATTTCTCATAAGAAAAAGGGAGAGTGCAATGCACGTAATCGGCCAAGCTCAAGTAATTATTTTTTTCCCCAATATGTTAGCCATGCTATGTTGATATTGGGAATATGATAATCGTATGAAACTTGCTATGTGTATGCTTTCAAAATTGTATACAGTTAGGGTCTTATAGCCTCAGGATAATTGATTTTGCCTTATTTCCTGTTACTTGTCTGGTTGTGGTCTTAGGGTAGAGTGTGTTATTCGAAAGTCTACTTGATCATGTTCTATGTATAATTTGCATGCATAGTGCAACCTGTTATGATTTTGAGTTCGTTGGAATTGAGAAAATCTTAGGATAGCCTAGGATTTGAGCTATGCAGTAGTATATGAGATACGTTTTGTTCTCAGACGAATTAGAGTTATCAGGTAGAGCCTTGGGGAAGGTACATGTAGGTTTGGAAGGTAGTATTTGGCCCGTACTACTGAAAGCATATGACCTGTACCCGAACCAATGTTAGATCTGGAAGCTCTAAGGAGAACCGGTGTGGAAGGATCCCCTTTTTAGACATCCTGATCATTATGTGTTATGATATTTCAGTGCAGTATGGTGATGACACGACACGGAGCAGGGGGATCGGGATCGGGATCGGGATCAGGGTCTGGATCGGGCTATGCTACTGAGCCCATTGATGAGAGGCTACACGAGCTTATTGCAGTCGAGGTTAGGAGAGGCATCCTTGACGCTACCCCAGTGATTTTTGGGACAATCAAGGAAGGGATGATAAAGATCATGGAGGAGTGGCTCAGGTCTTTCCGAGCCGAAATTGTTGCGGGCCAGGTCGGGCCCAAACTCCCTCGTTCAAGGAGTTTAAGGTGTGTGGAGCGCCTGAGTTCTTTGGGGTCCGGGACCCCATAGTTAGTCGATGCTGGGTGGCTGACATGGAGAACGCCCAACGCACGAGCTCTTGCCCCGAGGCGGCCAAATTGGAGTTTGCTTCGTGTATGTTGAGGAATCGAGCTAGGGACTGGTGGGAGGTGGTGACTCATCAGGTGGGATCAGCTGGAGTGGAAGAGATGACATGGGAGAAGTTTTTTAGGCGCTTAGAGTTGGAGTTTGCACCATCCATCGAGGTGCAACGAATTGTGAGGGAGTTCTAGGAGCTATAGCAGACCACCGAGACTGTGGCAGAGATCACCGCCAAGTTTCAGGAGCGAGCACTATTGATCCCGCGGTATGCTGTGGATGAGGATATGAGGAGGACAAGGTATCATTCCATGCTGAGGGATGATATCCATGAGTTTGTGAGCTTTTCAGGGTGCAAAACCCTGAATGAGATGGTGGAGAAGGCCCGAGAGCGGGAGATGGAGTTGGAGTTCCGCACCAAGCGGAAGCCAGAGTAGGCTCAGACAGCTGTAGGTCAGGCTAAGAAGCCTAAGACCTCTAATTCTTCCAGTAGGGGCCAACAGGGCCGTGGCCAGTGTGCCAAGTGTGATAAGCCGCACAACGGAGCTTGTCGAATAGCGGGCTCGTGATGTTACACGTCTGGCCAAACGGGCCACCTGAACAGGGATTGCCCAAAGAAGGAGTTGATTTGTTTCCACTACAACCAGACCGGCCATAAAATGGTCGATTGTCCGAGGTTGCAAGGAGGAGGAGGAGCAGTGGCGGCGCCTGCGCTTGCCATAATGAGGATCACTGATGGACGTCGTGCCAAGGCGGATGCTCCTACGGTGAAGAGCCGCGTATTTCATCTGACCACAAAGGAGGCTCGAGCTGCATCAGGCGTCGTGGACAGGACCTTTCTGGTCAATGGTATGTCAGCTCATGTTCATTTCGATTCGGGAGCTACCCGATCATTCGTATCTCTTGCGCTTAGGAAGAAGTCTGGGATGCTCTGGGGACTTTGGATTCCCCGCTGGAGGTTGAGATTGCTGATGATCTCACCGTGAGTGTTGCGAGGGTATACCGAGGTTGTGTCTTGAATGTGTTAGGGGAGAGCTTTCGGGTTGATTTGGTTCCGATACCATTTCGAGGGTTGTAGGTGCTCGTTGGGATGGACTGGTTGGGGGCCAACGAGGCCATGATAGATTACGAGCACCGGCTGGTGAGAATTAGAACCCCAAGTGGCGGAGAACTGGTTATTCAGGGAGAGAGGGCCTCGCATGGGCTAACCCTCTGTTTATTCGCGAGGGCTGGGAGACTTCTTCATCAAGGTTGTCCGGGTTTCTTGGCGTATGTCTCGGATACGAGGGTTGAGACCCCGACAGATTTGGGTAGTGTACCGGTTGTACAGGATTTTCGGGATGTCTTTCCCGAGGAGTTGTCTGGGGTGCCTTCGGAGAGGCAAGTAGAGTTTCACATTGATTTAGTGTCGGGTGCCGCTCCGATAGCCAAGGCACCATATCAACTAGCTCCGCCCGAGATGCAGGAGCTGCCTACGTAGCTTCAGGAGCTGCTAGACCGAGGGTTTATTCGTCCAAGTAGTTCCTCGTGGGGAGCACCAATCCAGTTCGTGAAGAAGAGGGACGGGTTATACAGGATGTGTATCGATTATAGGGAGCTGAACAAGCTAACGGTGAAAAACCGTTATCCGCTCCCGAGGATCGATGATTTGTTCGATCAGCTTCAGAGTGCATCTTGGTTCTCCAAGATTGATCTTCAGTCGGGGTACCATCAGATGAGGATTATAGATGAGTATGTATCGAAGACAGCTTTCAAAACTCGGTACGGTCACTATGAGTTTGTGGTGATTCCATTTAGGATCACTAATGCCCCAACAACGTTCATGGATCTCATGAACAGGGTATGTAGGCTGATGTTGGATCAGTCTGTGATCGTCTTTATTGATGATATATTGGTATCTTCTAAGACCCAGGAGCAGCATGAGTAACATCTGAGGGAGGTATTGGAGGCACTCAGGATGGAAAGGCTTTATGCCAAGTTCTCAAAGTGTGATTTCTGTTTGCAAGAGGTACAGTTTTTGGCGCACATCATCAACCAAGAGGGTATTTCGGTTGATCCAGCCAAGGTTGAGGCAATGATGCGGTGGGAAGTACCGAAGAATGTATTTGAGATCCATAGCTTCTTAGGTCTAGCAGGGTATTATCGGAGATTCATCCAGGATTTCTCCAAGATCGCCGTACCATTGACCCGTTTGACCAAGAAGAATGTGACTTTCTGGTGGGGCCCAGACCAACAGTTGGCTTTCGAGACCTTGAGACGGAGGTTATGTGAGGCCCTGATTCTAGTACTACCTGAGGGGTTGGACGATTTGGTAGTGTATTGTGATGCATAGATCTCAGGGTTAGGGGGTTTTGATGAAGATGGGGCATGTGATCGCGTATGCCTCAAGGCAGTTGAAGCCTCATGAGGCAAATTACCCCACTCACGACCTGGACTTGGGGGCAGTGGTGTTTGTCCTCAAAATCTGGAGGCATTACTTATACGGGGTACAGTGCACCATCTATACTGACCACAAGAGTTTGAAGTATTTGATGGACCAACAGAACATCAACATGCGACACAGGAGGTGGTTGGATGTACTGAAAGATTATGACTGCGAGATCTTATACCATCCAGGGAAGGCCAACGTGGTGGCTGATGCTTTGAGCCGCAAGGCGGCATGTTCTCCGATCGGGAACGTTTGTTTGAGGATGACGGTGATCTCTCCACTATTAGAAATGATTAAGAAGGCTCAAGTGGAGGGTTTGAAGAAAGAGAACTAGAAGATAGAGCGGATTCGAGGTCAGTTTTCCTTGTTTGTACGGGATGGTCGAGGACTCTTGACACAGTGTGGCCAGGTGTGGGTACCGGTGTCTGAGGGAGTAAAACAGAAGATATTGGAGGAGGCACACAAGTCCAAGTTCTCTATACATCCAGGGGCTAAAAAGATGTACAGAGATCCAAGGATGAGTTACTGGTGGCCCTGCATGAAGCGGGAGATCGCCTGGTTCGTGGAGTGGTGCTTGACCTGCAGGAAGGTTAAAGCCGAACATCAGCAGCCTCATGGCAAGGTTTAGTCGCTACCCATTCCTATGTGGAAGTGGGAAGAGATCACCATGGACTTTAACACGAAGTTACCGAGGACAACGAGGGGTGTGGATGCCATATGGGTCATCGTGGACAGATTGAAGAAGAGTGCCCACTTTTTTCTGATCTCCGAGAGCATCTCCGCTGAGAAATTAGAAGATATTTATGTGCAAGAGGTGGTGGTTAGGCATGGGGTGCCAGTGTCGGTGGTCTCGGACCGGGATGTCCGTTTTACATCCAGATTCTGGAGAAAGTTCCACGAGGAACTAGGCACACAGTTACATTTCAGCACTGCTTACCACCTCCAGAAAGATAGCCAGAGCGAGCAGACGATCCAGACGCTCGAAGATATGCTACGGGCATGCATATTGGATTTCGGAGGGAGTTGGGATACATACCTCCCACTAGCAGAGTTTTCATATAACAATAGTTACAATGCTAGCATCGACCGACCCCCGTTTGAGATGTTGTATGGTCGGAGGTGTAGGACCCCAGTTTGTTGGGGTGAAGTTGGGCACCGAGTCATGGGAAGCACCAAGGTGGTGCTTAAGACTACAAAGTTGATCCAACAAGTGCGCGATAGGCTGCGGGTCGTGCAGACCGTCAGAAGAGTTATGTTGACCGGCATCGCTCGGATCTTGAGTTCCAGGTAGGAGATTTCGTCTTGCTGAAAGTGTCACCATAGAAGGGTGTCATTCGGTTCTGAAAGAGGGGAAAGTTAGGGCCCCAATATATTGGTCCATTCAGGATTACTGACCGGGTGGGCAAGGTGGCTTACCGTTTGAATCTGCCGGACGAGCTTAGCCAGATTCACAACGCCTTCCATGTGTCTCAGCTCCGGAACTGTGTCAGTAATGAGACTGCAGTTATTTCCTTGGACGACATTCAGGTGGATGAGATCCTGAACTACATTGAGAGGCCCGTTGCAGTTTTGGATAGGAAAACTAAGGTCCTTCGTAACAAGGAAGTGAAGCTAGTGAAGGTGTAATGGCATCACCGAAGAGCCTCCGAATGGATATGGGAGCCTGAAGATGAGATGCGAGACCACTACCCAGATTTGTTTGCATCAGCAGACTTCGGGGACGAAGTCTAGTTCAAGTGGGGGATATTTGTAATGCTTGTTTCAGGTATCATTTATTTCTCTAACATTTAGGATTTTAGAGTGGGACTCGACGAGTTGGGAGCTCCAACTCGTCGAGTAAGAATCATTATGGACACGGGATGAAGGGTCTACTCGACGAGTTGGAAGGCACAACTCGATGAGTAGGCACTGGAAAGGAAAACCCTAACTTCCAGGTTTTTGCACCCTATATAAAGAACTTTTGGTTCATTATGGCCTCCCACAGCCCAGAGAAACCCTAGTTCGAGCCTTATACCTTCTTGTGTGTGTATATGAGCTTGGAGAGTGACTTTTGGTGCTCATTTGAAAGGAACCAGAAGCTTGAAGAGGATAGATTGAGTAGAAGGTAGTAGATCCGGGAGTTCCTCCAGTATTACAGCTACATTGAGGTATAAAGTCGAAACCTTGGCCTTTTTATTGCTTAGATCTCATTCTATGAAATTTTATGGCCCTAAGGCCCTTATTAGCCTAGTTTGGGATTAGTCTTGGGTTTGAGCATGATAAGAAGATTTGACTTTGGATCTATATATCTCAGGGCCTTTGTGGACTTAAAGTTGCCAACTTTATCAAGTCTTGGCCCTCATTAATACTCTAAGACCCTTGATAAGCTTGTTTAAGCGTTTTTAGCCCTTTGATGCCTTGCATGGATGTAAATTTAGCAACTTTACGTGTTATCTTGACCCTAGGGGACTAGATCTGTAGTTTGGGGCTTTAGATTCGACTAAAAAGGGTTGAATAGGTTAAGACTGGGAAAAATGGCCGAGTTTCCCTGTCAACTCGACGAGTTGGATCGAGTTACCCTGCTTTCTGGATATTGAGTGAACTCGACGAGTTGATGAGACAATTCGATGAGTTGGCTAGGGTTTTTCCTGGTTTCTGAACATCGAAGGGACTCGACGAGTTGCTAGATGCACTCGACGAGTTGGGGTCAACATGGACCGTTGACCTTGACTGTTAACCTTGACTTTGACCATGGTTAACCAAGTTTGATTTTGATGGTATTCTTGGTATTTCAGGATTTTGACAAAGTTAGTCTCATGACGGTTGTAGGAAGTTGAGTTGGAGCTGCGAGTTGGGACTTATCTTATCGGTTCAACATTTCGTGAGAGGTGAGTCTCCTCACCATACCAATGGGTCGAAGGCACCAATGCTGCCCCATTTTGTGACATGTGATACACTAGTTGATGTAGTGATATGTGGTATGCTAGTTGGTTTTATGTTATATGGTATGTTAGTTTCTTCTATTTTATTTACGGGAAAGACCATGGGGATGCCCATGACACTTGGCTGTAAGACCATGTGGGGGTGCCCATGGCATTCCAGGTAAAGACCATGGGGGTTCCCATGGCTCTTGGTTGTAAGACCATGTGGGGGTGCCCATTGCATTCCAGGTAAAGACCATGCGGGGAGCCCATGTCACATAGGTGTAAGACCATGTGGGGGTGCCCATGGCATCCTGTAGTAAGACCGTGGAGGGTGTCCAGGGCATCCTTATATGTTTATATGCATGGTTTATGTGACTGATATTGATTATATGATTATGTGGATTATGTGGGGTGTGCTCTGGGGAACTCACTAAGAATTAGCTTACAGTTTGTTGGTTGTTTCAGGTACATCGGGATCTAAGGCCAAAGGCCCGACGTGATGGCGCGACATGCACTCTCAGGCGTTTTATTTGGGACACTCTGTTTTTATGAAAAGTTATATAATGTTATGAATTTTGAAAACAATTGTGATTTGGATTTTATAATTTATGGGAATGAACTTCTTAATTAAAAGTGAAAATTTTTTACTGAGATTTTGGACTGTTACAGCGTCGATCGTGATGCACTAAATCATTAGTAGATGGCATAAAATTTATTTCTTCAATTTTAGGCTACATCAGAACAGTGGCGCTTGGGGATGATACAGTTTCTTTCTCGCATAACCTTACTGATCCCTTTTCCTAAGTTTCTCTGCCTCAATGTGTTTTTTTGGGTGTCTTTGGCCTAAAGTTCTTATTTCTTTATGCTTCCATTAAATCTTTCATGGCCCAAAATTCTAATTTTATTAACCCAAGTTTTAACTAAAGGCCTAATTTTTGTTTCCTAATTTATTAAATTGATGTCATCATGCTGCATCATCTTTTAACATGCAAATTGTAATGTATGTTTGAGAATTTGATATATGTATAATAATTACGATATACATATAAAATTATACGGAAACTTCAGTGACACCTTAGATGATTGACCCACCGACATATCATTTAAGTCGTCATTGATATTTAAACTTATCATTTTATGTCAATTAAGTGTATTTTTAAACAACGAACCCAATGTATAACTGTTTAATAATACATATTATATTTCTACCCAAAGGTGATATGTAATATTTATGTGACGTATCTTATTCCTTTATGTATGTTCAAAACACTTGAGTATTGGTCATAGCCAACGCAAAGCCAACATTCTTGTAGAACATTAGTTTAATATGTTATGTTGGTGTTATAATAGACTTAATATTCAACATGCTAATCTTTCTTGCTTTATGTGATTACCTAATATGTTTTAGCTCACTTATGTTCTTCCAAATATAAATGCCTCAAATGTATCAATCTACTGACCACTTTAAGTCCTAACTATGGGATTGAACCCTTGACTGACACTAATTTAACAACATGGCGAGATGCTATCAAACCAATTCTTGGAATTATGAACTTAGAGTATTCTTTGAGGGATGATCCTCCTAATGCACTCATTAACCAAACCTCGTGAGAGTATAAGCGAGTGCATGGACAGTGGGAAAGATAAGATTCAAATGTCCATAAAAATATAAATGTAGTATGTATCTCAACTATTATTAAGGGTGCTCCTTGTTGTAAATTTTGTCATAAGGAAAGCATTTCCAATGAAGGAACCCAAAGATAAAGGAATGGTTAGGAAAGAACTTTGATAATCTATTTATGGTCTACAAGCCCTTTAATGTTAGTGTTACTATTAACAAATGGTGGTTTGTTTCCGACTGGAGCAGGAACTAAGGCTTAATCAAGAATTCTAAGGCTATACAATATTAATTATGTACATCTCTAAATCATTCACTAAACAACTAATTAATATTAGCATAAACCTCAAGTAGCACATAGCAAGTAGATCCTAAGACTACAAGGCGTCTTAGATATCAGGCATTATAATATGCAATTTCTGAAAAGATCCCTAGCCTAGTTACTAGAATGCATTTCTAACATTTCACATATCAACAATCATAAAAATATGGATATCTCAGGAATCACTTTCCTTTCTGAGCTTTGGCTCACTGTACGCATCACATCCTTTCCTTTTTGTATTATTCTTTTTCTGAAAAGATTTATTGATTACTTAGATCCTTAGTTTGAGTTTGGAATTACAAAATTATTTATCCGAATCCCTCAAACCAGGACTCTGATACCAACTTGTAACGTCCCAAATTTCAACCCAAAATTTTCTTTTAAAATAAAGAGTAAACTATCCTAAACCATGTTCATAAAGGATCAAAGTAGAAAATTGTTTGATATGTCATCAAACCATAATGATAAATGTATAAAAACGATTCATGGCAAAACAATGTATCAAATGATCATAATCAACAGAAGTCTACAAACATGATCATCTACGATGTGCGTATAGTACAATCAAGCTATAGCTTTCCCACGATCAGAATAACTACGTGAAAAACATTTAATCCACAACTGTAAGCAAAAAGATTAGTGAGTTCTCCAACATACCACATACCACAATATACACACAATACATACATATCAGAGGCACTAATCACTAGTGTCAATCCACCAGAACAAAAATTGATTAATGGCTCTAGTGCACATCTACTCAAAACGATGACTAACAACTCTAGTGCATGTCTCGTCATCCCAGTGGTTAATGGCTCTAATGCACGTCCAACCCTGACATGAGTAATCTAGGATGCTGGCTCTAGTTTTGATCCACCATCAACTCCTTACACCTAATATGTCGACATATCATAAAGTCAATCAATCAAACAATCAACATGAAAAAGACTATACTAACCTACTTGTCTAATCAGCATATTATAGTACCACTACATCCTATCATACTAGGATGCATACTATAACATATAGTATAGTTATATAATTCCCCTGAATAAATGAGTTGATCAATCACTCACTCGCTACATGAAGAATCGGCAACACGAACCACCTAAGGTAAAATTAGAGGTTAACCTTAGTCAACAACTAAATTCCTCAAAGTTCTGGCAAAAGTCAAACTGGTTAAGAGGTTAATGGTCGAAGTCAACATTTGTGTCATGACCATTGACCGGTCGCATCGTGCACCACTACGTGACAAAATATTCGCGAATTCACCTAAACCCCACGTCGCAAGCCACAAGTTTGTCGCGCCGCATAAACTAGCTTAACAACTTTCTTCTTTAGGACTTAATCCTTTAATTCCAGTAGTCCAACTTTTTTAGATGTGAATCTTATAATGGTCTTAATGGATAAAGTTTCCAACTTTATCCATAGCCATGCCTCAATCACTCACAAAACTAAACCCTAAGTACAAAAACCTACTTAAAATGCCAAATCCAAGTTCATGGCTCAAATATACATGGCCTTTTTATGCATAACAAAGGCTCGAGAAGCAAAAAAATATCCACACCAAGTTATTTTGTTCCTCAAACACCAAGAACATCAAGACTGTGGAACCAAAATGATATCTACACTACTAAAAACCTAGATCTAGATCTAGCAAGAAAAATCCTTAAATGTTGGATCTTGGAGAATTACATATCTAGAAGAGGCCATGAAAAGGTAGATTACTTCAGCTACTTTCTTCCTTATACACCAAATAGCAACTTTCTTCTTTAAAATCACATTAAAGAGACGATAAGAACTCAAAGGACCAAAAGATTTGGATGAGAGAATGTTTTATGAAGATGGAGGCTAACAAATAATGAAGCCATATAGGTTTGTGCCCTTAAATAGACCCAACACTCGAGGCTTCTAGGGTTTGGTCAGTCAGGTCAGTTGCGCTACGACATTTATTAAGGGTCGTGTCGCGACATAGGTCGCACCACGCTCCTTAGGTTGCTTCATTCTTACTTACAGTAGGTTACAAGAATTCAATGGATATATAAGACCATAATGACCTAAAGTATGCCAATAAAGCCACGCCCATAAAACAATAACGAAACTGGCCTATGATGAGTTTTGATTTCATATCTGAATGGGACCCCATGATTGGTCTGTGTAACAACTATAGGGTTAAAAAGGATGAATCAATCTCTACAACTTAACATTTATGCTCCCAAATAAAATCATACTTTTCAATGATAACTAAATCTATACTCATGAGCAGTATTATGACCAAAAATATTTCCATTATTCAAGTTATAAAGTTTTATTAGAAGGTTTGAGATCAACAAACTATATCGGCTCAACTTCCAATCATGAAGGTTGGAAGGCTTAAATAACACATAAATCTCTGTAACTCAAGTTGAATCAAGATTGTAACGCTAGAGGTTAGATTAAATTATCCAATAACTTATTCTAAGCTAATTAACATAAAATGTACTCAAATCACTTCATGAAATTCGAAGATAACAAAGCTAGGACTCAAACCTCCAAATCAACATAAGAACTTCAGTTCAAGCAACAACAATAGGAGTTATAAATGAATTAGTATTCTATTGATGGACTTGAACTTATAATAGTATCACTTAAGCAACTACACAACTAGAGATTTTTGAATTTTAAGTTTAATTACAAAACGTGGAATGTATAATTTGAGAAAAGAACTAGTGATTCTTCCCTTTGAAGCTTCCAATGGATGAGTTAGACTTTACAAATGCATATCAACTATCTCCAATTCCACCCTAAATCTTCAAATCTTCATTTTCCATCCCCATCGAAAATGAGAAGAGAAAGAAGGCACACAACTATTCTAATGCTTGGCCAATATTTACTCATTCGATCCTTAAGTTCCTTATTTTATGAAATAGTCACCACTTGATTTAAAATACATGATTATTTTCACTGTTAGTACCTCTCTATAATTTTCATAACTTGTATAGTCCTAGGTTAGTCTAGTGAGCTAAGTAATCGGTCAAATAATTTGGCAACACTAATTTATAATATTTGATCATTATTTCATCATAAAATTCTTTTCCATCATTATTATTACTTTATCATTTATTTATATGAAATATTCTCATTTTATTTATTTATTCCGAATTTAATTTAGTTTAAATATTTTATTTTATTTTCCAAAAACTATTTTTTTCTAAAAATATGTATAAACCTTTTTGTCCAAAATAAAAATGTTACGAGAGACCAACTAACAAGAAAGCCTATATATTGTTTTACTTGGAAGAAACCTACTATGTTATGGGATTTTTCAATATCGTCACTCTAAACGTCATGTGAAAAAAGTAATAATGTAGTGCTAACTCAATGGGTGCCACAACATCGGTTACTTTCATAGGTGGTAACATGGAAGTTACCTGATAATTAGCTTGCTGAAAGGGCAGGTTTGACAAAATTCCAATAAAATGATGGCTTTTTTGCAAAATAAACGCAATTTTAAAATTGAAAAAAAAAAAACAATAATGTAGTGGCTTTTAAGACTATAATGTAGTGACTTTTAAGACTATAATTTAGTGGCTTTTAAGACGTTTTCCCTTATTTGAATTAATATATTAATTAGTTATACGATCAAATTTATAAGTTAAGAAATTAATTATTTGTTGCAAATTTTGAAATTAATTACAAGTTTCATTATATTTAAAAATGTTTTAGGTTGATTTATTTGATCTATGAATTTATTTAAATTGCTCAAAAAAATCCAATTATTAAATTTAATTAAAAACTTTAACTATATAAAAATGGATCAAATATATGTTATTTTTTCTAGAAGATAAAAATCAAAAGAAATGTACGTCACATACTTGGTTTATGTGAAAATACAAGTATAGCTTGAAAATTTAGTTACTCTGTCTCAAACTTATATGATACAAAAATACACACGAAAAAGCTATGTGCCTTGTTTGAGAATAGTTTTGACATAAAAGCCCCAAATTTTACATAAAAAGTTCGGTTATATCCTAAGTCTGTTTTTTGGTGCGTTAAAACCCCAACATACCTTTTCAGTTTTGCCTCTTACCCAGCTACAGCGGTTACACAACATAGGAGGCGTTGACTGGAAGGGGATATTTTTTGCATATGCGGGGAGATTTTTTGTAGACATGGAGTGCCACGTCAACACTCATCTTTTTAGGGAAAAATTTTGAAACAATAAATGGGAGCTAGCTAGGGCTAGAGAGACTCGAACTCGGGTCTCGTCCCTACATAGCAAGAAGCTTTACCATTAAAATAGGAGAAATTGTTTGAAAACATACCTAACAATTTATATTTAATATCTAAACGCTATTATTATTATTATTATTATTATTATTACTACTACATGTATTTTTATACGTGTGTGTGTGTATATATATATATATATATATATATATATATATATATATATATATATAAAATTGTATTTACATAAATATGTTTTTATAGGTATTTATATGTACAAATACATAAAATATAAATGCGTTTTTATATATATTTATATATAAATATATTATTATTATTATTATTATTATTATATATAAACACATTTTTATACATATTTATATATATAAACACGTATAGAGATAGTTTTATACATATAAATAACGTTCTTATGAGTATTTAAAGGTATAGAGATATTTTTATATATATAAAAAGCTTTTATATGTATTTATATGTATTACGATTTTATTATTAATATTTATAAATACAATCTTATTATTATACGCATATGTATAAATGCGTTTTTATTATTATTCTATACATATACATTTATATACATATTTATACATATAAATACGTATAAAAACGTGTTTATATATATATATATATATATATATATATATATATATATATATATATATATATATATATATATCAATAGGTATAAAAACATATTTATACATACAAATACACATAAAAAATGTACTTATATGTAAATAATAATAAAAATATATTTATATATAAATAAATGTAAAAACGCATTTACATATACGTGTATATATATATATATATTTATATATATATATATATATATATATATATATATATATATATACCCACGAATTTTTATATAAATATGTATAAAAACACATTTATATTTTATATATTTGTACATATAAATACCTATAAAAACAGTATATATATATATATATATATATATATATATATATATATATATATATATATATATATATATATATATATATATAGACACGTTTTAAAACATATAAAAATATATGTATAAATAATAATAATAATAATAATATCTATTATTTAAATGTTCCAGCAAAGTAGATATTAAATACATTAACTTAGCAGATAGAAATCAAAAGTCTTTGCATCTTAGTGGTTAAGCCTCTCCCCAAGGATATGGGAGACCAGGGTTGGAATCTCCCTATCTCTATTTCGGCCCTTCCCTCTTCTTTTTTTCTTGTTGACTTGATACGCTGATGATGTGGCAGATATGGGCGCTTCCCTCTTCTTTTTTTCTTGTTGACTTGATACGCTGCTGATGTGGCAAATATGGGAGACCAGAATTCGAATCTCCCTATCTCTATTTCGGCGCTACCCTCTTCTTTTTCTCTTGTTGACTTGATACGCTGCTAATGTGGCAGCTTCGACTCAGTAGGGTGACCGACATTTGAAAGTAAAATTAGGGTTGGAGGTAAATACGAACCAACTTTTTGTATATTAGGACATTAACGCACTAAAATGGGGCGGTATGGAGAGGGGTTGACCATCCCTGTCCCCATCCCCGACGGATGCGGGGAATCGAATCCCCTTCCCTTTAAATTTTAGGCTTTTCCCCGATCCACCAAAATAATAAACTAAACTTACGAAAAAAATCAAGTTTAATAAGTGATAAAAAACAGAGGTCATAATCCGATTATGTTTACATCAATCATAAAATCTAACAAGCATTAGAACATGAAGTGACGATTTGGTATACGGACTATCAAACAAAGTGAGTATTTAAGAACTCTTGGAATTAGGAACATAATTTGGTATATAGACTATCGGTCCAATACAAATCAATTCATTCTTAGTGGACTTACTTCATAATTAATAAATTATCAATATAGTAATATTATAATATACATATATATATATATATATATATATATATATATATATATATATATATATATATATATATATATATATATATATATATATATATATAATGTCATCAATGTGGGGGCGGGGCGGGTTGGGGATTGGTATACCCGACCCCGGCCCCATCCTCAGTTTTCGCATAATGGGGATCCCAAACCCCATCCCTGATACCTGTTTTTGCGGGGAATACCCGTCCCTAATTGGGGCGGGTCAACCGGGTTCCCCACCGGATCGGGTGAAAATTACATGTATACACCAAAAAACAGACTTGTGATATAACCGGCTATTTTGTGTAAAATTGGGGGATTTTATGACAAAAACCCTTTTTAAAGCGGTTAACCCAACTGACCGTAGCGGTTTCTCCTGACCATCCCTTGATGGAGCCAATCATTTTTACATCAAAACTAAACTCAAATGCACATCAAATTTCAACAAACCAAATGAAGCTATTTAACATAGATAAACTAAGCGCATATGAACAAATAAACAAAAAGATCCTAAATCTTCTTAGATGTATCACTCAACAGCAATTGCTCTGCAATATCCTATTGTTCCATACTTTCTTTGAAATAGCTTTCTTCAATGCAAGTTTTTAACTTAATTAATGGTAGGTGATTCATCCACATAAGGTAAAACATTTTTCCATTATCATAAAGGCACTAAAGCATATATTTTATGTGGATTAATCAAAGAATGATCTGGGTGTCTGGCCTATTCTCGTGCATCTGTGATAGTCAACGGATCTCCTACCAAGGAGTTCAACATCACAAAAGGTGTAAGACAAGGTGTAATGCCCGTGAAGCAAATTTGGGTTCCAAAGCAACAATCTCCAAAGGTTGCATTGAATTTGAAGTCAAAACCCAAAAGTGTTGGTGGTTCTTTTGAAGATGTTCTTGGATCATTGAAGAGCACGAAGAACACGAAGAACGAGTTGTACATCTCGCATAGTGGGTGGTACAATGTTCAAATTGGAGATTTTCTCATTCCAACAAAAGAACCAAGATCTTCTAAATTTGATTCGTTCGTTGAAAACGGAACTCGATTCGTCAAAAAGGTATCTCAAATTCTCAAATGGATTCCAAAACGTCCATGATTTTGATTCGTGCGTTGCGTTTTTCATTTTTGATCGTTTTGATTCATTGGATCCAATTCGTTTCAATTCCCTTTGTTTGATCCAATTATTTTTGTTTAGATCAAATTCTCAAAAATCTAAATCAAATCCCAATTTTTTTTATGTTCATTTGAAAATCAAAATTAAAATCGTATTCTCAAGTTTTTTTTTCATTCGAATGTCACTGTTCATCATGAGCCCAATCCAATTCACCAAATCTATTATGTTTACTGTTCATTGTTATATTGAGTCCATTGTGTTGAAAATCTGTTACTCTTCATTCGATTTTTCCTTGAGCCCACATTAACAAATCAGATAATATTTGTTTAATTAGCCCAATTTGAATCAAATAAACACACTCGTTAATTGAGTTCCGACTTCCAACGATGAACAGTCAAACACAAAAGTCAAAATTGACTCGTGTTTATGTTTGGTTTTGAATAAATCATTTATCTTTGAAATCGTTTTCGGTTTTCGATTTGTTTTGGATTTGAGAGTCGAATATAGATTGTGTTACCGGTTCTTGGATTCAAAATCGTCTTGATGGTTACTTGATTTTGAATGGTCCCTGAGTTCGTCGGCAATTACTGATTTCAATGGATTGGTTTGGAAATTACTTTGGAATCGATTTTCTTGAGGATTGAATCGATTGTGACTGATGAACGTTTGTTGATAGTTGGATTTAGCTTTGTTATGAGTTTCAATTTGATTTTGGATTTGATTTCACGAAACGATTGGTAAAGAACAGATGAATAAATTTGATTTTTGGTTTCGAAAGGTGTTAGAGTCGATAACCAGATTCATTTGGTTTTGTCAATCGACCGTGTTTGGGGAGCCTGAGTCGATTATTCACTGAGTTTGTGATTTGAATGATGAATGCGAATTCTGATTTTACAATCGATAGTTTGGAATCAGATTTTGATTGTTTGAAATGGAAGGAAGTATTGAGAATGAAGGATCGGGAATCTGATTTCGAAGATTTTTGTTCTTGGGTCGATGTGCGAAAGTTTTTGATTTCGTTTGTTGATGGTTGATGTCGATTGTTGATTTTTGAGATAGGAATCGATGGTTGAAGCTTTGGTTAACAGTCGAATGATTGTTGATGTGCAAAGGATCGATTGTCGATGGCTTGGGAGTCTAAATCTATGTTGATGTTGAAATCGATATATTTGGATTAATCAGTTTTAGATTCGAAAGGCAGGTAGTCGCTTTGATGATTGTGATATCGATGATGTTGGAGTCTGGATTCGTTCTTGGAAGGATTGGAATCGGTGGAAACTTGGATCCATTGACGAACAGATGGTCGATGCGGAGTCTAAGTGGATATTGGAATCGATTATGCGAAGTTAAGGTTTAAGGAAATCGATTTTGAGGTCCCTGTAATGTTAAGATTCGAAGATTTGAGAATCGTTGGTTTGGTGAACTGGAACGAAGAACTGTAAGAACGAAGAATGATTTTTGGGTTGAATGTACGAACTGGGAAAATTCGATTCAGAGGTATTCAGAGGTTACTGTTCATTAAGAGGCTTCGAATGCTTCGAATTCGTGTGTTTGGGAAAATTTTCGTATGAAAAGGAGAGAAAAATTTTGGGGAGGATGATTTCGTACGAAGGGGTTATTGGGGAATTATAAGAAGGGTCTATGATTTTGAATGTACGAAGAGGATACAGTGCTTCGTATGAATGGAAGAAGAAAACAAACAGTTACAATTTTGGTCCCTGCTCTTTTAACGAAGTGGTATAAATGGTTCAACCCTTCGTATGTTTGATCAAGTCTTTGTATGATTTGAACAAATGAACAATTTTCGAATTCAGTCCCTGAAATTTCGAATATTTGGCAACCTCCACAATTAATTGAAGTTTCGAATGTTTGACACTTTTCACCCAAATTCGAAAATTTTCTGAATTTTCGAATGTTTGGGTCAACTCTTCGTATGTTTGGAACACAAATGGCAGAATTTTCGAAAATAGTCCCTGAGGCTTCGAATGTTTGGCGGTTCATACCCAAATTCGAAAAAGGACTGTTTTTGCTGAAAATTGAAGAAAATGCATTTCAAGCCCTTGCAGTTTGTGCAAATTGACGCTTTCTACCCAGCTTTGGAAAAGAGGGAGAGTTTCGCATATTTGACTGTTTTGGGCGCAATGGGTCCCTGCAAGTTTCAGAAAGTGACGATTTTTACCCGGTTTTTGAAAAATCTTGCAACTTTCACCCAAAAAGTCAAAAATTTTGATAAATTGGAAATTTTTTTGTGGCTTTTTCGTGATTGTTTTTCCGTGCAAGATTTTTGGTGATTCATTTTTGGTACACATAAAGGGGGAGTATTGTATTGTTCATTCCTCGAGCGCTTCTCACCCTTAATGGGTTTTATAATCATTTTTTGATTATAAAAAGGGGGAGAATGATGGGTATTCGAAGCGGGTTTCTCGGATATTCGTTTGCGGATTTTGAAGACCGGTGTTACTTCGAGGGGGAGTTTGGCCTTGATCGCGCTAGCTTGTTGGAGATTGAAGCCGGACATCCAATCCTAACTTTGAGGGGGAGAATGTTAGGGTGCAAAGTCACTCTTGGATGTAGTGTTTTAGGCTTACCCTCTTTGTATGTGTAAATGGGTTGAGTCTTTCCTATAAATAAGAAGTGAGTGACTCCCATTATGTAATGAACCATTTGGAGTGTTAGACTAGAGAGAGAAACTTTGTACAAACTCATTTGTATATATTCTTTCTTGATCTAATATGAGCTTACACAGATTTATTTACTCCTTGTGTTCTTGATTTTACATGATGATTCACTAGATCTTTCTAATTCCGCACATGCCATCATAATCAACACCACTACACTTAGTTATAATTATATCTTCGAGCAAATTGTCAAATCTGGGGATAACACTTAGTTTTGGCATGACTTATGGGCTGATGGTGGTGTAAACATGAAAACAAAATACTCTAGATTATATGAAGTTAAAAAAAAAAGAAGTCATGTAAGGTTTCAGAGAGAAAAATCGAAGGTGGGAACATGTGGAAGTGGAGATCATGTCCTACTGTTGCTGGTTGCTCCTCTGAACTAGAATGTCTAGTCAACGACATGGATTCGATACGATTACAACATGGGGTCGATCAACTGTCATGTGTACTATCGGCGGATGGAAAATATAGGGCGGATCTCCTCTGAAAAAAAATTGATCAGGGCTCCACAGCAAATGTCCACCAATTTCAAATAAGTTGGTGTAAACTCATTCCAATTAAAGTAACTACAATCATATGGCGTGCTGTGATGGGGAAAATACCGTCAACTGTAGCCCTCTCCCATCGTGGGGTTACTCTTGGCACTTGTAGTTGTAGCTCATGTATTGATGGAATTGAATATGCAAATCATATTCTGGTGGAATGTCCTTATGCGAAGTCAGTCACGAAGCCCATACTTAACTGGTGCGGAATAGATCAGATCCATTTCCATAATATAGAAGAGATTACTTGTTTTGCAGCCAACTGGGGGAGATGCCCTAAGAAAAAGGAATGGTTAACAACCATTTGCTACAGGATGCTTTGGAGTATATGGAGAGCTAGAAATGATCGGATATTCCAAGCAAAATTAATCACTCCAAATGGTGTGGTGGACAATATCAAAGCTTTAGTGTATTTGTGGGTAAAATGTAGAGTCAAAGGTGGTTTATGTAACTGGGATGAGTGGCTATCTTGTCCTTTTTTGTTTGTCTTAAATTTTCTTTGTATATGTAATATGTAACCGCTAAATTTTCCCCTATAGTTTCTTACTATTTAGGTGCGTTTTTATAATATTGGCAGTTTCTAAAAAAAAAAAAAGATTAAAACAAAATTAAATACATTACAAGCTAATAAGTTCATTTAATATATGTTGACTCAATACAACATATTTATTACTCTTATTATATTTGAAATACATCAAATTACAAGTTCCTCAAAAAGTGAATGAAATTATTGTTGTGGCCAACTGAAAATTTATTGTGAAGTTTTGAATATATTTATATAATTTTAAGTATTTAAGTATATACAATAACAACATATTTGCAATATAGGCAACATTATTTAGGTTGCTACACACTTACAAATTAGGAAACATACTTTAAACGGGAACACGCTTACAATATAAGTAACATAGTTTATTAACAGCATACTTGCAATATAGGCATGTACTTACTCTCAATAGAAACATATGTAGTACATTTTAGACAACGTGCCTTAAAAAAACTTACAATTTTGACAATATAAGTTACACAACAATATGTTTACAAATTCGGATAATAAAATACTTCCAATTTAGTAAATATAATTTAAATGACAGCATACAATTAATCAACGCAAACTGACCAACGCTTAAACATAAAAATGTAATCAACCATAACCAATATTGATCAACCAAAAAGTAACATTAAGAGCCTATATACATTACTCCTACAAAAAAACATCAACAATTCATAAACATCAAACATAAAAATTACTAACATATACATCAAAATTTCATATTATAAAATTCATTTAAAATTCATCTATGAACTCATCAAAACACTAACATACACATCATACCCTAACTACGTTTCTTGCCTTGGTAACTAATATAATCATATATTAAATTTATCAACGAAAAATGTAATAAATTCATGAAGAAACAAGTAGCAAATTTCCATGAATATGTCAGAGAGAGAGAGAGAGAGAGAGAGAGAGAGAGAGAGAGAGAGAGAGAGAGAGAGAGAGAGAGAGAGAGAGAGAGAGAGAGAGAGAGAGAGAGAGATACATCGGTTTTGGTGAGGGGGCATACCGGGAGGGACATAGCGCCAATGACGATGAGCGCCTAGATGGATATACTAATGGATATCCATTGTGTCGCATGAGACCAGTACTGCTCCAATTTGATTTGATGCCCGAGACAATAGCAAAAAATGAGATCCTTCAAAATTTAGTAATCGCAAACGATAACACACCGAATGTCTATGGAGACGAGTACATGAGCACTCGTTATTAAATTATATATATATATATATATATATATATATATATATATATATATATATATATATATTATGTGTTTTGAGGATGTGAGTTCAAAAAACCAATGACAACACAAAATAAAAAAACTGAACAATCGAACAAACGAATCATTTTGAAAAACCACCAGGTTAATGTTTGAAAAAATAAACAAAAAAGTGTTTGAAAAAAAAATCTTATGTTTGTAAAAACTGTAAAAAAAATAAAAATAAATAATAAATAAATAAACTTGAGGATTAACCCCTCTAACTGGTAAGTTATTAAGATTTTTCTTAACAAATAATATATATATATATATATATATATATATATATATATATATATATATATCAATTGTGGGCATGGCTAATGAACAGTACCTGAGTCAGCCGAGTAGTGTTCATCGGCTTGCGGCTTGATGTTGGCTTCTTCTGGTATGTGTTGTCGTCCTGGATTACCACCATCTTTCTCACCCAATGATATTTCCGATTGCTATCACATATATGAATCATCGTCTACCACTTCTTTCGCTCAATTTTTGCAGCCCGTGCTTCATGTTTCTTCCACCGTACGACTTCCTTTCTCTTATCGTTATCTCCTCTTAATTTCTTCATTTCTGTAATCGACGCTATGCTACAACGTTCCATGTATGTTGCAGCCTCTATTTTTGTCTCTTTCTATATAAATATAAATATGTACCCCTTTAAAAACCCTCAATTGGATCGAGATTTGTCTCGAAATAAGGTTTAGTTTCGAGATTTTAGTTCAATTAAAACTCCAGGATTTGGGTTTAAATCACGACTCAATTTCAATTTTTGAAATAGTGTTTAGTTATGATATGAAATCTTGATTCCCTTCTATTGGGAGTTATAATAATCTTACAATTAATATATATTTTCAGTTTTGCATTTTTATCTATTCTTTATTGACAATCAGTCAGAGTGGTTGAGTGCTTGCCAATCGGTCGATGAGTCCAGAGAGTCAATCAAGCAGAGGGAGACCCTATAACATATATACGGAGTCCATGTGGTTCAATATTCACCATTTGAGTTAAAATAAATCTCTCAAAATGGAAACTTTTGACAGTCAACCCATGGAAGGTTGACCATAGGAGTTAACCAACTTTTAAGAGTAGACATTATACAGTAATTGCAAAACCTATCCTCTTTAGGTTGAAATTACTTGCTATTTATGTTTTTTTCCTGATAATTGTACACATTATACTAGGGATGTTATTCCGGTCGGAAACGGACCGAACCGAACCCAAATAACCCGAAAACCGAATAAGGGTAATTGCATGAACCAAAAACCGAACTGATTAACCATTATGGGTTCGGTTTGGTTTGGGTATTAATCGGTCCGGTTCAGTTATTACCTGAATAACATGTACAAGATGATTAAGGACCTAATATAACCGAAAAAACCGAATAAACTGTATTAGGATTCTATAACCCGAATAACCTGAATAATAGAATAACAATGTACTTTTATACATCAACATAAAACATTCAAAGACTAACATAACACAGTAACACATTGAAAGTATATCATTTACATAGTAGATTAACATAATGAGAATTAATGTCTTACTTGACTTTCTTGAGTTGGAGCCCAATTTTCCATGACCAGACAAAGTATGAATTCGTGAATCCTTAGAAACAATAGGAAGGGTCAATTTTTGAAATTCTGACACAAGAGGAAGGACCGAAGAAGTAATTTCGAGTTTGGAAATAGATGAGAAGATTGGTCGATTTTGAAACGACGAGAATGAGCGTAGGGGTTTTTTTTATGAATGATGAAGACAAAAGTGTGAATCGTAATTTTGATGTTTGTCGATCAGAGAAAAGGGATGAGGAATGCTTATTCGGGTCGGGTATTTAGAACTGAATAAGCTCTTATTTGGGTAACCTCAACCGAATAATCCGAGAACCGAATAAACATAATATAGATACCCGAAACCCAAATCGAATTGCTTATTCGGGCCTAATTCGGTTCAGTTCAGTTCGGGTTTCGATTCGGTTCGGGTTTCTGGGCCATATTCTCATCCCTACCTTACACTATCATTTTCTATTTGTTTTGTTGATAACAAGGGTGTATGGCAGCAAATATCATCGTGCCTAAGACCCATTAATAGTTGTTTGCATGGTAATAACTCTTTATATAATTTTGTGAGAGAAATGGAAATGTTCTTACTTTAATTCCTTTTATTGAGTTGGAATCGGAACTCCAAGACATGTTCTTATTTATGTTGTTTTTCAGTGAACTAGGCATAGCTGCATCGTTCTAAACAGTCAACCAAATATTTTCTTAAAGTTTGTTTGAATAAAAGTATTATTTTCCAGAAACATGAGCTCGATCTTTTGCCATGCTCTTGTTTGATTGTTGGCTTGAGATCGCGAGTGTGGTTTCCTTATCTAACTTTAATTTATAAAAATAGGATGTGATGTGTACAGTTAGTCAGGAAGTAAGCGATGCCCAATATACCTATATGGATATATAATTATGTTATGAATTGATATGCATGCTAGATTATAGGCTAACGGTCTAACCAAGAATTGCATGCTAGAATTGTTTGAGTTGTATGGGTGTCGCGGATGCTTTATATGTGTTGAATGTAATATGTATTGTGGAACCTTTGACTGATATTATCGAATTGTTAATCGAAGGCCATAATAATTGTACATAATTAGAATCTAATAGCCTTAGAATTTTTTATTTGGCATTATTACATGTTCCTTATTTGGTTGTGGTTTTCGGGTAGAGAATCTTATTCGAATGTCTATTAAATTTTGGATTATGTACGGCTATGCATTCGTGAGGAATTTTGGTGGTATTAGTGTAGACTATGTTTGAATGGTGGGTATGTAGGAAGGGAAGAACCCTAGAGAAAGTTTGGGAAGTGTAGTATTATGAATATGGTTAGACGTATGCATGTGTGCCATGGGTTTAGTGGAAAGATGTGAAGCAACTTAGAAGTCTTGGAACAATCCTTGGAGTGAGTATGGATAAGCGTGGAAGGTAGTGTGGGCCCATACTATTGAAAACACATGATCCATACATGGGTTAAGCAAGTGTAACAAGAATATTGAGGAGCTTGTATGTTGGTATACATAGTGTGGGTTAGCACTATGCATTGTTTATGATATATTCATGTTATCTTCAAGATTTAGTATGGTGACTTTTTGAGGTGGAGGATCAGGCTCGGATGTGGGCAGCGATGGCCCTCGGAGTGCATGTTTTAGTGAGGGAGACATCCACGACATTATCTCTACAAAGGCTTTGAGGTTTATGCTAGAGGATTTTCCTGATATGATCAGAAAATCCAAGGATGAGGTTTTTTTCTGCGATGGATGAGCGTTTTAGGATTCTTCGGGTTGATTTGGAGGTCAGTCTGCATGGACCCGCATGGTCACCTTCCGGGAGTTTGATGCTTGTGGAGCTCATCATTTCATTGGAAGGAGGGATCCTATCTTCAATATACATTGGATCGCCGAGGTGGAGAGTGTCTTTCTCGCCAACTTTTGTACGACGGAGGCCAAGGTCAAGTTTGAAGCGTGCCTGCTGCACGATGGAGCTAGGGATTGGTAGCACAAGGTTGTTTGGGGACTCAAACCAGGTGTTTGTTGAATTAGGTGTCTAAGCCATTAACTAAATTATTATAATCTTAAATTATTATCAAAGTCCTTTTGGGTTGCCCTCAAACCTAGTAATTGACTGGAATGCATTTTGGAGAGAAATGATGATTTGTTAATTTATTATATGATTAATAAATTGATTAGAAATCAAAATAAATAATTTATTAATATGTTTTGAGAAAAATATATTAATTAGAAGTTATATTATTTAATTAAGAATTAATTAGAAATTAATTGGAATTAATTTTGGGATTAATTGGATTAATTAAAAGTAGAAGGACTAAAAGTGTCAATGTCCAAAAGAACACTAACTGATTCTAGAACCTCCCTAGAAGAGGGGACGATTCTAGAGGGGCCCATGGAGCTTTTCTAGGTATTCTAGGAAGCTTAGGATTGCTTGGGGGGGGGGGGGGGAAGAAAAGGGTTAGAGTTATCTAAAAGGAAACTTGCTTTTATATACATCTTTAAGCCCTATAAATACCCCAAGGCATGAGATTTTCGGATTTCATTATTCTAATAAACCATTATAGCCAAAAATTATACCTTATACTCCTCTCTCTTCAATAGCTTCCAACTGCTAGGGTTTGGGTGTGAGCCATCAGATGCACGAGATTTCTGGTGTTGGATTTCTAAAGTTCTACAAAGAAGGATTACTAGTTTATTTGCAAAAGTAAACTAAAAGATATGTTTTCCATTATCCTCTCTCCTAAATTGAAAATAGCAATATACTTTATGGTTTTTAAATCCAAATTGTTGTTTTCATATCATAGTGAGAACATAGATCCTTTAGGGTGTATGCGAACTTAGCGTTTTAGGTTTTCCACCAAAAATATGCTTTTTGTTACCTATAAAACTCATCAGTGTTATCAGAGCGATTGTTCTTTGTGATCTTTCACAAAGTTGAATAAGATCAAAAACCATTTTGATGGTTTTCGATTTGGGCAAGGGTTTTTAGACACCCTAGCCTCCTTCTTCATTTGCGACATGGCTAGGGTTTTGGTAGGGTTTCCTTGTTTTAATAATCAGGTCCGTCCCAGAGAGTGGGTGATAGGGGCGATCGTCCAAGGCCTATGTTTTAAGGGGGCCCAATAATTTTATAGACTTTATTTTATATAAATGCTAGTAAACATTATTTTAATTCAATTATCGAGTTAATATAAAAAAGTTGATGAAATGTTTGTGTATTTTAAGGGCTTTTTTTCTCTTTCGTCCCAGGACCAAAATATATTTGGAACGACCCTGTTGATAATTATTAATTTTAAATGCCTTGAAATTGGATAGTTATTATTTGGTAAAACCCAAACCCTAATTTTGAAATTATAGGGTATTGGATTAGGATTAAAATTTATTTAATTAATTGTTTAATGGTAAATAAATTGTTTAATCCTTATTGGTTTAATTTAAATTGAATTAATTATTTTTATAAATTTCTAATTTGTAATTAAACCTAGTATTTTAGAAAAGGTTTTAAAATACACCTTATATATATATATATATATATATATATATATATATATATATATATATATATATATATTAAAAGTAAATTACTATATGTATAAGATTAAGTCAGTCGGATCGCTCGTATGCCTCATTCACGAAGCTGAACTATAAGGGGGTATAAGGAATCTGCCTATAAAATGGCAGTTGATTGGGTGTCCACTCTCACCCACCGCTTCCTTGTTTGATGGAGGGTCGTTAGCAGAAATGTTGTGTCGAAAGTATGTAGTGAGAAGTCGAAAGTTGTCTGAGTCTGTAAGTGTCGAAAGCAGTGTAGTTTCGACATGTAATCTATTTACAAGGCCATTCAGTTTTGTTACTTAATGTCTAGTCCTTGTATTTTTTGTTTGTCTGTTGTACACTATAAATAGGGTAAGTAATTAGAGTTGAGGGAAACGAACATATCGTCGTAACATATCTTGTACTCATTCTCTCTTGTACCCTCCAGACATTAATCGAGTCAATCAGATCTTATTTAGATCGTGTATCTTTTACATCTTTTACTTAGTTAGTCAAGTCGTTTATCAATTTCTATCACACTTTAATTGGTATCAGAGTAAGATTCACACCATCGATTGAAGTTTTCTCGTATTTTTCATTTTCTTGGATCGCTCTTTCCGATTCGAAACTTTCTATAGATTGAAACAAGAAACTGGTATCTATCGATTGGATTGAATAGATTCTGCACAATGTGTGTTAGATCAATTGATTTCTGATTGATTTCCTTCTTTAATTTCTGTTTGAATAAAAAATCTCTTTCTTCAAAATCCGTACAACATGGCGAATTTCAATGTGAACACGATGACTAATTTCTCTCACTTGCTTGGATCTGCGACTAAGATTCCAATGTTGATTCCGGAGTATTATGAACAATGGGCTGATAGAATGGAGGACTATCTGAATGGTATTAATGAGGACTTGATGCGATCAGTCAATAAAGGACCATTTCTTCCGGAAATGTTGGTTACTCTTGGAACTGCTGCTACGAACGAAGATATGGTCACGCAAGGAAACAAGATGAAGGCGAACGATAAGAAATGTTTGCATGAATTATGTTGTGGTCTTCCACCAGTAGTTTACAATTATGTGTGTGGATGTTCAACAACGAAGTAGATTTGGGACACCTTGAAAGAGAAATATCAAGGTAATGAGAAGTCGAAGAAGAGTTTGGTCAAACAATGTTTGCTAGAGTTGGGAGAATTCAAGCAGAAAGAAACAGAATCAATCGAGTCATACTATGATCAATTGAATGAGCTAATCTTCAAATGATCTTGATACAAAGTAACACATTCGACATTGGAGTTCAATCTCACCTTTCTCATGGGATTACGAAAGTAATGGAGAAACATCAGTTTGATGATTAAAACACAAGACAACGTTGATGCTTACTCTCTTTCAAATCTATACAATATCTTGAAAGCTCATGAAAGCGAGATTAATGATATTGCTAAAGAAAGTAAATCAAGTCTGGGAGGACCATTGGCATTGGTGTCAAAAGTTGTTGCAAAGGAATCTGAATCCGAAGAAGAAGCTAAAGATAGCGAAGAAGGATTATTGTTTAACTCCGATGATGAAGCAATTGCATATTACTCAAACAACAAGGTCAAGAAATTCTTTATGAAGCCATTTAATGGAAAGTTCAAGAATAATTATGAGTGAAAGAGTGTATTGTTGACTGGGAAATCTGTGAAGGAGGCAGTGAAAGTAGAAAAGAAGGAAGTGGAGAGTTCGAATGAGAAGAAGAAGGAATTTAATTTGAAAGGCGATTCTGGCTATAATTGTAACTACTGCAATGGTTACAATCACCTTTCAAAAGATTGTATGATGAGGAAGAAGGAAGAGAAAAATGACAGAGTTAAGGATGAGGCTTATTATGTCGAGAAGATTGAGGACATTTTCTCTCGAAAAAAGAATGTTTCGTTGTTCGCAAGAGGATATCATGAAGAAGAAGGCAATTATCAGATCTGGTAATCGGGATCAGATGATGAGGAAATGCGCCATGCTACACATGGTGTGATGTATGCGAAGTTGGTAGAGGTTGATGATGAGAAGATGAATTTGAGTGAGGACGATGAGGAAGAAAGAATCTCAGGGAGATGATTTGTGTCGAAGGATGAGACCAAGTCACCAATGACTATTAAGGTACGTGATCTTATAACCTCATTCTTCAACTTATTTTAATGATTTTTTATCTGAATTTGATAATACATGTTCTTATCTTAATGACATGCTAATCTCCATGAGCAGTGAAAAGGAAAAGTTCAACTCCCTCTATTATGAAGCTGTAACATTCTGTTTATTTAATGAATATATAGATAAAATTTGATGAACGAATAGTCGCAATAAATTCATATTATTTAGTGGGGTGTGGGTTTTGGGAAGCCAAATGTTATAAATCGGATCATTCGGGGGTTAAAAAGTAATTTTGGAATTTATTTTGAAAAGATTTTGGAGGCTAAGGGGCTATTTGGTAAGTATTAGACTTAATTTGTAAAGGATTTCAGGAGGCTGGGTTAAAAAGGTAAATTTCGGACTTAAAATGAAAAGAATTGGGGGAACAAAGGTATAAAGAGTAAATTTTGGGCCTTTGATGCAAAAGTGTTATGGGGAGGGACCAGTTCTGCCATTATGGCAAAATTTTAATAGGGAGCGGGTATTTAAGGGTTCTAAACCCTAACCCTAAGAGAAGAAGGAGCCGCTACCTTCCACCTTGTCTCTTCTGTTTGCGGCCGCAAACCTCATGACCCTCCCCACCGCCGTTTGTTTGCTGTCGAAGTCGGAGAACCACCAGCAACGTAGTCGCCCCACTCCTCTGCTGCCTGTGGCCAAGCGTCGCTATCCATAACTCCGCTGCCAGACGCGCCTCCCTCCCTCCTTCTGTTCGTTTGGTTCGTCGCCACTCGTGTCGCCGTGTCAAGCAACGACCGATGTGCTCTTCTTCTTCTACTTCTGCTGCTGTGGTTGTGATTATTGATGGTGGATTGCCACCATTTCCCCACCGTGAACGTCCCCATCTCCGTTTACGGTCATGCCTGTCGTGTGCTGCCGCTGCCGCCGTCATTTTACACCCTCGCTGTCGTTTTGCGCCACTTGGAGGGGTCGATGGACCCGTTCACGACCAGAAGTGATTGTGGTGGTTATGTTCGATCTTGGTGTAAGTATGAGGCTGCTGGAATGATGCTTGGCCGGAAACCCAAATGAAAGACCCCACTGCCACCACTCGCCATCGTCGGCCACCACAAGGTGGTTATGTGTGTGTACGTTTAGCTTAGTTAGTGTGTGTGTGTTACTTTTGGTATTTTCATTGTAAATTGTAACAAAAATGGATTAATGGAAAGAAACCCTAACCAACACCGTGAGGTGGTGGCTGCCGCCACCGGCCGCCGTGTCGGGTGGCGGTGTGCTTTGCCTGTCGTGTCTGATTCAGTTAGGATGCTTGAAACCCTAATACGCCCAATGAAGCCCTAATGGGCCTAATGAACCCTAATTGATCGAAGGACCTAGCTATTGGGCCTATTGGGCTAAGATGGTTTGGAAAACCCTAATGTCATGAAACCCTAATTTGGGATTTATCGGGACCGCATTGAGATTATTTAATGAATTTAAAATATTAATTAATAATCATTGGCAAATTAACTTAAGGCAATAATGGAATTAATGGATTAAGTCATTAATGGGTTAAGTAGGAACACTTAACCCTAATCGTGATTTTATGTGAAAAACTCTAATTGGGTTTGGATGCTTGTTGCGCCACTTATTGGACTAAGCCTTAAGTGGGCCATAATTGGGCCTTGAGTACTATTAGCTATTGGATCATCAGAATGCCAATCATTTGGACTGGAATAAGTGGTTGGGCCTTAAGATAAGCCCATATAGAGGTTTGGGCCCAATTTGGAAAATTGGGCCATGTGTTGGGCTTTGGTCCATGGTTTGGCTTTTGGGCCTTCAATTGGGCCTTGGATTGAATAAAGCTAAGTTAGGGTAAAGTAGTCTTTTACCCCAAGTATAGAGTTGTGGTTACGTGTTGGAACCTAATTATTAATTGGGTATTGTTTGATGTTGACAGTTCGGGAATCTGTCAACCAGCAAGGGGAGTTTTATCTACAGGGCTTCAGCAGTGTCAGGTGAGTCTTCTCACCATACCAATGGGTCTAAAGCACCAAGGCCGGTCCATTTTATGATAGTTGGTATACTTGCTATGTAGAGGTGTGTGATATGTATGTATGCATGATATGCGGTAGAGATAGCCTTTGTGGCTGATGGTAGAGATAGCCTTGTGGCTAATGGTAGAGACAACCTTTATGGATGATGGTAGAGATAGCCTTGTGGCTAACGGTAGAGATAGCCTTTGTGGCTAACAATAGAGATAGCTTGTATAGCTAATTGATCTGTGCTAATGGTAGAGATAGCTTTTATAGCTAATTGATATGTGATATGTGGTAGAAGTAGCTTTTATAGCTGATTGATATGTGATAACGGTAGAGATAACTTTTATAGCTAAATGATATGCGATATGCGGTAGAAGTAGCTTTTATAGCTGATTAATATGTGATAATGGTAGAGCTAGCTTTTATAGCTAAATGACATGTGACATGTGGTAAAGGTAGCTATTATAGCCACCTGCTTTGTTTTATGCGGTAGAGATTATGTGGAGTGTGTACGGTATATGCTCTGGGGGACTCACTAAGCTTCGTGCTTACGGTTTATAGTTTTGGTTTCAGGTATCGTCAATTTGGAAGAGAAGGGCTCAGATTGATCGCAGTGCACACACCTATGATTTCCGCAATGAATGATTTTGGGACGAACTCTGATAAATGTTTTTAATTTACAATGTTTTGGAATGTTTGGAATAAATGGTATCTATGTTTAGCTATATTAAAAATAAAAATTTTACCCCAGATTTTTAGGTCGTTACAAGTTGGTATCAGAGCCTTGGTGGTTTGAGGGATTCGGACATACTTTCGGGTGTGTCTGAACTCAAATTGAGGATCTGTAAAGTTTTCAAATGAAAAATGTTTTTAAGTAAATAATTTCTAAGACAAAAAAAGGTGTGGTGCATGCAATCAGCCGAGCTCAAGTAAGTTTCCCCAGAATACCCATGTATGATATCTGTTATGACTTGGTTTATGAATCCGTGAATCGCATGCTAGTTAGGGCTAGGGGAGATGCATGTATATGTTATATGAGCTGGTAGACTTGCATGCTAGTGCTGAGTAGTCAGCAATAGATTGGCCTGATATGTGGTGCTTATAGCCTTGGGAATATTTCATGTCATGCTAGAATGAGAATGATTATTGGTATTAGTAACTGCTATGTGTATGCTTTTAAAATTATATGCGGTTAGAATCTTATAGCCTTAGAATAATTGATTTGGCCTTATTTCCTATTCCTTGTTTGGTTGTGGTCCTACGGTAGAGTCTATTATTCGACAGTCTATCAGATCCTATTCTGTGTATAATTTGCATGCATAAGGCAACCGACAGTGAGGATGGATGGATGTGGATAGCGCGAGTTGCGATATGTGGGCTGAATGTTCTATGATAGTCCTTTGGATCGGAGTGCAACTGCACGAATGTTGCTTGCTTTGTGCTTTGTGGAACTCCTGAGTGATGGGAGTCGGCCACTAAGCGGATATGACGTTATCCAGGAGGTGGATGGCTGGCATCATGGGGAGTTCTTCAGCAGCTGATGAGAGGGCGAGGTTGGGAACCTAGGAAAGCCCATGATATGCTCCAATGAGTTAGTGGTCCGGTTCGGCGAAGTTGGGAACCTAGGGGGAGCCTAGGAGTTGCTTTGGTGGGTATTGTGATGTTGTTTAGCAGATATATGGTTCACCAGTGGAGTAGGTGACTTAGAGGATTCGGGAGGATTGCTGAGGAAAGTATGGATAGGTGTGGAAGGTAGTATGGGCCCGTACTACTGAAAACACAGGATCCATACTCGAATCAATGAGAGTCTTGGAGAATCTAAGAAGCTATGGGTAGGGAAAATTCTTGGTTATACTCTGATAGTGAGGGTAGTTGCTTTGCCAGATGAGGATGAGCACACATGAGGAAGGACCAGGGTTTGATCCCGGCTCCGGTGGTCAACCATTTAGTGGAAGGACTTATGGGATTTTGAGTTCGCCTTGGATCTCTGGTATCAGGCGGCAATGATTGATTATGCGATCTATTGTACTTTCAGGATTGGAGACTATGTCTTGGGGATAGTTAGTAGCCTGGTGTAGAGCAGAGGTTGCTCCAACTATTGTAGTTCAGTCGTTGAAGATTGAGCTGGTGAGTGGGTCAGGGTGCGAGACCCTAAATGATATGATTTTTGGAGCTCGAGAACAGGGATTGGTTTGGAGCACGTTGGGAAGAGGGGACCAGATCGGGTGCCTATATTGGAGGGTCTCAGGAAGAGACCCAAGAGTTCGAGTCAGTCTTGAAAGGCCAGTAGGATCGGAATTAGTATGGTACTTGCAGGAAATTGTACGAGGGAGTTTTCGTTCCGAGGGTTTTAGTAAGCGTATCTCTGGGTTTGTTGTCATGTTTGTGTTTGGACTATCCATTCAAGCATTATCATATTCCATTCGCCTACCGTGAGTTACAGGATGGTTAGTGAAAAATCGTTTCCCTCCTTGCCGATTTGGAGCGTTCAATGTGATCTTGGTATAGATTCGAGATCGGTTCAGGGACATGATGCGGGAGGTCTGCGGACAGAATTGGTGACTCAGCCATTGCGCTCGAGTCGGCTATTGGAAGCGTTATGGGAAGTGGTTTACTGTTGAGGCTTTGGTTTGGTCATCGGGTATTTGGACTTCAAGATATAAGTGGGGCCTCATTTCAAGGCGTATGTGGTTATTAGTCTCGCTGGGATTCGGGAAGTATTTGTCTGATCTTTAGGAGTTGTGTGGTCCTTAGGGATTTGGGGCCCATAATAGAACACTCGCACGGACAAGAAGCAGGTTGTCAGCAGTTGGTTATTAAAAAAAAGTAAGAAGGATCGAGAATCCTTCAAATCTCATGTATTGCGAAGACTTAGTCGAATCTAAGTGGGGGAGAATCATGCAAGTATTCAGGATAAGCACAGGTATGAGACCGGGACGGACTTCTCGAGGAAAAAGGCGGCCCAAGTGGCCATTTAGGTTGAGGGTTATGGGAGTTTGGAGTTCGATAAAACTCCTCATCACGTGAACCGCGTCTTCTTGGGGGCTTGATAGCAGAATTTGGGAAAGCAGGTTGGGGCTCCAGTCATGAATCGAGTTCAATTCGGGTGATTGGTCGAGTGCGTGCTCGACTCTGTTTGCGTTTTGAATCAATAAATTAGGGGTAAGGTATTGGGCTACGGTTGTGTTAGGATGAGGGTGATGTAAGACTATGGGAGATCCGTAACATTCATTAATGGTCAGTTGGTATGGAAATGTTGTAAGACTACGGGGGAGATGTAGCATTCACCAATGGTCGGATGGTATGGGAGTGATGTAAGACTACGGGGGAGCCGTAGCATTCACTAATGGTCAGTTGGTATGGGAGTGTTGTGAGTCTGTGGGTGTAGCCGTAGCATTCACGAGGTTAACAAATAGTGCTTGAGTGATGTAAGTCTGTGGGTGTAGCTGCAGTCTTCACTTGGTTGGTAGATGGCATGAGCGCGTTGTTAGGACACGGAAGGAACGGTAGTACCCGCCAGTTCGGGTGTAGCAGTGAGGATATGGAAACCCACAGATTAGATTTCGGAATTACCCAGATTGATTAGATCTGGTTGAAACAATGATAAGACTGTAGGATTGCCCCTACAGTTTATGAGATCATGGAAGCAATGGACTGCGTAAGGTCATTCGGGATATTAGGCTACCATTGTTTGGGTAGCAATCACTTTTAGCCTTGGATTTAACGACGTCAGGATTCGACACACGGACCCTTTCGGTTGGATCGGGAGGTTGTTAGCGCCACAGTGGCATGATAACTAGTGGCAACTAGTTCCAAGGAAGGATTTCGTTTGGGAGTCGTGTGAGGCAACTATTGATGGGTTTTAGCCATAAGAACATCCTATGTGCTCATGCAACCCTAATGCTTGGATCTAGGTTTCTCTATTGTACATGCAATTCATCCAAGACTTTAAACCCTAGATCTAGCATACTATTAATCATATTAACACACGAATGGGGTTTAGATCTTACCTTGATTGTTATGTAGTAATAACAATCTCAAATCCTCCTTGTAATGGCTTTAGAAAGCTTAGAGTCACAAGTGTCACTCCTCTAATGGTTCACAAACACCAAGAGCAAGAGGATGAAGAATAAGGAGAAAGGAGGCTGCCCAAAACGTGTGGAAACCCTAGTGGAACTCTCTTAGCCACGTTTTTGGGGTTTAAGGGTACTATATATACATGTAGGCTATTAGGGTTTTCAACTAGGGAACCCTAATCTAACTGCTTAAGCCCTAAGCAGCCCATGGACCCTTTTAGAATATCCCTTGGACGATTTCTAATGGGTTTCCCAATAGAATTCGTCCAACCTATTATTCCAAGGTGATCCATAGCCCAAATGCAATTATCTTATAATTACAGTTCCAGTCCCTTAAGTTTAATTAATCTCTTTTAGCCACAAAATTAATTATCAATTAATTCTTGACTAATATTAATTAAACAATATGATTTCTCCTTTAATATATTATTCTCATAATATATTAATAAATAATAATTAATCCTTTCTCTCCATAGTTCATCCTATCAAGTTGCTTTGGTGAAGGCAACCCAAAAGGACCATGCACCATCGGGTCAAGTACATACCAAAATAGTTATGGACTTAGACATTAATCCAACAGTCTCCCACTTGGATAAGTCTAATAACTATTTTGCGTATGACTTCAGATCCTGATCTGCAATCGTAGCTTTCAATAGTCGTTGTCAACTCTGATCCTATCAGAAGCGTGTCCTTTAGATAAGGGATCATATATTCCTCCATTCTAGATATCGTATAGACTGAGACATGGATTTAAATCATTCTCTCTGTCTATGTATTGTTTCCCGATTTCCGATTTACGACGACTGACAACAGACTACAATTGAACACATCAAATTAGTCCCGGCTTGGCCAAGCGCTTAGGTGCCATCACTAAATCATCGAGGGGCCCACAGATATCGCTTTTATCCCACTTTGGATAAAAGAAACGGATAAACTTTGATTCAATGCTTGCTTGCACTCACTCACCGAATCACACACAAGAATATGTTTTATAACACCAAGTTACTGGTGCGTTTACATATTATCAATGTGTAACCGACTCGCAAGATACAACTCACACATCTCGGTTTCAAGAATATAAGATATTATCGTCTCACCAATCACTCGTGATAAAATCCATGAAGTGATCCAAGTGAGCGTGGGTTTAATCCAATGCTCAAATCCTATTCATAAGCACTCATGAACGTTGCAGCAAACATTTGCTTATGTCTAATACACTTTAGACAATCCACACACCAATTCACGACAGTCTTCATTCATACCTACTTCCAACATATGAACGACTGTGGTCCGTTCGAATAATTTGATTGTTCTGAACCAATTTAATTATTCAGGAAGTCAAAACATGCAAAGTGAAACACAAGAATAATACTAATCCTATATGGTCCCAAACCTTTGAGTATAAATAAAACACCTTTTATTTATCACCATATCGATTACTCATTATTTGTTGTTTCGGGTAATCAACTTCTTACTTGAATTATTACTACACTTGTCCTATGCTCTCAGCATGCACACAATGTTTACCTATGGTCCTTACTTTGTGAAATAGATCAAATGAACACATTTCCAATCATACTCATTTCACAACTCCCAATCCTTATCATAAGTATAAGAATATCAAATTTTTGTTACTTATGCTAGATTCTAACATTTTATGCAATGATTCTTTCGTAAAGTCATAGCTCAAAATCATCAAGACTTGGCTAATCTCTATCAGAAACAATTCTATAGATATGATGTCTCTCACTCAAAGTACATTCCTTTGAACATCCTTCTTGCATAAAAGTTTCTAATCTAGACATAGATTCTCAATATCCAACTCCCAATATGGAAACATTTCCATATTTGCCATATGACAATTCATTCTTAATAGAATCTTATCTATTCATAATAATGTCGATATGGTCCATCCAATACCATACTTACAACTACTCACAAGCAACCAATCTTCAGCGAACTTTGGATCGTCCTTTGATAGTTGTTTAATTATTTTAGTCAAAACCGATTCTAGTCATTTTTCCCTCTTAATCCGCTAGACATTTGGAAAATTTTAGAATGGTCAAATATTATAGTATTTGCAATCGATCCTATACCGGAAGCGTATAGGACACGATGCATAATGTCTTACATAAAGATATGATACTTTATCAATCTTCTGCCATAATATTTTATGTGTCACGTTCTTACAATTCGAACTATGAAGAGGGATGTCGTAATCATAATCGAATTTTAAGAACACACTATGTACCCTTTGACTAAATTTATTAAAATTTCTCAATCTAAGCTTTTAGATTTCGAAACGAAGTACAATATTCTCTCCCTTAATTATAGCAAAACAACTATTCAATCCTTACGACTTTGCAAAGTATAACTCTTGTTTTCTATAATTAATATTGCTAACTTGCAATACTTGCGTTAATAATCATACAAGCACAACATTTATGCTCCCACTATCATGATGATTATTATCATATAAGCATAACACTTATGCTCCCACTAGCTTTGACATGTATTCAGAAAACAGCTAAACTTCCAGAAAAACAATACCTATTGAATTTCTTAAGTTCATATTTCTAATATCTAATGCTTTGATAATCCTTTATCAAAGCTTCTTAAACTTATACACCTTTGCTTTAGATAGCTCATATGTGTGTCTAAACAATTCAGACTAATTGCCAAATCTTACAATTCGAACTATGAAGAGGGATGCCGTAATCATAATCGAATTTGAGAATACAATTTTCTCAATTGCAATATTCTTAAAATGTCTCTTAGTGAAAGCATTTCCTCACAGTCATTTTCATGAAGAAGGGAATCTTATAACACTTAGATTTCAACGGTGTATGTGTTCCTATCCATCCGAATTTGCCAAAACCAAAGTTTGTGACAAATCCAAACTCATATGGACTGAACTTTCTCAATCTTGATTTCTTGCCTTATGGTAACACGATTGCCCACCATGTCTTCCAAGTAGTTAAGCAGCTCACCCTTTCCTATCAATGTACTTTTCATTGATCAAGATGCTTGCCTTTTATGCGTTCAAATGAGAACTCATAGAACTCACATGCATAATTAACTCAATTGGAATGGCACAGAAACAAAATAATGTCAACACGATAGGTTGTAAACCTCAAGTCGTGTGCTAGTGATGATCGATAAGGTTTATTCTTGATTAGTTCTTGAAACGTTTCAAGACCATTAAGACTCCCACTGACTCCTTGACATATAAGATTCTTTTGTCAAGAAACCTTTTCTTGATAAACAAATATTCAAGAGTTAGTGTAGTTTTTATCAAGACAAAACACTTCAAATGTGCAAGAATAAGAAAACTTTTTCCAAATTCCACATTTGACGAATGTTATAAACCTTCTTGATATTTGTCACTCAATTCACAATCTTAACTTTAAGACTTGTTTTTCGAACGAAGTATGATTGACTTCTTGATTTAACCATTTCTTCAATTCTTGATTCCTCTTCTCAGACATACAATTGCACTAAGACTCACTTAGAGGATCAATTGAGATATGGTTCTTAATCATTAAGACCTATCGTAAAACATAATAAAAGGTACTCTCCCTTCTTCTTAGAATAGAGAAACTTTTATCTTTCTGCCTACTTGATTCTTCTTATTCGTTCTGCTATTGATTGAAACTCTTTCAGTCAATTCAGAATTACACTTAATCTCACAAGTATAATCATATTTACTTAACCTTAGTAAATCATGACGAATATTTTTGTTACTCTTGTGGTGGACTTGATCAACACACAACCTTGTGTACTTGATCTCCTAGTCCTTCACTTGACACTTTGTCAACAAATTAGTCTAATTTCCAAATATGAAATTTCTCATACATTATGCAACCAAGTTGTATGATTCCAAGTTTCTGTCCAATTGAAACTTGGGTGATGAGAAACTTTCCCTATTTGGTAAATTCTTGACCTTTCCACAAATAACATAATTAAGAATCAAATCCATTATTGCTAATAATAGAAACTTACAAACATCAATTTTTTCATACACGCCATTGCAAGGATAAATAAATAATATAAAATCAAAATTTATTTTTATTGCGGAAAAATTTGTCCTTACAATGCAATTCAATTGAAAAACTATGTTAATACATATTTCTTAGCAATCTTATTCTAACTCCAAGTAGTAGCTTAAGAATCTAATCTTCAAGCAATGCGATCGAAATCCATTTCTTCACGATTAGATTCAGCTCACTTCTTCCCTTAAGCTTCCTTTCTTTTCTTCGACCCTACAAAACATCGAAATGTAATCTTATCACATCATGTATTAAGAATCTAGAATAGGAACTTAAAAGAGTTGGTTAATGGATTTTACCTAAAGTAGAGCCATACGTTTTGACTCTCCCATCTCTTAGATCTCTTAGGTAAATAGGGCAACTTCGTCTCCAATGCCCCTTTTCTTGGCAATAGAAGCAAATGGACTCTTTTGGAATGGCACAAGGAACTATCTCAGAATCTACCTTTTCTGGATCTCCAATGTCACCGTTTTCAATATCCATTGAAGTTTGGGAGTTTGATTCACCAGAAAAATTTGCTCGACCAGCTCGCTAAATCATTGTTGATTCAGCAGCTATAAGGAAATAGGTCAAATCAATGAGGGTCACGTCATGATCCATCATATATTACTCTATAACGAACTCACTATATGATTCAGGAAGCGACTGAAGAACCTAGTCAACAGCCAACTTACCTGAAATCTCGACACCCAACATCCTTAACCTATCAATGTGTGACTTCATATATTGGGAGGAGGTGGAGGAAGTGAAGCATGATCTCTTGTTCCTCGATCATATCGCGGAATATCATCTTCGTTTGGAAAGCTTGTTCCATGGGATTTGGGAAGACCATGATTGTCATAACTAGACATCTACAAAACGGGAGAAAATTCAAGTTAAGTTGATTAGGATCCTCGATGTGACACCCAAATGAAACATCGAGGCTAGGATCCAACACAATAGTATACAACCTAGAAGAGGGATGCCGTAATCTAGTTGCAGAATATTTGAAGGTAGGTAAATGACGATTTACCAATTTCCACCATGAAAAACGAAAAAGAAATTTAAGTTTTAAATCTATTGAAAATTCCTAGATCTTTTGAGATTCATTGAACTTTTCAATGGCAAGTTTAAATCTCGATATGCCCCTCGATTTGTGACTGGGATGCCGAGGATCACAAAACAGGGTGTGAATAACCATGCAAACTTACATGGTGCCCTCAAATGTTACAGTCACCTATTCGATGTGCCGGTTAACCACACACGCTCAACCGAACTATGACAAACAATGAGTCACCCTTTGCTACCTTTGCTTAGAACCATTTAGTGTGCCGGTTAACCACACACGCTCCACTAACGTCTTCGCTAGGGCACAAAGTGTAATTTCATGGAATTGCATCAATTCACTTTTGCCTAAAGTAACTAAGATTGGGAATTTTGTAAAAGCATTTAGTTACTTTTGTACTTCATTATACTTATAATGGAAGGTTTCTGTCCTATCCTACCCGTTCGGCTAACGACCCTCCACTAGTCAAGAGTGCGGTGGGTAAGAGTGGATACCCATTCAATCGCCATTTTATAGGCAATTTCCTTAAACACCCCTTATAGACCAGCTTCGTGAATGAGGCCTACTAACGGTAAGACTGACTTTTACTCATACATATATAATACTAGACTTTTAATGTTATATATAGTATAGGGTGTATTTTATACTTTTAAAATACTTGATGGTCAAATTTAATAATTACACATTTAATTTAATTAAATTGTAAACCAAAACTTTTATGGATTTATTAAATCTCTCTTAATTATACACTTTAATTAATTAATAAAACCATAAGGGTGTGAATTGAACTTTTCAAAACAATACTAGGGTTTTAGAATTTAACATTTCTAAATTAAACTTTTAATCAACTTTTAAATTCCAAAACTTGAGGGCAAGTTTTGAAACATTTCAAAACATTAGGGTTTAGAATTTAAATATTTCAAATCAAACCTTTTAATCAAAATTTAAATTCCAAAACTTGAGGGCAAGTATTTGAAACTTTTCAAAACACAAGGATCAAATAGCAAATAATTTAAATTAAACAATTAATTTAATGATTATCTAAATTTGACCTAATTTCAATTTCTTGCAAGATAAGTTACCCAATTAATACAAATAATTAATCTTTAATCATATAAGGAAGTTATTATCTAATCAATTGGTAATTATCTTTTGTTTAATCAAGGATATTCTCAAATATAAGATAAAATTCGAATATTAAAGATCCAAAACAATTAAGGCAAGTATCCTCAAGCAAAACAGCAAGAAATCCCGAATTTCCCTCTTTCTGACGCTCGAACTCGCCGAGTTCCTCTATGGACTCGCCGCGTTGGAGCAACTCGCCGAGTCCACATTGGAACTCGCCGAGTTCATCAGTCAGGGAGCCAAAAAATCGATTTTGAAGCTTGAACAAATAACCAAGGCATTAATACAATAGAAACCAATCAAGGCTCTGATACCACTGATGGGTTTTAGCCATAAGAACATCCTATGTGCTCATGCAACCCTAATGCTTGGATCTAGGTTTCTCTATTGTACATGCAATTCATCCAAGACTTTAAACCCTAGATCTAGCATACTATTAATCATATTAACACAAGAATGGGGTTTAGATCTTACCTTGATTGTTATGTAGTAATAACAATCTCAAATCCTCCTTGTAATGGCTTTAGAAAGCTTAGAGTCACAAGTATCACTCCTCTAATGGTTCACAAACACCAAGAGCAAGAGGATGAAGAATAAGGAGAAAGGAGGCTGCCCAAAACGTGTGGAAACCCTAGTGGAACTCTCTTAGCCACGTTTTTGGGGTTTAAGGGTACTATATATACATGTAGGCTATTAGGGTTTTCAACTAGGAAACCCTAATCTGACTGCTTAAGCCCTAAACAGCCCATGGACCCTTTTAGAATATCCATTGGACGATTTCTAATGGGTTTCCCCATAGAATTCGTCCAACCTATTATTCCAAGGTGATCCATAGCCCAAATGTAATTATCTTATAATTACAGTTCCAGTCCCTTAAGTTTAATTAATCTCTTTTAGCCACAAAATTAATTATCAATTAATTCTTGACTAATATTAATTAAACAATATGATTTCTCCTTTAATATATTATTCTCATAATATATTAATAAATCATAATTAATCCTTTCTCTCCATAGTTCATCCTATCAAGTTGCTTTGGTGAAGGCAACCCAAAAGGACCATGCACCATCGGGTCAAGTACATACCAAAATAGTTATGGACTTAGACATTAATCCAACAACTATGTGGGAGCCCTTTGGTTCTGCAATCGGGTCGGGACCCGTTATTTCAGATGATCGGTGAACGAATTGAGACCATGCAGGTCTCGTTAGATTTTGGACAGCGGTCATGTAGCAATATACTGCTTCAAGCAGTTCAGTGTTCGGACAGTTTTAGCATTTGAGCAGTGTTAGTATTTGGGTTCTAGCTTGCAAGTACGAACGGGATAGCTGGGTGACTGGGAAGTGACAAGACACTCACAGTGGGAGTATCTGAGCCTTGGCCAATTATAAGGGATCTGCAAGGATGATTAGGTGTGTGACCCTGTTTTATAGTGAGAACCTCGAGTTATCAGAAGTTGAGTAGACAGTTGGGGGGGTAAACGGATTGGATTCAATGATAATGATTCAGTATGAGTGGTCTGCCAGGGAATCAGACTATCTCAAGACAACAGGTTTCAGATGGAGTAGATGTGATCTTCTTGTAGGGAATTCGTTCATCTCCAGGTTTTAAAATCCTGCTAGAGTGGGTTATGGTTGCCTTGAAAAGGCTGGTCACGGTTACCCTGGGAAGGCTAGGGTGTGCCCAGGATTGTAACCATGTCGTCCAAGTTGTCGGGCGTGTAAGGGATGGTAAGGGATGATTTCGAGGACGAAATCTAATTTAAGTGGGGGAGAGTTGTAACATTATGTTTATTTAATGAATAGATAGATAAAATTTGATGAACGAATAGTCGCAATAAATTCATATTATTTAGTGGGGTGTGGGTTTTGGGAAGCCAAATGTTATAAATCGGATCATTCGGGGGTTAAAAAGTAATTTTGGAATTTATTTTGAAAAGATTTTGGAGGCTAAGGGGCTATTTGGTAAGTATTAGACTTAATTTGTAAAGGATTTCAGGAGGCTGGGTTAAAAAGGTAAATTTCGGACTTAAAATGAAAAGAATTTGGGGATCAAGGGTATAAAGAGTAAATTTTGGGCCTTTGATGCAAAAGTGTTATGGGGAGGGACCGGTTCTGCCATTATGGCAAACTTTTAATAGGGAGCGGGTATTTAAGGGTTCTAAACCCTAACCCTAAGAGAAGAAGCAGCCGCTACCTCCCACCTTGTCTCTCCTGTGTGCAGCCGCAAACCTCATGACCCTCCCCACCACCGTTCGTTTGCTGTCGAAGTCGGAGAACCACCAGCAACGCCATCACCCCACTCCTCTGCTGCATGTGGCCAAGCGTCACTATCCATAACTCCGCTGCCGGACGCGCCTCCCTCCCTCCTTCTGTTCGTTTGGTTCGTCGCCACTCGTGTCGTCGTGTCAAGCAATGACCGATTTTCTCTTCTTCTTCTACTTCTGCTGCTGTGGTTCTGATTATCGATGGTGGATTGCCACCATTTCCCCACCGTGAACGTCCCCATCTCCGTTTACGGTCATGCCTGTCGTGTGCTGCAGCTGCCGCCGTCATTTTACACCCTCGCCGTTGTTTTACGCCACCTGGAGGGGTGGCTGGACCTGCTCACGGCCAGAAGTGATTGTGGTGGTTATGTTCGATCTTGGTGTAAGTATGAGGCTGCTGGAATGATGCTTGGCTGGAAACCCGAATGAAAGACCCCATTGCCACCACTCGCCACCGCCGGCCACCACAAGGTGGTTATGTGTGTGTATGTTTAGCTTAGTTAGTGTGTGTGTTACTTTTGGTATTTTCATTGGAAATTGTAACAAAAATGGAATAATGGAAAGAAACCCTAAGCACTACCGTGAGGTGGTGGCTGCCGCCACCGGCCGCCGTGTCGGGTGGCGGTGTGCTTTGCATGCCGTGTTTGATTCGGTTGGGATGCTTGAAACCCTAATCGGACCAATGAAGCCCTAATGGGCCTAATGAACCCTAATTGATTGAAGGACCTAGCTATTGGGCCTATTGGGCTAAGATGGTTTGGAAAACCCTAATGTCATGAAACCCTAATTTGGGATTTATCGGGACCGCATCGGGATTATTTAATGAATTTAAAATATTAATTAATAATCATTGGCAAATTAACTTAAGGCAATAATAGACTTAATGGATTAAGTCCTTAATGGGTTAAATATGAACACTTAACCCTAATCTTGATTTTATGTGAAAAACTCTAATTGGGTTTGGATGCTTGTTGGGCTACTTATTGGACTAAGCCTTAAGTGGGCCATAAATGGGCCTTGAGCACTATTAGCTATTGGATCATCAGAATGCCAATCATTTGGACTGGAATAAGTGGTTGGGACTTAAGATAATCCCATATAGAGGATTGGGCCCAACTGGAAAATTGGGCCATGTGTTGGGCTTTGGTCCATGGTTTGGCTTTTGGGCCTTCAATTGGGCCTTGGATTGAATAAAGCTAAGTTAGGGTAAAGTAGTCTTTTACCCCAAGTATAGAGTTGTGGTTATGTGTTGGAACCCAATTATTAATTGGGTATTATTTGATGTTGACAGTTCGGGAATCTGTCAACCAGCAAGGGGAGTTTTATCTACAGGGCTTCAGCAGTGTCAGGTGAGTCTTCTCACCATACCAATGGGTCTAAGGCACCAAGGCCGGTCCATTTTATGATAGTTGGTATACTTGCTATGTAGAGGTGTGTGATATGTATGTATGCATGATATGCGGTAGAGATAGCCTTCGTGGCTGATGGTAGAGATAGCCTTGTGGCTAATGGTAGAGACAGCCTTTATGGATGATGGTAGAGATAGCCTTGTGGCTAACGGTAGAGATAGCCTTTGTGGCTAACAGTAGAGATAGCTTGTATAGCTAATTGATCTGTGCTAATGGTAGAGATAGCTTTTATAGCTAATTGATATGTGATATGTGGTAGAAGTAGCTTTTATAGCTGATTGATATGTGATAACGGTAGAGATAACTTTTATAGCTAAATGATATGCGATATGTGGTAGAAGTAGCTTTTATAGCTGATTAATATGTGATAATGTTAGAGCTAGCTTTTATCGCTAAATGACATGTGACATGTGGTAAATGTAGCTATTATAGCCACCTGCTTTGTTTTATGCGGTAGAGATGATGTGGATTGTGTACGGGGTATGCTCTGGGGGACTCACTAAGCTTCATGCTTATGGTTTATAGTTTTGGTTTCAGGTATCGTCGATTTGGAAGAGAAGGGCTCGGATTGATCGCAGTGCACACACCTATGATTTCCGCAATGAATGATTTTGGGACGAACTCTTATAAATGTTTTTAATTTGCAATGTTTTAGAATGTTTGGAATAAATGGTATCTATGTTTAGCTATATTAAAAATAAAATTTTTACCCCGGATTTTTGGGTCGTTACAGAAGCTGATAATAAACTAGAAGAAAAAAGGGATTAGTGGAATCTCTAGACTTAAGGATTACAATTCTTTTGATATATATAATATATATATATATATATATATATATATATATATATATATATATATATATATAGAGAGAGAGAGAGAGAGAGGGAGAGAGACACTATTCGTATGGACAATCTCATGCTTGTAAAACAAAGAACCATATATTGTAATACTGCTAAAAGTTTGTATGTAAAATTAACTGAACTTTATCATTCTGCTGAAAGTTGTGATGAACAACCTCGAAAGCTACTTCCTTTTCTTGCATTTAAAAGAGAACATGTGACATCCCCAAAATCACGGCCAGAAAAGACCGATTTGTTTATGCTTTGTTTTATAAATCAGAGTAATCTTTTAAAGAAAACGGTTGCGGAATTTGTTCCCAAACAAGATATGATAAAACTTTATCAAAACATTTCTCAAAGAGAATGTACTTTTCATTAAATAATAAAATCTCGGGATGTCATGTTCCGATACAGACCAAAAGCATAAACAGATCAAAATAGACCTTACAACAGTTATTTACAACTACTGGTCTATAATCCAGAATCTCTCGTCAAGTCAACCAACTTTTGCTCTTGTGCCTTTACCTGTAATGCAAAGAAAACCGAGTCGGTTAGGCTTGGGAGCCTGGTGAGCATATAGGGTTTTCAACCCACAATAATATAATTTTTATATTTAATCATCAAACAAACAATCCAATTACCCATCCCCATTATCTTCTTTATTTCTTAAGTTCTTACCTTAAGAATCCACTATCATTCATTCATTCGTTCCTAAGGATTGACCTAAGGAATTGGCACAAAGTCCATTGCTGCGTAAGGCGCATCTGCCAACTTAATCCTTTAAGCGCCTCTGCCAGGATTACGACATTCACTATTAGGCGCATCTGCCAACATTATCCTTTAAGCGCATCTGCCAGGATTACGACATTCACTATTTGGTGCATCTACCAATTTTATTCTTAGGCGCATCTGCTAGTATTTTGAGATTCTCTATTTGGTGCATCTGCCAATATTATTCTTAATTATCTTTCATACCTCATCATTTATCTACCCATGTTTTACCCAATATATTCGTAGATATAAAATGCATATACAATTTAACTTATTTAAAACATGTACCAAACATTGCATTCAACACCATCTCAGATAAACAAACAATTTATTAACACATAGTACGTATTTCATAGCAAATACTTCATATTTATGTGTTAGAAGAAAGTAACTATACACTCACTTGATAAGACAATGATCGGACAGCACCTCGTCTCTTAAAATAAACTTTTTCGATAGAACGGGGATGTTTTTCCTTGAAAACCGGGCATTTCGCAGGCAGACTTTCGGCTCGGAAACTTTACTTCTCTGGATCCTCGGGGCTTCGGGGCTTGCTTCGGGGCTCGGGAATGATACCGGGGCTTCGGGATAGTTCTTGCACGCAAAACGAGGAGAATATGGGAGAGAAAGAAAGATTTTGAGCAACAAACTCGGCAACCCTTGAGTTCTATTTATAGGGGTTGATCCCTGCGATTACGTTGGGCGTAACTTCAGAGTACGCTGGGCGTACTCTTCGGATAAGCTTTGGTATGCGTGCCACGATCTTCAAAAATTCATAATTTTCGTATACGAGCTCCATTTTCGACGTTCTTTATATCCACGCGTAGGTGAGATTATGCTCTACAACTTTCATTTAGACTCCGTCGGCTAATTTTGACTTTATTTGTATTATATTATTTTTAGTAGGCCGGGACAGGAAAACTTCGTTATAAAATCATAACTTCTTCATCTGACGTCCGTTTTCGTCTGTCTTTTTACCGTTGGACTACTAACGACGAGATCTTCGATTCTCGTTTAGATTGCTTCGGCTAAATATCGCTCGATCTCATATTCAAACTTCGGGTTGTACACTGCTAAGCCAAAATTTCGAAAAATCATAACTTCCTCATACGAAGTCAGATTTAGACGTTCTTTTTATGCACGCTCTCGGTTTAACGTATTCTACGACTTTCATTTAGATCGCTAAGTTCAAATATCGCTCTAACGTAAATTCACTATTTACGTCGCTCTGTGTCGTGCCGGTTCTGTCGCGAAACTTCGACATGTTATAACTTCTTCGTTATAACTCGGATTTCGGCATTCTTTATATTTTCGGAAACCTTGTGACATATACCTCAACTTGGTTAAGATTATTCATTCTAAATAAACTTCCATCAAAAAGTCATTTTTGATGTTTATCGTCCCTAAATTGACTAGCCCGGATCTACGGGCGTTACAGAACAGATAGACAAAACTACATATGATTGTGAAAGCAAGATAGTAGATTATGATAAAATTCCAATAGATTCATATACATATGGTATTGTAGATATTAATGAATGTTCTAATGCTGATGATCTTACGAAAATTATGAATGAAACCTTAACCAAAAATGAACAAGTAAATATTTTAAACATGACTGAGAAGTCGACACTTAGTTCTCAACAAAATTTTGCTGATATCGAAGACAATTCTGACAATAACAGTGAAATTAAGGAAGAGGAATGTGTCGATTGCTCATGATTGTCTATCATTAATATCAATTCAATGGATAAAGGAAAAGAAAGTAACGATTCATTGTCGAAGTTAAACAATGATCAATTTTACACATCCAAACCCTGTGATTCTCAAGATTTTGTCATGGTTGAGGATTATGTTGGTGATGAGGATGAAGTTTCGAATAAGAAACCAATTCCAAGAGTTGTGGAAGATCAAGTCTTCGAAGATTCAAAGGAGTATAAGAAAGTGTTGAAATACAAAGGAAAACATTATCTTGAATCAAATGCATTGGTTTATCCAAGGTTCAAGGATTCACATGATGTTGTGTTTTCAAATCAAGTATTTGTCACCAAAGAAAATGGTGATAACGTAGCTTCTGAATTGAACAAGTTGGTACATGAAGACAATGCGAGTGTGATAAATGAAGGATTTTATTCAAATCAAAACAAAGTCGAAAATGGTTTGAACAAAAACTTGAAAGGTTTTCAACGACAAAACAAACCAAAAAGTTTTGGGCTGTAAAAACAGAAAAATCAGTTCTTGATAATAAAAACAAAGAAAAATTTGTTAATTCTTTGCCTAATGATTCAAAACACCAAAAGGCGGAAACACAAAATTTCAAAAGCGGAGTAGAGAAATTGGCTTCTGATAAAGAATTTCGAAATCAAAAGCACAAAATAAAGCTGATTGGAAAAATAAAGTTTTTTGATCTGTCATTAGTCTAGAAAGTTATTACAAAGTGGGTATTGTAATATTTCTCTCACTAGACTATTATCTTATATGGGTTCTTGATATGATTTAATTCACATAATCATTACATTTCCACGTTCGTCATCATTCTTGGGATCTTACAAGAAAGGATCTGATAGGATATTAACTTCATTAAAAGTATAATGCTATTAAAGTAACTAAACCATTTTCTAAAAAATTCCCTCTTAGTTACTTTAGGAAAAATTGAAAAGTATGATAATCCATGAAATTGCACATTAAGCTTTATATGTGGTTAGTGGAGCATGTGTGGTTAACCAAAACACTAATATAGACTATAAAGAATATTAATGGGCATCTCGAAAATTATCGTTGTTAATGGAGCGCGTGTGGTTAACCGGCACATGGATTGGAGATGATAAATGACATCGATAGTGCCACCAAGCATATTTGTATAGTTATTCACATCTTGTTTTTGATCCTCGGTATCCCAGTTACAAATAGAAGAGCATAACCTAAGATTAAACATGCCATTGATAGATTCAATGAATCTCAAAAGATCTAGGAATTTCATTTTGATTAAAATTGGTAAATTTCTTTTACCTACCTTTATAAAATTTACAATTAGATTACGACATCCCTCTTCTAGATTGTGAATTGCATAGTTGGGTCCTAGCCTGAAATATTTATTATGGATTAAATATTAAGGATTATATTATAATCTAACTAAAACTATTCGTTTTCTCTATAGATGTCTACTCCTGGTGATGCTTCTGCTCCTTCATCGTCTACCCACCACTCGGGGTTTTCCCCACTCTCTATTGTGTCCAAGGTAACATTTGATGGCACCAATTACAATGATTGGATGCCTAATGTCAATATGAATCTTCGATTCAAGGATAAAGAATGTGTCCTTGAAGAACTTGTTGAAATTGATGAAGCCACTGCTACTGCAGAACAACTAGCCTCCTACAACAAACACTACGACGATGTAATAAAAGTTTCTTGCATCATGGTCGCTACTATGGACCCTGAATTGTAGAGGTTCTATGAGGATTATTGGCCCTATGATATGAGCAATGACCTTGTGGAAAAGTACCACCATAGATATCGTCAAGAGAAATATGAAGTGGTCAAAGCTCTCATAGCTTGCAAAATGAAAGAGGGAGAGTCTGTGTGCAACCACATGCAGAGAATGCAAAGGTGCGTTGATCGCCTTGTTAGGCTCAATGTGCAGTTTGATGAGGAGTTGGACATTGACATGGTCTTGAACTCCTTACGAAGTTGTTATGATCAGTTCATTTTGGCCTATCATTTGAACAACACAGAAGCCACATTGGACCAAATCCACAACTTGCTACAGACTGTTGAGTCGGGAATGAAGGAAAATAATCAATGCTCTTGTTCTCGCCATTGGTCAAAGCAAAGAAAAGAAAAGAAAGGTTGTTTCCAAAACTAACTTGAAGGGCAAGGCCCATGTTGGGTCATCTAGAAATGGCCCAAGGGCGAAGCCCAGTTCATACATTCCAGCTGTTAGTGACCCCAAAGAGGCCACTTGTTACTATTGCAATGACAAGGGCTATTGGAAGATGAGCTGCCCCAAGTACCTGCAAGACATCAAGGATGGAAAGGTGAAGCCAACTTCAGAAGGTATATACACTATTCAAACTAATAACTCACCATCTACTCATTCTTGGGTCCTTGATACATGATGTGGTTTTCACATTTGTTCTGATTTGCAGGGACTAAGAGAAAGTAAAGAGGTGGAGCATGGAAGGAGGAATCTGATCATGGGGAATATGTGATCTTCTCCTGTTACCAAGATTGGGACTTATCATCTTATGCTTAGTAGTGATGTTAGTTTAGATTTGCTTAGTTGTTTCTATTCGTCAGAAATGACGCGAAACATTATTTCATTTGATGTATTGTTCAAACAAGGTTTTCATTACTCGTTTAATGATTTAGCAGGTTCAATTTTAGTTTATAAAAATGTTGTTTTATATTTGAAGCTTTACCTTGCAATGGTGTGTATGAAACAGTGACTTGTGTTGATAGCTTAGGCAATAGTGTATTTCACATTGATTTGACTAATGGTTTAGACAAGACATGCTTGTGGCATTGTCGTCTTGGGCACATTAACAAGAAAGTCATCGCCCAACTCCAAAAGGATGGAGTGTTGGAATCATTTGACCTAAGGCCAGATGATGAATGCAAATCTTGTCTTTTAGGAAAAATGAAAAAATCACCTTTCACTGGATCTTGTGAAAGAGGTGAAGGATTGTTGGACCTCATACACACAGATGTGTGTAGACCATTCAGATCCACCATAAGAGATGCTAATTGGTTTTATGTAACGTTTACGACTGATTATAGCAGGTATGGTTATATCTACTTGACCAAACATAAATCAGAAAACTTAAATAAGTTAAAAGAGTTTAAACATGAAGTCGTGAATCAATATTAAATAAAGTTGTAGTAGTCCCGATCATGAATGTGTGGATATGAAGAACGCTTAAATCTAACTTCGTGTGAGGAATTTATGATTTATCTAAGTTTCACGTTTAACCCGATATGGCAACGTGTGTCATAAAAAGCTAATTGGAGATAGGTTGCTTATTAGCCGAAGTGATATAAACGAAAGTCGTAGTAATCACAATTCGGAAAGTGTGCATATAAAGAACGCCTAAATCTGATTTCGTATGAAGAAGTTATCATTTTTCGAAGTTTCGAGTGCGACATAGTACAACAGTGTGCGAAATAGAAATCAAAATGAAAATTGGTTGATTGTTTAAAGTGGATTGTCCAAAGAGTATATCTTTATATACCAAATGGATCCTACCACTGATACTATATTACCTAGTTGTTCCTTATCAGCTATACATCAGTGTTCATTTGAGATTATTGACGAATCTGATAAAAGCATTATAATGTTGAAACTTTATAAATACAAACAAATACTAAAGCTTAGTAATATTCATATTTAGGTCGTTTTAAAAGGGAATCTGAAGTACTAGTCAAAAATCTGACTTTCCTGTGAGTCTTCCACCTAAATCAGGTGAGTGCATAGTTACTTTCATAAAAACGATTTAATACAAGTAATTATTAAAAAGCATTAAATATTTGTTAAAGTTTTATATGTGAGTTAAATGTTTTTTATCTGGAGTATTTGTAAAATGTATATTTTATAACATATAGTGTGTGAACCAAATATGGTTATTTATGTGTTAAGTGCTTATATGATATTGTTACATGATAATCTTAAAAATAAGTATTATACTTAAAAGATTTATGTATATTAAAATACATGATACTTTATGTTAAATATATACACTAAATTTACGATATTGTTTTCTCAACGGAGTTAATATTAAAAGTTGAGTTCAATGATTCTAATCATGTGTAGGCCTAAAACTAAGTCGTATAAAGAATATTTAGATCTTGTGAAGTTGGATAAAAGAATCGTAGCATAATGTATTGCGATAGTATGGTATAAATTGGAAAATTGTTTGGAATCGAGTATAAGCATCATAGTTTTACCTAGTAATGAAATAAGATTTATAAAGGATGCTTAGTTCGAGTTAAATCGAAAGAGTGTTCAGTTATAACCTGTACTGTAAAAATATTACATAGGCAGGAAATTGTGTTGGCTACAGACATTGTAATCTTGTCTAGTTATCCATTAGGACTTATAGAGGATGCTTAGTTCAATTAAGTTTAGATATTGGTAGCTTCATATTAAGGGTGTGTGTAATAGGAACGGGGAGTAGAACTCTGTTATGTGACACTATCATGTTTTGATGTATGGATTATATACCTGAGTACAATATAATATTCCTTGGATAGCTAGATATGGTGTGTCCGATCAGGCAATTCAAATGGTATGTGTGGTCATCTCCCAGAGTAAGATGACAAAACTTGATCATTCTAGACAGTCTTGTGAATTACGTTGCTAGTGTGGATTTATAAGTCACACATGTAGATGAAATAGGATATCATATGCTTCAAATATGTTAATGTCTTAAGTTGCCTTTATGACTTACACCAGCCATGGAAACCCCTAGTCATGTAGTCTAACCGTTGCTCTAAACGATTCATCAGGCGGGTTGAATCTTCCTAATAATCATGGACTAGGATTTGTCAGAGTCAATTGGGATGGGTATATATGGGTGTAACGTTTTATAGATATCTAAGTTAAGGGATGTATCTACATTGTTAGCTACTGTTGGTTTTGAAGGTTTGATAATTATAAATTATTATCATAATAATATCGTGGTATTAAAAAGCCAATGTGTCTCACCATATTTCCCAATCTAACCCACTCAAATTATTTGTTTCACACGTAACATGGTTAAAGCTGCAAGAACTTTAGTAGGATGCCGAGTGATTAAAAGACAAACTGCATTGGTGCTCAGGACTATTAGGTCTTTACGTTGTAACATATGTTGTGTATTGATTATGACATCCTTAGGGTTTTGTTTTTTAAACAACATATTTACTCAAAGATTTGTTTAATAAAACGAAATAGTTTCCGCAAAATGATTTATTGTATAGGGATTTACCTCAAACAAAGATATTATGATTTTTAAAACGTAAACATAAGTTTTTTTGGCTCTGAAAAATAGGAGATGTCATAGATGGTATCAGAGCATTAGTTTAAGCGAACTAGAAATAATGATTATTTCTAGACATAAACTTAGAGATTAAGTGATGATGGTGATAGATGTGTCTAGTATATTATAGGTTGTATACCTAAATTAATATTATATAGACATAAGCACTAGAAAATTTTAGGGTATATGTCTTAATTAATATTATGTGCTAATAAAGTTATTTTATAGCATGCCTTTGGTTGTACACCTCACTTGCTATTAGGTGCACTAGCATACTACTATGAGAGATACCTTATATGCTAAATGTGCTAAATGATATGTATTATAGCATGCCTTAGGTTGCCTACCTAGATTGTTTTAATTGAAGATTTAAGGTCTATTGCTTACCATGATTTGGAAAAAGAAAATTTTATGTGTACGGGATTCTAAAAGTTTAATTACTATATTAGAAATGACATGTACCTTTTCAAAGTGATAAAGAGACTTATGATAGTTAACATCAACAACTTCGTAAATAGTGTATTAATACCTATAGAGTGCTATCATACTTTAGAGTACAATTGGTAAAATAATAGTACCTCGGAGGAGTATTGTACATGTGAAGTACATTTTAAATTGGTGGGATGACAGAATTTTGACGAGATCCATGACGTCATCCCACTGCTTGTCGATTCAGTCACTAAAACAGAGTGAAGCAGTGATTGCTTATAGATTCAAAGGAACTGAAGATAGTGATAAGTACTTCAACGGTATAGAAGTTGAAGTTATATGATAGGCTATGAATAATTCAGAGAATTCGAGATAGACAAAAAGAATGAGGCTGACTGAGTTTCCAAACCCAATAGGCCATGTATTTGGCTATATTTATGATGCTCTGACTTAGTATTTAATAATACTGAGTAACAATTGACTTCTATCACATCCTTATGAAAATTCCATAGTTTGTTAAGCCGATTTTTACATACATGACTAGGATGGTGAAATTAGTTATTGATTTATGAAGTGCTAAATAACTTACTTATTTAGTAAAGTTAGAATAGTTAGCTAAAGTGGTGATGCATCTATAAGTATTGCACGAAGAGAGATGCTAATGCAGGAGATGACAAAAGAACTAAATGGAAGATAGTAGAACATGTTGAGATGCAGCAAAAATGCAGACTTCTTAGGTTTGACGCTATTGAAGTAAACGTGAAAGATATGCAACCGAGAGGCAGACTTTATAGGATTAACTCCTTTAAAGTAAATGATAAAGAAGTACAGAGATAGAATGATATACATGGTGATGTACATGTGTCAAAAGGTGGTACAAATAATTGAAAAGTGTTTGTCTCCATACAACCAGAGTACATTCAGAAATAGTATACCCTACAGACTGGGGACTATACTGGAAGGAATACAAAGATTTGGAAGTAGAGTTCCTAGAAAATAAAAAAAAGGTGTTAGAATATGCTAGATTGAGCATACGCTCAAGAAGAATCCTAGAAGAGGAGTATACCAAAATTTAATACGTGCTCAATAAAGCAGATGGTTATTGTTAAGGCACCTACTACCGATGCGAAAATCCTTGTAGAGTCTAAGAAGAAAAATTCTATGTGCTTGTTTGGACACATTTATGTGTGTTAAATTTGTTGGATTAGGTGTCTAAGCCCATAAATATATTGGGTATGTACTTGATCCGATAATATCATGGTCTTTTTGGGTTGCCATCACCATAGCAACTTGACCGGATGAATTATGGAGAAAGAGGTTAATTGTGATTTATTAATATATTATATGAATAATATATTAATTGAGAAATCATATTATTTAGTTAATATTGGTCAAGAATTAATTTGGAATTAATTTAGTGATCAAAAGAGATTAATTAAATTAAGGGGACCGATATTGTAATTATAAGATAACTGCAAGATGGGCTATGGACTCCTAAAAGAAGGAGGTGGACGAAATTTATGTGGAAGCCCACATAGAATTCATCCATAGGGGCCTTCTAGAAGGATCATGTGGATTGCTTAAGGCCTAAGCAATCAGATTAGAGTTTTGACTGAAACCATAGCAGCTCAGCTATATAAGGAACCCTTGGGACTCTAGAATTCGGCCAAAAACTAAAAAACCCTAAGAAGAGTTTCAGCCGAAATTGTGATCCCTAGCCTCTCTCTCTCTCTCTCTCTCTTTCATATTCCTCCAACTTGTTCTTGGTGTTTGTGATCTATTAGAGACATCACACTTGAGGTGCTAAGTTCTCAAAGGTTGAAGATCAAGCAAGCTACAAAGAAAGGTAATCATCTAACCTTGCAATAGATGTTAATTTCAAAAATAGCATGATAGTTTAGGGTTATAGCTTTGGATGATTATTATTGCATGTACCTTTTTAAAACCTAGATCCAAATCTTTAGGGTTGCATGTGTACCATAGGAATGATGTAATGCTCATAACCCATCAGTGGTATCAGAGCCTAGGTCGTTTTTCTGTAGTATATGATGCATAGATTAATTGTTCAAAGTTGAAAAAGTCGAAAATCTGGATTCTGGCAGCAGGACTCGACGAGTCCATATATGAACTCGACGAGGTCACTGTGAACTCGACGAGTCCAAGTCTGACTCGACGAGTTCACAGGTCTGTAGGCAGAATTTTTGGATTTTTGGCCTGAATTAGATCTAGATAATTACCATAAACTATTTTGACTAATATAATCCGATTTTTATATTATGGTAATGATTATCTTCATCTAATAAAAGGATAATTGTCAAATTATAAGATAATTACTAGTTTATATGATAAAATTAATTATTTGTATTATTTGATTTAAATTATATTGCCATAGAAAATGGATTAGGTCAAATTTGTGATAAATAATAATTATATGATTATTTAATTATTTTTAAAAAAATTTGATCTAAAAGATATTTTGAAAAAGTTTCAAAATTTGCCCTCAAGTTTTGGAATTTAAATTTTGATTAAAAGGTTTTAATTTTAAAATATTTAAATTTTAAACCCTAGAGTTTTAAAAGTTTAAAATTCAACCCTTATACTATTATTATAATATTAAAGGATTAATAATTATATGTATGTATAAGATGTGTCAGTCTTACCATTAGTAGGCCTCATTCACGAAGCCGATATATAAGTGGGGTATAAGGAAACTGCCTATAAAATGGCGGTTGAATGGATGTCCACTCTCACTCACCGCTTCCTTGATTGGCGGATGGTCATTAGCCGAACGGGTAGGACAGGACAAACTAATTCCTCATTAATAAGTATAATGATTTATAAAGTAACTAAATGTCTTCATAAATTCCCAATCTTAGTTACTTTAGGAAAAATGTGAAAATGATGCTATTCCATGAAATTGCACTTTGCACCTTGCCAAGTCGTTAGTGGAGCGTGTGTGGTAAACCGACACACTAATTTAGGACCAGCAAGGGTGGAAAAGGGTAGCTCGATGTTTATCATAGATCAATGGAGCGTGTGTGGTTAACCAGCACATTGATTAGGTGATAAATGACATCGAGAGTACCACACACATTTGCATGGTTATTCACACATTGTTTGTGATCCTCGGTATCCCAGTCACAAACTTGAAGGGCATAATCGAGATTGAAACATCCCATTGAAAAGTTCAATGAATCTCAAAAGAATCTAGGAATTTCAATTCATTTAAAACTTAATATTCTTTTTCGTTTTTCATGGTGGAAATTGGTAATTCGTCATTTACCTATCTTCAAATATTTTGCAATTGGATTACGGCATCCCTCTTCCGAATTGTGAAATATTGTGTTGGGTCCTAGCCTTAATATTTCATTTAGGTGTTATATTAAGGATTCTTATCTAAACTAAACTTTGTCTCTTTTCTTTTTCAGATGTCTACTTCAAACAACAACGCTTCTGGCTCCTTCTCACTCATGAACTTATGTGGGGGGTGATCTTTCATGGATCCAATTTTAACGATTGGATTTGCAACATTCGCATGGTCACCCGCTACGAGGATAAGGAGTATGTTCTCGACAAGGATCTAAAGGAGATTGACCATAACAATGCTACTCCTAAGCAAATCGCTAAATATAATGCTCATGAGAAGGATGCAACAAAGCTGTCGTGTATCATGCTTGTGACCATGACTGCTGAACTGCAAAAGTCCTACGAGGACTACTATCCTTACAAGATGCACCAAGACTTGATGGAAAGGTAACATCAAAGTGCTAGGCAGGAAAGGTACGAGATCATTGCCTCCATGATCGCTACAAAGATGAAGGATGGAGAGTCCATCACGACCCACTTACAAAAGATGCAAAGGTTTGTGGACCGCTTGCTGAAGTTAAATGTCAACTTCGATGAAGAGTTAGCGATTGATATAATCCTACACTCTTTGCCTCCTTGTTATGATCAGTTTCGTATGACTTATCATATGAACAAGGAGGAGGTCACTCTAAGCAAGCTTCAAAGCCTTCTGCGAACTGCTGAGAGTAGCTTGAAAGGCAAGTCTATTGCATCAACTCCTACTACTGTTTCCCCTGTCTTGGCAATTGGACAAGGGAAAGGGAAGAAGAGGAAAAATCCTTCTAAGAGCCACAAGGGAAAGTCCCATGATGGATCTTCTTCTAGTGGGACCAAAGGTGGTTCTGCTGCTCCTTCTTCAAATCCAAAGGATGCAAAGTGCTTCCACTGTCACGATAAAAGGGCATTGGAAACGAAGCCGCCCGAAGTATCTGAAAGACATCAAGGATGGGAAGATAAAGCCCACCTTCGTAGGTATTTACACTATTCAATCTAACAACACATCACATGCTATTTCTTAGGTCCTTGATACAGGATGTGGTTTTCACATTTGTTCTGATTTGTAGGGTCTAAGAAGAAGTAGGGATGTGGAGCATGGGAAGATGAACTTAATCACAGGGAATAGGAAAGCGTCGCCTGTCACCAAGATTGGAGTTTATTATTTAGTGCTTAGTAGTGGGTTAGGTTTAGAGTTGAATAATTGTTGCTATTTGTCAGAAATGACACGAAACATTATTTCTTTTCATGGTTTGTATAAACAAGGTTTTAGATTTTCGTTTAACAATGAAATTGGTTCTATTAAGGCTTTCTTGAATGGTACTTTCTAATTTCCTTGTAATGGTATATATGAAACTGTGATGGTTGTAGACAACTTAGGAAATAATGTGTTGCATATCGATTCGTCCAATGGTTTGGACAAAGAATGCTTATGGCATTGTCGTCTTTGACATGTCAACAAGAAGCGCATAGACCAACTCTAAAAGGATGGAGTGTTGGAGTCGTTTGACCTAAAATCAGATGACACATGCGAGTCTTGTTTGCTTGGAAAGATGACCAAGTCACCCTTCACTGGTACTTGTGACATGGGTGAGGGTTTATTGGATCTCATACATACAGATGTATGTGGACCATTTAGATCCACCACAAGGGATGCAAACCGCTTCTATGTGACTTTTACCGATGATTATAGCAGATATGGGTATATCTACTTAATCAAGCATAAGTCAGAAACTTTTGAAAAGTTCAAAGAGTTTAAACAAGAAGTGGAGAATCAACTGGGCAGGATGATAAAGTTGCTCCGATCCGATCGAGGTGGTGAGTATCTTAGTATCAAGTTCCACGACTATCTTAAGGAATGTGGAATTGTTTCACAATTGACGCCGCCTAGGACACCGCAACTGAATGGTGTAGCTGAGAGGCGCAATCGAACCTTGTTGGACATGGTTCGTTCCATGATGAGTCGAGATTCGTTACCTATCTCATTTTGGGGGTATGCCTTAGAGACTTCCGCCCATATCCTTAATCTAGTCCCAACTAAGAAGGTTTCCAAAACACCTCACGAGATGTGGACAGGGAAGGTTCCCTCGTTGGCACATATCAAGGTTTGGGGTTGCGAGGCGAGAGACTCACGACAAGCTCGAACCTCGTAGTGAGCGATGTATTTTCATCGGCTACCCGCAGAAGTCATTTGGATATCTATTTTATAAACAGAGTGTCAATGTTGTCTTCGTTGTGAGGAGATGGGTTTTTCGAGAAAGAGAACTTATATGCCAAGAGGACAGTAGGAGGCAAATTGATCTTGAAGAGCTTCGTGAATCAAGCGATGAAGGAACCTCTAACACTGGCACTCAACCCGAGGAGGAAACTCCTGTTGAACCGATTGAAGAGTCCTTACCTCTTAGACGTTCCAGTAGAGTTAGTGTTCCACCCGTATTATATGGTTTCTATATAACTGCTGAGGGTGATACATTTATTAGTGATAGTACACTGATAAATATGGATGAACCTAATAACTACAAGGACGCCATGGCAGGCCAAGAGTCTGCAAAGTGGAAAGAGGCGATGGACAGAGAGATTCAGTCCATGTATGACAATCCAATTTTGAACTTGGTTGACAATGTACCGGGTCGTAAGACGGTCGGGTGCAAATGGATCTTCAAGAAGAAGACAAACATGGACGGGAAAGTACATACATATAAGGCGTGATTGGTTGCGAAGGGCTTTACTCAAACTCCTGGAGTTGACTATGATGAGACCTTTTTACTAGTAGCGAAGATTAAATCTATAAGGGTTATGCTACCCATAACTGCATTTCATGATTATGAAATATGGCAGATGGATGTCAAAACCGCTTTCCTAAATGGGAAGTTGGCTGAAGATGTTTACATGAGTCAGCCAAAGGGTTTTGTCGATGCGAAGCACACTAATAGAGTGTGTAAGCTTGAGAAATCCATCTATGGATTAAAACAAGCATCTCACAGATGGAATCTTTATTTCGATGAAAAAGTCAAAGAGTTTGGTTTTTCGAGAAGCGAGGATGAGTCCTGTGTATATGTGAAAGCCAGTAGGAGTATAGTTAGCTTTATCGTTCTGTATGTGGATGACATACTGCTCATAGGAAACGACATCCCAACCTTACAGGAGGTTAATTCCTGGCTTGGGAAGTGTTTCACTATGAAGGACCTCGGAGAAGCAGCTTATATTCTGGGGATAAGGATATTGAGAAATAGGAGTAAAAGACTAATAGGACTTATTCAAAGTACTTACTTAGATAAAGTGTTGAAACATTTTAGCATGGAGAATTCCAAGAAAGGGGAATTACCAATCCAAAGCAATACCAAACTGAGTAAGACTCAGAGTCTGAGTACCGATGCTGAGATGGCAGAAATGAGTCGAGTACCATATGCTTCTGTCGTTGGTTCGATAATGTATGTTATGACGTGTATTCGCCCTAATGTGGCTTTCGCTTTGAGCATGGTTAGTCGATATCAAGGGAACCCTGGTAGAGCTCACTGGACTGCGGTAAATAACATTCTTAAGTACCTACGGAGGACTAAGGACTGGGTTCTCATCCTCGGTGGGAGTGATGACTTGAGAGTGCGAGGGTATAGTGACGCCAGTTTTCAGACCGAACGAGATAATTTCCAATCTCAGTCGGGCTGGGTGTTTACCCTAAATGGAGGAGCAGTAACTTGGAAAAGTTCCTAGCCTGAGACCATAGCTGATTCAACGTGCGAATCAGAGTACATAGCAGCGAGCGAAGCATCGAAGGAGGCAATATGGCTAAAGAACTTCATCGGAGACCTTGGAGTTGTACCTGCCATAAAGGAGCCTATGGAAATTTTCTGTGATGACGAGGGTGCGGTCGCCTTAACCACGGAACCAAGAGATCATGGTAGATCTAGGCACATCGACAGAAAATATCACTTCATCAGACATCGAGTAGAAGAGGGACTCTTCGTTGTGAGTAGGGTATCATCAGAGGATAACCCAACAGATCCCCTTACGAAGGGAATGAGTAGGGTTAAGCACTTGCATCATGCTAGGAGTATTGGGCTGAAGGACGATATTAGTTTTAGTGATTAGATAGCTATCTACAAACTTGTAATAGATAAAATGCAATTGACATATGATGATTAAATAAAGGGGTTTTATTTATGAGGAATGTTACTATCTTGTGTCAATTGTTTACTATTTTTTCACTTTTGCATGTTTTGACTTCCTGAATAATAGGATTATTCAAACTATCCATAGTAGATCATACTTTGGAAGTAGGTATTGAGGCAAGACTATCATGAATTGGCTTCTAGATTGTCTAAGCGTTTAGACATAGCAAAAGTTTGTTACAACGTTCATGAGTGCTCCTGAAATATGATTTGAGTATTGGATTAAACCCAGGCTCACATGAATCACTTCATGGAATTAATCACGAGTGATTGTGAGACGATAATATCGTATAGTCTTTAAACTGAGATATATGAGTTGTTGCTTACGAGTTGGTTGTGCATTGATAATGCGTAAACATATCAGTAACTTGATGTTATAAAACGTATTGTTGTGTATGATTTAATAAGTAAATAGTACAAGCATATAAGTCAAAGTTTATCTGTTCCATTTATCCTAAGAGGATTAAATGCGATATCTTGGGCCCCTCAATAATTTTGTGTTGACTTATGTGTTGGGCCCGATCAGGATTGAGTTGATGTGTTCAATTAAGTTCTATGTCATACAAATCAGAAATCGGAAAACGAACTGGACAATAAGTATCACTATGTTCCATGCATTTTTTTCGCATGATATCTTGAGAATGGAGGACTACATGATCTCTTATCTATAAGACGTGTCAGAGTTCGACAGCAGCTTTTGAGAGCTACGATTACTAATCGGATTTTGAAGTCATACTTGCATTTATAGTTATTAGACTTATCCAAGTTGGAGATTATTGGATTAGGTGTCTAAGCCCATAACTATATTTGGTATGTACTTGATCCGATGGTAGTATGGTCCTTTTGGGTTGCCTTCACCATAGCAACTTGATCGGATGAATTATGGAGAAAGAGGTTAATTGTGATTTATTAATATATTATATGAATAATATATTAATTGAGAAATCATATTATTTGATTAATATTGGTCAAGATTTATTTGGAATTAATTTAGTGATCAAAAGAGATTAACTAAATTAAGGGGACTGATACTGTAATTATAAGATAATTGCAAGATGGGCTGTGGACTCCTAAAAGAAGGAGGTGGACGAAATTTATGTGGAAGCCCACATAGATTTCGTCCATAGGGGCCTTCTGGAAGGATCATGTGGACTGCTTAAGGCCTAAGCAATCAGATTAGGGTTTTGACTGAAACCCTAGCAGCTCAGCTATATAAGGAACCCTTGGGACTCTAGAATTCGACCAAAATCTAAAAAACCCTAAGAAGAGTTCCAGCCGAAATTGTGATCCCTAGCCTATCTCTCTCATATTCCTCCAACTTGCTCTTTGTGTTTGTGATCTATTAGAGGAATCACACTTGAGGTGCTACGTTCTCAAAGGTTGAAGATCAAGCAAGCTACAAAGAAAGGTAATCATCTAACCTTGCATTAGATGTTAATTTCGAAAATAGCATGCTAGTTTAGGGTTATAGCTTTGGATGATTATTATTGCATGTATTACTTGAGAAAACCTAGATCCAAAGTTTTAGGGTTGCATGTGCAGCATAGGAATGATGTAATGCTCATAACCCATCAAACTTTCTTTGTGGTTATGATGTATAGTGACTTGGGGACTGTAAGACAATTCTTAAGACCAGTATGAATAGGTGTAAAATGTAGTGTAGACCTGTACTACCCGAAGCACTAGATTCGTACTTGGATCATGAAGCATTGCAAGGTTACTAAGGCACTAGCAGTTGAGTTTGTTTTGTCTGTTTCCATTATTACCTAGGTTATGGTGATAACTAGGAAAGTAGTTTTGGTTTAAGACCCAAGTGGTCATGAAGGATCGATTCCGAAAATTATAAATCCACGTAAGTGAGTCGATTGGTTCAGAGAACCATGTTCTCTATAGTGACCAACTATAGTCAGAAGATTTATGGAGGAGGTGATTGACAGAAGTATTCCAACCTTTGTTAGGGATGAGCAGCTAGCAGATAGAGATGCTACATGTTATGATGTGATTGTAGGTCATTTCCCCTTGACCAAACAAGGAAATAATAGTTTTTTAACACAAGATGGAAGGTTTCTTCCATGTTAATGTCTATTTTGTAGAGGCAAGAGTTTAATTAGTTATGTATCCATTGCGTCATGCAATGGAAGGTCATTAGAGTATGACCGTTAGGTCTGTTATTGTAGCCAACGTAAATACCTTATCTTAGATTGGGTCTATGACCCGATTAGAAAAGAACAATAGTCTCTGATGAAAGTCAACTTATGATTCAAGAATTAGAACGGAAGTTCCTATCGTGGATGAAAGAACAAGTGTATGTTCAAGCACCACCATCAGTAGATAGGTTCAAACCTGTAGGTTTTCGTTCAGGAAGCCAGGGGAACTACAATCATTGTAGCTAGTACATGAGGCACAAAGAATTGTCTTTTGTATGTTTCTACCATAATGCTTCAAGAGATTATCGAAAGGATCTTTACAAGAACATCAATTGGAGCGCGACAAGGTTAATCGTCCCTAAAAAGAGGGAAGAATATTATTGAGTTTAGAAATCATCATTGTCACAAAATATTTCCATTACATTAGTAGTATCCTCTTATACCATTTTGCATATGGTTGCATTAGCAGACAACTTCATGCTTGTCGTAACTTATTTAGACTATGGTCGTGCTATACGTGAAGATCACTCATTGTAAACACATACAATGATACTACCTTGGGGATGTTAAAGTCATTAATATGACAATCAAGAGTTTCTTCCAAAAAGAAAGAGAGCTATAAATCACAAAAAGTAAAGCCAGCTTGGTCTTTGATTAGTTGTGAGTAGCAGTATGTAAGGGTTCAAACCCAAGTAAGAGAGAACAATCCCTTAAGGAAAGAGTATGAAAGGCAACTTGACTTTGGATTTAACGTCAAGATCCAGAAATTTTGAAGCACAAGAAGCTAGGAGAAGATTTATTAGCTTTTATTGTTGTTATGTAAATGATATAATGAATGTTTTGGTTGGAAAGTGAGAAAACGACATCTAATACCTGTTAGAAATTTGGGGTAAGAAATAGCACTTAGAAATTCTGGGAATTGTGTAATCACTTTCAGATTGAAGTATTTGGGTGGTACTCCCTAACATTTATACGAGTAAGACTCAAAACTGAGAGAAAACTGAAGAAGAGAATGAGACGGTATGTTTTCGTGAGTACTAGAATTCTCACCAAAATATGGTTAAGTATTTTTCTTATCTGAAAACTGACACAAGATAGTTTTCTGTCCCCAAACTATCTTCAATAGTCAACAATTGTCACAAAAAACCTAGCCAGGCGATCTACCCCTTGGGCCCCGCCTAGGGCTACAACCCCTTGGACACTGCTCCTAGGGGCGCTGCCCCCGAACCCCCCGATCGTTCAGGGGCTTCGCCCCTAAATGACAGTCTACTTTGAATCTTGAATAAATTAAAACAAATGTGAACTCTGCACCTTTATTACTTGATTTATATTCATCAATACTGATTTTGGTCAACAAGTCAATCCAATACACTTAAATACAATTAGTGAAACAATTCACCAAAAAACCTCCCCCATATAAATGTAATATTTATTAACTTAAAAGAAAACATAACAAAAAAAACGGTGCATAAATGAAATGTCGTGACGATTGAATTTCATATAAGTATGTTATTCATTCCAAATATTCAAATTTCAAGGTGTCACTAAGGATTGAAACCTTTATATTCAAAGTGAAGACTTGAGGATAATACGCACAATAGTTTACATTCTCATATGTTCTAACTTGACACTATATTTTACTAGCTTGTGTCCCATACTTCAATAAGCATATTAATGTCATGTCCCAACCTCTTGAAGCAACTAAACTTCATGCTTATATAGGTAGTTCTTTTGTTCTCGCACCTGCAAATGCAATTTTTCAAAGAACTATTGAAAAATAAAGTTTCAACCTCCTTAACTTGTAATATTGAACACATACCTTGGGATGATGATAATAATGTCTTCCAATCTTCAACTATTAATCTTTCCACATCGAATTCATCATCTACTATCACATTAGATGGGAATTGGGTCTCTCAATAAGAAAGATATTAGGTGGACCTTAAACCCATGCCTACAGCCGCCTTGTGCTCTAGATCTCTTGCTAACCCTTTGGTTAGATGATCTGCTATAATCAACTGAGTTCTCACAACCTCCATAGATATCACACCAGTCATGATGAGCTCACGAATCATGTTATGTCTAACACCTAAATGTTTAGACTTTCCATTCAATGCTTGACTATAAGCCTTAGCCAATGTTGCAACACTATCACATCTGATATAGATGGTAAATATCGGTTTGGGCCATAATGAAATTTCATAAATCAAATTGTTTAGCCATTAAGATTCTTTACCAACAACAGACTAAGCTACAAACTCAGACTCCATGGTTGAGTTAGTAATACAAATATGTTTCTTAGATGCCCAAGAAATGGCACATTCTCCAAGAACATACACCCAACCACTTATAGAGGAGTGATCCTCTAAGTTGTTAATCCAGCTGGCATCTAAATAACCTTCCAAAACAGAAGGATATCCACTATAAGTTAAACCATAATTTATGGTCCCTTTCAAATACTTGAATACTCTACTTACGACTTGCCAATGATGTGAACTAGGATTACTCGTAGACCTACTAAGACTTCCAACAACATATGCTATATCAGGCCTAGTGCTAATCATGACATACATTAGACAACCAATAGCCCTTGAGTATTCAAGTTGAGACATTGGAGATCTTTTATTACGTAGAAGCTTAATACTAGGATCTATAGGAGTGCTAACAGGAGAACAATTCTCAAAGTTAAACTTTTTCAGTATGTTCTTAATATAATGAGATTAAGAAATTGAAATCCCATTTTTTCTTTGTTTAACTCTTTTACAAAAAGTTACTGCAGCCTCCCCCAGGTCTTTCATTTCAAAACTAGATGATAAGAATTTTTTGGCTTTATCAACTTCTTCTAAATCGGTACCAAAAATCAACATATCATCCACATATAGACAAATCATAACTCCTTTACCATTAGTACCAAGTTTGTTATACACACTTGTCATCTTGGTTTAATGCAAAACTATTAGACAAGACAACATCATCAAACTTTTGATGCCATTATTTTAGTGCTTGTTTCAAACCATATAATGATTTCTTCAACTTGCACACTTTGTGTTCATTTCTAGGCATCACAAACCCTTCAGGTTGTTTCATGTAAATTTCATCATCCAAGTCACCATTCAAGAATGGAATTTTCATATCCATTTGGTGAATCGCAAGATTATGTATAGATTCAAGAGCTAATAATAATCTAATAATGGAAATTCTGGCAACAGGAGCATAAGTATCAAAGAAATCAATGCCTTCATTTTGTCTAAAGCCTTGGATAACCAATCTAGATTTATACTTATCAATTGTGCCATGCCACTTCATTTTCTTTTTGAGGATCCATTTACATTCTAATTCCTTGCAACCAAGAGGTAAATCAAGCAAAATCGTATTGTTGTGCATTATAGAATCAATCTCATCCTGAATTGCCTCTTTCTAGAAATGAACATCCCTAGAAGCTATAGTTTCACTGAAATTATTTGGATCCTCTTCAATTTTAAAACAATATTGATGTTGAGATATAGTCTTATCCCTTGTTCCTTCAACTAAATATAGTTAAAAATTAGATCCAAGATATTTAGCTTTTCTAGCTCTAGTGCTCTTCCTAAGTTTAGGCACAAAACTTGTACCACCAGAAACATCTTCACCTTGAGATGTGTTCTTGCTGAAAGATTGTTTAATCATGTTCCTTGGTGTAGGTATAGATATAAATCTTTTGTAACATCCTGTTTCCGGGAATGAGATTTTAGGGATTTCATGTAATTAAAGAATCCTACTCAACGAGTTGGAGGCCTCAACTCGTCCTGTAGAGATTAGTCAGCCTGCGTGATTTATGAGGTCTACTCGAAGAGTCAGAGGACCCCAACTCGACGAGTAGGAGCTGGAAAATGAAACCCTAATTTCCAGGGTTTTACACCCTATTTAAAGGGTCATTAGCCTCCCTTTGCCTCCCTTACCGTCCCCCTTGAGCTCAGAAAACCCTAATCACGCCTACTCTCCATTTTTTTGTGTTAAGAAACTTGGAAGGTGGGTTTTGTGAAGAGAGCTTGAACTCTAAGGAGCTTGGGGCAAGGAGAAGCTTGTGGATCTGATTTCTACTTCATCTTAGCATCATCTTGAAGGTAACAAGTAGTTACCTTGACTTCTCTCTAGCTAGATCTCTTCATGCAAAGGTTTTGGGCTATTTCTAGTTTCTTGTGCAGTCATTTCTGGTTTTGGGCATGATCCGAAGTTGTAACTTCAGATCTGGACTCCTCTAGCCCCTTATAGTCATAAAGTTCTAGTCTTTAGCATGTTATGACCTTCTCCTTACCTAAAACTTCTCCCTTAGCTTGGTTTTGGCATGTAGGACCTTGCATGTATGAAAAGTTTGCAACTTTACGTGGAAACCATGCCCTAGGAGGCTAGATCTGCAATTTGGATCCTTGGTCTTGCTTAAAAACGTCTGAATGAGAAATGGACTGAAGGGAATCGACGAGTTGCATGGTCAACTCGACGAGTCGGATGAAGATTTCCTGTATTGGTTCTGCATGGACTCGAAGAGTCAGTGAGATGACTCGACGAGTTAGTTAGGGTTTTTCCCGACATTTGGACACCACGTGGACTCGACGAGTTGTCTGGAAACTCGGCGAGTCAACTAGGGTTTTCACGATTTCTCGAGTTTTGGAAGAACTCGACGAGTTGGGTCAACATGGACTGTTGACCTTGACCGTTGACTTTGACTTTGACCAAGGGTTGACCAGTTTGACTTCTGGGGGTATTTTAGTAATTTGGAAATTTATAACCGATAAAGTTACTGACAAGAAACTTCTTCCATGAAGCATCTTCAGCCATGTACTTAGATTTAAGAGAATCCCACGGTTCTTTTGTAGTTTTAACATTTTGATAGATATCAAATAGAGAGTCAGACATAACATTTAGAATATGACCATGACAAATGTACTCATCATTTTCCCACTTTGATCTTCTCTTTGTTGCCTCTAAAGTTTCATCTTCAACAAATTATGGCATGGGTGTACTCAGAACATACACTGCTTTTAGAGTAGTAAGTAGAAAGTGCATATTCTTCTGCCATCTATGAAAGTCCTTCCCTTCAAACTTGTTCAATTTGTCAAACTTGCTTGTCATGTCCTTCACAGAATCGCCACTTGCCATGATCACAAATTACTTCAATATTTGTTACAAATTTGGGGTAAGAAATAGCACTTGCAAATTCTGAGAACTGTTTAATCACTTTCAGATTGAAGTATTTGGGTGGTACTCCCAAATCTTCAAACGGATAAGACTCAAATTTAAGAGAAAATAGAAGAAGGGAATAAGAGGGTATGTTTTTGTAAGTACCAGAATGCTGACCAAAATATGGTTAAGTATTTCTCTTGTGTGAAAACTATCATAGGATAGTTTTCTATCCCAAACTATTTCCAACACTCAACAACTGTCACAAAAAATAGGCATTTTAATAAGAGTAAAACAAAGTCAAAAAGCTAAGGGTTGCCGCCCCATGGACCTCGCTCCCAGGGGTGCTATCCCCAGACCCCCATTCGTTCAGGGGCTTCACCCTTAGATGATAGTCTACTTTGAATCTTGAATAAATTTAAACAAGTGTGCACTCTGCACCTTCCTTACTTGTTTAATATTTATCAATATTGATTTTGTTCAACAAGTCAATCCATTACACTTAAATACAATTAGTGAAAAAATTGACCAACAATATGATGAGGGAACTTGAGACCTTTACCTATGCCTATGGGTAAATGGGATGATCTTACCTTAGATCTTATCATCAAGTGTCCTAGGTTTGTGTAGATTTACAATTTGTTACGAGTTAAAATTGACCAAGTCATAAAAGTATACCTTCCTAGGTATCACATATGTAGAGAATTGGTCTATCGAGAATGTTTTCATAGACTCGTTATCAGGAATAAGTAATAATTTTTTATTTGAGACCATTCTCTAATCTTCTTAAAAAATACTTATGTTGGTGATAACGTGAAAACTGTTGTATCCAAACAAATTCGAAACACGAAAGGGGCACAGAACAGTTAAGTTCGTGAACTTTTTCATTTTTGGATACAGAAAAATAGTCATGCGTGGAAGTTCATGTAACAAGGTCGCTTAAATAAAACCTTAAAGAATAGAGTTAATGTTATGGAATGCCAGACTGTTAAGCTATCATAAAAGAACCTAAAACATTATTTCATGTATAACATGATGAGATTGGTTAAGATATTATTTTGTGAAAACAAGTAGTGAGGCAACTCCTTACTAGGGGATCGAAAGGTGACATAGGAATCGTTATTCAGAGATGTTTTGTTGTTGTATGATTTAGGGACAAAATCATCCTAAGTCGGAGGTAATTGTAACACCCGTAAATTCAAGCTAAACGTTTACAGTATAATAATAATTATACATTTTATCGAAAAATGAAAATCGTTGATTAGAGTAATTGTACTTCGTATGTGTGGACAAATATTAGGAGTATATAATATTTGTAGAAAATCTTAATATCAAAATTATTGTTAAGCGACAAAATAACATTAAAAATAAAAGATTTTTTAGGATAAATAATATTAATGAAAGTTGTATTAGTCGTAATCACGAGCGTGTGGATATAAACAACGCTTAAATTTGGCGCTGTATGATGAGGTTATGATTTATCTAAGTTTTGCGTTCAACCCAATACGGCAACATGTGTTATAAAAATTGAATTGGGGATGGGTTGCTTATTATCCAAAGTGATATAAATGAAAGTTGTAGTAATCGTAATTAGGAAAGCGTGCAAATAAAGAACACCTAAATCTAAATTTGTATGAAGAAGTTATGATTTTTTGAAGTTTCGAGTGTGACACTGTACAACAGTGTGCGACACATAAATCGAAATGAATGTCGGTGGATTGTTAGCCAAAACATTCTAAATGAAATTTGTAGTACTCTTCAATATGAAATCAACGATATAAAGAATGTCAAGAACAGAGCTCATATGATGAAGTTATGAATTTCACAACGTTATTTACAGTCTAAGCATTCTTGGACCATAAAGCGAAAAATAAAATGTGAAGTAGCCGGTGATGACTAAATGAAAGTTGTAGTACAGGTCGATAGGAACACATGGATATAAAAACCATCAAAAAACATAGTTTGTATGTTAAAGCTAAGTTTTTAGAAAATTTAGAAATTCGGATCGTCAGATGGTTGACACGTGGCACCACGGATGAGCTACATGTGTCACAATCTGGTTTGACCCTTCCTCCCCAATCTGAACACGTGGCACAATCTGGTGAGACCCTTCTTCCTTAAGATCAAGCGACGTGGGCGAACAAGGAGCTGCCATGTAGGCAGTGCGCGACACGCCTAGGCGCAACGCGTGTTTCTATTTTTTCGATACATACTTCCGATTTTTCACTCATTTCTCACCACATATTCTCCCAAACTCTCTCAAATTATCCTGAGGCCCTGATGCCTAACTTTATTATTTCTTAGGTGTTAGTAGTGAAGCTCTGGAGCGTTAGAGAGCTCGAAGAATTAGAGCTTTCATTTTTGAAGTTCTGCCGGTGCAATGTTCAATTTTTCGTTAAACAACCTCTAAGTTGAGTTATTACCATACTTTAAGTATAACTTATATTTATGTTCGTAACCATTACTATGAACTTATAAATAAGATTATCAGTAATACCAGTTGTTATACTGACTGATCTACTTATGGAGGTGATGTCTAGGCTAGATTTGTGACGTGTTTAACGTGGATTTTCCAAACAGTATATCTTTATATATCAAATGGATCCTACCTATGATACGATCTTACATGGTTATTCCTTATCAGCTATACGTCAGTGTACTTTTGCATTTATTGATAAATTCGATAAAAGCATTATAGCGATTAAACTTTATAAATACGAACGAATACTAAAGCTTAGTAATATTCGTCTTTAGGTCGTTGTAAAAGGGAATCTGAAGTGTCCGTCAAAGAGTTGAGTTTCTCATGAGTCTTCCACCTAAATCAGGTGAGTGCATGGTTACTTTCATGAACACAATTTGATACAAGTAATTATTAAAAAGTATTAAATATTTACTAAAAGTTTATATGTGAGTTAAATGTATATTTTGTAACATATCTTGTGTGAACCATATATGGTTATTTATTTGTTAAAGTGCTTAAATGATATTATTATATGATAATCTTAAAAATAAGTATTATTACTTAAAAGATTTATGTATATTAAAATTATAAAATACATGATACTTTGTGTTAAATATATACACTAAATTTACGATAGTGTTTTCTAAACAGAGTTAGTATTAAAAGTTGAGTTCAAGATTTCTAATCCTATCTAAGTTTAAAACTAATATGTATAAATAACATTTAGATCTCGTTAAGTTGGATAAAAGAATCATTGCATACTGCATTGAGTAGTATGGTATAAACAGGAAAATGATTTGGAGATTGATTATAAGCATTATAGTCTTACCTAGTAATGAAATAAGATTTATAAAGGATGCATAGTTCGAGTTAAATCAAAAAAGTTTTTAGTTATACCATATAGTGTAAAAATATTACATAGGCAGGAAATTATGTTGATTATATACATTGTAATCTTGTCTTGTTATACACTAGGACTTAAAGGTGATGCTTAGTTCAATTAAGTTTAAATATTGGGTAACATCATATTAAGGGTGGGTGTGATAGGAACAGAGAGTAGAAATTTGTTCTTTGACACTATCATGCGTCGATGTATGGATTACATACCAAAGTATGATATAGTATTCCTTTAGACAGTCAGATATGGTGGGTACGATCAGGAAAATGAAATGGTATGTCTGGTCATCTCTCGAAGTATGATGACAACACTTGATCATTCTAGATAGTCTTGTGAATTACGTTGCTAGTATGGACTTATAACCCACAAATGTAGATGAAATGGATATCATATTCATCAAATACTCTGATGGCATAAATTGCCTTTATGACTTAATCGGCCAAGGAAACCCCTAGTTGTGTAGTAAAACCATTGCTCCAAACGATTCATTAGACGAGTTGATTCTTCATCATAATCATATACTAGGAATTGTGAGAATCAGTTCTGATGGGTATGTATGGGTGTACTGTTTTATAAATATCTAAGTTAAGGGATATATTTATATTGTTCGGTAATAGTTGGTTTTGCAGGTTTAATAATTATAAATTATTATTGTAATAATATTGTAGGATTGAAAACCCTATGTGTCTCACTAGGTTTTCCAACTTCACTCATTCAAATTATATGCATCACATGTAACATGGTTAAAGCTGCTGGAACTTAATTAAGATGCCGAGTGATTAAGAGACAACATACAATAGTTCTCATGACCGTTAGGTCTTTACTTAATTTTTTTTAACAAAACGAAACAGTTTCCGCAAAATATTTATTGTACTAAGATTTTCTGCAAATAAAGATATTATGATTTTTAACAATGTTATGTCTGGAAAATGAAATGGCATGTCTGGTCATCTCTCGAAGTAAGATGACAACACTTGATCATTCTAGACAGTCTTGTGAATTATGTTGCTAGTGTGGACTTATAACCCACAAATGTAGATGAAATGGATATAATATTCATTAAATACTCTGATGGCATAAATTGCATTTATGACTTAATTGGCCAAGGAAACCCCTAGTTGCGTAGTCAAACCATTGCTCCAAACGATTCATTAGACGAGTTGATTCTTCATGATAATCATGGACTAGGAATTGTGAGAATCAGTTGCGATGGGTATGTATGGGTGTACTGTTTTATAGATATCTAAGTTAAGGGATATATTTATATTGTACGATAACAATTGGTTTTGCAGGTTTAATAATTATAAATTATTATTATAATAATATTGTGGGATTGAAAACCCTATGTGTCTCACCAGGTTTTCCAACTTCACCCATTCAAATTATATACATCACATGTAACATGGTTAAAGCTGCTGGAACTTAATTAATATGTCGAGTGATTAAGAGACAACATAAAATAGTGCTCATGACCGTTAGGTCTTTACTCAAAGATTTTTTTTAACAAACCGAAACAGTTTCCGCAAAATATTTTATTGTACTAATATTTTTTGCAAACAAAGATATTATGATTTTTAAAGCGTAAAGAAAAGTTTTTTTTGTTATGAAAAATAGGGGATTTCACAACAAGTGGAATATAGGAATGGAAGTGACTGTAAGACTATGGGTGGATCCTAGCATTCACATGGGTTGAAAGAAACCCGTTCGGTGGGGGCCGTTGGGTTGGAATAGACCCGTTCGCTGAAATAGGTCGTTGGGTTGAAACAGACTCATTACTGTTATGTATGGTTATTTTTATGATTAGATGAGAGGGTTGTTAGATCCATGTGGATGTGTAGATTACTTTAGACGTTGTTGTTTGGTTACTCGTTTTGGGGATTTCTCTTGCATTTGTATATAAAGATTTCAGTAAACGAAGGTTGGCCGTGGATCCTATTATCTAGTTTATCGGTAAGAGGAATGAGGTCGAGGTATCTAGAATTGATTCTGTCGGCGAGCGATTGGCCATCATGTTTGTTGTGTGGGATAGCCTGGTATGCCAGGAAGTCAACTATTTTGGAATTCAATTAGAAGTTGTTCACAACCTCATCTTCGGGTCGCATGTTTCTCTTTAAGTATTGGATTGATAATTGTCATTGAAGGTGGCCATCTGTTTAGAGTTTCATTTCAGGGATGCAGTGGATGGAATTCAATTAGAAGTTGTTCGTCCATGAATGGATTTTGCGCATGCTCGTGGAGACCTTATGATTCATAATCACAGACCTTGGTAAAGAAGATGTGACGGCTTATGCAAAAAGGAGTGGGTTTGGAAAACCTAAAAGGGGTTCAAAGCGTGTTTAAGGAGGAATTTGTACGGATAGATTTCAAGGACAAAATCTAATTTAAGTGGGGAAGAGTTGTAACACCTGTTTTTCCCTATTTGATCAGTTGAAGGCTCAAGGATTTTGAAGATAAGGGTTTAGGAAATATCTAGTGCCATAGCGTGGTAGGTGTTTACCATCGTGTGACCACGCCACTTAAATGAGGAACACGCCTGACTGGTCACCAAGGCGTGGTGAACGCCGCAGCCCAAGCCCATGAATTTTAGGTTTTCTCACGTATTTAAAGGCATTAACTCTAGGTTTAGGTCATTCTCTTCAGCCTCCATCCTCCTAATTCAAAACCCTAACCTTCATACATGGTTGTGAGCTTGTTTTCTTAGTTTTGATCTTGTTCTTTTGGCTTTGTGAAGCTTAAGGGAGAATGGGCCCCATATTGGTTCAAGGAAGCAAAGAGCTAGCTTAAATCCATCATCTACTTCAGATTTATGAGTCACTGAGCTATAAATTTGATACCTTGATCCTTATTCTTCTAGATCTAAGTTTGTGCTCATTGTGGACGGTTTTGGTTCCTTTTATGGACGCTCTTGGAGTTGAGTAACTCTAGAGTTTGATATCGCTATTTTATGGTTTTTGGACTTCTATTGATTGAGAAAAGGGACTATGCTTAGGTTCCCTAGAATCCATGTACAAATACATAGCCTTTATAGAGCTTACTGGACTTAAGGTTTAAGATCTTGATTTGCGGTGATGTCTAATTGGATAAAGTTTGAAACTTTATCCATTAAGTGATTAAGAAGAACCATATTTGAAGTTATAAGGCTTGATCTATAAGGATTAAGCTCTTAATGAAGAAAAGTCATTCTGACCGAAACCACGACGTGTCCAAGGAAGGCTCATGACATGTTGGTGTGCTGCAACGCGTCTATTTTGTCCTGACTTGGCCACGACACGGTAAAGGTCTCGCCATGGCACGATGGCCATTAACATACTTGACCATTGAATTTTGTTGACCATTGACTTTTGACCAGTTTGACTTTGGGTCAAACATGAAGGTTTTGGTTCGTAGACCGAGGGTTTGACCTTTATTTGGTGTTAGACGATACGTGGGCCTGATCGGTGGAAAGAGTAGAGAGTGTAGATTTGTTTCTCCGGTTTTGCAATTCAAGTGAGTCTTCTCACTATACCACATGAGACACTGTATATCCTTTGTATGATAGGATACATGTACTATTAGAGTAACTGCCTTCTAGTTGACCAGGATAACTCCTTGTTATGTATGTGCAGTATAGGACACTTGGTGTCATGATATGCTAGAGTGGTAGGGTCTTGCTTGTAGATTGTATGATATTGTTAGGTGTCATGATTGGTTAGTGTAATGATAGTTCTGGTTGGTCATTGAGTAGATACCCTAAGGGTTGTATGCCGTTAAAACTAGATAGGATGAGAACTCTTGGTCTAAAGGCTTATTGCATGGTTCTTGTTTGATTTGTTGCTTTCAGGTGGGATAACGTGTTCAACTATTTATCTGATTCCTGATCACATATTATTATGTATTCATGAGGCGGTCGTCAATATTAACATTGGCCCCAATATGGATATGGTTCTGGCTACAGGTTTGATGATTATATGACGGTTGAGAGCTGGAAGTAGTTAACGGCTTAGAGTTAGTAGTAGTAGTGGCTGAGAGCTAGTGCTTGAGTGTTAGTAGATGATATGTATGCTGATTATGTATGTTGTATCCATGTGGATAGGAGATTTGGTATATGAACGCTAGAGTCGAGGACTTTTCTTGTATGGATTTTATGTATGGTGGAATAAGTGGTATACAGTGTAACTCACTAAGTTTTATGCATACAGTTGTGGAATAAATGTTTTGGAGGTTGTTCGTGAGAAAACGTCGGACGGGAATGTACATTCACATCGAAGATATTGGTTTCCGCTATTTTGTAATTAAACTTCGTAAATCTTATGATTTTTAAACAAATGAATGTCACTTGATTGTTTTAAGTAAAAGGTTTTAATCGGTTAATCTATTTTAAATGATAAATCTCGTTTGTAATTTGGTATGTACATACTACTACTCTAAATTATTCCCATGAAGGGCTAATTATTAGCTCATGTTAAATCTATAAGACTCAATTAACGCGACAATTCAAACAACCATAGCAAACAAGATCATTCAAAATATCAATTATTTTGTCATAAATCAAACAATTAGGGCATCCACAATGCATTAAACTTTTAAGAGTTTAATGGATTGACACATTATCATTTTACATACTATACAACTCTACATTAATTTTTCTACAATGCATTGAACTCAGAGCATCCACAATGGTGAGTTCAATGGGAGAGTTGAATGAAGTGGCAAGTCCATGTGTCATTCAATGGATGAAACTCAACCATTGTGAGATGCCACCTTGGAATTCAATGGATTTGGAGTTCAATGGCCATTAAACTCTTCAATGGGAAAAAGGAAAGTTTTAATTCTTAAATATTTACTATAAATTACATTTTATAACATTCTATTGAACTGTGTAGAGTTCAATGCATTGTAGAGAAAAAAATATAATAGAGTTGTATGGATTTAGAATGATGATATCGCAATCCATTGAACTATATGGAGTTCAATGCATAGTGGATGCCCTCAATAGAGTTCAATGAAATATATATTTAATAGTTAAAAGGTTTCCTTTTTTCCATTGAATAGTTCAATGGTCATTGAACTCGAAATCCATTGAATGCCAACATGACATCCCACAATGGTAGAGTTTAATCCATTAGATGTCAATTTGGCATGCCGCCTCATTCAACTCTCCCATTAAACTATGCAGTGTGGATGCTCTTAGAATGGTCTCTAATGACATCAAACCAGTAGTCGTGCAAAGGGGCATATGTTGTGTAAATATGTTGTGCAAAGGGGCATCATAATTTCATGTATAGCCTTCAACCAACAAAATCAAACTTAGTTTTCATATATCAAATCCAAAAACATGTCCTGATAGCTAATTCAAGCTCAATTGTGCATAATTAATCATATACTTAGCGGCTCCATCAAATATGGGGGGGAGGGGGGAGAAGGTGGGGGTGGTTGAGAAGTGGAATCTAAAATTGGTAGAAGAACCTCTTTCACGCTTTTGTAAAGCATAATCAAAATATAAATTTAAGTTTAAATTAATACACAAAACGTGTCCAAGATACAACGTGAACTATAATCAAACTCAAAATATAAACGCAGAGATCATCTAAATGCAAATGACCTCCTTACCGAAAACTTTCATATAGAAGAAATCATTTAGTGGGTGATCATCATGTTTCAGAAACAACTTTGTAGATAAACGCAGAGTTAGATTTGGTTCTTCCATTTTGGCATCTACAATAGATCGATCCTTTATGATTATTTGTAACCACCAAGCTTTCTTCAATCTCTGTAAGATGCGACCTCGCGATATTGACAATTTAATGCTCAGGACATTTGCCTAGGGTATTGAGTATTGATCCTGTCTGGGATACATCGTTGATAGTTTCATGCATGGAAGCACGAAGTTCAGGATCGTGTAAATAAGGTATGTATTTAGTGTGTTCGAAGTAAGGTTCTAGTACGGATGTGGAAGTCGTTGGCAATGGTTGTCACCGGGAATGTTAATCTGATGCTCTTCCTTCTGATATTCATGTCACTATTGGAATTCAAGTAGATAGAGGCCACAATCATCTTGTCAGCTGCAAGCCAGACGCATCTCGTCGGTGACTGCAATTTGGATAACGACCAAATTCATCTCGTCGGCCATAAGAGATTAATCAAAGCACGAGTGAACTGTCCGTTTTTTCTGGGGGATTAAAAGAGAAGAAGGTTGAATTTGAGGAATAGACGCTCTAATGATTTGAAATCGAGATCCGGAAATAATGGAGAAAATCTAATTATGCCCTTTCTAGTATATGATTCCATGTACAACATGTATAAAATGATTGGTGTACCTCTTAATTTGATATGTCCTATAAAGTTCTAAAGGTTATAAGAATGGTTATGTGGTTAGAAAAATGTTATTTGGTTATATTTTAAACCTCCCTCTATATACCACATAAATTCCTATCTTCATTTATTTTTTCTGGCATCATAAAAACTATTACCATGATTATGTATACCATATAAATTCCTATCTTCATTTATTTTTCATGCATCATATATTTTTATGTGTGTCCATTGCAAACCTAATATATGTTGTGTGATCCGTGTGAGACTAAATGATTTCTATACATTTGTAAAGTCAAAAGTGAATGTGAATGAATTGTTCAAAATTCAAATCATTCTTACACAACATCCATACAATGTTTAAAAGAGTATTCAAAATGTCATCAAGCAAAACTACGTAACTCATAAACCAATATACAATCTTAAACATTTGTTATCTTAAAACATTATTGCCCCCGAAAGCATGACGTATACATTCGCAATCTATTAGCGCCAAATTAGAATAAATGTTGCCATATTACAACTATGGGCGACACTACATTATGTTTCCCATCAGTCCAAATTAATTTACCTAACTCTGTCTCCATAATCCCCCATGAGCCAGTTACCTTATGATCAGACACAATCTTAACTGTGTAACTTTGTTTTTCCCCTTTTACAGTAAATTGCATTTTCTGTGGCACTACTGTTACATTGACTCCTTTTGGGCTAGTAACAATAGCATTGTAATTTGATGTACCTTCCCCGACATGTGTTACAGTTCTTGTGACTACTACCTCTGGTTCTGATGAACCTCTTGGTTCACCATACGCGATTGATATTGCTGGGTAATTGATGTTCCATGGTTTGTTTTGCTTTCCCCTACACCTGACTGGCTTTGGAGAAAACTGTCTAAAAGCTTGGGTTGAGTAGTTCATTGCACACAAGAACTGAATATAATCATTCGCTGTTATGTCATATACCAATCCTGGATCAACCGCTTTTCCAGGGTCTATGTGACCTGAACCAGTGCCCCACACAGTGGATTCGTTGTATGATTGTTCATCTAGCAATGGCTTCCCTTCTCCGTCAACCATGTACGCCGTGGTCATGATTGCAGATCTAATCATGGCAGGAGACCAATCTGGATGGGCCCCTTTCAGTAGAGCAGCCAAACCTGACACGTGAGGACACGACATGGAAGTGCCCGATGCTATATTAAATCTTGTTCTTCGAAGGTCAGAAGGAATTTCGCTAGGTGGCACATCATTTGGCCATGCTGCTAGGATGTCTACACCTGGTGCTATTACATCAGGCTTGAGTACATAAACCGAGTCAATACTTGGTCCTCTTGATGAGAAGGATGCAACTACAGGTGCAGGTTTCACCCCTGTTCGAGTCCCGTGAATTATTATCTTCGCCATTGGATTTTTTGAAGAACTTATATAAGCATGGAGCTTTTTACCACCTGATTCGGTTATCAACATGCCTGGAATTGTGTAGGAATCTGATACTAGTCCTTCACCTTGAGGAGAAACGTTTGACACAATTACCCCTATGCCTCCAGCTTCCTTGACAACTTCACCTTTCTTGACACGAGCATTACCACCTCGGTCACAAATCACTATTTTCCCACGTACCAGTTCTGTGTCAAGTGATTCCGGCATGCAAGTGGCTGCTCTCGAATTGCTAAATCTCCCTTGTGAGGCATTCCTTCCATGGATTAATGGAAAGAATTTTGTTGCTAGGATTGTTGTGCCACTTGAAACAGATGCCCCTGTGATTACTGTGCCATCTTCCAAGATCAGATCTGCTGGAAACCTCCTGTCGATTGTACTTGCACCGACTGTTGTGATCCATGGAGCTGTGTTTGTCACCGACATAACATCAGGACCTCCATTACCTGCAGAGGCCGAAACGAGAACACCTCTTGTCATTGCCCCAAAAGCTCCTATAGCTATGGGATCAAGATGATATGGCCTACTTCTGGAGCCACCTACGGAGATGGAAATGATGTGGACACCGTCTTCAACAGCCTTATCTAATCCAGCGAGTATGTCTGATTCCCGACAATTCTCTCCCCAACATATTTTGTACGCAGCGACTCTGGCTTTGGGTGCCACTCCGACAGCTGCTCCTTCTGCATACCCGAACAGTGATGCATTAGCAACCACCCTTCCAGCTGCAGTGGATGCTGTGTGGGTGCCATGGCCATCGGTGTCTCTTGAAGATCTAATCTGAGCTGAGCCGTTGGTTTCTTGGATGCTTGCCTCAAATCCAGCAGTAAAATATCTTGCTCCTATTAATTTCTTGTTACAGAGATTTTTTTTGAACTGCTCACCTTCCATGCACTCTCCTTTCCAATCCGAAGGGATTGGACCAAGATCTTGATCATGGAAGCTTGATGCTTCAGGTGAGATACCAGTGTCCAAGATGCCAATAATGGCATTAGAACCATAATCTGACTCCTTCAAGAGGCCATTAGGTTCATTACCATCAAGCCCCAGAAACTGAATTGATCGAGTAGTATGAAGCTGAAGAGTTTGGTCTGGTAAAACAGCCATGACGCTTGGGTGGGCTTCCAGTTCTTGAGCTTCTTGAGGAGTCAGTCTAGCCGAAAAACCATGGAAAACAGTCTTGTAAACATGAAGGAAGTCTTGGTTTGGCATTTTGTCACCTTGGAAACTGTTGAATTTCTTATAATCCAACTTTCTTGAATTCAAACTTCCAAGGGTTGCCTTATACCAATGCTCTACATCCGCGAAAACAGATGGTTTCAAGTCGTTTTGAATCCTGACTATGAAGCTTTGGGTATCATCAAGCTGCACAGAATTTGCAATGAAAAAACAGACGATCGAGTAAACCAAAAACCAAAACCGACCCATTTAGGTAAAAGAAGATGATCGATTATCGAAGCTACGCGTGTTGGTTTATAATGCAAGTGAGATTGTGAAAAGCATGAGCTGGATTAAGAAACCCACAGAAAATACGACGGTGAGCATGATTAGGATAAAAAAAATTGGATGCGTGAATGCAATGTTGTGTGTTGGTGTCTATTTTAAGCATTATAACGTAAGATACATCTCACCCTTATCTTGTCGCATAGTTATAAATGGTGTAAACATTTCCAATGCTTTTGTCAGAACTGACAGAAAGTGTCCAGAATTTACCGCAAAAATGACGAAAGATAAGTGATGATGCATGGAATTTTTGTGCCCTGTTCATACAAATGTTCGGGCCATAGTTAGTTTGGGCTTTTGCATTTTTTTAGGCTGTTGGTCTGTTGCACTTTTATATATAAAGCCTTTGTCGTAGAAAGGCCATAATTAATGGAAGGCCAGTTTTAGACTTAAATAATATAAACCAATCAAATAGTAAAAAATTCGAAAAGCACCCCTTATAATCTCGATTTTGAAACTTTGGGTGTAAATATCAAATATAAGGTGTGAGAATATATTCATCTTATATTTTTCTCATATATTTTTATGTAATTCATGCTATTATATTAAAAATATAAACAAACATATCAAAAATAATTATAATATTAAATTTTATTTATTATTTATTATACGAATACTAATAATTAGCTTAAATTTTTTTCTGGTCAAATAAAATAGAGATGATATAATAATAAATTATTATTAAAGCTTAGGATAATATGAAGGAATTGTGAACACCATGGAAGTACCGTGGAAAATGGGGTTGAAATTTAACGTGTCCAAGTCCATTATCTAAAGAAGGGATTCTGCCTTGTAAGACGTAAAGGATAAGTATAATATGATTATTGACCCAAACAATTCTGGTTGCGTGTGTCGTATTCGTAAAAGTTGCTTATTTTATATATATATATATATATATATATATATATATATATATATATATATATATATATATATATATATATATATATATATATATATATATATATATGATTATTGACCCAAACAATTCTGCTTGCGTGTGTCGTATTCGTAAAAGTTGCTTATTTTATATATATATATATATATATATATATATATATATATATATATATATATATATATATATATATATATATATATAGGGTGAGATTCAATAGAGAACCATAATTAACCAAGGAACCAATCTTTTTTTCAACTTTTAGAACTTATTTTTTATCAAAAAAAAAAAACTAAAAATACAGAAATTCATAACTTTTTATCCTTTTTCCAATGATATCAAATTCGATTTTTTTTTACGTCAAATTCACAATGTGAATCTTTGAAAATTCACAATGTGAATCTTTGAAAATTCACAATGTGAATCCGGATTCACACGGTGAATCCGAAAAATATTTTTCACATTCACAATGTTAATATATGAATTTAGATTTTTTTTCGATAAAGAATAAGTTCTAAAAATTGAAAAAAAGATTTGGTTCCTTGAAAAACCAATAATTATGGTTCTCTATTAAACTTTTCCATATATATATATATATATATATATATATATATATATATATATATATATATATATATATATATATATATATATAGGTTTAGGTTCTATGGAAAACAAAAATCCTAAAAAAAACCCTAAAAATAAAAAAAATGCCTAAAAAAATAGTTAGAGATCACAAAACTTTTTTTTGAACTTTTTTTATAAAAAATCGCAGCTTTTTATTAAAATTCGCTGAAAAAAAAGTAAAAAATCAATTTTTTTTTATAAAAAAAAAAAAATTCAAAATTTTTTTCAGTGAATTTCTTTAAAAACCTGCGATTTTTTCATAAAAAATGTCAAAAAAAAGTTTTGTGATCTGTAGGTACTTTTTTTATGCATTTGTTTTATTTTTAGGGTTTTTTGTTTTCCAAATAACTCTTCCCTATATATATATATATATATATATATATATATATATATATATATATATAGGTGAGATCGGTTGAGAACTCATAGTTTCCCGAGAACCCGAAAACTAAAAATGGAGCGTTGGATCAAAAGTAATTCATTAAGGACATGATCGTCATCTTACCAATCTCATTTAATATTTATTTTTTTTTTGTTATTGGAAAGATTAATTAAAGTTCTAAAAATTAACATAATAAATCAAATTTCAGAAAACATGATTTTTTTTTTAAAATTGATTTTTTTTTTTTAAAAACTGCAATTTTTTCAAAAAAGCTGTAATTTTATTTTACAAAACTGCATTTTTTTTCAAAAAAAAACTGCAAGTTTTTAAAAAAAAAAACTACAAATTTTCGAAAAAAAACTGCATTTTTTTCAAAAAAACAAATCTGCAATTTTTTCAAAACAACTACATTTTTTTCAAACAAAAAACTGCAATTTTGTTTTTACAAAAACTGAGTTTTTTTTAAGAAAAAACTGCATTCTTTTTAAAAAATAAATTTTTTAAAATCAGTATATTTAAAAAAACTAGAACATTTAAAAAACAAACTCTAATTTTTTTAACAAAAAGATCAACGTTCTAGGTGTATATATGCATATTTTTTCAAATGCATATATGAATATTTCTTATACTATAATATTCGTAAGTAAATCATAAAAAGTCTCATTTTTATTAATAAATCTATAAACATAATAGTACAAGGATTTTATTCGATACAAAATAAAGTATAAAAAAAAACTACAACGATTCACAATGTTATCATTTCTTCATATCAAGATTTCCATATTTTCTTCAATTTATCACTTTTCACCTCTTCAATATTTTCCACAAATTCTTCAAAATCTACAAGAAAATTAAAAAAAAATGATTAATGCAAGAACACTCACAAAAATGCACATGTATATATCATGTAAGATTCACATGAGATTATAGCATGTAAGATTCACATGTGATTATATAATGTGATATTCACATGTGATTGTATCTTTTAAGATTCAAATGTGAAATTCACAAGAAAATTTTAAAAAGTAATTAACGAAGAACACTCACACAAAATGCATGTGTGCATATAGACATAATTCATATGTGATTCACTTGTGAATTATATGTAATTCATATGTAATTTACATGTGATTCATATGTGAATTACATGTGAATCACATGTAATTCATATGTGTTTTACATGTGAATCACATGTGATTTACATGTGAATCACATGTAATTAATATGTGAATTACATGTGAACCACATGTAAGTCATGTGTTTCACTCGTGATTTACATGTGAATCACATGTAATTCATATGTGAATTACATGTGAATCACATGTAATTTATATGTGTTTCACTCGTGATTTACATGTGAATCACATGTGATTCATATGTGAATTACATGTGAATCACATGTAATTCATATGTGAATTACATGTGAATCACATGTAATTTATGTGTTTCACTCGTGATTTACATGTGAATCACATGTGATTCATATGTGAATTACATGTATTTTACATGTGAATCACATGTAATTCCTATGTGATTCACGTGTGATTTACATAAAACTAAATTTGAGTGCTTTTAAGGATGATCAAATAAGTAACTTATTGTGCTCACAGGGAAAGGGGATGGCAGTTTCAACAAAGCACTCAAACACATAACTCTGGTAGTAAGATCATATGTGTGGTATTTAATTGCACGTTCAACAACATCATTTTCAGTTACCTGTTCATAAAAACTCAAAAATTATCAAATATATCATATGCACAATATGTCAATTGTCATAAGAAAGACAGAAAGAAAACTAACAGTTATAACAATCAAACACATCAACATCATTTTCAGTTACCTTTTCATAAAAACTCAAAAATTAACAAATATATCATATGCATAATATGTAAATTGTCATGAGATGACTTATTTCAATGAAAATTTTAGAAAATTAAATCAAGACATTGCCGCATTGCTGATGAAATCCACAAAACTAATGAATTCTAGGAATTAAAAGTTAGAGAAATGTCCAGTACCTAGAAATCTAACATTGAGAAAAATTGTTGGCAGTAATTTCGCGAAAAAGTTTGTTTGTCCCTACCGAACAGGTAAGCAATGAACAGTGCAACAATTAAGGATTATTTTAATTTACAACTGCAAAAAGTCACAATTCATATAATCGATCATAGTAACATATTTGTAAATCAATAAATCAACATTAACATCAAACTAAACCGCTCTTTATACTCTGATGAATACGATATCCTTATTCAATCAACAACTAACTAATGACCCCTTAGTCTCATTTAAATGGTTTATTATATATAGAAAAGAAACAGATCTTGATCTTACTAATGCAACAGTTTATCCAGGAGACATGATTACCCATAGGGCTACTTTACCATATAAAACTTAACTAGATGAAAAACAGAAGAAGAAACAACAGCGCCTTGTTTAGTTGTACAGTATAAGTAGGACATGCAAATGGAAAGTAATGTATCAGAATGAAAAAAGTGCAAATGTACTTGTGGGCATTTAGTTCTACAATAAGATACACAAGTAACTTATAAACTGGTAATGGTAAAGAAGGTATATATAATAAGATAAAGGTTGGACCATAAAAGTACAAAAACAACAAATATCATCCAATCAAAAGCAAGGCCACTGATTGTGTTTTACTCCAACTCTCTTTCAGATCCAGACCTCCAAATATCCATAACCCGACCTAATTTCAGAATTGTTCAATAAGAACACAAAACAGTTGGAAAATATAGATCCTCTTCAAGTTCACAGAAGTCAGAAATAGATCTCTTCCTTACTCTCATATATCCTAGTTGAAAAGCATTTTGTCTGCCTAGGCGATATGATGTAGGAAAAGCCTAGAAGCACTCATTGTATATGATTTAAAGTTAGATTCATAGAAACCATTACTAATGAACAGAATACAAAACGTGCATGTAGAGATGAAAGATTTAAGATACATACTGAAATATGTAATAAAATTTTAGGTTAATCAAGTAGGATAGAGGACTGGTGCAGTTGTATTATATATGAAAGCAAGTTGCGATGTCTAAATTCTAAAAGTAAAGCACATAGGTTTGAGCTGTAAAATTTCATACCAGAATTGCAGATGAAGCAACGAGTTTTCGGAGACAGATCCAATGGGGAAAGCCGATAGAATTAAAGAATTACAGGCGAAAGGGATGGTCGTTGCAATGGTCGGTGATGGCATCGACGATTAACTGTCGTTCATTGCTACAGATTTCGGAACAGGTGTGGCGATTAAGGCGACGATGATGTAGGTTTGCAGGAGGCGATGGTGGCGATGATTGTTCTTGGGGAGATCGACAGAGTTGATTGTGGTCATGCGAGTTTTAGAAAAGGATGTCCACCGGAAAGGTCCAATAGTCGGTGTCTAGTTTCATGGAAGAGGGATCTGATCGATTTTATTCCTGAATGGGGTCATTTTTTGTTATCCCTAAAATACCCTCTGTGAAATTTTATTACTATACCCCCTCCATTCTATTGATCTATTTATTTACAAAAATGCCACAATACATCTTGACAATCATTTTTTTTATCTAACGATCATCTTTTAGTTCTCGGGTTCTCGGAAAACTTTGAGTTCTCAAATGATCCTTCATATATATATATATATATATATATATATATATATATATATATATATATATATATATATATATATATATATATATATATATATATACATATATATATATATATATATATATATATATATATATATATATATATATCCTCCGTAATAAATAAATATCTTTTTGCCACATGTCACATTCTCATTTATTTTGCCACATGTAATTTTATGGTTATTTTAAATTAATTTTTATTCTACATGTCATTTTATGGTTTTTCATTTTATTAAATTGTAGATAGTATTTAAATTTAAATGCAATAATAAATACATATCAATTTCATTAATAAACTTTCCTTCTAATTTCAAAATTACTAAATTAAAGATTTATTAATTTTATTTATTTATTTATCTAAATTATTTGTTTAAATTTAAAAGAGAAAAAAAACAGTTTAATTTTTATAATTCAATATTTTCTCACTTTTCTTATATATTCATACTTCTCAAATGTCTAGAATTTTGTATTTAGTTTTTTTTTAAATAAACTCATGTAATAAATGGGTCTCACACCTAGTGTGTGTGTGTGTGTATATATATATATATATATATATATATATATATATATATATATATATATATATATATATATATATATATATAGAGAGAGAGAGAGAGAGAAAGAGAGAGAAAGTTAGGTTCAAGTATTCTAACTAATTATTGTGTGGATATAGGAATCAATATGAGCCAATCATTTCAAAACATAAATAAGTTAAATTTTTAATGTTATCTATTAATTAATTTTAGTAATTAAAGAAATATTTAATTAATCCCTTTAATTTAGGCAAGATAGTTTAAGAAATAATTAAATAAGGTAAATTTTTAATATTATCTATTAATTAATTTTAGTAATCAAATCTATTTGTTCAATAATTATATATTTAAGGATGTTATTTACACTATTACTCTGTAAGAATATGTATGAATCTATATTTGCATTATAATGTTTGAATATATAAGGATCATGTTATATTTCAACTGAAGGTTTAAGAATGTTGTTTTTCTACAAGAAGTTACTTTAATCAAAATATGTACTCTATCAGAATATACTCTGGCATTTTCATAGAATATCGTTCTAACAGAATTGCATTCTAAAAGAATAAAATCGAGTAAAATTAAAAATTATGTTATAATTAAAAATGAATCAATCAAAAAAATCAGAATTCAAAATTAAAAGAATCAATATCCCTTAAAATCCGAAATTTTCATTAATTAAACATGTGTTTCCTAATTTAAACATGTGTCTCCTAATTTAAAGATAGGTAAATCATTACTTAAAATAACTGAAACCATTGGTCTACATTCATCCCTACATCCACACAATACATATATATATATATATATATATATATATATATATATATATATATATATATATATATATATATATCCTCCTATCATTTCTTCCTACTTATCTTACTACCCACATGAAATGGTGACAAGTGTCATATTTAGATAAAATTAATGATACTTTAGGACACTTGTCATATTTTTAAATGGGTAGGAAGATAATTAGGAAGAAAAGTAGGAGGATATTTAATTTCTCATATATATATATATATATATATATATATATATATATATATATATATATGTAAAGGATGGATCATTTGAGAACTCAAAGTTTCCCGAGAACCCGAGAACCAAACGATGGCCGTTAGATCAAAATAATAGATGGTTAAGATGTTTTGTGGCATTTTTGTAAATAATTAGGAAAAATAAGACACATGGGTAAAGAAATTGAAATGAATCAGGGGCATTTTTGGAATAAAATAATTATTTTAATTCCCCTAATTAAACCTCCCATCTATGTCTCTCTGTCTCACATCGTCATCTTCACAGTTGTCCTCTTCACCGTATTTCTTCCCTCTTCATCGCTCCTCCCTCGATCGACCACCTCTACCACTGCAAACTACTACCAATCCACCGCCATTAATGTCTAAATCATCGACGAATGCTCCACGGTGCCAGTCGTGTTTATCTTCGATTGCAGCAGTGATCGTTGAAGACGTAAATCGTTCGATGGTGGATCGATCTCCTCCTCATCTTTGCCTCACATTATCTCATCGTTACCGGCGATCGATCTCCTCCTCATCTCCGACTGCTGATTCACATCTCTTCCTTATCCTGACGATTTATTCACATCTCCTCATCTCTCACCGTTCCAGATCGATGTTTTAATCAAATCAAGTTGTTGAGAAATTGACTCTAGGTAACACTCGTAGATTGATTCTAGTCATGATGTAAAGTTATATCAATTCATCTGGTATCGATTCATATGTTGATGATTGTGTCAATTCTTAAAGCTGATATAACAGATAAACAATGTGTAGATTAGTAACAGGTAACAGAAGAAGTATAAATGTATCAAGTATCACCTCTTGACAGAATATCTTTCTATGAAGTTACTACTTATGGTATGTTCATAATAAAAGTTAAAGCAATAACTAGATCTTAGTAATACCTGTAGATAGGACATTTCCACACTATCAGATGCTGGAGATGCTCTAGAAATGATGTCCTCTAAACCCTAACCATAATTCCTCTCTCAGATACATCATTCTTTCCCAAATTGCCAAGTGTATAAGTTTTGCCAGTTCCTGTTTGACCATAAGCCATTATTGTTCCATTATACCCATTCAACACAACCTGCACAGGTAAATACAAGAGCTTTGATGATGACATACAGATATGAGAATACAGTGTTCAAAATATTGGCATCTTTCAAACAAGCATGATTGAGTTTTCAAAAATCAAGCAATGTTCACATACCTCAACTACAGGTTTTGCTACTGCTTCATGGACACACTTTTGAGATGCAGATTTTGTAAATACTTCATCAAATCTTGTTTAGGTAAGTTAGAGATAATTGGAATTGTTTGGATGTGAAGTTGGATTATCATTACTAATTTGATATTTCCCCTTTTTTCATTGAGCAGTATTCTCATAAATATACATACATTGTTAAGGATTGTTGTTGTGATTATGAGACTGTTGATATTGTTAATGAAGATGTCTTATATCCCTTATTGCAGAGCTTGTTACGACTCCATTCTTCCGATATTTTGAGGTATTGTTTCCATTGATATTTGGCTACTTTGTAAGAGTAGTGATGAATTGAAAATCCTAATGTGTTCACATCTTTCACAGGTTAAATTATGGCAAGGGAAAAGTGGTCAATAATTAAAGCAACAGATACATAAACAGCTTAGAAACATCAGGTTTCACTCTTAACTATATCATATTCCCTTTAGCCAGAAAATATCCATATTTGACTAGTTTCTTTTATGTTAAATAACCTATTTTAGAAAGAAAAAAAAATACTAAACTTCACATACTTATTTTTTTAAGGAGTATTTCTTTCTTGTAATGAAAAACTTAACAAGTCTACTATGATTCACATGTAAATCATAAGTGAATCACATATGAATTACATGTGATTCACATGTAAATCACATATGAATTACATGGTTGCATGTGATTCACATGTAATTCACATATGAATTGTTGGATTTGGTGTTTAAGCCCATAACTAGAACTGGGATGTACTTGACCCGATTGTAGCATGGTCCTTTTGGATTGCCTTCACCAGTGCAATTTGATAGGATGGACTTTTGAGAATAAGGTTATTTATGATTTATTAATATATTACAAGTATAATATATTAATATGAAATCATATTATTTAATTAGTATTGATCAAGAATTAATTTGGAATTAATTTTGTGGTCAAAAGAGATTAATTAAATATATGGGGATTGATTATGTAAATCAATGATTCTTATAGTGTGGGCCAATGATCCATGATTTTTTTGATGGGCTAAACCAATGAGATAATCCATGGAGGTTAAACCCATGGAGCATAAGAATGTGAAAGGTCGTGGAGCATTAGGGTTTGCATAAATGTAACCTTAGCTTAGCAACACTATAAAATGCATCCCCTAGAGCCAAAATCGGATACCCCATTCATTCTAAGAGAGTGAAGTTGATTTTGTGCCAAGTAACCTATTCTCTCAAGCCTCGTATTGCATATTGGTGTTTGTGAACCATTAGAGGCATCACACTTGGGGTGCTCAAGCTTTCAAAGGTCAAGAACTACAAGTCCTTCTAAGAGGTAAGTCATCTAACTAGTTGTATTGTTCATTTGAAAATTTGTATGCTAGTTAGGGAGAATGCTTTGGAAAATTGAAAATGCATGTATAATTAGAGAAAACATAGATCCAAAGAATTTAGGGTTGCATGTGCACCATAGGAGTGTTATAGTGTTCAAAACCCAACAGTGGTATCAGAGCCTATGATTGTTTTCTAATATACTTGATGCTTGTTGTTTTTCAAAGTTGAAAAAATCGAATTTTTGGCATCTGACTGATGAACTCGCCGAGTCCACTGGTTGACTCGACGAGTCCACTCAGTAACAGAGCAACTCGACGATTCAGTTCATGCACTAGGCGAGTTGTAAGCTCTGGTTGCAGAATTTTGAGGTTTTTGGCCAGAATTGGATTAGGATCATTACCACAAACTGTTTTGAATCATAAAATCTATTTTTCTGATATGGTAGTGATCATCCTCATCTAAGTACAAGATAATTGTCAAAGTTTTAAGATAATTGTTGATTTATATGATAAACAAAGTTGCTTGCAATTGTTGACTTGTATTATCTTGTTTATGAGTTTAGCTAGATCATTCTTGAATTATATGATAATTTTAGTTGTTGATAAATTGATCTAAATGAATTTTAATGACCTCCATAATTTGTCCTCAAGTTATGGAAAATGAAAGGTCTCATCTTTAAAATTTCATTAAACTCATAAGTTATGAATACCAAAAGTTTTGACAAGTTTCAAAACTGCCCTCAAGTTTTGGAATTTGTAAAGTCACCTAATGAAACTTTAATTCCAAACCCTAGAGTTTTAAACGTTAAAATTCAACCCTTATACTTTATAATATTATAAGTTTAATATATATATATATATATATATATATATATATATATATATATATATATATATATATATATATATATATATATATATATATATATGTATAAGACAAGTCAGTCTTACCGTTAGTAGGCCTCATTCACGAAGTCGGTCTATAAGGGGGTTATAAGGTTACTGCCTATAAAATGGTGGTTTAATGGGTGTCCACTCTCACCCACTGCTTCCTTGACTGGTGGAGGGTCGTTCGTCGAACGGGTAGGATAGGACATTAATTCTCCCTCATTAAAAGTATAATGATAAAAATAAAGTAACTAAACTTTTATTAAATTCCCAATCTTAGTTACTTTAGGAAAATGTGAAAATGGTACTAATCCATGAAATTGCACTTTGCACATTGTTAAGTCATTAGCAGAGCGTGTGTGGTTAACCGACACACTAATCTAGGACTGACAATGTGTGGCAAATGGTAGCTTGATGTTAATCGTAGATCGATGGAGCGTGTGTGGTTAACCGGCACATTGATTAGATGATTTGTAACATTGGGTGTACCAAGCTAATTTGCATGGTTATTCACACCTTGTTTGTGATCCTCGACATCCCAGTCACAAACTTAAAGGGCACAATCGAGATTTAAACATGTCATTGAAAAGTTCAATGAATCTCAAAGGATGTAGGAATTTCAATCCAATTAAAACTTAATAATCAATTTCGTTTTTTCATGGTGGAAATTGGTAAATCGTCATTTACCTACCTTCAAATATTTTACAATTGGATTACCGCATCCCTTTTCGCAATTGTAGAATATTGTGTTGGGTCCTAGCCTTAATATTTCATTTGGGTGTAATATTACGGATTATCATCTAACCTAAACTTTGTTCTTCTTCCTTTTCAGATGTCTATCCCAAACAATGCTTCCAACCCAATCCCTTCAGGCTCTTTCTCCCTCATGAACCTATGTGGGAGGGTCATTTTCGATGGCTTGAACTTCAATGACTGGATTCGAAACATCCGAATGGCTATTCGTTATGAGGAAAAAGAATATGTCCTAGATAAAGAGCTTAAGGAGATTGAGGTCACCACTGCTACTCCCGAACAAATCTCTGAACACACTACTCATGAGAGGGATGCGACAAAGGTGTCATGTCTAATGATTGCTACCATGATTGTTGAGCTGCAGAAGTCCTATGAGGACTACTATCCTTTTGAAATATATCAAGACTTGATGGAAATATACCATCAAAGTGCTCGGCAGGAGAGGTATGAGATCATTGCCTCCATGATCACAGCCAAAATGAAGGATGGTGAACCCATCACGGCCCACTTGCAAAAGATGCAGAGATTTGTGGACTGCTTGCTTAAATTGAATGTCAATTTTGATGAAGAGTTGGCCATAGATATTTTTCTACACTCTTTACCGTCTTGTTATGATCAGTTTCGTATGACCTATCATATGAACAAGGAGGAGGTCACTCTTAGCAAGCTTCAAGACCTTCTGAGAACTGCATAAAGCAACTTGAAAGGCAAGTCGGTTGTGTCTACTCCTACTATTACTACTTCTGCCCCCGTTCTGGCAATCGGACATGGGAAGGGAAAGAAGAGGAAGGCTCCCTACAAGAGCCGCAAGGGAAAGTCTCTTGATGGATCCTCTTCCAGTTGGACCAAAGCTGGTTCTGCTAATCCCTCTTCCAATTCGAAAGATGCAGAGTGCTTCCACTGTCATGAAAAAGAGCACTGGAAACGAAGCTGCCCCAAGTACTTGCAGGACATAAAGGATGGCAAGATCAAGCCCTCCTTTGCAGGTATTTACACTATTCAATCTAATAACTCATCACATGCTAATTCTTGGGTCCTTGATACAGGTTGTGGATTTCACATTTGTTCTGATTTGCAGGGACTAAAAAGAAGTAGGGATGTGGAGCACGGGAAGATAAACTTAATCATGGGAAATAGGAAAGTGTCGCCTGTAACCAAGATTGGAGTTTATTCTTTATTGCTTAATAATGGTTTAGATTTAGATTTGAATAACTGTTGTTACTCGGCCGATATGGCGAGAAATATTATTTCCTTTCACAGTTTGTATAAACAAGGTTTTACCTTTTCTTTTAATAATGAAATTGGTGGTATTAATGCTTATTACAATGTTGTATTTTATTTTGAAGCATTACCTTGCAATGGTATATATGAAACTGTGATGGTTGTAGATAACTTAGGAAATAATGTGTTACACATTGATTCTTCCAATGATTTGGATAAGGCATGCTTGTGGCATTGTCGTCTTGGACATGTCAACAAGAAGCACATAGCCCAACTCCAAAAGGATGGAGTTTTGGAGTCATTCGACTTGAAGTCGGATGACACTTGCGAATCTTGTTTACTTGGAAAGATGACCAAGTCATCCTTCACTGGTACTTGTGAAAGGGGTGAAGGTCTGTTGGATCTCATACACACTGATGTGTGTGGACCATTCAGAACTGCCACAAGGGATGCTAACCGCTTCTATGAGACTTTTACTGATGATTACAGTAGGTATGGTTATGTGTACTTCATCAAGCATAAGTCAGAAACTTTTGAAAAGTTCAAAGAGTTTAAGCAAGAAGTGGAGAATCAATTGGGCAGGAAGATAAAGATGTTGCGATCCGATCGAGTAGGAGAGTATCTTAGTATCGAGTTCCTAGACTATCTTAAGGATTGTGGAAGTTTCACAATTGAAGCCACCTAGGACACCACAGCTTAATGGTGTGGCTAAGAGGCGCAATAGAACCTTGCTAGACATGGTTCGTTCCATGATGAGTCGAGCTTCGTTACCTATCTCATTCTGGGGGTATGCCTTAGAGACTGTCGCACATATCCTTAATCTAGTCCCTACCAAAAAGGTTTCCAAAACACCTCACGAGATGTGGACAAGGAAGTTTCCCTCGTTAGACCACATCAAAGTTTGGGGTTGCGAGGCTTTCGTGAGACGCGAGACTCACTACAAGCTCGAACCTCAGAGTGAGCGATGTATTTTCATCGACTACCCACAGAAGTCCTTTGGATATCTCTTTTATAGACCGAGTGACAATGTTGCCTTCGTCGCGAGGAGAGGAGTCTTTCGTGAGAGAGAACTCATGTGCCGAGGGGATAGCGGGAGGCAAATTGACCTTGAAGAGCTTCAAGAGTCAAGCGGTGAAAGAACCTCAAACACTAGCACTCAACCCGAGGAGGAAAATCTGGTTGAACCAATTGACGAGTCTGCACCTCTCAGGTGTTCCAGTAGAGTTAGTGTTCCACCTGTGTTATATGGTTTTCATATAATAGCTGAAGGTGGTACATTTATCAGTGATAGCACACTGGTAAATCTAGATGAACCTAACAACTACAAGGAAGCCATGGCAGGCCTCGAGTCTGCTAAATGGAAAGAGGCTATGGACAGCGAGATTCAGGCCATATATGACAATCAAGTTTGGAACTTGGTTGACAATGTACCAGGCCGTAAGAAAGTCGGGTGCAAATGGATCTTCAAGAAGAAGACCGACATGGATGGGAAAGTACACACATATAAGGCGTGACTGGTTGCGAAGGGCTTCACTCAAACTCATGGAGTTGACTATGATGAGACCTTCCCACCAGTAGCGAAGATTAAATCTATAAGGGTTATGCTAGCCATAGCTGCATTTCATGACTATAAAATATGGCAAATGGATGTCAAAACCGCTTTCCTTAATGGAAAGTTGGCTGACGATGTTTACATGAGTCAGCCAGAGGGTTTTGTTAATGCAAAGTACCATAATAGAGTGTGTAAGCTTAAGAAATCAATTTATGGATTAAAACAAGCATCTCGTAGATGGAATCTTTGTTTTGATGAGAAAGTCAAAGTGTTTGGATTTTCGAAAAGCGAGGATGAGTCCTGTGTGTATGTCAAAGCTAGTGGGAGTATAGTGAGCTTTCTGGTATTGTATGTAGATGACATACTGCTCATAGGAAATGACATACCAACCTTGCAGGAGGTTAAGTCCTGGTTTGGGAAGTGTTTCGCTTTGAAGGACCTCGGAGAAGCTACTTATATTCTAGGGATAAGGATATTGAGAAAAATGAGTAAAAGACTAATAGGACTTAGTCAAAGTACCTACTTGGACAAGGTGTTGAAACGCTTCAGCATGGAGGAGTCCAAGAAAGGTGACTTACCTATCTAAAGCAATACCAAACTGAGTAAGACTCAGAGCCCGAGTACAGAGGCTGAGATGGCAGAAATGAGTCGAATACCATATGCTTCTGCAGTTGGCTCGATCATTTATGCTATGACTTGTACTCGCCCTGATGTGGCCTTTGCTTTGAGCATGGTCAGCAGATATCAAGGGAATCCTGGTAAAGTTCATTGGACTGCTGTTAAGAACATTCTTAAGTACCTGAGGAGGACTAAGGACTAAGTCCTTACCCTTGGTGGGAGTGATAACTTGAGAGTGACAGGGTATAACGACGCCCGCTTTCAAACCGACAGAGATAATTTCCGCTCTCAGTCGGGCTGGATATTTACCCTGAATGGAGGAGCAGTGACATGGAAAAGTTCCAAGCAGGAGACTGTAGTTGATTCAACGTGCGAATCAGAGTACATAGCAGCAAGCGAAGCATCGAAGGAGGCGATATGGTTGAAAAACTTCATCGGAGACCTTGGAGTCATACCATCCAAAAAGGAGCCTATGGAGATTTTTTGCGATAATGAAGGGACGGTTGCCTTAACCAAGGAACCGAGAGATCATGGTACATCCAGCCATATCGAAAAAAAGTACCACTTCATAAGACATCAAGTAGAAGAAAGACACCTCGTGGTAAAGGGGATATCGTCAGAGGACAACCCAGCAGATCCCCTTACAAAGGGACTGACTAAGGTTAAGCACTTGCAGCATGCAAGGGGCATTGGGCTAACGGACGATATTAGTTTTAGCGGTTAGATAAATAGAATGTTGTAATAGCTAAATTGTAATTGACATTTGATGATTAAATAAAAGGATTTTTATTTATAAGTAAAGTTATTGTCTTGTGCCAATTATTTTCTATTGTTTCACTTTGCATGTTTTGACTTCCAGAATAATAAAATTATTCAAACCATCCACAGTCGATCATACGTTGGAAGTAAGTATGAAAGAAGACTGTCATGAGTTGGCTTGTAGATTGTCTAAGGTGTTAGACATAGCAAAAGTTTGCTACACCATTCATGAGTGCTCCTGAAATAAGATTTGAGTATTGGATTCAACCCGCGCTCACCTGAATTACTTCATGGAATTTATCACGAGTAATTGTGAGACGATAATATCATATCATCTTCAAACCAAGATATATGAGTTGTTGACTACAAGTTGGTTGTGTATTGATGGCATGAAAACGCATCAGTAACTTGATGTAATAAAATGTGTCATTGTGCATGATTTGATGAGTAGTTAGTACAAGCATATAATGTCGAAGCTTATATGTTCCTTTTATCCTAAGAGGATTAAAAGCGATATCTTGGGCCCCTTGATGATTCTGTTTTGACTATGTGTCGGGCCCGGTCAGAACTATATTGATGTGTTCAGTTATGTTCTATGTCAGACGAATCGGAAATCGAGAAACAAATTGCAGGACAATAAGTATGACTATGTTCCATGTGTTTGTCCGCATAGATATCTTGAGAACAGAGGAGTATGCGTCACTGACTAGGTCCGACTTCGACAACGGCTTTTGAAAGCTTACGATTGCTAAGTCGGATCCTGAAGTCACAATGGCAGTTATAGTTATTAGACTTATCCAAGTGGGAGACTGTTAGATCCTTTTGGGCTGCCTTCACCAGTGCAATTTGATAGGATGGACTTTTGAGAATAAGGTTATTTATGATTTATTAATATATTACAAGTATAATATATTAATATGAAATCATATTATTTAATTAGTATTGATCAAGAATTAATTTGGAATTAATTTTGTGGTCAAAAGAGACTAATTAAATATATGGGGATTGATTATGTAAATCAATGATTTTTATAGTGTGGGCCAATGATCCATGATTTTTTAGATGGGCTAAACCAGTGAGATAATCCATGGATAGTCCATGGAGGTTAAACCCATGGAGCATAAGAATGTGAAAAGTCATGGAGCATTAGGGTTTGCATAAATGTAACCCTAGCTTAGCAACACTATAAAATGCATCCCCTAGAGCCAAAATTGGCTACCCCATTCATTCTAAGAGAGTGAAGTTGATTTTGTGCCAAGTAATCTATTCTCTCAAGCCTCCTCTTGCATATTGGTGTTTGTAAACCATTAGAGGCATCACACTTGGGGTGCTCAAGCTTTCAAAGGTCAAGAACTACAAGTCCTTCTAAGAGGTAAGCCATCTAACTAGTTGTATTGTTCATTTGACAATTTGTATGCTAGTTAGGGAGAATGCTTTGGAAAATTTAAAATGCATGTATAATTAGAGAAAAGATAGATCCAAAGCATTTAGGGTTGCATGTGCACCATAGGAGTGTTATATTGCTCAAAACCTAACATGAATCACATACGATTCACGTGTAAATCACATGTAATTCACATATGAATCACATGTGATTCAAATATGAATTAAATGTAAATCACATGTAATTCACATATGAATTACATGTGATTCACATGTAAATCACATGTAATTCACATATGAATTACATGTGATTCACATCTAAATCACATATGAATTACATGTGATACACATGTAAATCACATGTAATTCACATATGAATTGCATGTGATTCAAATGTAAATCACATATCATTCACATATTAATTACATGTGATTCACTTGTAAATCACATGTAATTCACATGAGTTACATGTGATTCACATGTAGTTCACATATGAATTATAGGTGATTCACATGTAAGTCACATGTGATTCACATGTAATTCATATATATATATATATATATATATATATATATATATATATATATATATATATATATATATATATATATTTTTCTTGTAGATTTGGAAAAATTATGGTGAATATTGAAGATGTGAAAAATGATAAATTGAATAAAATATGAAAATATTGACACCAATACATGAAAACGCTTTGAAATTTTGTAGCATTTTTTTGTTTTTTATATTTTATTTTGTATCGAATAAAATACTTATTGTATTTTGTTTATAGATTAGTAAATAAAATGAATTTTCTTATGATTTCCTTACAAATATTGTAGTATATGAAATATGTATATATGCATTTGTAAAAATATGCATAAATGCATCTAAAATGTTGATTTTTTTGGTTAAAAAATTATTGTATTTTTTAAATATTCCATTTTTTTTATTTTATTGATTTTTAAATGCTTTTAAAAAAAATTTCAGTTTTTTTTTAAAAATATTTTTTTTCAATTTCTTTTCAAAATTCATGTTATCTATAAAAAATTAAAAAATCTGCACTTTTTTTTTAAAAGTTGAAAAATACTATTTTAAAAGAAAAATCCGAAAATTTGATTTATTATATAAATTTTTAGACATTTCTATTAATATTTACAATAACACAAAAAATTAAACATTAAATGCGGTTAAAAAGATTACGATTAAGCCCTTAATGAATTAGTTTTGATCTAAAGCTCCACTTTTAGTTCTCGGGGTCTCGGGAAACTTTGAGTTCTCAACCGATCTCACCCCTATATATATATATATATATATATATATATATATATATATATATATATATATATATATATATATATATATATATATATATATATATTCTAATAAATGAATACGTTTATTCTCCTATTGACAAGTGTCAAACTATTAAAATTTCTCATTAATATTATATGTCACATATTATGCCATTTGTCAACCTATTAATTATCAATTTTAAATTTCAAAATTTAAATATCTCACTCTAATTATAGTAAATTAATAATAGATTCTCCATTTTAAATTTCAAATTTTAAAATTTTTCACTCTAATTATATTAAGTTAATAACATTAGATTAAAAAACAAAATAAAATTAATACAAATTATAAGGTGATATAACTTCACGTATTTATTTAAATAAACGTTATAATTTTATATACCTAAAAAAATTGATTAAAAATTTAAATAAACGTATTTATCTATTTTATTTAAATAATTAATTAATAATTTTGATTTTTTAATATAAAAGTTTAATTATTTTATAATCGTGGTTCTCATGGGTTGTAAACTAGTATATATATATATATATATATATATATATATATATATATATATATATATATATATATATATGATGAGGTTCAATAGAGAACCATAATTATTAACAAGGAACCAAGGAACCAATCATGAGCGTCGGAAATCATAATGATCAACGGCCAAGGAAATAGATGTACACTTATACATTGGACGCACACACCAGATTATACCAAAAAATTCACCTCCTTAACAAAGGAACCTCCTTTCTACAACTTTTGGAGATCTGAAGACTGCAAATCATCTCACACATTTAGTTTATCTAGATTTATCAGTAAATGTTTCTTTAATCTAGTTTAGTTTCGTTTACATCCATGTATGGCTAAACCTTAGTTTTCAATTATGCATGGACTAGTATTTTTCATGTGATTAGTTTCAGATCTGGTTATTGTTTTGTGTTTGTCTCTGGATTTTTCCGTTTTGAACTTAATGAATGTTTTATTTTAAATTCTTGTTAGTCTAATCACCTAGCTAGGGTTTTTATCATTCCAGTTAATCGTTTAATAGAGTCCGTAATTGTTCTTGTCAACTGGTAAAAAGTAACAAGTATCAGATTGGTTCCGTGTTTAGGATTTAACTCTGATATAAACTGTAAAAATCATATCTTTACGCTTCCGAGCTTTTACAAAGTATTGGGTATTGCTGGGAATTTTACATAGATTTTAAAGCTGGTTTTCTGATTTAATTAAGAGTTTGTTTAATTGAATAGTAAAAAGTTGGGTTAATTCAAAGAGCTTGTTTTGGTTAACTAATTTAGGTAAAAGAGATTATACTAGAGCTTGTTACTTTTTCTCAGTACCAGCTTAGATAGAACGCATTCTGAATAACCAGATAATTGATTGTATGATTAGGAAAGTCGCAGTAGAACTGAAATCGTTTTTTATATTGATTTTCGTTTAATTTAATATCACTGCAAATTTCAGTTTTTTTTAGCTAATTGAAAATCCCCCTTTTATAATTTTTGTTTTGACTTGAATTTGTCTGATGCAAAAGGCATTGACTTTTAGACTGTGTCCCTGTATATTTTTAATGCAACCAACAGTGATTATTTTATTTGTTTAAATCTGGTGCGACTGCCGGTTTAACAGTAGCGATATTTGGAAACAATAAATATCCCTTTGCATATCGACTTTCAAGAGGTTGGATCTTATTTTCTGGAGATAGTCGATTTTCAAGGCCAGATATCTGCAAAAAAACAACCCTTTGGAGGATAGAACTCTTGGAGATTAAAGATTTGAAGATCACATATCACATTCGGTTTGCATTGGTTTAACTATGTCGAATTCTTATGTTTTTTGTGCTTATTTCTGCTATGAATAGCTAATCATTAGGGTTTCGTTTAGTGTGGATGAACCCTAATACTATGTGTTAGTTTCTAGCTTACATTTGGATTTTATGAAGTCGGATAATGCATGTGATTAATTATCATTACCTAGCATGTTAAAGTTTGCATCTTTGTTACTTAGATTCAAGTTAAGTGTAGTTTAATGACCATTTGAATTGCATGAACTTGTTTACTTAGTAGTTTATTATCATTAAATTGCTAGAGTTATGATCATTAAATTGCTAGAATTGCATGAACTTGTTTACCTAATATTTTGGGAAAAGTTTTAAAAAAGTCCCAATTTTTTTTTAATAAAAAAGCCCAGAAAACCGGGAAATTTATTCAGTTTTGTCCCTTTTTACCTATTAAGCAGATCATCAACCTATGTGTTTTGTCCCTTTTTACCTATTAAGCCGGTCATCAGCCTATGTGGCATGCCAAATTGGACACTTTTTTGATGTGGCAGCTGACATGGTCATGCACGTCAGCATAAGACTCTTTACTAAAAACATTGGAAGTTTTAAGGGAAATGGATGGCATGAGACTCGAACTTGGGTCTCCTCCCTCTTATTCCTTCACCTTAGCCAATTGAACTACATACACTTCATGTCTTTTCCTCTCCACTCAAATCTTTTACGCCTTGATTCGAACCTCTTTACTAAAAAATAAAGACTTCTTTAAGAAAATGGAGTGGATGGGATTCGAACCTGTGCCAAATCCATCTAATTCCACCACCTTAACCAACTAAACTACATACATTTCATGCCTTTTCCTCACCACTCAAAAATTTTATGCATTAATTCCTGAAGCTTTTAATACAACAACCATTTTATTATTATTATTATTATTATTATTATTATTATTATTATTATTATTATTATTATTATTAAATACATAAATAAATATAATAATTCGTAAATAAATATATTTAAAAAATATATGTATTTTTTTATGTATTTTTAAAATATTTAAGTATTTTTTTATGTATTCTAAGTATATTTAAGTATTTTTTATGCATTATAAGTATTTTTTCATGTATTTTAATGTCCCGTTTGATAGTTTCTGTCTAGAAAAGTATTGTGTGGTAAAGTGCTGTCTGGGACAGTTTTCTGATTGGGAAAGAAATCATGTTGTTTGATAGTACATCAGATTGACTGTGCTGAATGATGAAAAAAAGTAATAATTAAATAAAAAATAAATTTAAAAAAATTAATAATCCAAGAAAGAAAGAAATAGGTGGGGTTTGGTGCAGAATTGTCTTTCCAGCCCATTCAGCCAGAAAGATATAATTTTGGGGCTTTCTGGGAAAGACATATCTTACCGGAAAAGACCATTTTTTTAAGCAAATCAAACAGTCTTTCCGGTCCATTCAGCCAGAAAGATCTGTTTGGACCTGGAAATATGCGTATCAAATGGGGCCTAAGTATTTTTAAATATATATGTGTTGTTTACGTATTTTTAATATATTTAAAAAAAATTAATATATTTATATGTATTTTTTACGTATTTGTATGTAATTTTATGTATTTTTATATATATTTATACGTAACAATACTTAAAATACTTAAAAATATATAAATAATACTTAAAAGATTATTAAAATACTTAAATATATTAAAAATACGTAAAATAGATGAAAAAAAATACTTAAAATATTTTAAAAAAATACGTATATATATATCTATATATATATATATATATATATATATATATATATATATATATATATATATATATTAAATATATTTATTTACGAATTATTATATTTATTTACGTTTTTAATAGATTAAATATATTTATTTACGAATTATTAAAATATTTACAAATTATTATATTTATTTACGAATCAAGGCATAAAAGATTTGAGTGGAGAGGAAAAGACATGAAATGTATGTAGTGAAATTGGCTAAGGTGGAGGAATAAGAGGAAGGAGACCCACGTTCGAGTCCTATGCCCTCCATTTCCTTTAAAACTTCAATTTTTTTTAGTAAAGAGGCTTATGTTGACGTGACATGGCCATGTCAGCTACCACATCAAAAAAAATGTCCAACTTGGCATGCCATATAGGCTGATGACCGGCTTAATAGGTAAAAATGGACTAAACTGAATAAATTTCCCGGTTTACTAGGCTTTTTTATTCAAAAAAATTTTTTTGGGACTTTACTGTAGATATCCCCATCTTAGATTAAGTAATAAAGGTACCAACTTTAACTGTGTTGGAGAACATTAATTTAATCGTAATTATGTTTAACTTAGATATATCTTACATAGCCCAATTATCATTAGTAATCAATTTTTTGTTTGCTTATGTATGATCATTACATAGTATTTCATAAATTAGTGAAATTATTAGGATATCGGATCAAGACTGCTAATTACGTTTAAATTGATAACCAACTAAATAAATCCATACTTTGAAACAACACATAGGAAAATTGGGGATTCAAAACTAAACGGAAGTGTCTTCTAAATCTTGTTTACAATCGTGTCTAGTTGAGTGCTTAGTTTTAAGTTAATATGAACTTGTAAAATCAGATAAAAACCCCTTCTTTAGGTATTGTTTTTAGATTAATTTTAGTAATTATATTATTAGTTAAATCCGTTCTATGTGTTCGATACCCAACTTACCTAAACTATTCTATAAATTTTACTAGGTATATTGCCTAAGTGCATTTAGTTAGTTAAGTAGGTTGAGATTATGCATTTAAAACTAGGTAGTATATAAATTGTGCATCAAGTTTTTTGCGCCGTTGCCGGAGAACGACTATTTTAGTTGTTAATTTAATTGTTTTAGGTTAATCGATCATTTTTTGTTTGGTAAAAACCGCAAAAAGTTGATTTTCTGCAAAAAATTATTTTTTTGTTTCTCCAGTTCTCACGACGTGAGGGATATACCTCACGACGTGAGTTCAATGTTTTAGAGTTTCTTATTTATTTTCTTTCTAGTTCGCTTTTACGCGTATTTTTATGGTTTTGTTTTAGCATGAATTATGGGGCACATCACGACCATGTCAATGGACAAGTACAAGCGACATATAAGGAACAAAAACAGATGGGGTCTTGATCCACAAAAAAATCCAATCAGTACAAAGTTCGAGGTGGTGGAGATTTCAAATTATCCTAATGCACCAAACGTAAATAAAGATGCGGTGATGTTTCGATTTTTTCCAGTTACATTGAAGGGTGAAGCTAAGGAATAGTTAAAATCACTTCTGTTTGGTGAAAGCACGACTTGGGCTGATTTTAGGACTGAGTTCATAAACCAGTTAACCCCTCCTTCGAAAGTGGCGAAGCTAAAAAGAAACATACTGAATTTTCAACAATTAGAGCTGGAGTTGCTATAAGAAGCTTGAGAACATTACAAGAGATTGTTATGACATTGATCTCAACATGACTTTAATGTGCAACAAAAAATCTTGATATTTTATGATGGAGTCAATTTATGTACTCGCCAACTTCTAGATTCACAAAGGCCCATGAAAAGGAAGGATCTGGCAACAAATAAAGCTTTGATTGAAGAATTCGCTAAGCATTCAAGAGAGTATCATAACCCAAAGGAAGATATCACTAAAGAAAAATCAAATAAAGATGGAAGTCAAGATGCTATCAATTCAGTAATTGCAAAGCTCGACGCAATGGAGGAAAATATCACAAAATTGTGCAGATCAATTCAAGATAGATGCAGAGCTTGTGGGGGGCCCTATTCTACAAGGGATTATGAATTGGAATTCCAGAGAGATCGAGATACAAAAGAAACTCAACAACTAAAGCATGACCTCTACCAAATAGAACAAGTCAAATCCGAAAAAATAAATGCTCTCACCTCAATGCTATTTAGATTTATGAAAGCTTGCGGAAGAAGACATGATGCTACTGATGCAACACTTAGAGATCAACAAGAGTCTATCATGAGCATCTACATGCAAGTTGGGAAATTAACAAAGCTTGTGCAAGAAAATCTACCAGATTCACCTTCAAGAAAAACTGACCCAATCCCAATCTCTCAAGTCATGGTTGTTTATACAGAAAAAGAGGAGGAATTGAAGCATATGGGGGTCATTGATTCAATGGATCAGTAGTCCAAATAGTCGCCTGAAGGAAAAGAAAAAGAAGAAAAGATTTGTGATTTTGTCTAGTCCCCACGACATGGAGGCAACAGTGCCACGTTGTAGGCGATAAAAGAAGATTATGATTTTTTAGTAGTTAAGCCGTATCGACCACATCTTCCTTACCCATCGCGTACCAAGGAAAATCTGGTGAAGCAAGGAAACGCAAAGTTCATGGAGCATAAAGAACCTAAAGAGAAATTAAAAGAAGAAGTGAATCATTTGAAACCTCCAATGTCAACACCAATGATTTTCGAGGTGTTTTCTTTTACAAGACCACCAAATCAAGTCACAGAGATAATTGAAGCTAAAGAAGAAGGGAATGATGAGTCTCATTTTGTCAAGAAAAATCTGGAAAGAGACAAGACAAAAGCTAAAGACACGGGAACGAAGAAAGAACCCAAGAGGAAGCTTAATCAAGATGTCAATCCAAAAATGTCATAAAGTTTGAGAAAGGCATTCAAAAGACGGGTTGCCTACAAATGAGCAACGTTCAAGATGATGGAGAACGGGGAGGTTACACTTCTATCTGACGCAACGTAGAGTGGGAATGAGTCCAGCTCACGACTCCTCAAAAAGAAGCGCTTCTCGGGAGGCAACTGATTTTTTAGAGTTTGCATTTTCTTTTCCTTTTGGTTTTCTTTTTAGTTTTTTTTTATAGTTTTAATTTAGTTTAAATGAATGACGATGTGTTTTTCTAGTCTTTTTGATCTTATTTTGTAGTGTTAAACGAAAGTGAAGCAGTGAAGGAGCTTAATTGGAAAAAGTCGTGCGATTTTGGAAGATTACAATTGAAGACCATGTTTTTGAATAAGTGTGGGGTTCCCACCTGGTGAAGAGATGAGTTTTCAATAATTTTTCAGAAATAAGACGTCGGGATTGATCCTAAGCCATTAAGAAGAAAAAATGCATTATTTTGGCTTGTAGTTACACTCTGAGAAGACACCACGACGTGGCATCACTAGACTGTTATCATATATATTATTAGCCCACTTGTTTATGGGTTCTTTAGTCTTTATCCCATTAGGGTTTTGTCTAGCTAGTATTTATATCCGCCTTATTCTTTGTAGTGTTTATGCTTTTCATTGAGAACTCTTGTAATTTCTCTTTATTATAATCATATGACAATGTTATCATGGTATCAGAGCGGAGGTTTGATACGTTGTTAAAAGCTTTTTTAGCAGTTATCTGTGGCGCAGATCGAATTTTTCTAGGGTTACTGTAGCAGATGGTATTCGTTGTTGGTTGTTGTTGATTCGTTGTTGCTGGTATTCGTTGTTGATGCGTTTTTTGTTGGTGAATTTCGTTTGCTGTTGATGTTGATTCGTTGTTGCTGTTAGATTTCTTGTTGTCCGATTGATTGCTTCTGTTGGTTTGTAACTCCTCTCATTCTCAGATTGCTATATTGTCATTGTGGTTATTTATTCATTGTCAACATGACTGGAAATGATGATTCCCTTCAGTCAATCGGTACTCGTTTGGATGGAAAAAATTATACGTATTGGAGTTACGTTATGAAAAACTTCCTTCGTGGGAAGAATATGTGGGGCTATGTCACTGGGACTAAAGCCAAACCCTCAATACCTCAAACTGGGAATTTTTATTTGTTACTTGATGCTTGGGAGACTGATAACTCCAAGGTAATTACTTGGATTAATAACTCTGTCACTCAGTCTATTGGTATGCAGTTAGCTAAATATGACACAACAAAGGAAGTTTGGAATCACTTGGAAAGACTGTATACTCAGTCTAACTTTGCTAAACAATACCAGTTGGAATATGATATTCGTGCTCTTCAACAAAATGACTAGAGCATTCAAGATTTCTATGCTGCTATGTCTGATATGTGGGATCAATTGGCTCTTACTGAATCTAAAGAGTTAAAAGACTTTGAGCCTTACATTGCTAGGAGGGAAGAACAACGCTTGGTCCAGTTCTTGATGGCATTGCGTTCTGATTTTGAAGGTCTACATGGAACAATTCTCCATCGCTCCCCTCTTCCCTCAGTTGATTCTGTTGTCCATGAGTTAATTGCAGAAGAGACTTGTATCATGTCTCATGCAGATAAAGGGTTTAAAGCAACCTCTATTCTTACTCCCCCTCCTGTTGTGCTTGCAGTTTCCTCTAATCAGTATCGACAACCTTAAAGGGTTGCTTATGATGAGTGTGCATTTTGCAAACAGAAAAATCATTGGAAAGCTCAATGTCCATTGTTAGTCAACAAGGGTAAATCTAGTCAACCTCAGCCGGGACAACAAAATAGGTCTGGTCAACAGAAGTTTCAGCCACGTTCCTCTGGTACTCCTCCATGGACCCCTCATCCTCCATAGTTTGTTGCTGCTGCTATACCACAAGTTGATATAGATTCTGTTGGAAACATGCCACCATCTGCATTGGATCCCAAGGTGTTTGAGAGTTTCTGACAGTATTTGGCCTCTAATCCCACTGCCATGTCTGCATCTATGTCTCATTCTGGTCCTACTTCATCTGGTACATCAGGTATTCCCTCATCTTTGTGGATTTTAGATTCTGGTGTAACCCATCATATGACTACTCATTTGTCATCATTTACTTCTTTGTCTCAAGTGTCATCTATTTCTGTTAAGTCTGCTAGTGATACATCTATGCTAGTTGAGGGTGTTGGGTTTGTCTCTATTTCTCATATCACTCTCCCAGATGTTTATTACATTCCCAAACTTAGTTTGAATCTTGCCTCAGTCATTCAGTTATGTAAGTCTGGTAACTGGGTGTTCTTTTCTGATTTTGTCTGTTTTATACAGGATCAACACACCCAGAAGGTGATTGGGATCGGCCGTAGGGTGGGGCAACTATATGTCTTGGAGGTTCTCAAAGTATCTGTTGTTGCTGCCTCCAACATTGATTTATCTTCTTTCCGTTTGAGTCCTTTGTCGTCTAAGTTTTATCTTTGGCATTCTCGTTTGGGACATGTTTCTGTATCACGTTTGAATTTTTTTAGCATCTAGTGGTGTTTTTTTGGGACATGAGGGTTTTTAAAAACAGTAGGGAAATGTTTATAAATATTGTGATTATTTAGGATTGGGGAAGTTCTTAGTAAAAATTAGACACAAATACATACATTGCAGTATTGGAATAATGGAGAGGCTCAAAATTGATTGTCTTGTGCGATGTTGGTAGCTAAAGTCTTAATATGATAATAAAATCAGTTTTGCTTGAGAGCAAGCAAAAGACATGTGTGGGGTATTTTGATATTGTCATATTTATACATATATTTAGGCATTATTTAAATACATTTTAAGCTATATTTTTGTTATTTGCGAAGATATTTGGTACTTATTGAGTTAAATTACATTATGTAGCCAAATATGACATTCATGAGGAAAATGGACCAAAACCGACAAAAGTTGAAACCTAGAAAAACTGGAGTTGAGATGGGAGCTTAATGGAGCTTAAAAGAAGAGAAAATTGAGTCAAATAGAAGCTCAAGACATGAGAATTACTTCTCACGACGTGAGTACAAATTCTGCCATAAGATAACTACACAGAATACAGTTTCCTTGCCGAACACGATTTATGTTGAGCTCACGACGTGAGAAGTGATATTTGGAAACTATAAATATCCCTTTGAATATCGACTTTGAAGAGGTTGGATCTGATTTTCTAGAGAGATAATCGATTTTAGAGGCCAGAGATCTATGAAAAACAACATTTGGAGGAGAGAACACTTGGAGATTGAAGATTTGAAGATCACACATCACATTCGGTTTGCATCGATTTAATTATGTCGAATTCTTATGTTTTTGTGTGCTTATTTTCTGCTTTGAATAGCTAATCATTAGGCTTTTGTTTAGTGTAGATGAACCCTAATACTATGTGTTAGTTTCTAGCATATATTTTGATTTTATGAAGTTGGTTAATGCATGTGTTTGATTATCATTACCTAGCATGTTAAAGTTTGCATCTTTGTTGCTTAGATTCAAGTTAACTATAGTTTAATGATCTTTTGAATTGCATAAACTTGTTTACCTAGTAGTTTATGATCATTAAATTGCTAGAGTTAGGGTTAATCACATCTTAGATTAAGTAATAAAGGTAACAACTTTAACTTTGTTGAAGCACGTTAATTTGATCGTAATTATGTTTAACCTAGATATATCTTACATAGCCCAATTATCATTAATTATCAATTATGTGTTGGCTTTTGTATGATCATTACATAGTATTTCATAAATGGGTGAAAATATTAAGAGATCAGATCAAGATTGCTAATAATTACATTTAAAATGGTAATCAACTGAAAAAATACATACTTAGAAACTACACATAGAAAAAGAGGTATTCGAAACTAAAAAGAAGTGTCTTCTAAATCTTGTTTACAATCGTTTCTAGTTGAGTGCTTAGTTTTAAATTAATTTGAACTTGCAAAATCAGATAAAAACCCCTTCTTTAATTATTATTTTTAGATTAATTTTAGTAATTATATTATTAGCTAAATCCGTTCCCTGTGTTCGATACTCAGCTTACCTAAACTATTCTATAAATTTGACTAGGTAGACTGTCTAAGTACAATTAGTTAGTTAAATAGGTTAGGATTATAAGTTTAAAACTAGATACTATATAAACTGCACATCAGTGCTACTACTATTTTAATGGTCCAAAAAAATACACAAATTGTGCAACAAATACTAGCCTAAAACTATTAAAAAGAAAACTAAATAGCCCAAACTCATAAAAGAATAGCGCAAATGTAAATAAAATATTATCTGAAGACCCAAGTTAGTCATTAAACCCAATTCCCATTTGACCCATCAGAAAGAAAGAATCAATCGATCGTAGGAAGCCATAAATGAAAAAAAAATGACTGCATGTTGTGAAAAGTTGAAGGACGCACAACACATGAAAAAAAAAACAATGTGAAGGCTTCAATCGATTCCAAGTTAAAACCAAGCTCCAATGTATTTCAATTTTCCGCTTCTAAGAAAATCGGTTTTGAGTGGCTTTCTTCAAACACTACAACGAAACAAGTAGTTATATTTTTAGGTTTATGAAATTACTCAAATTAGTTGTTTTTTGTTGAAATTTCCTAATGTTTAGGTAAAATTAGTAGTTGTTTATCTTGAAATTAATTGTTGACTTGTTGTTAGACTTGTTTCATTGATTGTATTGCTAAGTTGTTGAGTTGTTGGATTGCTTAATTGTTGATATTGAATTGTTATGGTAAAATTGGATCTTTTTTTAGAAGAACAAGAATCATTGAATCAAGCGTTGGAGGATACTTCAAACGACCATGCTTCAGTGATTCAAGTTTTCAATGATCCTCTAAAAGACCATGCTCCAATCAATCATCCCCTCCGATTACTAATGTAAATCCACAGCCTACAACAACTCCAATTACAAATTTTGAATTGAAAGATCTTCCAAAAACTCAGGGGATAGACAAAAGATTACAACTTACAATCCAAATCAAAGCGATGAAACAATGATGATATATTTTCTTCAAAGTCATTGTCAACCAAATAGTCATACATTCCTTTTAAGTTACCAAAATCAAAGCAATTGGTATGTTACGATATTTCAAAAGACACTTTATTTTGTGTTTACTTATATTTGATGTACAAAATTTTATACCTCAAGAGCGTATCGTCAAAGCATCTTAAACAAAAGGATAAAGTTTAATATATTATATAAAAAGAATTATAAAATTTATGAAAAGAATTTTGATTCATATAGAATGAAATGAGTTAAACCATATTCCTTACCTTAATAATTGAACCATTCTAACCGTCAATTACAGGACACTTTATTCATAAAATAATAATAATAATAATAATAATAATAATAATAATAATAATGACAAACTTTGTTATGCAAAATTTTATATACTTATTTACCATTAAAGAATGGTTGACCATGTTGGGTCGACATAAGAAAGTAAACGTCGTATTTTGTTTCTTAGTATCCACTTGAATGTGTACCTATCTATATATACTTACGCTTTCCTTCACAAGCTGTATTCATCCACAAGCTTCTTCATTAACACTCTGTTTCACACAGACCTCATTAATGGATACCAAAGTTGCAGTTTACTGCGCAATTGCAGCGGTCCTCGGAATAATATCTGCAGCCACCGGTTTTGCAGGGGAAGCAACTAGGGTTAAGGTAATTAAAAAAATCAATATGCTTGTTATTTGTTAATTTAAACTAACGAAATGATTTTGACATTATAATGATATATGTGTTGTGGGCATGCACGAATGCAGGCTTCTGAAGTCTTTATCGTGCTTGATTCATGTGTTTATCCAAGTAGTCCAGCACTTGCACTTGGAATCATATCAGCAGTGTTCACAATCATTACACGAATTTACATAAGTGTTTCGTTTGGTGGATCTGGTTGTTGTCGAAGCGACCCTAATTCGACCCCAATTTCAAAACTTCTTTTTGTATTGTCATGGTACGTACGTAGGCCACATGGATATTCTTGTTTTCTGATTATCATCATGACTATCTTTACGCTATCGAATAAAACTAACATATTTTTGAACATCCAGGGTAGCTTCAGTTATAGCTGTGATACTATTGCTTACAGCTGCAGGACTAAATAATAGACAAGGCGGGCAGATTGATTCATATGGTTATATTACATGTTATGTTGTGAAGCCAGGAATATTTGCAGCAGGAGCTATATTAGCTCTGTTAAGTGCAGTTTTCGGGATTGGTGCGTATCTTACAATATCTTCAGCAACACAAGACGCTACTGGTCCTACAGGTCCACTCCCAGTTGGTGCCGGTGTTGATCTCGAGAAATATCCTCAGCAATACACCCCTCAGCAGTACACTCATCAGCAATACCCTCCTCAGCAGTACCCTGCTCAGCAATACCCTCCACAACAATAGAAAAAATAATGACCAATCCATCACACGATCAGTTTACACACTTTTTTGATTGTTTGCTTATATTCATGAGTAGATCGTATATATATGAAACTTTGGTGCAGAGAAAAAAGATTTACAAAGGTTGTTACTTTGAAGATATTTACTTTTTATGGGTGTGTTGAGTTTCTCGGATGTTTTATCTCAGACTCTCAGTTACTATGTTTCAGTTTCCTAAAAGTTTGAAGTGTAATTTATAGTTCAATTTTCAGTCCTTCGGTTCTTCCAGTTTGTGTTAGTCATCGATTAATTATTAGAATATTTATTGGATCGAGAAATCATATATGAAGCCTTACTTTCATTCATTTTATCCCAATATATCTTTTGTCATACTTTTGTAAACGAAATTGCATTTACATCTATTAAATTTTAGAACGGTAGGTGACTTTTTTATGCATCTATCATAATGTAAACAGAACCAAAAATATATAATTAAAGGATGTACAATACCACACTAAGACGACGTTGTTTCCGTTTTGAAAAACTAAAACATTTACAATCTACAAACACAGTTGAAAAAAAATATGTTAACTTATTCGGCCTTTAAAAAAAATTGTTTATTTCTTAAAGTATGAAATGTTTTTTTAATTTTTTTTTAATTTTTTTTTAACTTAAGATAAAGACCACAGTTTTATAATATTTATATCTGATTTATACAATTGTCATAACAAAGTTGTTTGGAAACACTCATATGGTTGAACCTCATCCCATTTTGATCTTGTTTTATAATATTTACATTAACTTCTCAACATTTTGATCTAGTTTTATAATACTAGCATGTGGTTGAACCTCATCGCCATCGTCCTCATTAATTCGTACATATGATGATTTTTATAAACTTATTACAAACATATTTATTTTTTAGTCAAATAAATAAGATAAAGCTCTTTGAATAAAAGAAAATGTGAGTAAACATGATGACTATAATGTTAGTCTATATATTATTAGTCTGCGTGTTTATGGGCCCCTTTGTCTTTAGCCCATTAGGGTTTCTGTCTAGCTAGTATTTATATATGCTTTATTCTTTGTAGTCTTTACGCTTTTCTTTGAGAACCCTTGTAATTTCTCTTTATCAAAATCATATGACAATGTTATCATGTTATCAGAGCGGAGGTTCGATACGTTGTTAGAAGTCTTTGTAGCAGTCATCTAGGGTTACTGTTGCATGCCGTACTCGTTTGTTGTCGTTGGTATTCGTTGTTGATGTTTTGATTCGTTGTTACTGTTGATTCGTTATTGCTGCTGTTGGTTCGTTGTTGCTATTGATTCGTAATTGTTGCTGTTGGTTCGTTATTCAATTGATTGCTTCCGCTGGTTTGTTACTCCTTTCATTCTCAGATTGTTATACTGTCATTGTGGTTATTTATTCACTATCAACATGACTGCAAAGGATGATTCCCTTCAGTCAATCAGTACTCGTTTGGATGGAAAGAATTATACGTATTGGAGTTACGTTATGAAGAACTTCCTTCGTGGGAAGAATATGTGGGGATATGTCACTGGGACTAAAGCCAAACCCTCAGTGCCTCAAACTGAGAATTTTGATCTGTTGCTTGATGCTTGGGAGACTGATAATTCCAAGGTCATTACTTGGATTAATAACTATGTTACTCAGTCTATTGGTATGCAGTTGGCCAAATATGACACAACAAAAGAAGTTTGGAATCACTTGGAGAGACTGTATACTCAGTCCAGTTTTGCTAAACAATATCAGTTAGAATATGATATTCGTGCTCTTTAACAGAATAACCAGAGTATTCAAGATTTCTATGTCGCTATGTTTGATCTGTGGGACCAATTGGCTCTTACTGAATCTAAAGAGTTAAAAGATTTTGAGCCTTACATTGCTAGGGGAAGAACAACGCTTTGTCCAGTTCTTGATGGCCTTGCGTTCAGATTTTGAAGGCCTACGTGGAACCATTCTTCATCGATCTCCTCTTCCCTTAGTGGATTCTGTTGTCCATGAGTTAATTGCAGAAGAGACTCGTATCAAGGCTCATGCGGATAAAGGGTTTAAAGCAACCTCTATTCCTACTCACGCTCCTGCTATGCTTGTTGTTTCCTCCAACCCGTCTCGACAAACGTCAAGGGTTACTTATGATGAGTGCGCATTCTGCAAACAGAAAAATCATTGGAAAGCTCAGTGTTCATTGTTGGTCAACAAGGGTAAATCTGGTCAACCTCAGTCAGGGCAACAAAATAGGTCTGGTCAACAGAAGTTTCAGCCGCGTTCCTCTGGTACTCCTCCATGGACCCCTCGTCCTCCACAATTTGCTGCTGCTACTGTACCACCAGTTGACACAGAATCCGTTGGACACATGCTACCATCTACATTGGATCCCAAGGTGTTTGAGAGCTTCAGACAGTATTTGGCTTCTAATCCCACTGCCATGTCTGCATCTATGTCTCATTCTGGTCCTTCTTCATCTGGTACATCAGGTATTCCCTCATTTTTGTGGATTTTAGATTCTGGTGCAACCCATCATATGACTCCTCATTTGTCATCATTTACTTCTTTGTCGCAAGTGTCATCTATTTCTGTTAAGTCTGCTAGTGACACATCTATGCTAGTTGAGGGTGTTGGTTCTGTCTGTGTTTCTCATATCACTCTTCCTGATGTTTATTACATTCCCAAACGTACTTTGAATCTTGCCTCAGTCAGTCAGTTATGTAAGTCTGGTAACTGGGTGTTCTTTTCTGATTCTGTCTGTGTTATACAGGATCAACACACCCAGAAGGTGATTGGGATCGGCCGTAGGGTGGGGAAACTATATGCCTTGGAGGTCCTCAAAGTATCTGCTGTTGCTGCTTCCATCATTGATTTATCTTCTTTTCGTTTGAGTCCTTTGTCGTCTGAGTTTTATCTTTGGCATTCTCGTTTGGGACATGTGTCTTTATCACGTTTGAATTTTTTAGCATCTAGTGGTGTTTTGGGTCATTTAAACTCTTGTGATATTTCTGATTGTAGTGGGTGCAAACTGGCAAAAATTCTCTGTTTTACCCTTCAATAAAAGTATGTCTTGTTCTACTGCTCCTTTTGACATTATTCATTCTGGTGTATGGGTTCCTGCACCAGTATCCACAAAGGATGGGTCAACATATTATGTATCTTTTATAGATGATTATACTCGATATACATGGGTTTATCTTATGAAACGCAAATCTGATTTCTTTGATATTACAGCAATTTTAGAGCTCTTGTTAAAACTCAACATTTGGCTGTGATTAAGTGCTTCAGGTGTGACTTAGGGGGTGAATATACATCTAATGATTTCACTCAGTTACTTGCTTCTGATGGTACCATACACCAGTCTTCGTGTACTGACACACCTCAGCAAAACGGTGTGGCAGCACGAAAACATCGTCATATTGTTGAGACTGCTCGCTCATTGCTCCTGTCTGCGCAGGTCCCTAGTGCCTTTTGGGGAGAAGCAGTCCTAACTGCTGTGTATGTGATCAATCGTATCCCTACTTTATTGAATTTAGGAATATCTCCTTTTGAGAAGTTATATGGTCATCTACCAGACTACTCTTCCTTACGAGTTTTTGTATGTACTTGTTTTGTTCTTCGTCCTCATGTTGAAAGGAACAAGTTGCGGCCGAAATCTGCTATTTGTGTATTTTTGGGGTATGTTATTGGTCAGAAAGGATACCGTTGCTATGATCCTGTGAGTCAGAAGTTATATGTTTCCCGGCACGTTACTTTTTTGGAACATATTACTTTCTACTCGATTCCTGCTACAGCCCACAATGTAACGAAGTCCGATCTTCTGCGTATTGATCCGTTTAATGAAGATATAGAGGCTCGAGATTCATCTATGCCACATGATCCCTCAGCTCATGACACACCCACTTCTTCAGAGGGTGCCTCGACTCCACCTGTTCCTGAGCTTGATCCTCCGATTATTGAAGTTGAGGATCCACCTCCACCACCACCCCTCAGGAGATCTTCTCGTCCTGTCAAGTCCACCAAGCTACCAGATTTTTCTTAGTCTACATATTCAGGACCGTTTGCTTCTTTTATAGCAAGTATCCATCATCTGTCTGAACCTAAATCATATAGAGAAGCTGTTACAGATCCTCTTTGGCAGAATGCTATGGCTGAAGAACTCACTGCTCTCCATCAGACTCATACATGGGATTTGGTTTCTCTTCGTCCTGGGAAACATACGATAGGTTGTCTTTGGGTGTACAAGATAAAAACAAAAGCTGATGGTTCTGTTGAACGATACAAGGCTAGACTTGTAGCAAAATGGTATTCCCAACAGTATGGATTTGACTACGAGGAAACATTTGCCCATGTTGCAAAGATGAAGACAGTTCGTACTATGATTGCAGTTGCATCCATCCGACAGTGGAAGATCTTTCAAATGGATGTCAATAATGCCTTTTTAAATGGTGACCTTCATGAAGAGGTTTATATGACCCCTCCTCCAGGAATTCAGCACCGACCGGGTGAGGTTTGTCGGCTTCGCAAAGCTTTGTATGAGCTCAAGCAAGCCCCTCGTGCTTGGTTTGAGAAATTCTCCACAGTGATTACCTCTCTTGGATTTGTCCAGAGTAATCACGATTCTGCTCTGTTTATTAGATGCTCGAGTGCAGGACGGATTCTTCTGTCCTTATATGTGGATGACATGATTATTACAGGTGATGACCATGGTGGTATTGAGTCTTTGAAGCATGATCTAGCTCGTCGATTTGCTATGAAGGATTTGGGCTTGATGCGTTATTTCTTGGGTATTGAGGTTGCTCAGTCTAAGAAAGGGTACCTTCTTTCCCAGACTAAATATATATCTGACTTGTTTACACGAGCGGGCCTCTCTGACAATCGGACTGTTGATACTCCTCTTGAAACCAATACACGATATTCTCCTACTGATGGTGTTCCTTTGTCCGATCCGAATCTTTATCGCACTGTGGTGGGAAGTTTGGTTTATCTCACAGTTACTCGTCCAGATATTGCTCATGCTGTTCATGTTGTCAGTTAGTTTGTTACTGCTCCTACCTCTGTTCATTGGGGAGCTGTTCTTCGCATTCTGAGATATCTTCGTGGCACTCAGTTTTAGACTTTCTTGTTTCCCTCGACGTCTTCTCTTGAGTTATGTGCCTATAGTGATGCTGATTGGGATGGTGATCGTCATGATCGTAAGTCCACCACTGGATTTTGTGTATTCCTTGGAGAGTCTCTAATTTCATGTAAGAGCAAGAAACAGGATGTTGTCTCTAGATCTTCTACGGAGGCTGAATATCATGCTATGGCTGTAACTACATGTGAGATTATCTGGTTACAGTGGCTGCTTGCGGATATGGGAGTTTACATTTGTTCATCTACTCCCTTGCATTGTGATAATAAAAGTGCTATACAAATTACGAAGAATTTTGTTTTTCATGAGCAGACGAAGCACATTGAGATTGATTGTCATTTTACCCGTCATCACCTGCAGCTTGGGACCATTTCGCTTCCATTTGTTTCATCAACCTTACAACTTGCGGATATTTTTACGAAAGCTTTATCGGCTTCTCGGTTTCGGTTCTTATGTGACAAACTCTCAATGCTAATTGCAACGGCATTGTAAGTTTGAGGGGGGATGTTAGTCTATATATTATTAGCCCGCTTGTTTATGGGCCCTTTTGTCTTTAGCCCATTAGGGTTTCTGTCTAGCTAGTATTTATATCTGCTTTATTCTTTGTAGTCTTTACGCTTTTCTTTGAGAACTCTTGTAATTTCTCTTTATCATAATCATATGACAATGTTATCATATAATAGGTAAAATAACCAGTGACAATAATCTAGGATGGGTCGTCTTTCCTTAAATTTATGAAATATTGGCTAAAGATAAACTTGATGTAGAACATATGCAGACTTAAGCTGGTTCAAGGATATGGTGTTGTTATATAGCTAGAAGGGATATTGGACGGCCATTGAATATTTTCATGATGGGCGGGGGAAATAAGATATAAGTATTTTGAATAATACAACCTTTATTGAAGGACTAAACAATCAGTCTTTCGAGAAGACTAAACAGGTTGTAGCAACGAGTTGTATTGAAGGACTAAACAATCAGTCTTTCGAGAAGACCGAGGACGATATCAATGTTAACCTGGGATTGTGAGGAAGAGGCAAGGTAAATCCAAACGTGTGAAATTTTGATAAATCTTGTCATTTAGAAGTAAGGGCATTATTGTCCATTTAATGTTTTGCATCTAAATATGTTACATTTATTTTAAAGGCGGTGGTTGTAAGCATTGATCCTCGTAGACAATATTTGACAAGTGAAGATGAGGTTGGATTCAAGGCTATTAAACTAGAAAACCTTGGTGAGTAAGAGTAGAATTATCAATTATGTATTTTATGTTATATAATAAATTTGAATAACTTATAAATTTTTTGTTTTGTTAGGCCCAAATGAGGAAGAGTATGTCTGGTATCACTGCATCAGTGCACTGTAAGTGTTGTAAATAGCAACATATATCTAAGTTTGACCAAATTTTTTATTTTGTTGTATAAATGATGTTTATTGTAATATTTATTAATTGTTTTTTATTGTAATGTGTAAATAGCCCTTACATGTTGTTGTATAGATGATGTTTTTGTAATGTGTTAATGCAATGAATTTTTATTTCATTTTGACCAAATTAATTGTTTTTTATTTAAAAAAATTATGGTTTTTTTTTAAAAAAAAGTAATTAGCTACGGATTAACTACAAAAAATCCGTAGCTATTTACTTCTGTAGCTATTCCGTAGCTATTTAGTTCCATAGCTATTCCGTAGCTATTCAATTATGTAGCTATTTTGTAGGACATCTGTATCTATTTATTTCCGTAGCTATTCCGTAACTATGGTAGCTACGAAAAATTCCGTAGCTATAATTTAGCCAGGGACCATTATGCTACAGACATTTTTCCGTAGCAATTCCGTAGCTATCCGCTTATAGCTACGGAATAGCTACGGATTGTACTGTAGCTATTGAACCTTCTGGTAGTGGCAGAATCCTTTTAAGGAGTTGTAGCACCCATAAATCGAGGTCGGATGTTTTCATGTAAAAGTTTGCAAATTCAAAACACTTTATTTTTATATTAAATAACTAGGAAGGAGAATATTAATCAATAATAAGAATTATTAATTAAATAATAAAAAAATAATAATTTAAGGCTTAATAATAAATAAAGTAAATGATTAAAAGTGGTTATATCATATTTGAATATTAATAAGGTGAATGAATAAAAAAATTAAAAAGCATTAAAATATAAATTACAATAAATAGAAAGCAACAATGAATCATTTAGATGTTTAGGGGTCTTTATAAACTGACAATTACAGAGGTACCAAGTATCTCGAGGAAGTCTGGTTTTGGAAGCAAATGGACCAGAATTGAAATATCAGGTTATAAACCAGTTTCCTACGGTGAAACCCTAAGCAGTCACACTAGGACAACTACGAGGTGCAATGACATATCAGAATGGGCATGGATGACTATGTGAATATGTATGGTACCTTTTATATGATGTTCAAAAGGGTTATTATGATATATATATATATATATATATATATATATATATATATATATATATATATATATATATATATATATATATATATATATATAGGTTTAGGTTATTTTGTTTTTACTAACTATTGTGTGTCAGAATGCACAGATCTGGATCACTGGATGGAATAGAATTGAGAATCTACAATAGGGTAACATGTACCATATAATCACATAAATTTCAGCATAATGATATTTTTGTCAAACGACCTATATTAACAAAGAAAATTTTCGGATTTTAAGGGATTTGTAGATCTCTTATTTTAAAAAATCTGATTTTTTTTAAATTAATTCTAATATAGTTTTTAATAATAACCGATTTTATTCTGTAAGAATGACAGAGTCAACCATAAACTAGTAAAGATATTTACGATTTTATTCTTGCAGAATATGGTTATAATCAAGATATTTTTTTTATATTAACATGCTTAAAGAATTGTACAACATATTATCAAGAATTACATTTTCTAAAGAATACGGATTTTATTCTTAAAGAATACTCCTATATTATTAACTTTGTTTAAGAATCAGGGTCCAAAAATAAACAAGAAAACACATTGCAATCACATTCTATAAGAATACATTGTTTTAGAGTTAGTAATTCTTATAATCTCCATTCGACAACTATTGTTCATCTCCGTCTCACACTCCATGTCCCGATGACCATTGTTCATCTCCATCATACACCATCATCCAACCTTCAAGCCATTAATCATCATGTTCCCTTCACGCATTCTATGAGAAATTTGCCATGAAATCAAGCATTCTATGAGAATAACTGCCATAAAATCAAATTATGTAAGAATAACATTATGTGAGAATACTTTTATATGACAAATAATAAAACAAAATTTGGTAATTTTGACAGAATAAATTTGGTCTATTCTAAAAGAATATATGGATTATTTCAAAAACATACACATCAATAATTTGATTCTTTAAATTTTGTTACAAAACTTAATTATTTGGATTCTTTAATTTTAATTTTTTGTAAAAAAAAAAGCTTCCCTTTTTGTTGTTTATATGAATTTGGAATATAAATTAGATATATAAACAAAGAAAGAATTGATCCTACATATACTTATTGTTTTTTGTTAGCTAGAGCAAAAACAAATGCTTAATATCAAGTATTCTTATAGAATGTAATCCTCGAGTCACTTGGTCAAGTAATCCTCGAGTCGCTTGATCCAAATAATCGACTTAATCTAATTATAGTGATTCTAGATACTACGTTGTAGCTAACACAGAGGACAATACGTTGGAAAAAAATCAGCTTATTACAAGTTAGTATGTGGGAGATATGGCAGTTCAACGATCACAAAAATTTCTGAACAAAGTAAAAGTGCTAAAAATACAGCTATAACATCCCATGTTCGAAAGACTGTAACTGAGCCACTATTAATCCAATTAAAATGACTTCATAACATAACTTGTAGCTAACAGAAAGGAGAATATGCAGAAAAAATTTCAAATCAATCCAAGCTAGTACGAGAGAGATATGACAGTTCAAAGGTTACAAAAAACTTGGCTGAAATATTTGATTCAAGCATTTTAGCAAACACTTGGCGGGTAAAATCAGATACTCAGATCTTTATACTTCGTTTGATGAAACATACAACATATGTAATTGATAAGTACATGAATGTGACTAAATTTACAATAAAAGAGTGTATACCTTCAAATACTAATGAGTAATTCGAGATTTCGTTCCATAAAATCGAGATTCGATTTTGATAGAATTAGATCTTGATCTTCCATTCCGGGAGAATTGCTGTCAGATACCTCCATTAATTGAGACTATATCACACAGGTGGAACATTAATCGAAACTCAAGGAAGAAGGGTGGGATGCGTTCTTTGAGTTCTTGTGTCTTGACATAGTTTCTTAGTCCTCAGTATAAATGTATCTATTCACTGATCATTAACTGAAATACAAAAATAAAAATTTTAGAAATTTACAACTTTCCAGAAATTAGATAAAAAGAGAACGAGTCCAGGATTACTCTTTCCGGTTTCCAAAAGCTGCAACAATCCAAGCACGAACGACTCCAATTGCTTGCAAGAATATCAAGATTCCAAATAGATGAATCAATTTCTGATTTTTGGTGTCATTGTGGTTGCGTTTTCACAGCCTTATGCCCTTCTATTTGTCACTGTTTCACTAAGACTGAAGTATACGTGGATGCCTGGGCCGACCATGAATCTCAACAGAGAGGATAAGATGGAAGAGGGCGTCAGCAATGGTTGTTGTAGGCGACGATGAAGTGTCGAACGAAGGTTTCAAAAACCTAAACAATATATAAGAGAAATACTAGGTCAAAGATATTTATTCTCTTTCCTTAATTGCAGGAATTCCATTAAATGACCCTATTAATTTAAAAGTACAAAAGGTCTAAAATACCCTTACTGATTTAATAAATAATTTAATTGTAACACCCAAACATTTCATGCCAATTTAAAACTTTTTCAAAACATTTAAAAACCAATCATCATTACAAAGTTTGTTTTCAAAATATCTAATATCAGAGTTTTCCCAGAAACATAAACAAATCATGAGGAGCTGTACGATCATGCTTTCGCCTTGTCGCGATCCCCTGATGTACCTGAAACAATAAACTGAAACTGTAAGCCCGAAAGCTTAGTGAGCTCCCCCAAAATTCCAACTCCATACCAAAATAACCATAACAAAAAAACAATTACAGATCAGCATGCATAATAAGCCTTCAGCCTGACTGAACCGCCTCACAGGGCCTACAGCCTATCTGGACCGCTCCCGAATTTTTGACATGACTGGACCGGCTCGCAGGGCCTACAGCCTATCCGGACCGCTCCCCGGGTATGTTGGCCTACAGCACAAAGTAGGACCGCCTCAACCCAACCCCCAATCAACAAACATGTGCACATAAATACCATACGCTAGCTCATATTGATGGATTTTTGAGCATTCTAACAGTCCTATGGTGTACATGCAACCCTAGAAACCTTGGATCTATGTTTGACTATGATACATGCAAATAATTATTTTTCCAAGGTTCTTATCCTATCTAGCATGGCATGGGGAACTTGAATCAAATAAAGCTAGTAGAATTACTTACCTTGTAGTTGTAGTTGATTGCTTGGAGTTTTAGAGCCTAGCACCAATAGTGTGGATGCCTCAAATGGAAATCACAAATCACCACAAACTTGGAACTTTGAGAGAATAGTAATCACTTTCTTGAAATCGGCCCTCTTACTTTACTCACCACAACTCGTGTGATTTCAAGAACCAAAGCCTCCTTTATATAGTGTGGTGGATTAGGGTTACATTCATGTAAACCCTAATACCCATGTCTTTTCATTTCCATGAGATCCATGGGTTAAAGCTCCATGGAGTATACATGGACTTTCCATGCAAGCCTAGCCCATTCCAAATAAGCATTAGCCCACACTATATAAATACAAGAGCCCATATTTAATTAGTCATACTTTTGATCTCTAAATTAATTCTAGATTAATTATAGATCAATACTAATTAAATAATATGATTTTATATTAATATATTAGGACTTATAATATATTAATAAATCATAACTTATACTATTCTCAAACGATTATCCATAAATTGTTCGGGTGAAGTGCAAACCAAATGGACCATGTCGGGTCGGGTCAAGTACATACCAAATATAGTTATGGACTTAGACACTATATCCAACAGTCTCCCACTTCGATAAGTCTAATAACTATAGTTGCAAGTATGACTTCAGGAACCGATCAGCAATCGTAGCTCTTTAAACTCTGTTGAACTATGAAGCGCCATTTTAGATAAGTGATCATATAATCCTCTGTTCTAGATATCAGCCGGACAAATACATGGAACATGGTCTTGCTTATTGTCCAACATTTGTTTCCCGATTTCCGATTTGTTTGACATAGAACTTAACTGAACAGATCAATTTAGTTCTGACCGGGCCCGGTACATAGGTCAAAACAAAATCATCGAGGGGCCCAGATATCGCTTCTAATCCTAGAAGGAACAGATAAACTTCGACTCATATGTTTGCTCTACTACTTGTTGAATTACACACAAAAGCACAGTTTATAACATCGAGTTACCAATGCGTTTTCGTGCAATCAATGCATAACCAACTCATAGGCAACAAATCATATCTCTAGGTTTGAAGACTTATATGATATTACCGTCTCACGATCACTCGAGATAAATTCCATGAAGTGATACAAGTGAGCGTGGGTTGAATCCAATACTCGGAACTTATGAGCACTCATGAGTGTTGTAGCCCCGCTTTGTCTAACATCTTAGACCTCTACAAGCCAACCCATGACAGTATTGATTCATATCTACTTCCAACATATGACCGACTGTGGAGAGTTTGAATAATATGATATAAACCATAACATAATTATTCTGGAAGTCAAAACATGCAAAAAGAAATAATAGTAAACGATTGACAAGAGATAGCAACACTTTACTCATAAATAACACCTTTTATTTATCATCAAATGTCAATTACATTTTACAAATTTCAAGATTATATAACTACTAAAACTAATATCATCCTTCAGCCCTATGCTCCGAGCATGCTGGAGATGCTTAGCCCGAGTCAGTCCCTTCGTGAGGGGATCTGCTAGGTTCTCATCCGATGATACCCTCTTTGCCACGAGGATTCCTTCTTCTATTCGATGTCTAATGAAGTGATATTTTCTGTCATTGTGTCTGGATCTCCCATGATCTCTTGGTTCATTGGCTAAGGCAACCGCACTATTGCTGTCACAGAAAATCTCCATTGGCTCCTTTATAGCTGGTACAACTCCAAGGTCTCCGATGAAGTTCTTTAGCCATATAGCCTCCTTTGCTGCCTCGCTTGCTGCTATATACTCTAATTCACAAGTGGAATCAGCCACTGTCTCCTGCTTGGAATTTTTCCAAGTAATTGCCCCTCCGTTTAGAGTAAAGACCCAGCCCGACTGAGAGCGGAAATTATCCCTGTCAGTCTGAAAGCTAGCATCACTGTACCCTACAACTCTCAAGTCCTCACTGCCACCGAGGGTAAGGACCCAGTCTTTAGTCCTCCGTAGGTACTTGAGGATATTCTTTACCGCAGTCCAGTGTGCCTTGCCAGGGTTCCCCTGATACCTGCTAACCATGCTCAAAGGAAAGGCTACATCAGGTCGAGTACACGTCATAGCATACATGATCGATCCTACAGCTGAAGCATAAGGTATTCGACTCATTTATGCTATCTCAGCCTCAGTACTAGGGCTTTGTGTCTTACTCAATCTGGCGTTACTCTGGATGGGTAACTCTCCTTTCTTGGAGTTATGCATGTTGAACCTTTTCAACACTTTGTCCACATAGGTGCTTTGACTAAGTCCAATTAGTCTTTTACTCCTGTTTCTCAAAATCCTTATCCCTAGGATATAGGCAGCTTCTCCAAGGTCCTTCATAGCGAAACACTTCCCAAGCCAGGACTTTACTTCCTGCAGGGTTGGGATGTCATTTCCTATGAGTAGTATGTCATCCACATACAGTACCAAAAAGCTGACTATACTCCCACTAGCCTTGATATAGACATAAGATTCATCTTCACTCCTTGAAAAGCCAAATTCTTTGATTTTCTCATCAAAGCAAAGATTCCACCTGCGAGGTGCCTGTTTTAATCCATAAATGGATTTCTCGAGCTTACACACTCTACTGGGGTACTGTGTACTGACAAAACCCTCTGGTTGAACCATGTAAACATCTTCAGCCAACTTTCCATTAAGGAAAGCGGTTTTGACATCCATTTGCCATATTTCATAATCATGAAATGCAGCAATGGCTAACAGAACCCTAATAGACTTAATCTTGGCCACTGGTGAAAAGGTCTCATCATAATCAACTCCCGGAGTTTGAGAATAACCCTTTACAACCAGTCGTGCCTTATAAGTGTGTACATTACCATCCATGTCGGTCTTCTTCTTGAAGATCCATTTGCACCCAACTATCTTACGATCAGGTACATTGTCAACCAAGTTCCAAACTTGATTGTCATACATGGACTGTATCTCGCTATCCATAGCCTCTTTCCATTTAGCAGCCTCAGGGCCTGCCATGGCTTCCGTGTAGCTGTTAGGCTCATCCAGATTTACCAGTGTGTTATCACTGATAAGTGTCTCACCTTCTACAGTAATATGAAAACCATAATAATGCTCAGGTGCATTCCTAACTCTGGTGGAACGCCTTAGAGGTATAGATTCTTCATTCGGCTCAACAGGAGTTTTCTCCTCAGGTTGAGGGCGAGGGTTTGAGATTCCTTCACCACTTGACTCTTGAATTTCCTCAAGGTCAATTTGCCTCCCACTGTCTCCTTGGCTCATGAATTCTCTCTCTCTCGAAAGAATCCTCTTCTTGTTACAAAGACCACATTATCACTGGGTCTGTAGAAGATGTAAACAAAGGATTTATGTGGGTAGCCGATGAAAATACACCTTTTGCTTCGGGGTTCGAGCTTATCGTGAGTCTCGCGTCTCACGAAAGCCTCGCAACCCCAAATCTTGATGTGGTCTAGATTGGGAACTTTTCCAGTCCACACCTCGTGAGGTGTTTTGGCAACCTTCTTTGTAGGGACTAGATTAAGGATATGGGCGGCAGTCTCTAAGGCATACCCCCAAAATGAGATTGGTAGCGAAGCTCGACTCATCATGGAACGAACCATGTCCAACAAGGTCCGATTGCGCCTCTCAGCTACACCATTCAACTGTGGTGTCCTAGGAGGTGTCAATTGTGAGACAATCCCACATTCCTTAAGATAGTCAAGGAACTCAGTACTAAGATACTCACCACCACGATCGGATCGAAGCATCTTAATGTTCCTGCCCAACTGATTCTCCACTTCTTGCTTAAACTCTTTGAATTTCTCAAAGGTTTCTGACTTATGCTTGATTAGGTAGACATATCCATATCTACTAAAATCATCAGTAAAAGTCACATAGAACCGATTAGCATCTCTTGTGGCGGTTCTGAAGGGTCCACACACATCCGTGTGTATGAGGTCCAACAAACCTTCACCCCTAGCACAAGTTCCAGTAAAAGGTGACTTTGTCATTTTACCAAGCAAACAAGATTCACAACTATCATCTGACTTTAGGTCAAATGACTCCAAGACTCCATCCTTTTGGAGTTGGCCTATGCGTTTCTTGCTTACATGTCCAAGACGACAATGCCATAAGGATGCTTTATCTAAGCTAGTGGAAGAGTTAATACACAATACATTATTTCCTAGATTATCTACAACAGATACAGTTTCATACATGTCATCACAAGGTAATGCTTTAAAATAAAGAACATTATTAAAGAAAGCATCAATACTACCATTATTATTATCAAAATAAAAGGTAAAACCTTGTTTATACAATGCATGAAAGGAAATAACATTTCTTGCCATTTCTGGCGAATAATAACATTTATTCAAATCTAATGTAAACCCACTATTTAGCACTAAGGAATAAACTCTTATCTTGGTGACAGGTGAAGCTTTCCTCTTTCCCATGATCAAGTTTATCTTTCCCTGCTCCACATTCTCACTTCTTTTTAGTCCCTGCAAATCACAACATATGTGAATACCACAACCTGTATCAAGGACCCAAGACTTAGAATGAGGTGAGTTATTAGACAATATAGTGTATATACCTGCATGGTTGGGTTTTATTTTCCCATCCTTCAAATCTTGCTGGTACTTTGGGCAGTTTCGCTTCCAGTGCGACTTTTCATGGCAATAGAAGCATTCAGCCTCATTAGGGTTAGCAGAAGGAGTGACAAAACCTTTCTTGGTTTTGCTTGAAGAGGAGCCTTCAAGGGTCTTACCCTTGGTACCCTTAGAAGGGTTCTTTCTCTTCTTCCCTTTGCCATGCCCGATTGCCAAGACATTGGCCGCAGTTGGAGTAGGAGTAGGAGTAGTAACAACCGACTTACCCTTTAGACCACTTTCGGCGGTCTTCAAGAGTCCTTGAAGTTTGCTGAGGGTGACTTCTTCCTTGTTCATGTGATATGTCATGCGGAATTGATCATAACACGATGGCAAGGAGTGCAAAATGATGTCTATTGCTAACTCCTCAGGGAAGTTCACATTCAGCTTCAGTAAACGGTCCACATACCTTTGCATTTTCTGCATGTGGCCCGTGATGAGTTCACCATCCTTCATTCGGGTTGTTATCATGGGGGAGATTATTTCATATCGCTCTTGACGAGCACTTTGATGGTAGCGGTCCATCAAGTCCTGGTGCATCTCAAAAGGATAATAGTCCTCATAGGACTTTTGGAGCTCGGCTGTCATGGTGGCCATCATGATGCATGCCACTTTTGTAGCATCTCTTTCATGTACCTCATATTCAGCAAGCTCTTCAGGAGTAGCAGTTGGCTCGGGTACCTTCAGCTCCTTGTCGAGAACATATTCTTTGTTCTCATACCGAGTGACCATCATGATGTTTCTGATCCAATCTGTAAAGTTGGACCCATCAAAGATGACTCTCCCACAAAGATTCATGAGAGAGAAGGAGCTAGTAGGGTTTGAGCCAGAAGCATTGTTATTGGAAGACATCTGAAAAGAAGAGGGAATAGATTAGATTAGATATAGAGATAGTCCTTAACAAAACACCCAAATGTAATATTAAGGCTAGGACCCAACACAATATTTTATAACTTAGAAGAGGGATGTCGTAATCTAAGCTATAAGATATTTGAAGGTAGGTGAATGACGATTCACCAATTTCCACCATGAAAAACGAAATATTTAATTAGGTTTTAATTGGTTTAGAAACTCCTAAATTCTTTGAGATTCATTGAACTTTCTTCAATGGCATGTTTCAATCTCGAGTGTGCCCTTCAAGTTTTGTGACTGGGATGCCGAGGATCACAAAACAAGGTGTGAAGTAACCATGCAAATTACTTGGTACCCTTAATGTATTACCCCTCAATCGATGTGCCGGTTAACCACACACGCTCCATCGATACTATGATAAACATTAAGTCACCATTTACCTACCTTGTTAAGCTCAAGTTAGTGTGCCGGTTAACCACACACGCTCCACTAACGACTTAAACAAAGTGTAAAGTGTAATTTCATGGATTAGTACCTTATTCACATTTTCCTAAAATAACTAAGATTGAGAATTCAATAAAGTTTAGTTACTTTAGTATTATCATTATACTTTTAATGAGAATTTATAAGTCTTTGTCCTACCCGTTCGGCTAACGACCGTCCACCGATCAAGGAAGCGGTGGGTGAGAGTGGACACCCATTAAGTTGTCATTTTATAGGCAACAACCTTATACCCCCCTTATAGACCGGCTTCGTGAATGAGGCGTACTAGCGGTAAGACGACTTGATCTTATACATATATAAATATTATTAAACTTATAATATTATAAAGTATAAGAGTTGAATTTTAACTTTTAAAATTCTAGGGGTTGGAACTAAAGTTTTTAATATGACTTTACATGTTCCAAAACTTGAGGGCAAGTTTTGTAAACTTTCAAAACTTTTCATTTCTCATAACTTATGAGTTAATGGTTATTAAAAATGAAGACTCTTCATTTTTTGTAACCTATGTGTTCTTTTAATGGTTATTTATAAATGTGACTTTTGGTTATCCATAACTTAAGAACTAGTTATAGACTCCATTAAAACACATAAAGATCAAGAATTAATCTAATCAATTATTAGCACATAATTTCTATGATCTTCTAAACTCATATGTTTATGAATGTTCATATCAAAAATTTCAAAAATCGTAAGTACATATACAAAACTTGAAATTTTGATACGAGCTTTTGAACAAAACTTCGATTTTCAAGTTTTTTTTTTTTTTTTTTTTTTTGCATCAAGTATCAAATAAACAAACCAGGCTCTGATACCACTGATGGGTTTTTGAGTATTCTAACACTCCTATGGTGTACATGCAACCCTAGAAACCTTGGATCTATGTTTGACTATGATACATGCAAATAATTATTTTTCCAAGGTTCTTATCCTATCTAGCATGGCATGGGGAATTTGAATCAAATAAAGCTAATAGAATTACTTACCTTGTAGTTGTAGTTGATTGCTTGGAGTTTTAGAGCCTAGCACCAATAGTGTGGATGCCTCAAATGGAAATCACAAATCACCACAAACTTGGAACTTTGAGAGAATAGTAATCACCTTCTTGAAATCGGCCCTCTTACTTTACTCACCACAACTCGTGTGATTTCAAGAACCAAAGCCTCCTTTATATAGTGTGGTGGATTAAGGTTACATTCATGTAAACCCTAATACCCATGTCTTTTCATTTCCATAAGATCCATGGGTTAAAGCTCCATGGAGTATCCATGGACTTTCCATGCAAGCCTAGCCCATTCCAAATAAGCATTAGCCCACACTATATAAATACAAGAGCCCATATTTAATTAGTCATACTTTTGATCTCTAAATTAATTCTAGATTAATTATAGATCAATACTAATTAAATAATATGATTTTATATTAATATATTAGGACTTATAATATATTAATAAATCATAACTTATACTATTCTCAAACGATTATCCATAAATTGTTCGGGTGAAGTGCACCCAAATGGACCATGTCGGGTCGGGTCAAGTACATACCAAATATAGTTATGGACTTAGACACTATATCCAACAGTCTCCCACTTGGATAAGTCTAATAACTATAATTGCAAGTATGACTTCAGGAACCGATCAGCAATCGTAGCTCTTTAAACTATGTTGAACTATGAAGCGCCATTTTAGATAAGTGATCATATAATCCTCTGTTCTAAATATCAGCCGGACAAATACATGGAACATGGTCTTGCTTATTGTCCATCATTTGTTTCCCGATTTCTGATTTGTTTGACATAGAACTTAACTGAACACATCAATTTAGTTCTGACCGGGCCCGGTACATAGGTCAAAACAAAATCATCGAGGGGCCCAGATATCGCTTCTAATCCTAGAAGGAACAGATAAACTTCGACTCATATGTTTGCTCTACTACTTGTTGAATTACACACAAAAGCACGGTTTATAACATCGAGTTACCAATGCGTTTTCGTGCAATCAATGCATAACCAACTCATAGGCAACAAATCATATCTCTAGGTTTGAAGACTTATATGATATTACCGTCTCACGATCACTCGAGATAAATTCCATGAAGTGATACAAGTGAGCGTGGGTTGAATCCAATACTCGGAACTTATGAGCACTCATGAGTGTTGTAGCCCCGCTTTGTCTAACATCTTAGACCTCTACAAGCCAACCCATGACAGTCTTGATTCATATCTACTTCCAACATATGACCGACTGTGGAGAGTTTGAATAATATGATATAAACCATAACATAATTATTCTGGAAGTCAAAACATGCAAAAAGAAATAATAGTAAACGATTGACAAGAGATAGCAACACTTTACTCATAAATAACAGCTTTTATTTATCATCAAATGTCAATTACATTTTACAAATTTCAAGATTATATAACTACTAAAACTAATATCATCCTTCAGCCCTATGCTCCGAGCATGCTGGAGATGCTTAGCCCGAGTCAGTCCCTTCGTGAGGGGATCTGCTAGGTTCTCATCCGATGATACCCTCTTTGCCACGAGGATTCCTTCTTCTATTCGATGTCTAATGAAGTGATATTTTCTGTCATTGTGTCTGGATCTCCCATGATCTCTTGGTTCATTGGCTAAGGCAACCGCACTATTGCTGTCACAGAAAATCTCCATTGGCTCCTTTATAGCTGGTACAACTCCAAGGTCTCCGATGAAGTTCTTTAGCCATATAGTCTCCTTTGCTGCCTCGGTTGCTGCTATATACTCTAATTCACAAGTGGAATCAGCCACTGTCTCCTGCTTGGAATTTTTCCAAGTAATTGCCCCTCCGTTTAGAGTAAAGACCCAGCCCGACTGAGAGCGGAAATTATCCCTGTCAGTCTGAAAGCTAGCATCACTGTACCCTACAACTCTCAAGTCCTCACTGCCACCGAGGGTAAGGACCCAATCTTTAGTCCTCCGTAGGTACTTGAGGATATTCTTTACCGCAGTCCAGTGTGCCTTGCCAGGGTTCCCCTGATACCTGCTAACCATGATCAAAGGAAAGGCTACATCAGGTCGAGTACACGTCATAGCATACATGATCGATCCTACAGCTGAAGCATAAGGTATTCGACTCATTTCTGCTATCTCAGCCTCAGTACTAGGGCTTTATGTCTTACTCAATCTGGCGTTACTCTGGATGGGTAACTCTCCTTTCTTGGAGTTATGCATGTTGAACCTTTTCAACACTTTGTCCACATAGGTGCTTTGACTAAGTCCAATTAGTCTTTTACTCCTATTTCTCAAAATCCTTATCCCTAGGATATAGGCAGCTTCTCCAAGGTCCTTCATAGCGAAACACTTCCCAAGCCAGGACTTTACTTCCTGCAGGGTTGGGATGTCATTTCCTATGAGTAGTATGTCATCCACATACAGTACCAAAAAGCTGACTATACTCCCACTAGCCTTGATATAGACATAAGATTCATCTTCACTCCTTGAAAAGCCAAATAATTTGATTTTCTCATCAAAGCAAAGATTCCACCTGCGAGGTGCCTGTTTTAATCCATAAATGGATTTCTCGAGCTTACACACTCTACTGGGGTACTGTGTACTGACAAAACCCTCTGGTTGAACCATGTAAACATCTTCAGCCAACTTTCCATTAAGGAAAGCGGTTTTGACATCCATTTGCCATATTTCATAATCATGAAATGCAGCAATGGCTAACAGAACCCTAATAGACTTAATCTTGGCCACTGGTGAAAAGGTCTCATCATAATCAACTCCCGGAGTTTGAGAATAACCCTTTACAACCAGTCGTGCCTTATAAGTGTGTACATTACCATCCATGTCGGTCTTCTTCTTGAAGATCCATTTGCACCCAACTATCTTACGATCAGGTACATTGTCAACCAAGTTCCAAACTTGATTGTCATACATGGACTGTATCTCGCTATCCATAGCCTCTTTCCATTTAGCAGCCTCAGGGCCTGCCATGGCTTCCGCGTAGCTGTTAGGCTCATCCAGATTTACCAGTGTGTTATCACTGATAAGTGTCTCACCTTCTGCAGTAATATGAAAACCATAATAATGCTCAGGTGCATTCCTAACTCTGGTGGAACGCCTCAGAGGTATAGATTCTTCATTCGGCTCAACAGGAGTTTTCTCCTCAGGTTGAGGGCTAGGGTTTGAGGTTCCTTCACCACTTGACTCTTGAATTTCCTCAAGGTCAATTTGCCTCCCATTGTCTCCTTGGCTCATGAATTATCTCTCTCTCGAAAGAATCCTCTTCTTGCTACAAAGACCACATTATCACTGGGTCTGTAGAAGATGTAAACAAAGGATTTCTGTGGGTAGCCGATGAAAATACACCTTTCGCTTCGGGGTTCGAGCTTATCGTGAGTCTCGCGTCTCACGAAAGCCTCGCAACCCCAAATCTTGATGTGGTCTAGATTGGGAACTTTTCCAGTCCACACCTCGTGAGGTGTTTTGGCAACCTTCTTTGTAGGGACTAGATTAAGGATATGGGCGGCAGTCTCTAAGGCATACCCCCAAAATGAGATTGGTAGCGAAGCTCGACTCATCATGGAACGAACCATGTCCAACAAGGTCCGATTGCGCCTCTCAGCTACACCATTCAACTGTGGTGTCCTAGGAGGTGTCAATTGTGAGACAATCCCACATTCCTTAAGATAGTCAAGGAACTCAGTACTAAGATACTCACCACCACGATCAGATCGAAGCATCTTAATGTTCCTGCCCAACTGATTCTCCACTTCTTGCTTAAACTCTTTGAATTTCTCAAAGGTTTCTGACTTATGCTTGATTAGGTAGACATATCCATATCTACTAAAATCATCAGTAAAAGTCACATAGAACCGATTAGCATCTCTTGTGGCGGTTCTGAAGGGTCCACACACATCCGTGTGTATGAGGTCCAACAAACCTTCACCCCTAGCACAAGTTCCAGTAAAAGGTGACTTTGTCATTTTACCAAGCAAACAAGATTCACAACTATCATCTGACTTTAGGTCAAATGACTCCAAGACTCCATCCTTTTGGAGTTGGCCTATGCGTTTCTTGCTTACATGTCCAAGACGACAATGCCATAAGGATGCTTTATCTAAGCTAGTGGAAGAGTTAATACACAATACATTATTTCCTAGATTATCTACAACAGATACAGTTTCATACACGTCATCACAAGGTAATGCTTTAAAATAAAGAACATTATTAAAGAAAGCATCAATACTACCATTATTATTATCAAAATAAAAGGTAAAACCTTGTTTATACAATGCATGAAAGGAAATAACATTTCTTGCCATTTCTGGCGAATAATAACATTTATTCAAATCTAATGTAAACCCACTATTTAGCACTAAGGAATAAACTCTTATCTTGGTGACAGGTGAAGCTTTCCTCTTTCCCATGATCAAGTTTATCTTTCCCTGCTCCACATTCTCACTTCTTTTTAGTCCCTGCAAATCACAACATATGTGAATACCACAACCTGTATCAAGGACCCAAGACTTAGAATGAGGTGAGTTATTAGACAATATAGTGTATATACCTGCATGGTTGGGTTTTATTTTCCCATCCTTCAAATCTTGCTGGTACTTTGGGCAGTTTCGCTTCCAGTGTGACTTTTCATGGCAATAGAAGCATTCAGCCTCATTAGGGTTAGCAGAAGGAGTGACAAAACCTTTCTTGGTTTTGCTTGAAGAGGAGCCTTCAAGGGTCTTACCCTTGGTACCCTTAGAAGGGTTCTTTCTCTTCTTCCCTTTGCCATGCCCGATTGCCAAGACATTGGCCGCAGTTGGAGTAGGAGTAGGAGTAGTAACAACCGACTTACCCTTTAGACCACTTTCGGCGGTCTTCAAGAGTCCTTGAAGTTTGCTGAGGGTGACTTCTTCCTTGTTCATGTGATATGTCATGCGGAATTGATCATAACACGATGGCAAGGAGTGCAAAATGATGTCTATTGCTAACTCCTCAGGGAAGTTCACATTCAGCTTCAGTAAACGGTCCACATACCTTTGCATTTTCTGCATGTGGCCCGTGATGAGTTCACCATCCTTCATTCGGGTTGTTATCATGGGGGAGATTATTTCATATCGCTCTTGACGAGCACTTTGATGGTAGCGGTCCATCAAGTCCTGGTGCATCTCAAAAGGATAATAGTCCTCATAGGACTTTTGGAGCTCGGCTGTCATGGTGGCCATCATGATGCATGCCACTTTTGTAGCATCTCTTTCATGTACCTCATATTCAGCAAGCTCTTCAGGAGTAGCAGTTGGCTCGGGTACCTTCAGCTCCTTGTCGAGAACATATTCTTTGTTCTCATACCGAGTGACCATCATGATGTTTCTGATCCAATCTGTAAAGTTGGACCCATAAAAGATGACTCTCCCACAAAGATTCATGAGAGAGAAAGAGCTAGTAGGGTTTGAGCCAGAAGCATTGTTATTGGAAGACATCTGAAAAGAAGAGGGAATAGATTAGATTAGATATAGAGATAGTCCTTAACAAAACACCCAAATGTAATATTAAGGCTAGGACCCAAAAAGGGCTCTAAACCCATAAATGAAGAGATCTAACTAAAGGAGAGTCAAGGTAGCAACTTGTTACCTTCAAAACAGTGCCAAAACAGAGAAGAATTCGGATCTACAACAGCCCCTTGCTTTAAACTTCTTGAACTCCAAGCCCCTTTACTACAAAGATCTTCTTTCAAGATAAGAAGCACACAAAAATAGAGGGAAAACACAATTAGGGTTTCTGAATTCGAGGGAGGCAGTAAGAGAGGTTAGGGGGAATAAGTGATCCTTAAATAGGGTGCAAAACCCCGGAAATTAGGGTTTCATCCTCCAGCTCCTACTCGTCGAGCCCCTTCTTGGACTCGGCGAGTAGGTCACTAAAAACACGCGGACCAACCCGCTGCTACTCGACGAGTATGGCAACCAACTCGTCGAGTAGACCTTGAAATCAAGAAAATTCTTATATAAAATCGATACCTGAGAATCGGGGCGTTACAATTCTCCCCCACTTGAACTAGACTTCGTCCTTGAAGTCTTCCGCGACGAACAACTCCGGATAGTGCTCCCGCATCTCTGCCTCTGGCTCCCACATCCATTCGGACCCCCTCCGATGTTCCCATTGTACCTTCACCAAAGTTATCTCTTTGTTCCGTAGAATCTTCACCTTCCTTTCTAATATGGCTACGGGCCTCTCAACATAGTTCAGACGCTCATCGACCTGAATGTCATCCAATGATACCACCGCCTCCTGGTCCATAACGCACTTTCGCAATTGCGAAACGTGGAAGGTGCTGTGAATCCGACTAAGCTCCTCCGGAAGCTCTAACCTATATGCAACCTTGCCAATCCTGGCAATGATCCTGAACGGCCCAATATATCGGGGACCCAATTTTCCCCTCTTCCTGAAGCAGATCACACGCTTCCAGGGCGAGACCTTCAGGAGTACCATATCACCAACCTGAAACTCTAACTCGGATCGGCGCCGGTCGGCGTAACTCTTCTGCCGACTCTGAGCGGTCTGCAGCCGCTGCCTAATCTGCTGAATCTTCTCGGTAGTCTGCAAGACTACCTCCATCCAACCCATCACCCTGTGTCCGACCTCACCCCAACAAACCAGAGTGCGACATCTCCGCCCGTACAACAGCTCGAAGGGTGGGGCGCCAATGCTGGAATGATAGTTGTTGTTGTAGGCGAACTCTGCAAGGGGTAGGTGGGAATCCTAGCTCCCAACGAAGTCAATGACACACGCCCTCAGCATATCCTCGAGGGTCTGAATGGTCCGCTCGCTCTGGCCGTCGGTCTGCGGATGAAATGTTGTGCTAAAGTGTAATCGCGTGCCTAGTTCCTCGTGGAACTTCTGCCAGAAACGGGAGGTAAATCTAACATCTCGGTCGGAGACAATGGAGACCGGAACCCCATGGCGAGACACGATCTCGCGGACGTACATGCCGGCCAACCTCTCGGCCGACGAACTCTCCCAAATCGCCAAGAAATGGGCACTCTTGGTCAATCGATCTACGATGACCCATATAGCATCAAATCCCTTCGTCGTCCTCGGCAACTTGGTAATGAAGTCCATCGTGATCTGTTCCCATTTCCACATAGGAATCTCCAGGGGCTGCAGCTTGCTATGCGGCCTCTGATTCTCGGCCTTGACCATCCTACAGGTCAAGCACCTCTCGACGTACCAAGTGATTTCTCGCTTCATGCACGGCCACTAGTATCTCAAACTCAAATCCCTGTACATCTTGGTGGCCCCCGGGTGAATAGAGAAGTGAGACTTATGAGCCTCCTCCATGACTGTCTGTCTGACCCCACCAGACATCGGAACCCATACCTGACTGCACCGGGTCAATAATCCTCGGCTATCCTGCACAAACCGGGTGTTCTCACCCTTGATCCTTTCCAACTTCCAGTTCTCCGGTCGCATGCCCTCAACCTGGGCATCTCTGATCAAACTCACAAGCGGAGAATCCACCGCTATCCTCATACATACCGCTGGAATGGAAGACCCAGCTGACTTGCGGCTCAAAGCGTCCGCAACCACATTCGCTTTACCGGGGTGGTAAAGGATCTCGCAGTCGTAGTCTTTGACTACATCCAGCCACCTGCGCTGCATCATGTTTAGGTTTGGCTGATCCATGATGTGTCTCAAACTCTTGTGATCCGTATATATGGTACAATGAACCCCATATAAGTAATGTCTCCATATCTTGAGAGCGAACACCACCACTCCCAGCTCCAGATCATGAGTAGGATATCTCGTCTCATGCGGCTTCAGCTGCCGCGACGTGTAGGCTATCACCCGACCTCTCTGCATAAGGACCGCCCCCAAACCTATGATGGATGCATCACAGAATACCACAAAATCCTCAACTCCCTCAGGGAGTGTCAAGACTGGAGCCTCGCATAAGCGCTGATGGAGGGTCTCAAACGCCCTCTGCTGCTCAGGGCCCCACCGGAAATCCACCCCTTTCCTCGTCAGACGAATGAGGGGTACCATAATCTTGGAGAAATCTCGAATAAATCTCCAGTAATACCCGGCTAAACCCAGAAAACTCCTGATATCCGAGGGAGATCTCGGCACCTCCCACTGCATGACTGCCTCGATCTTGGCCGGGTCGACCAAAATCCCCTCCTGATTAACGAGATGTCCTAGGAACTGGACCTCTCGTAACCAAAACTCGCACTTCGAGAACTTAGGATACAGCCGTTCTCGTCTCAGAACTTCCAACAACTCCCAGAGCTGCTCCTCATGCTGCTCACGGGTCTTGGAATACACCAAGATATCATCTATGAACACAATGACCGAGCAATCAAGCATCGGTCTGCAGACCCGATTCATCAGGTCCATGAATACTGCTGGCGCGTTGGTGAGCCCAAATGGCATCACCACGAACTCGTAATGACCATAACGAGTTCGAAACGCGGTCTTCTCCACGTCCTCCTCTCTGACCCGGACCTGATGATACCCCGACCTCAAATCTATCTTGGAGAACCAAGATGCACCCTGCAACTGATCGAAAAGATCATCTATCCTCCGGAGTGGATAACGGTTCTTCACCATCAACTTGTTCAACTCCCTATAATCAATGCACATCCGGTGCGAACCGTCCTTTTTTCTGACGAAAAGGATCGGTGCTCCCCATGGAGAACTGCTAGGTGGAATGAACTGCTTGCCCAGCAGTTCCTGCAGCTGCGAAGACAGCTCCTGCTTCTCGGGTGGCACCAATCGGTATGGCGCCTTGGCGATAGGAGCCGCACCTGGTACCAAGTCGATCTGGAACTCGACCTGCCTCTCCAGAGGTATCCCTGGCAACTCCTCCGGGAACACGTTGGCAAACTCCCTAACCACTAGAACCTCTGAAACTGAAATCTGATCCCTGACCCGTGTATCCACCACATACGCTAGATAACCCGCACACCCGTGCTGAATAGACTGCCGAGCCTTGGCGGCTGAACAAAACCCTGATCCGACTCTGGTGTCCTCACCATATACAACCAGTTCTCCCCTACTTGGGGTTCGAACTACCACTCGCTGGCCCTCACAGTCAATCATAACACCGAACCGACTGAGCTAATCCATATATACAATCACACACACCTCCCCCATGGGCATCGGAATCAAATCTATCGGAAAGGACACCCGGAAAATCTCCAACTCACACCCTCGATAAACCGAAGAAGCAGAAACCCCGTGTTCGTTGGCGATAGAGACTCGCAACGGATACTCTAACTCGCCCACTGGCACACTGAACTCCCTACTAAATGACTGAGATACGAAGGACCGACTCGCCCCCGAGTCAAATAAAACCAAGGCAGCCAAAGAGTTCACTAAAAACGTACCTAATCACAGGTATAATAGATAAGCATAATACAATTATAATAAATGAAATAAAGGAGATAAACATACCAGCAACCACATCTGGTGCTGCCCTGGCCTCCTCTGCGGTCAACTGGAAAGCACGCCCCTGAGCCTTCGGAGGCTCTGTCTTGACTGGCCTCCCATCCGGTATCCTCAATGTAGTCGGCGCTGGAGCCTGCGCCAGCCTGGCTGCGAGTTGTGGACAGTTGGTCTTCACGTGACCAACCTGATGACAGTGATAGCATAACCTCATATCCGATGCAGGGGCTGTCTGGCGACAATTCCTAGCATAGTGTCCCTCCTTGCCACACTTGTGGCACCCACTATCCATCCGACAAACTCCGGGATGACTCTTGCCGCACTTTCCAAAAGTGCGGCTCTGCTGGCCCCTGATCCTAGCATCAGCGGTCTTAGACCGCTTAGGCGCCAGCTGCGACTGCGTCGGGGCCTGCCGCTGCTCCCTCATCTGCAACTTAATCTCCAACTCACGCCGCCTAGCGACCTCCTGCAACTCCAAAAGAGTATCACATCGCTGGGTAGACACAAACTGACGGATGTCAGTCTTGAGCATGCTCAGATAACGGGTCATCTGAGCCTGCTCAGAAGCAAACTCCAGGCAAAACATCGCCCTCTCTGTGAACATGTGGGTGATCTCCGTCACCGACTCCCCCTCCTGTCTCAAACTCAAAAACTCCTGCGACAGCCGTTCCCGCTCGACCCGTGGAATGTATCGGGCGCGTAACATATCCCTGAACTGCTCCCAAGTAACAGCAGCTCTCTAATCATCAGTGTACGACCCAGTTACCAATCCCCACCAGTCCTTGGCCCCGGACCTTAGCAGGTTCAGAGCACACCTGACCTTTTGGTCAGTAGGACACAAGCAGGTAAAGAAACGCCCCTCCATATCTGAAATCCACCTCATCGCCTTGATGGGGGTCCTGTGTCCCACCAAAAGTAGGGGCTGCGTGTTATCGAAGTCCCTGTACTGGAAGCCCCGAGTGGCTCCTCCTCCTCCCCATGTCGTTGTTACAGCTGATGCAGCTGCAGCGGCAGCCGTCTCCGCAAGGGCTGCGTATGGCTCGTCGAAGTACTCGACCATGGCGGTCTTAATAGACCCGAACATCTCCAGCAGTTGTGCCCGGAACGCAGCAGCAACCTCATCATGCAGGATCTCCCGAATCCTGGCATCCAACTCCTCAGTACCCATCTGCACCAAGGGCTCAGGTGCTGTCGGCCCCTCCTGGTCTCCGTCTCCTGATCATGATCTTGAACCGGATCCAGTCACAAAGCGTCTCGTCATCACCATTCTGAAACATACCACAAGATATTAGATAATCCACATAAATAACTGGAAACCAACTCCCGACTAAACCCTAGGGGTTGTGTCTTCCTTGATACGTGTATGGGTCCTGTGCTTTCAGTAGTGCGGGCCCATACTATCTTCCACACCTACCCATATTTGTCTCAAGTATCACCACAACGCCCTAACAATATACATAAGCATAGCGAGCGCTCAATCCTCACTCCTAGAGAAAGGCTAACTGAATCACGACTGACCTACCGGCCTATCACAACCCACCCATTCATGAAACTTCCACCAATCCTGCAGCACTAGTGTATGCTAGCCATACACAACGCCCTAACAATATACATAAGCATAGCGAGCGCTCAATCCTCACTCCTAGAGAAAGGCTAACTGAATCACGACTGACCTACCGGCCTATCACAACCCACCTATTCATGAAACTTCCACCAATCCTGCAGCACTAGTGTATGCTAGCCATACATAACGCTGGACCCCATAGACTTTCGAATATCCGATCCTACCCTAAGCCCTAATCAGTAAGAACAGAACATAAGGCCAAATCAAACATTCTCAAGCTATAATATCTTAATTATGTATAACCGTGATGCATACACTAAGCAACTACAGTAATGATGTCAATCTCATATAAAGGAAACCCTAGGCTAGCAATCATCATGAAATCAGGCAATTATATCATGCAATTCCTAAAGATCCCTAGCCTAGCACTAGCATGCTGTTCTAACATATCACATAATCAAATACTGTATGGTATTTTTGTTGGATAAGATGTCTAAGTCCATAACTTATTTGGTATATACTTGACCCGACCCGGCATGGTCCATTTAGGTTGCACTTCACCCAAACTAGTTATGGATAATTTTATGAGAGTTGTATACTTACGATTTATTAATATATTATAAGTTATAATATATTAATATAAAGTCATGTTACTTAATTAGTTTTAATCTTGAATTAATTATGAATTAATTTAGTGATTAAAAGGAAGACTAACTAAATCATGGGCTATTATATTTATATAGTATGGGCTAACACTCATTTGGGAATGGGCTAAGCTTATATGGAAGTCCATGGATGATCCATGGAGCTTTTACCCATGGATCCTTGGAAGAGGAAAAGACATGGGTTATTAGGGTTTCACCCTAACCATGTACACTATATAAACAAGCTTATGTTGCATGAAAAAACACTAATGTGTGTGTAAGTGTGGTGGCCAAAATCAAGAGTTAGTATACTCTCTCATACATTTTCCAAGTTTGTGGTGATTTGTGATTTCCATTTGAGGCATTCACATTATTGGTGCTTGGCTCTCAAACTCCAAGGAATCAACAATCAACAAAAGGTATGTAATTCATCTAGTTCTTTTATGGTTAAAAGTACCCCATGCCATGCTAGATAGGTTATAAACCTTGGAAAATAATATTTTGCATGTATCTTAGACAAACATAGATCCAAGGTTTAATAGGGTTGCATGTACACTGAGGAAGTGTTAGAATGCTCAAAACCCAACAGTGGTATCAGAGCCAGGTTTGTTTGTTTGATACTTGATGCAAAATAGTGATAAAAGGTCGATTTTTTGTTGTCTGGCTGATGAACTCGCCGAGTCCATGGGGGGACTCGCCGAGTTCATGTGTAAACTCATCCTACTTGCCGAGTAGGTTCGTGCACTCGGCGAGTAGGAGCCTCAGAATGCAGATTTTCGACTTTTGCTGCTGGAAATGGACTAGAAACATTACCCTAAACTGTTTTGGTGTTTTAAAACTTGTTTTAGTTGGTGTAATGGTTGTTCTAATCCATTTACAATAGCTTATATCAAAATTTCATGCTTTGTATGTGTTCATATAATTCTTGAAACTTTGATGATCATGTTCATGTTCTTATGAATTTAGAAGATGATAGGAATTATTTGCTGAATTGTTTAGGATTAATTCTTGATCATTTATGTGTTTTAATGGAGTCCATAATTTGTCCTCAAGTTATGGATATCCAAAGGTCACTTCTTTTAAACACACACTTAAAACACATAAGTTACATGGAAATGAAGAGTCTTCATTTTTATGAACCTTTAATTCATAAGTTATGAAATGAAAAGTTTTGAATAGTTTCAAAACTTGTCCTCAAGTTTTGGAATTTGTAAAGTTACACACACTTTAATATACTTTAATTCCAAACCCTTAGAGTTTTAAAAGTTAAAATTCAACCCTTATACTATTTATAACATTAATGGTTAATTATTATATATATGTATAAGTTCAAAGTCGTCTTACCGCTAGTACGCCTCATTCACGAAGCCAGTCTATAAGGTGGGTATAAGGTTGTTGCCTATAAAATGGCAACTTAATGGGTGTCCACTCTCACCCACCGCTTGCTTGACTGGTGGAGGGTCGTTAGCCGAACGGGTAGGACAAGGACTTATAAATTCTCATTAAAAGTATGATGAATATTATAAAGTAACTAAACCTTTTATAAATTCCCAATCTTAGTTACTTTAGGAAAATGTGAATATGGTGCTAACCCATGAAATTCACACTTTGTACCTTACCAAGTCGTTGGTGGAGCGTGTGTGGTTAACTGGCACACTAACTTGGACTAGTAAGGATCACGAAGGGTGACTTAATGTTTATCATAGATCGGTGGAGCGTGTGTGGTTAACCGGCATATTGATTAGGTGATAATATTAAGGGTACCAAGTGAATTTGCATGGTTATTCACACCTTGTTTTGTGATCCTCGGCATCCCAGTCACAAAACTTGAAGGGCACAATCGAGATTGAAACATGCCATTGAAAAGTTCAATGAATCTCAAAGGAATCTAGGAATTTCAAAACCAATTAAACCTAATAATTCATTTCGTTTTCATGGTGGAAATTGGTGAATCGTCATTCACCTACCTTCAAATATATTATAGCTTAGATTACGGCATCCCTCTTCTAAGTTATAATATATATTGTGTTGGATCCTAGCCTTAATATTACATTTGGGTGTATTATTAAGGATTCGATATATCTAATCTAAACTTGTTTTCTTCTTTTCAGATGTCTTCCAACAACAAAGCTTCGGGCTCTAACCCTACTGGCTCCTTTTCCCTCATGAACCTTTGTGGGAGGGTCATCTTTGATGGTTCCAACTTCATGGATTGGATCCGGAACATCAGGATGGTTACTCGTTACGAGGACAAGGAATATGTCCTCGATAAGGAGCTAAAGGAGCTTGATGAGTCCACTGATACTCCTGAGGAGGTCGCTGAGTATCATGCACATGAAAGAGATGCCACCAAGGTGGCATGCATCATGATGGCCACCATGACAGCTGAACTCCAAAAGTCCTATGAGGACTATTACCCTTTTGAGATGCATCAGGATCTGATGGAAAGGTACCATCAGAGTGCTCGTCAAGAGCGGTATGAAATAATCTCCTCCATGATCACTACCCGTATGAAGGATAGCGAACCAATCACGAGCCACATGCAGAAAATGCAAAGGTATGTGGACCGTCTAATGAAACTGAATGTGAACTTCCCTGAGGAGTTGGCAATTGATATCATTTTGCACTCCTTGCCATCGTGTTATGATCAATTTCGTATGACATACCACATGAACAAGGAGGAAGTCACACTCAGTAAGCTTCAAGGACTTCTGAAGACTGCCGAAAGTGGTCTTAAGAGTAAGTCGGCTGCTACTCCTACTCCTACTACTACCCCTGTTTTGGCTATCGGGCAAGGCAAAGGAAAGAAGAGGAAGCACCCTTCGAAGGGTACCAAGGGAAAGTCCCTTGAAGGCTCCTCATCTGGAACCAAAGGTGGTTCTATCACTCCTTCTGCCATCCCTAAGGATGCTGAATGCTTCTACTGTCAAAATAAGGGGCACTGGAAGCGAAACTGCCCAAAGTACTTGCAGGATGTCAAGGATGGAAAAGTGAAACCATCCCATGCAGGTATTTACACTATATTGTCTAATAACTCACCATATTCTAATTCTTGGTTTCTTGATACAGGTTGTGGTATTCACATCTGTTGTGACTTGCAGGGCCTAAGAAGAAGTGAAGATGTGGAGCACGGAAAGATAAACTTAATCATGGGGAACAAGAAGGTTGCACCTGTTACCAAGATTGGAGTTTATACTTTGTTGCTAGATAGTGGGTTAAAGTTATATTTGAATAAATGTGTGTACTCATCTGAAATGGCGAGAAATATTATTTCCTTTCATGCTTTGTACAAACAAGGTTTTACCTTTTCTTTTGATAATGAAGTTGGTAGTATTAATGCTTTCTTTAATAATGTTCTTTATTTAAAGCATTACCTTGTGATGGTGTGTATGAAGCTGTATCGGTTGTAGATAATTTAGGAAATAATGTATTATGTATTGATTCTTCTACTAGCTTGGATAAAGCACCTTTGTGGCATTGTCGTCTTGGACATGTAAGCAAGAAACGCATAGGCCAGCTCCAAAAGGATGGGGTCTTGGAGTCGTTCGACCTCAAGTCGGATGATAGTTGTGAGTCTTGTCTACTTGGAAAAATGACAAAATCACCCTTCACTGGTACTTGTGCAAGGGGTGAGGGTTTGTTGGACCTTATACATACTGATGTATGTGGACCATTCAAAACCGCCACAAGGGATGCTAATCGCTATTATGTGACTTTTATTGATGATTTTAGTAGATATGGTTATGTCTACTTAATCAAACATAAGTCAGAAACTTTTGAAAGGTTTAAAGAGTTTAAACAGGAAGTAGAAAATCAATTGGGCAGGAACATTAAGATGCTTCGATCCGATCGAGGTGGTGAGTATCTTAGTACTGAGTTCCTCGACTATCTTAAGGAGTGTGGGATTGTCTCACAATTGACACCTCCCAGGACACCACAGCTGAATGGTGTAGCTGAGAGGCGCAATCGAACTTTGTTGGACATGGTTCGCTCTATGATGAGTCGAGCTTCGCTACCAATCTCTTTTTGGGGGTATGCCTTAGAGACTGCCGCCCACATCCTTAATCTAGTTCCTACAAAGAAGGTTGCCAAAACACCTCATGAGATGTGGACTGGGAAAGTTCCCAATTTGGACCACATCAAGATTTGGGGTTGCGAGGCGTTCGTGAGGCGCGAGACTCATGACAAGCTCGAACCTCGAAGTGAAAGGTGTATTTTCATCAGCTACCCACAAAAATACTTTGGTTACCTCTTCTACAGACCCAGTGAGAATGTGGTCTTTGTGGCTAGGAGAGGGGTCTTTCGAGAGAGAGAATTTATAAGCCAAGGAGACAGTGGGAGGCAAATTGACCTTGAAGAAATTCAAGACTCGATTGGTGAAGGAACCTCAGACACTAGCAATCAACTTGAGGAGGAAATTCCTGTTGATCCAGCTGACGAGTCTATACTTCCGAGGCGTTCCACAAGGGTTAGGAACACACCTGAGTTTTATTATGGATTTCATATTACTACGGAAGGTGATACATTTATCAGTGACAGTACACTGGTAAATCTGGATGAACCTAACAGTGTTAAGGAAGCCATGGCAGGCCCAGAGTCTGCTAAATGGAAGGAGGCTATGGACAGCGAGATACAGTCCATGTATGACAATCAAGTTTGGAACTTGGTTGACAATGTACCAGGCCGTAAGACAGTCGGGTGCAAATGGATCTTCAAGAAGAAGACCGACATGGATGGGAAGGTGCACACTTATAAGGCTCGACTGGTTGCGAAGGGGTTTACTCAGACTCAGGGAATTGATTATGATGAAATCTTTTCACCAGTAGCAAAGATTAAGTCTATTAGGGTTATGCTAGCCATTGCTGCATTTCATGATTATGAAATATGGCAAATGGATGTCAAAACCGCTTTCCTTAACGGAAAGTTGGCTGAGGATGTTTACATGAATCAGCCAGAAGGTTTTGTCAGTGCAGAGTACCCCAATAGAGTGTGCAAGCTTGAGAAATCCATTTATGGATTGAAACAAGCATCTCGAAGTTGGAATCTTTGTTTCGATGAGAAGGTCAAAGAGTTTGGTTTCTCAAGAAGTGAAGATGAGTCATGCGTGTATGTCAGAGCTAGTGGGAGTATAGTTAGTTTTTTGGTACTGTATGTGGATGACATACTACTCATAGGAAATGACATCCCAACCTTGCAGGAGGTTAAGTCCTGGCTTGGGAAGTGCTTTGCTATGAAGGACCTTGGAGAAGCTACCTATATCCTAGGGATAAGGATATTAAGAGAAAGGAGTAAAAGACTAATTGGACTTAGTCAGAGTATCTACTTGGATAAGGTGTTGAAAAGGTTCAACATGCAGAATTCCAAGAAAGGGGAATTACCGATCCAAAGCAATGCCAAACTGAGCAAGGCTCAGAGCCCGAGTACAGAAGATGAGATAGCTGAGATGAGTCGATTACCTTATGCTTCCGCTGTTGGTTCGATCATGTATGCTATGACTTGTACTCGTCCTGATGTGGCCTTCGCTTTGAGCATGGTCAGCAGATATCAGGGGAACCCTGGCAAGGCTCATTGGACTGCGGTAAAGAATATTCTCAAGTACCTGCGGAGGACTAAGGATTGGATCCTTACCCTTGGTGGGAGTGATGACTTGAGAGTAGTAGGGTATAGTGATGCTAGCTTTCAGACTGATAGGGATAACTTCCGCTCTCAGTCGGGCTGGGTCTTTACCTTAAATGGAGGGGCAATCACTTGGAAGAGTTCCAAACAGGAGACTGTAGCTGATTCGACTTGTGAATCAGAGTACATAGCAGCGAGTGAAGCGGCAAAGGAGGCGATATGGCTGAGGAACTTCATCGGAGACCTTGGAGTTGTACCAGCTATTAAGGAGCCTATGGAGATTTTCTGTGACAACAATAGTGCGGTTGCCTTAGCCAAGGAACCAAGAGATCATGGCAGATCCCGACACATTGACAGAAAATATCACTTCATAAGACACAAGATAGAAGAGGGACTCCTCGTGGCAAAGAGGGTATCGTCAGATGAGAACCCTGCGAATCCCCTTACAAAGGGACTGACGAGGGTGAAGCATTTGCAGCTTGCGAGGCGCATCGGGCTGAGGGACGATATTAGTTTTATAGATTAGATAGCCTTTTTTCTGAAACTTGTAAAATGTAATCGACGTTTGATGATGAATAAAATTTGTGATTTATTTATGAGCAAAGTGTTGCTATCATTGTCAATTATTTACTATTGTTTCAGTTTTGCATGTTTTGACTTCCAGAATAATTAATTTATTCAAACTCTCCACAGTCGGTCATATGTCGGAAGTAGGTATGAATCAAGACTGTCATGAATTGGGATTGTAGATGACTAAAGGTGTTTAGCCATAGCAATGGTTGCTACAACATTCATGAGTACTCATAAGTTATGAGTATTGGAATAAACCCACGCTCACTTGTATCACTTCATGGAATTTATCTCGAGTGATCGTGAGACGGTAATATCATATAAGTCTTCAAACCTAGAGATATGAGTTGTTACCTATGAGTTGGTTGTGCATTGATTGCACGTAAACGCATCAGTAACTTGATGTTATAAAACGTGCCTTTGTGTGCAATTCAATAAGTAGTAGAACAAGCATATGAGTCGAAGTTTATCTGTTCCTTCTAGAAATAGAAGCGATATCTGGGCCCCTCGATGATTTTGTGTTGACCCATGTACCGGGCCCGGTCAGAACTAAATTGATGTGTTCAGTTAAGTTCTTTGTCAAACAAATCGGAAATCGAGAAACAACTGCTAGACAATAAGTAAGACATTGTTCCATGTATTTGTCCGGCTGATATCATGAGAGCAGAGGATTATATGATCACTTATCTAAAATGGCGCTTCATAGTTCACAAGAGTTTTCGAGAGCTACGATTGTCGGTTGGTTCCTGAAGTAATATAGGCAAATACAGTTATTAGACTTATCCAAGTGGGAGTCTGTTGGATAAGATGTCTAAGTCCATAACTTATTTGGTATATACTTGACCCGACCCGGCATGGTCCATTTGGGTTGCACTTCACCCAAACTAGTTATGGATAATTTTATGAGAGTTGTATACTTACGATTTATTAATATATTATAAGTTATAATATATTAATATAAAGTCATGTTACTTAATTAGTTTTAATCTTGAATTAATTATGAATTAATTTAGTGATTAAAAGGAAGACTAACTAAATCATGGGCTATTATATTTATATAGTGTGGGCTAACACTCATTTGGGAATGGGCTAAGCTTATATGGAAGTCCATGGATGATCCATGGAGCTTTTACCCATGGATCCTTGGAAGAGGAAAAGACATGGGTTATTAGGGTTTCACCCTAACCATGTACACTATATAAACAAGCTTATGTTGCATGAAAAAACACTAATGTGTGTGTAAGTGTGGTGGCCAAAATCAAGAGTTAGTATACTCTCTCATACATTTTCCAAGTTTGTGGTGATTTGTGATTTCCATTTGAGGCATTCATATTATTGGTGCTTGGCTCTCAAACTCCAAGGAATCAACAATCAACAAAAGGTATGTAATTCATCTAGTTCTTTTATGGTTAAAAGTACCCCATGCCATGCTAGATAGGTTATAAACCTTGGAAAATAATATTTTGCATGTATCTTAGACAAACATAGATCCAAGGTTTAATAGGGTTGCATGTACACTTAGGAAGTGTTAGAATGCTCAAAACCCAACAATTTTGGGGATCTACTTACTGGCTCTGGCTGATCGTACACCCTGCATCCTCCTTTACTTATTTTGAAAACCATTTTAGAAATCATTTTGAAAACTTTTCCTTGATTTGAGACTGGATTCACACGAATGTTCCTCCAATTCACTCAAACCAAGGCTCTGATACCAACTGTAACACCCAAAAATATCATGCCAATTTAAAACTTTTTCAAAACATTTAAAAACCAATCATCATTACAAAGTTTGTTTTCAAAATATCTAATATCAGAGTTTTCCCAGAAACATAAACAAATCATGAGGAGCTGTACGATCATGCCTTCGCCTTGCCACGATCCCCTGATGTACCTGAAACAATAAACTGAAACTGTAAGCCCGAAAGCTTAGTGAGCTCCCCCAAAATTCCAACTCCATACCAAAATAACGACAACAAAAAAACAATTACAGATCAGCATGCATAATGAGCCTTCAACCCGACTGAACCGCCTCACAGGGCCTACAGCCTATCTGGACCACTCCCGAGCCTTCGGCATGACTAGACCGCCTCGCAGGGCCTACAGCCTATCCGGACCACTCCCCGGGTATGTTGGCCTACAGCACAAAGCAGGACCGCCTCAACCCAACCCCCAATCAACAAACATGTGCACATAAATACCATACGCTAGCTCATATCATATAACAGTCAAGCCGATTTAACATATCACTAATTATAGCAACATCCCAATAACCGGGATACAGACCTAACCGGTCACTAACATAGCATTATCCTATAACCAGGACGTTGACCTAACCAGGCCGCTGCGCATAAGCATACCATCATCCTAACTACCAGGATGTAATCAATAAACATATCATGCCATAATCCCGATACAATATATAAAGGGCCGGCCTTAGTGCCTTAGACCCTGCTGATATAATGAGGACAACTCACCTTGCAAATGTCGACTCGAAAGATAAGCTCGCCCTCTCGAATCACTGCCGAAAATCCCACCACCTATAATCGCCATACAACCATGTTCATAAATTCCCAAAATGCCCCCAAAAGTCCAAAAGTCAACCCATGGTCAAAGTCAAAGTCAACTTCCAAGGTCAACAGTCCATGTTGACCTGAACTCGTCGAGTGCAACTAGACACGCGCCGAGTTCCTTGCATAATTAACCCTCTCGCCGAGTCAGTCTACTGACTCGCCGAGTTTACGACAATATTCATCAGACTCGCCGAGTTGTTCATCCAACCCGTTGAGTTCATGACCATCTTCATATGACTCACCGAGTTTACCATGCGACTCGCCGAGTCCCTTCAATCCTCCATCCTTACAGGTGCTTTCTAAGCCATGTAAAGGCTCCATATTGCAGATCTAAGCTCCTAGGGCATGATTATCACGTAAAGTTGCAAACTTTACGTGCATGCAAGATGATAATACCCCAAAGCAAGCTAAAGGAGTGGCTTAAGGTAGAGGAAAGGTCATAGCTTGACAAAGACTGATACTTTATGACAAAGAGGGACTAAAGGAGTCCAGATCTGAGGTTGCAAACCTCAGATCTTAACCCAAAACGGAGAACCACCTCAAAACCCCAAAAAGGGCTCTAAACCCATAAATGAAGAGATCTAACTAAAGGAGAGTCAAGGTAGCAACTTGTTACCTTCAAAACAGTGCCAAAACAGAGAAGAATCTGGATCTACAACAACCCCTTGCTTCAAACTTCTTGAACTCCAAGCCCCTTTACTCCAAAGATCTTCTTTCAAGATAAGAAGCGCACAAAAATAGAGGGAAAGCACAATTAGGGTTTCTGAATTCAAGGGAGGCAGTAAGAGAGGTTAGGAGGGAATAAGTGATCCTTAAATAGGGTGCAAAACCCCGGAAATTAGGGTTTCATCCTCCAGCTCCTACTCGTCGAGCCCTTTCTTGGACTCGACGAGTAGGTCACTAAAAACATGCGGACCAACCCGCTGCTACTCGACGAGTAGGGAAACCAACTCGTCGAGTAGACCTTGAAATCAAGAAAGTTCTTATATAAAATCGATACCTGAGAATCGGGGTGTTACATTAATTTTTACTAATTTGTGATTGGTCCATCCGTACACACAATAGTTGCAAGAAACATTTAAACCTAGCTCTCTCTCTCTCTCTCTCTCTCTCTATATATATATATATATATATATATATATATATATATATATATATATAGGAGTAGGATCAAATGAGAACACCAAAAATGTTGAGAACGCGAGAACAGATCTGAGCTCTTCAAATATTACGATCTAAGGCTAATATAATTTATAAAAGTCATGAGATGAAATTGTAAATTTCTAAAAGTCATAGGATGAAATTGTAAATTTTTAATAGACTAAAGGGTAATATGGTCATTAAACGTTCGCCTATTTTTGTCAAGTTACGGGAATCTCTCTTTCTCTCTCCCCCTGTCTCTCACTCACGTATCCTTCTTCCTCTCACTCTCTAAATACAAGTTTCAAACCTTTAAACCCTAATCGAGCCGTCACCACCATACATCCCTTCCCCGAACCTTCCATTTACCTGCTTTGATCGTCGGTACTTAAAGTCGAAGTTCCTTCTTCTCGGATAGTCATTATAGAAGGAATTTATGCACTGAGTGAAAAGCTACGACCATTGCTACATCTTCGTGTCTCTGTAACTGGTGGAGTACACTTTGATCTTGTCAAGAGGGTTTTAAGGGACATTCAACGTGTTTGTCAAGAACCTGAAAGGTAGAGTATAGCCCATGGTTGCATCTATATCATTAGAACTTGAAGATACAATTAGAGAACTTACCTCTGGAATATTCTCTGGAGACTGGGTGCATGGTACAGGAGAGATATGGGGGTTCATTTTCTTCCTCAAGAATATGCTCGGTGTAGTGGTCATGTGACACTGATGAGTTTGACGGCTCAATATTTTCGTTACTTTTACTTCTCTCTGATGTAGGACTAGTCGGTATAAGCTCACTTTCATGACCCCAATCAAACTGTAACCAATTCGGTACTTCATCTTGAGTTTCCCCCTGAAGTACAGAGTTGGATTTTTTTGAAAAAAAAGTGTCTGACTCTAGGAAGGTCACGTCCATAGTCACATAATTACGTTTATGAACTGGATCGTAACATCGATAGCCTTTTTGATGGGAGCCATAACCTAGGAAAATGCATCTAATAGCACATGGATCAAGTTTTGTACGTTAATCCTTATGTAAATGAACAAAAGCAACACACCCAAAGACCCGAGGCGGAAGCATCATCATGGTAGGTATGGAAACATATGAGGATAGAACCTGAAGTGGAGTTTTAAAGCCCAAGACTTTAGAAGGCATCCTGTTAAGGAGATGCACCATTGTAGCAACTCCATCAACCCAAAAATGATTAGGAATATGTGCCCCAAATAACAATGCCCGAGTAGTTTCAAGGATATGTCTATTTTTTCGCTCAGAAACACCATTTTGTTGTGGTGTTCGGGGGCAAGATGTTTCATGAATAAGCCCATGTTGTTTACAATAATCACGGAATCTATGATTAACATATTCCCCACCATTATCTGATCGAAGAATCTGTATTTTTGTCGAAAATTGGGTGTGAACCATGGTATGGAATGACTTAAACATGTCTAAGACTTCATCTTTATGTTTGAGAAAATGCAACCATGTCACACGTGTACAATCATCTATAAAGGTCACAAACCATCGTGTGTTTGACATAGTAGAGATAAGAGAAGACCCCCACACATCTGAATGTATTAAAGCAAAGGGAACATGACTTTTATTAGTACTTAATGGATATGGAACTCGGTGGCTTTTAGCCAAAATGCATGTGTTACATCTAAGATTGCAATCTGATACATTCAAGAATAACTCGGGAAACAAGTGTTTCATGTAACCAAAAGATGGATGTCCTAACCGTCTATGCCAAAGCCATATTTCACGTTCTTTGTTTCCATTCGGATGATGAACCGGATGTGACTGCCCTATATTGAAGTCATCCACGTAATACAAACCCCCTCTTTTAGTACCACGCCCAATTATCTCCTTGGTGAGAATATCCTTAAATAAGCAAAAGTGAGGATAAATTAGTACCACATAGTTCAGTTCTGTAGCAACTTGCCCAACAGATAACAATTTATGTGAAAGAGAAGGGACATGAAGTGTATTAAATAATGGTCCTTTAACCGTGGATACACCTCCATTAGCATTACAAATGCTTGTCCTTCGTGGTATGGAAGTCTTTGAGAAATCAGTAGAATCAAAGGTCATGTGGTCTGTGGCTCCAGAATTAATGATCCATTCATTTTTTTGAGCATGCTCAGATGAATTAAAAAATGCAATACCCGAATCTTCACTTGTCGAATGTTTATTTTGAATCTTTGCATCTGGAATGAGAGAAAAGTGTGACATTCCTTCAGCAATTGTTGCCATGCCAATGGTCGCACTACCATCAACCTGATTTCCTTCACGTTTTTTCTTTGCTTGGAAGCCGTTCCACCAGTCTGGATACCCGTGAAGCTTGAAGCAAGTTTCACGAGTATGTTTCTGATTGCCACAATGAGTACATTTGGTATCACTAAAGGTTCTACCCTTAGATACACCATATTTCTGATGAGGCAGGTTTTGAGGACTGTCCAAGCTTAAGTCCTTTTGATGCCAATACTACCCCATAAATGTTCTCAGCTTCATCAATATTCATAACTGTCTGGCGAACTGCTTCACAACGGACATGAGCATAGACTTGTTCAACTGTGGGGAATGGTTGTAGTTGTAGTATGTCACTTCGAATACCATCAAGCCGATCATCAAGTCTATCTAGAAACGCATACACATTGTCTTCTTGAATCAACATATTATATTTTTGTATATCATTAGAGCATTCCATGGGTTTCGGGCGACGGAAATCTATTTCGTGCCAAATACCTTGTAGATCATTGTAGTATCTTTCCAATGAGCCACCATTTTGCTTCAGGCGGGTCACCCGTCGTCGAAGTGCATAAACTTGGGAGGTATCACTGCCATCAAAATATGTAGTAGCAACAGCATCCCATACAGATTTTGCTGTTGGAACCTATATAAAGTTGTTGATCAGTGATGGGTTCATCGAGTTGATCAACCATCCTTCCACAATGGCATTGTCTGTGCGCCATTTACGGAAGGATGGGTCTGTCTGTAATGGTTGTGGGAAATCACCATTAATATATCCCAATTTGTCTTTTCCTGAGATATACATCTCAACAACTTGAGACCAAATAGCATAATTGGTATCATCTAGTTTTATACCAATCGGGGCAGTAGAAGGTTCAACTATAAGGGGTGGTATGTCTGCCATCTGAGCAGAATTTTTGGCATTCAAGGTTTCAGAAGAAGAAAAAGAAGAACCATCACCCATGGTGCTTGATCTGTACGAAGAGGAAGAATGATATGGTAAAAGGAGTTTATTTTCAAGAGGTAGAAGAGAGTATTTGGATCAAACTGTGCCTAATACCATGATAAGAAGTGTATTTCTGTATTTCATATCAATTTAAATTCATAACAGGAAGGAAAGACTTTATACAGGAGCATAAGAAGCTAACTTGGGGACTAATCTACTCCTATAATCAAGGAATTTACATAAAAGAATTGATTCCTAAAATATTCTAATGACAGCTCACGCCAACAATAAATAAATAATATGCATCTTAACTCATTAATGGTTGGTAGAAATACTAAAGACCGTACATGATGAAACAGAGAGATGCATATATTAGGATGTACCACTAAGAAATCCTCCATTTAACCACTATCTGTCATATTTAGATTAATTAATCCCAGTATTAGACGGTTAAACCCATTCATATGCAATACTAATTACATCTATGATGTGATCAATAATATTGGTTGCTTGTTTTGGTTAAGTCTAGAGCCAGTCTGTATGGGGGATAATGTAACTATGAGTGATGAATATGGCATAAATTAATCATGAAACGAGAAGTAACCTGGTAACAAGCGACATGTATCTCAAAAAATGTTGATTGTGTATGATTGAACATTGTTGTTATTATCAATGAAACTAATTTTCTTAGTAAACAAGTATCTAGGAAAGGGTTAAATTGTAACACTTTTTAATCGGATCTGGTAGTGCAAAATGAAATTGAAATTTTCAATGAAAAATTAGTGGCACAAAAAATATGTGCCACCAAAGGTAAACTTATTTGTAGTGATCCCACAATACACGATTTTCATTTTCACCAAAAAAATAAACCTAATTTTTTACCTGTTGTTCATCGGATCAAAATCAAACCACCAAAGCGAGCCGCAAGATTCATTCTTTCCAAGGTTTTGAATTCGTACGATCTTCTTGCAGGTATGTTTCCTTTTGTCTATTAAGAAATCGGAATGAATATGGCAGAAACACTCATCATAAATCCTTTCATCTACACTTGTTGCCCTCATCTATTCAAATCGGTATTTGATTTTGACTCTATTTAGTAAAAATATACAAATCTCTTCTCTGTGTAACTCCATCTTCGTGAGTGTTGTCTGTGTCTGGAAGTATTTTCCTATTCTCTATTAAAAACTATTAAAAATCATATATTATGTTGATAAGAAATCAATTTCACGCATAACTTAAGCTTTTAATTTAGTCCATGTATTAAAATTTTAATTTAGTCCCTACACTTTTTAATAATAGGCATCTTAGTTCCTTTTGTTTTTTCTTTTTCTCCCAATAACATTTTAGAGCTATCTCATTACTTTTTTTTCTTTAAATCATGAATACGTTTATAACAAAAAATTTAACACAAAAAGTTATTATTATTAAATATTAGATTACAAAATTTATATGATTCATTATTAACATTTTTTTACAATAACATTTAAACTTTATACAAGTATTTATTATCATTAATATTAACTAGATAGATAGTTGTTTATAATGTTTATCGATTGGAGCTTATATTATTATTTTATAATATCTAACAATGTATATCTTCAAAATAATGGAAACCAAACTTTTATTCCAAGAACGTTTTTAAGTTTTTCTGGAAAAAAAAGTCTCCCTCAAATATCAAAAAAGATAATTTTCATTAGTTGTATGTTTTACAATGACAATTAATAAGAATGAAAGGTAGTCGTTATCAAAGTTTGGTTTTTATCTCAAATATCCTATTTTTTTCACATGACCAATTGTATGTTGTCTTATCTATAGTTCAAAGTAAATAAAAATTCAAATTTTTTATTTTAGATAAGCATGATAGACTTAGAAACAAAACTTTCAATGGTGTGTATAAGAAAGTTTTTAGAAATTTATAAACAATTTGTGGTTTTTAATTTGTAATTTATTGTGTTGTGTTTATTTATTTTTAATATATTTTTGTTATATTTAATTTTTATTATATCAATGTCATTTCAATTATTGATTGTGTTTTGTTTACGCTCTATTCAAACTTATATTCCTTTTTATAAATGATAATTATATTAAATGTCTTTACATACAAACATATATTGGATATATATATATATATATATATATATATATATATATATATATATATATATATATATATATACACTAGGCGAATGCCCGCCCGTTGCGCAGAAACACCTATATAGTTGAAGTCTTTACAAATATATGTTTTTTTAATATAACAATAACGTTGTTAAATTTGATATAATGATTCGTATACTAAATTGATATAATATATTGATTTTTTTGAATTATGTATATGATAATATATATACATCTATTATAACTGCATAATCTCAATCGTTTGAATGACTTCTACCCGCAAGTTACACATGAATAAAATTAAATATAATATATGATTTAATGTTATTTATAGTTGTTGTTATTATTAATTAATTTTTTAAAATTTATTTACTTAATGTTTTAATTTCTATCATTATAATTATTTAAAACATCAAACATTGTTTTTTGATTTTAAAGGTAACAATATAATCATTTATATATAGTTATTTTTAACTATTGTTATTGTAAGTTAATTTAAGCTACTTATTTGAAAACTTTTAACGATTATAAAAATATCTTTAGGAATTATTTTAGTTAAATTGAGATTACAATTTAAGTTTTGCATTTATCACTACAATTTATCACTTTTAACTATTTACAAAATATTCTTTGGTTTTTTAAGTAGAACTAAAATTTATATTTAAGTTAACACTGTAATGTTATATTTAAATTAACAATTTAAGTATTTTGTCCAAACTGTTCAACAGTTGTAGCTTTAAACTGATAATGGTTTACATAAAACAACATTTTAAATCTAATAAATTAAATATAATATGTTAAAAGTTAAAGACATAACATTATAAGTAGAAGTAAATATATTATTTCAAAATTGACATTTAGCGTATTTATGATTACACTTTAGGATTGATATTTATTTAACATTATTAACCAACTTATAATTATTATTAGAAAGACATTACAATTTATCAATCTTAACTATTTACAAAATATTTTTTTGGGTTGTTTAAGTTAAACTAAAATTTATATTTAAGTTGACCCTTTAATGTTATATTTAAATTAATAATAAGTATTTCATATAAATTGTTCCAAAATTATATCTTTAAAATGATAATGGTTTACATCAAACAATATATGAAAACTATTAAATTAACTATGATATGTTAAAAGTTAAAAAACATAACTTTATAAGTAGAAATAAAGATATTATTTTAATATTGAAATTTAGTTGATATATGATTACACTTTATGTTTGATATTTATTTAACCTTATTAACTAACTTATAATTATTATTAGAAAGAAGTTAAAAAGTCATGAAAGTTTCAAATGAATGTGTAACGACGTAAATTTTTTAAAAAAAATTCATTTTTCAAACACAATAAAACTCATATAATATTCTCAAAATCTCATGTGTATCAAATGTCATCACAATAAAACATATCCCAGAATCTCAAAAACATAATCCTCTGCCAGTGTGTACAAATCATGCCAGCGCCTTCCCGCGATCCTCGGTAGTACCTGAAACACATATCGCGTAACACGGTAAGCATAAATGCTTAGTGAGTTCCCCAAAATACCACATACAACACATAAGCCACTCGAGGCTATAACTCGGTAAGACCCTCTGGTCAATGTGTCTCAGCGGGACCCTCCAGTCCCGTAGCTCGTTGGACCCTCCGGTCCGGTCTAGCTCGTTGGACCCTCTGGTCCTGTCTAAATCGTTGGACCCTCCGGTCCGGTCTGGTTGAGGACTCTCTGGCCTCGTAAGTCGTTGGACCCTCCGGTCTAGTCTAAATATCACATAGCATACATAAATCACAATGCACATAATCTCAAGTAAACACATAACACATAAGACCCTCCGGTCTGCACATAGATACCACTCTAGGTAATGTATAGTGAGAGGACTCACCTCGTAAGATGTCTAGTAAACTCTTGTGCTCGATATCCTCGATCTAGCCTCCGCCTAGCACAATGATAATAATTCTAATCAATACTCTCTTTACATCTTCATTTCTAGAGAATGGGTAGAAGACCCTTCTACCCCTCCCTGACCCTTCTTAATCAGTTTGACCAAACCCTAAGGTCAACTGAAGTCAACTCCAGTCAACGATCCACGAATAACAAACCCTGATAACTCACTCCCCCTTTGATTCTCTTTAGACAAAATCCAACAATCGGCTACCGATCACTCATACCAAACATAGTAACGATCTGAATCACGCCCCAAGAAACGGAAGGGTTCACATCCCACCAGGGCTCATCCACTAAACTGCTAACAGAACCCATCCGGACAATTAATTCTCAACACCCTGCCCTCAGACACCAGAGAATAATCATGCTCGCTCAGAAGTGTCCTCAGACATCTAAAAATCATAAGCCTCAGCTCCATTTCTCATATCCCTTTTTAACACTGAGTACCAGGTCTGATCTCGACCCAACAGTTGAACCTCCAAGGTTATCCATTGCATTATCCCAACCGTCTCAATGGTTTCCTTCTCACAATAACTACATCGGCCCATTGTGACACACAAGTCACGAAGTTCGCCTTACCCCAAGCAAATGCTACATTCCCAACTGATGATCGACTTAACCTCGACCTCTGTTGTTTACTGCTCATAGTTCCATGCATCTCGCGGTACCTCCCGTACCCGAGTACTGACCTACACAGGTCTAAGACATCAGATGATAAACAATACCCCTCAACATGGAACCCATCTCAAAATCCAGAATCTCATCTCGCCTACCCAACGCACCACCAGAACCAAACTCAAACTTGAGAGTTTGGTCTGACCCAGAGTTGGAACCGCTCGACCCAATGAAGCACTCAACTCATGACTCATGACCCGCAACCCGCACGTATACCACTTCTCCAATTCCCTTGGGTTGCGACAATCACCACTCAATTCAGAGTATAACGATTCCCGACAAATATGGAGACCCCAGTCTCGCCCCTGGTTCGACCACCAGGCTCTCAAGAACTCAAATATTAGGGCTACCCAAGCCTAAAACTCTTCTGCGTCTTGCTCTGACCAGAGAGTACTCATCACAACACCCTCTTGCTGGCTAGTGAGTACTACGGCTCCCCGCAGCATCACAGCAACCTTTCACTAACTAGTGAGTACTACGGCTCCCCGCAGCATCACAACAACCTCTCGCTGACTGGTGAATACTACGGCTCCCCGTAGCATCACAACAACCTCTCGCTGACTGGTGAGTACTACGGCTCCCCGCAGCATCACAGCAACCTTTCACTAACTAGTGAGTACTACGGCTCCCCGCAGCATCACAACCTTTCACTAACTAGTGAGTACTACGGCTCCCCGCAACATCACAACAACCTCTCGCTGCCTGGTGAATACTACGGCTCCCCGTAGCATCACAACAACCTCTCGCTGACTGGTGAATACTACGGCTCCCCGCAGCATCACAACAACCTTTCACTAACTAGTGAGTACTACGGCTCCCCGCAGCATCACAACAACCTTTCACTGACTGGTGAATACTACAGCTCCCCGTAGTATCACCACACCCCTTTGCTAACTCATGGATGTTGCAGCTCCCTGCAGCCTTACATCACCTTCTCTTACCACTCACGGTCTCATCCTCAAGTCGACGCCATACACTGCATCCATTAACCCACATTCCACGGCCCACATAGATAGATGCATACATACCCATCCAAAAATAAGTGTCATTACTCCTGACGGCAACCATCGTGACAAACTCCTTTTCTCACTGCAATCCTCATTCTTAATTAATTTCGTTTAACATCAATTAGTCGAAGTGCTCCCACTGGAACCATAGATACTTGCTACACCACTTGCCAGCTCTCAACTCAGAACTCAGAATAATCTAGAAATAAGGACATCATACCCGGATACCTCGGTACACCAACACAGAATCTCACGATGTTTTGCCCAATCCACTGATCTCATACTCACGACACCATGCTTGGATACCGCATTGCTCTTTCAGAATCTCTCAACCGATCTTCCTCTCGCACCACTTGTAACCTCAGGGTATTCCATCTCCCAATTGAAATACCGAGGCATCGTCAATGGCCCAGAACATGTTGTCGAAAACCCGAAATTCCCCCTCTACTGGTCACTACCCTTACGGAACTACTCATATCGACCCTGAAATTGGTTGACGAATCAACTGCTGCCCTTCCAGGGGTATAGATTACAATCTATACCCTCACTTGCAAATCTCAGCTATTGCATCCGCAATCCAGCGACCCGGTCGCACTCGAACTCGACATATGTTAACCCCGAAATCATAGGCCACAATGAATTTTCCAATCCACGGCCACCTGCCATGGATCCACTCATCTTTTCTTAAACACAAACTCATACATCTTCCCATCTGGCACCTCGCCTCCTCCTCGGGCTTATGCGTCCGCAACGCAAATTCCCATAACCATTCCTCTGACCGCACATGAATGGATCACTGGTCCCCTAACTGGAAAACTAGTTCTCCCCCACTCAGGGTTCGAACAATCACCAATTGGCACATCCACAACCTACTCAGAAGATTGTCTCACCAGTCATGACACACTTGACTCTTAAAAGTGTTACGCAATCATCCCAGGGCCTTCCCAAAGGAAACCAAACACTCTCCAATTTCCGTCCCTGACAAAATCTTGGAATCCTCCCTAGATGACTGCATCTAGTCACCTTGAAGGCTCAGACTGACACACCGCCAGAAACCCCACTGTTCCGAATCCAATCTGTCTCTAATCCGGAAATAGTGCCCTATCGCGCACTTCGACTCTATCTCCTTGACCCGCCTCCCAAATCGGGAATAATCATAAAAGCACAGACCTCATTCTCACTGTTGATACACAATGTAGACCACGAGGGCCACTGCCCCGATATACTCCTTTTTTTACCACCGGAAACTACTAATAACAGCACCTTTTCCCCAACAAGGCACCTCTTTGTTCTCATCCGTCTTAGTCCCTCTAATGACTCTTTCCTGGTATAAGAATACCTCGCAGCCAACATACTGCCTAAACATTTTGGTGAAAAGGTCACCATGCTTGCTACCCCACAGGGTTTACCTTCAACTCTGAACCAAAAACTCAGTATCTCTCCTGCTTCCCGCAGAAAACTGAAGTAGCACCACTCAGGTCACAGAAAGTGACATCTCCACTATCGGCTGGTCGCTCAGCCCAGACCGTATTCCATAACACACCATCCTTACTCATCCCTGAGTCTTGCGACTCCAACTGGCATCTCACCAACAATCCCTCGGAGCTAACTCGATTTCCCTCCCAATGGATGCTCCACTAAAACTCGTTCATCATGGCCCTCTGGCCCCATACTCTTTCACATCTGATCTCAGTCTAGACAATCACCACGGAATAACCGGTAAAACCAGAAGCACTAACCGCCACGTGTCATGGTACTCAAACCATGTGACCACCTCTCGATCTGCTATGAATCATGGTACTCGAACCATGTTATATCCTCTTAATCTGTTACAAATCATGGTACTCGAACCATGTTCTCTCTTCTCAATCCGCCCCAAATCATGGTACTCGAACCATGACATCACCTCTCGATCTGCTACTTAGATCCTCCGGAATACTCCCTGCATCGAGTATGGGTCCTCTGCTTTCAGTAGTACGGGCCCATACTACCTGCCACATCTACCCATACTCTCTACACGGACCATCCCAGAGTCCCTAAGTAGTGTTCAACCTTCTCAATCACTAATCTCGTCACGCGTGCTCGCTTCCCAGTAAAATGCTCTACTCTGTCAGCGTACTCATCTGAATAATGTCACTTCCTAGGCTCTTCCTAGGTCCTCACACTTCTCCGCCATCAGCTGCTGAAGAACTCCTAATGATGCCAACCATCTACCTCCTGAATATCGTCATATTCACTTGGTAGCTGACTCCCATCATTGAAAGTTCCACAAAGCACGAAGCAAGCAGCATTCGGGCATCGAATAAACACGTAAAACCCACTCTAGGTGATAACTCCAATTGCTCTACTCATACTCAAAAGATATCACCGAACTCAGCAACTCTACCCATCGCGGGTATCTAACTACTCTCTTAATAGGCTCCACAATGCTCATCTAGATATCTCTCCTAGATTACTCCTCTACTCAAATCCTTCTCTAAAAGGATTCTTGCTGGATACTCTTACTCAGCACATACTCGGAAGCACATCACAGATAACAGCAACTCCTAGGCTAAGGCATCACAAATCAGGCCACTCTAGTCCTAAAATATGAAATACCTAGCCTGCCTCTAGCATGCATAATATCTCATAATATATCTCATAAATATCTCATAAAACAAAAGTAAGGGTATTTTGGGAAATCACGGTTCGGGCTCTAGCTGATTGTACACACTGCTCTTCCTTGTTTTCTCTTAGAAACTCTTTCTCGCTTTAGAAAAATCATTTCTCTGAAATTTTTTTCTCAAATCCTCAGTTTGAGTCCAGATTTACCCGAAGGTGCATCCGAATCCCTCAAACCTGGCTTTGATACCAACTTATAACGACGTAAATTTTAAAACAATTTTTCATTTTTCAAACACAATAAAACTCATATAATATTCTCAAAATCTCATGTGTATCAAATGTCATCACAATAAAACATATCCCATAATCTCAAAAACATAATCCTCTGCCAGTGTGTACAAATCATGTCGGCCCCTTCCCGCGATCCTCGGTAGTACCTGAAACACATATCGCGTAACACGGTAAGCATAAATGCTTAGTGAGTTCCCAAAAAAACCACATACAACACATAAGCCACTCGAGGCTATAACTCGGTAAGACCCTCTGGTCAATGTGTCTCAGCGGGACCCTCCAGTCTCGTAGCTCGTTGGACCCTCCAGTCCGGTCTAGCTCGTTGGACCCTCTGGTCCGGTTTAAATCGTTGGACCCTCCGGTCCGGTCTGCTTGAGGACCCTCTGGCCTCGTAAGTCGTTGGACCCTCCGGTCTGGTCTAAATATCACATAGCATACATAAATCACAATGCACATAATCTCAAGTAAACACATAACACATAAGACCCTCCGGTCTGCACATAGATACCACTCTAGGTAATGTATAGTGAGAGGACTCACCTCGTAAGATGTCTAGTAAACTCTCGTGCTCGATATCCTCGATCTAGCCTCCGCCTAGCACAATGATAATAATTCTAATCAATACTCTCTTTACATCTTCATCTCTAGAGAATGGGTAGAAGACCCTTCTACCCCTCCCTGACCCTTCTTAATCAGTTTGACCAAACCCTAAGGTCAACTGAAGTCAACTCCAGTCAACGGTCCAATTTTGACCAGACTCGCCGAGTGCACCCTTGTGACTTGTCGAGTCCACTAACTCGTGAAAGTCCAGCTCAGCTCGTCGAGTTGACCCCTAACTCGTCGAGCTATTGCATGATTCAGCTCTTCGGGACAAACCCTAACCAACTCGTCGAGTCGGCTCATTGACTCGGCGAGTTCATTCAGACCAAATGTTCATTCAGACGATTTCAATCAGATCTATCACTCCAAACACTAGATCTATCATCTCAAGGCTCAATAATCACGTAAAGCTTCGATCTTTACGTTCATACATGAGGTTATTGCTCCAAAATGCTAATACATGCCTTTCATGAATGATTAAGCCCAGAAACCCTCATATGGATGAATAAAGTTGGGACATCTAAACTCTAAGGACCTCACAAGGTCCAGATCTGAGGTCTAGACTTCTGGATAACACATGCTACTCAAAACCCAACCAAAATGACAAAAGCCCTAAATTTTCATAGATATGAGATCCAACTAAATAGATGAGAAAGGTGTGGTCTTTTTACCTTCCAGAGAAGCTCTTTGAGAAGAAATGCTAGATCCCACAGCCTCATCTCACTCCTTGCTTGAAGCTCACTCCTCTTCTTCCAAAAAGGTCCATCAAAACACTTGATACAAGCTCAAGGACTCTCTCTTAGCTTCCATGGCCGCCTAGGGTTTCACACAGGAGAGTTGATCAGAAGATGAGCCGCAAATGAAGCTATAAGTGCCTTTAAATAGGTCATAGGCCCGAAAGTTTAGGGTTTCCTTCACCAGTGCTGACTCGGCGAGTCGAAACACAGACTCGTCGAGTCAGCTCATTAATCCTCGTCACCCAATGCGACTCTACTCGACGAGTTGAGGCACTAACTCGTCGAGTCGCCCATGAAACTCAGTATTACAATAGAAATGTTATACCCCGGAATCAGAATGTTACAGAATGTGGTGAAAGGAAAAATGCATGAGAGTTTCAAACGAATGTGGTAAAATGAAAAATGCTTCTTTTATAATATAGTATGATATGATATGATAATATATATATATATATATATATATATATATATATATATATATATATATATATATATATATATATATATTATTTTAAATAACCAATATAAAAGTTTTAAGAAAACTTAAATCTTATTAATAAAATAAATATGTTTTATAAATCTTTTATCTGTGGTTTTCACGGGTAACCTAATAATAATAATAATAATAATAATAATAATAATAATAATGAAAAACTTATGCAAAATTTTATATAAATCTTTATTGTTATTATATACTTATTTACCATTAAAGAATGGTTGACCAGTGTTAGGTCGTGTTAGGTCGACATAAGAAAGTAAACGTCGTGTATTTCGTTTCTTAGTATCCACTTTAATGTGTACCTATCTATATATACCAAGGTTCTAAAAAACGTAAGGCGTGACTTGACGGCAATGTCAAGCCTCAAGCTTTTCTGAGCCTTGGCGAGTTACGTCGTTTGTAAGGCGTGACTTAAGACGACTATTTTGTATATAATTAATATTTTTATATGTATTTTCAACTATTATCAATTTTTATACACATATATGAGTTAAGACGGCGTTTTGTTAAAGATTGGCGACAGGTACAAGCCTTGAAGCAATGACGTGTCATGGCGGAGCCATGACGCGCCATGGCGGAGCCATGATGAGCTTTTTAGAACCTTGATATATACTTACACTTTCCTTCACAAGCTGTATTCATCCACAAGCTTCTTCATTAACACTCAACAGTTTCACACAGACCTCATAAATGGATAGCAAAGTTGCAGTGCACTGCGCAATTGCAGCGGTCCTCGGAATAATAGCTGCATCCACCGGTTTTGCGGGGGAAGCAACTAGGGTTAAGATAATAAAAAAAATAATATGCCTGTTATTTGGTAAATTAAACTCACGAAATGATTTTGACATTATAATGATATATGTGTTGTGGGCATGCACGGATGCAGGTTTCTGAAGTCTTTATGGTGCTTGATTCGTGTGTTTATCCAAATAGTCCAGCACTTGCACTTGGAATCGTATCAGCTATCTTCACCATCATTACACGAATTTACATAAGTGTTTGGTTTGGATCTGGTTGTTGTCGAAGCGACCCTAATTCGACCCCAATTACAAAACTACTTTTTGTATTGTCATGGTACGTACGTAGGCCACATGGATATTCTTGTTTTCTGATTATTATCATGACAATCTTTATGCTATCGGATAAAACTAACATATTTTTTAACATCCAGGGTAGCTTCAGTTATAGCTGTGATACTATTGCTTACAGCTGCAGCACTAAATAATAGACAAGGCGGACAGATTGATTCATATGGTTATATTACATGTTATGTTGTGAAGCCAGGAATATTTGCAGCAGGAGCCATATTAGCTCTGTTAAGTGCAGTTTTCGGGATTGGTGCGTATCTTACAATATCTTCAGTAACACAAGCCGCGACAGGTCCTACAGGTCCACTCCCAGTTGGTGCCGGTGTTGATCTCGAGAAATATCCTCAACAATACACTCCTCAGCAGTACACTCATCAGCAATACCCTCCTCAGCAGCACCCTCCTCAGCAATACCCTCCACAACAATAGAAAAAAAATGGCCAATCCATCACACGATCAGTTTACACACTTTTTTGATTGTTTGCTTATATTCATGAGTAGATCGTGTGTATATATATATATATATATATATATATATATATATGAGAAATTAAATTACCTCCTACCTTTTATGCCTATAAATATTTCTACCTATTAAAATTATGACATGTGTTAGCAGTCCATATTTACTTAACTATCTCATTAAGATTATATTAGGAATATATCAAATAAAATTAAATTGAATGGTGGAATAATGACACGTGTCACAATGTTATTGGGTATGAATATTTGTAGGCATAAAAAGTAGGAGGCAATTTAATTTCTATATATATATATATATATATATATATATATATATATATGTTGAAGATTTTTGCTTATGTCCACGTCGACGAGCTTCTTCCCTCCCCCAATAAGAAGGCTATGGCGACCAGTTTGAACTTATACAGTGGTAAGTTTCCTATACGTCATATACCGGTTAGCTTGGTGGCTGCCTGCTTCACCCCCACCGTCATCCTGACCTCACGCGGCAAGAGACTTCACTGTCGGTTTTGCTTGTAGCCTTGCCATCTCTTGCTTCTAGCCTTGCCAGTTGTTATGATTGGCGGCTGAGTCACCTTCTTCGGCATCTCTTTCTCACGACACGTTATTCTCTGTATTCTACACCGACTGAAATTTAAAGCTTCATATAACTGATCCTCTATTGTCTTTTCCTTTTTCTCATTTTCAAATAATTGATCCTCTCCTCTCTTCGTATTCTCTTTTTCTCTCTCTAGAATCTCTGTATAAGCATCGATTTTAAAGCATCGCCACATAACCTAACCGAAATTGGTTTTTCAAGATGGGAAATTTGTCCCCTTGGGCAGTTGACGTTGCCGGTGGACATCCATGTTTCACCCACCGATGACTACCCCTGTTATGGTCCAGTTAATAGGTTCTACTTTTTGTTGTTGTTGATTTGTAGCAAAAACAATCATTTAAAATTAAGATCAATCAATACAGTACACCGCTATTACAGATTGTTTTGTTCTAGGTTTCATTGGGTTTTAAATTTAGGGTCCGAGCTCTATTCCATCTTCGACTTGTTCTTCTTATCTTCCCTTTTTGCTCCAAGGTAGCGCTAACATGAATAGGGTGTCTAAAATAGCTTCTATGGATGAACAATTTGTAGACAAATTAATCATATGTTATAAATTGAAGGTGCCGTTCATCCTCATCATTTTCTCCTGGTCATCGATGGTTGAAAAGAAGAAGAAGAAGAAGAAGAAGAAGAAACCTCATGTCAGATTCGTTGATTCAGGTTCTCCCCTTCTCCTGTGCATCTCCAAATTTCTTTTTCTACCAAAACAATTAAGTTTTACTTTTGAAAACTAAAAACGGATATTTGAAATTCATTGATGCGATTTATTATTTTGACTGGCCTAATGATGTCGGAACGTCTTTGCAACAGGTTATCAGAGTGATTCCTGTTTTTCATGCTAATGCTGGCTCTCGAGGTAAATCATATGTTGAAAATACATCCACCATCACTAACTATTCATCATCATCCCCAAGTGCTTACTTCCTTTTTTTATCGTTGACAACGCTTTCTGTCAGTGAAACTTCCATTTTTTATTTTTTATATTTTTTTTATGTGTGTGTAGTCTTTTATGTGATTTTGGTTTCTTGTGACCACAGGTGAGAGCAGCTTGATGAATTATGGGATTTTTTCATAGATTTTCAAGGTTTGGTTATTGTACTTTACAGGTATACACAATTTTGTGTTCAAGCTTCTTTTAATTTTTAGTTTTTTATTTGTTTTTATTTTTTATGGTGTTGGATTTTCATTGCACACCAGGTGTTTGATCATTTGCTTCACTGAGTTTCGGAATATTTGATTATCGGAGCAAGGTTTTCGTCTTCATGTGTGTGCCTTGCTCGTAAAGATGGTATGACTTGTCAATACGTTCTCTTACTTTTTAACTAAAAATGTTCCATTGAGATCAACACATTAGGGTGAAAGGGGGTATTGGAGATATAGTTGAACAACATAGAGAAAAACAAAACTAAAATATATGTAATGAAGGATTTAGTTAAGGGTTTGTTGAAAATTTGACCAAGTTAGCTAGGAATCCATCATAACCACCTTATGTAAGTGTTACAAAAGTAGATTTTGTTGCATTCAAGAGAATAATGAAAAGCTTATCTAATATGATTATGAGTTGTGTGTTAAAACCTTCACTATCTATGTTAAATGTATTTTATAACATGAGCTTGTTGAGATGAAGAGTGTTTTCTCTATGGACAGAAACGAAAATAAGTGAAAAAGGTATCCACAGTTGTAAATACTTTTATTAGAACTGACCCTATTTGTGGTCTGAATGTTTACAGGGTTACAAGGAGGCTCAACAACTTTCAGATAATAATTCAATGTTCTATAAAAACCATGAATCTTTGAGACAACTCATGTATGTATGTATGGAGAGGCACTATACATATCCCTGCAACTTTCATAGAAGCCAGCCCTATAATTTGCTAATTATAACATGAACGTAACAATTAAAAAGGTAAATTACAACTATATTATTTGTTGCTTATTTGAATGTTAATCTGTAATCAATCTAGGTAAAGGGCTTAAATCCTAGATTCATTTATTCCTGTGATGAGCTTTTCCTTTTTAAATCTTTTTAGTCTGATGCTCACTGTTGCTTCATCTCTTCTCTCTACAATGTATGATATGGGTTATGATAAGTAGCAGTATATTATTTATGGTTTTCATTTTCATGTCTGTTGACTGTTGGCGATGTCTATTTTGGTTTAAAAAATTAATTTTATGGTTTTTTTTTTGTGGAGTGGTTTGGACAGTCACTTGGATTGAGATTTAACCATGTCACAAATGGATTCACTGCTAAGGTTGACTTGCCTGATCACTCTTATGTCACTTTGTTATTATCTACCTTTCTTATTTTCTAATTGATTAAACATGTAATATTGTAGTCTCAATGAATTTCTATTAGGCTAATCATTGAAATCAAGAAGATACTCTCTCATTTAGTTTTGCTTGCGTCTTTATTGCAAAGCATCTTCATGGAAGTATAGACGGTTTGATTATATCCAAAGGGAGCCATCTTTTGCATATGATTTTCATTCACCAAACAGCAGATCTAGCTTCCATGATATGTTTATTATAGCACAATACTTTCATTTCTTTGACCAGTATTGCAATTACCATTCTTTTTAATGGGGATAACACTGGCTCTTGCTCTCATTTACCTTCATTTTTCTTTTATGAAACAGAGGCTTGTCAAACGTTTGTATAAAGAAAACTTTGTTGCATAAATTGGAAAATGTTGAAATGTTTTTTTGAGTTGATGTAAATTTAACCCTCTTAAGTAATAACAGAGCTTTAAGATTATAGCTTAATAGTTATCCGCTTTTCTTAAAAGCTTGTAACTTTGATGTTCAATAGTTATCCCCTTTTCTTAAAGCTTGCAACTTTGATGACCAATAGAAAGTATTTTACATAAATTGATTGTACAACATACCCTTTGGTGATAGAACAAAGGAATCTTGTGAACTAAAAACAATTGACTTTGATAATTACTACTAGAAAAGATTCACTGGCGTTACCGGGGTCGGAAGGTATTGCTTTGTAAAGTAAAGTAGCACGTTGGTTGTTTTTTGTCCGTTAATGTGAGGGTAATTTGGTCTTTTCAGGTGGTAGGGACTGAATTTGTCACCATGGGTAAACCATATGGACCATTTTTGTAATTTTGGCGGTGGTGGTGATGGGAGATGGGGGTGGGTTTATGGTATTGGGTGATTATTTTCTAATAAATAAAACATTAATTTAAAACCAAAAAGGGAATGTTAAATCTGGTAAACCACAGGACCAATCGTGTAATTTTGTCTAATAATAATAATGATGAGGGACCATTTCTGCCAAAAGACTAAATACTAATAATATGTAATAAAAGGCGAGGGTTATGAAAAATTCAAACCAAAGTGAAAGGGTTGTTTGTGAACAAAAGCATAAAGATGAAGGGTCAATGTTGTAAGTTGGAGGACCAAAATTGACAATGTGTCATTAGAACTTTTCATAACTTTAATATATATATAATAATGACCACTTTAAGTTGATAGCATTTATTCATTATAGTCTTAAGTTTTTGGACTACCTTAATATTTTGCCAATTTCATTAACTATTTTTAATCTTTTTTGCATGATTCATGTATCTAACCACATGGTTGCTTCTAGAAGGCAAAAGAAACTTTGCTTCATATAAAAAACATGATCATGTTCTGTTGTTGCATAAAAATGAGCATTTCTTGCTATTTATGATAATATTTGTGACACATGAGACATTTTTCTTAGATTTCTAAATCCGTTTAGCAATGATCCCAACAAATTTTTGACAATATTTACCACACATTAAATTTGGGACTTCTTATAGCCTTTCACATTAGATTTATCATTTAAAATCTATCTAAAACTAGCTTACCGATCAGTTCTTTAGGGCCGTGATTATCACGGCCCGTATAAGTTTCCTAGTATATATATATATGAAAGTTTGGTGCAGAGAAAGAAGATTTACAAAGTTGTTACTTTGAAGATATTTACTTTTTATGGGTGTGTTGAGTTTCTCGGATGTTTTATCTCAGACTCTCAGTTACTATGTTTCAGTTTCCTAAAAGTTTGAAGTGTAATTTATAGTTCAATTTTCAGTCCTTCGGTTCTTCCAGTTTGTGTAAGTCATCGATTAATTATTAGAATATTTATTGGATCGAGAAATCATATATGAAGCCTTATTTTCATTCATTTTATCCCAATATATCTTTTGTCATACTTTTGTAAACGAAATGGCATTAATTACATGTATTAAATTTTAGAACGGTAGGTAACTTTTTTTATGCATCTATCATAATGTAAACAGAACCAAAAATATATAATTAAAGGATGTACAATACCACACTAAGACGACGTTGTTTCCGTTTTGAAAAACTAAAACATTTACGATCTACAAACCACAGTTGAAAAAAAATATTTCAACTTATTCGGCCTTAAAAAAAATTGTTTAGTTCTTAACGTATGAAATGTTTTTACAATACCACACTCGAGAGTATTTTTTCTTTAAATTTAAAATGTTTCTTTTTAACAAGGAATTTTCACATTTAAAGAAGTGATTTGCTTTAAATTTAATTTAACTTGGTTTTAAAAACCATTAAAGTTATGGGATGTCAAAAATATCCTCGTTGCATGGAATTAAGAAGTGGTCACTCGAGTAGCAACCACGATAAATATAAAAGGAATTGTTAAACACTTTAGACAAATGTTGAACAAACTTTCACTACAAGAAAATATATGACTTTAATGACATGCAAACCACGACACGCGCTGATTTATGTTACGCAAAAGAGAGTGACCTTAAAATAGTGTCATCTCTCCAAAAAAAAGTTAAACACTTTAATTGTTAGGAAACAACAAAATAAGTTAAACACTTTAGACAAATGTTGAACAAACTTTCACTACAAGAAAATATATGACTTTAATGACATGCAAACCACGACACGCGCTGATTTATGTTACGCAAAAGAGAGTGACCTTAAAATAGTGTCATCTCTCCAAAAAAATTTAGGATTTAGGTCACGCATTATTGCGCGCCCTTAAATTAGTGTCTCAAGAAAAAAAATATTAAAAACACGGAGGGCGCTTTATCTTAAATGTGTGTCCTCTATAACTGTCGCTTTATAATTTTAATTAAATGCACGTTTAGTAGATAACGGGGGAAAACGAAATCCCCAAATTTTTGAAAACCCGCCTTGTTCGTTTCTACCTTCTTTCTATCTTTCATCTTCGCAATCAACTCTCCCTTCTCCCTCCTTCTCTCTCCTTTCCGATCCACTTCTCCGCTACTCCTGACCTTGTTAATCTTCTCATCGAATCTCCGCTCAATCTCCTTCTTATCGGCCATCACCACCTTCCTGTATTGATCAGATTTGAAATATTCCGCCTTTGATCACGGTCTCTGTCGGCCGTCACCACCTTCCTGTAAGTTCGGTCAAGATTTTTTCTTTAGTCAAATCAAAATTACTTGCTTTAGCAGCCGCCAAATTATCAGTTTTTTTTTGTGTTAAAATTTATCAATTTGTGTTTCCTCAAGTCTGATCGATGATTATCGGTTTTGGGTCTTCACCTTAACTACCGAAATGAAGAGTTTTATTCGGGCTTTCTATGGTGGGTAAAAAGGATTTCGCACAAATCATTGTTAGGTTTTGATAGATGTGATGTGGAGAAGGAATCTTACATAGATATTGAGGAATATGAAGGTTAAACACAGGACTTGAAGATCAAGAAATTTCAAGACCTAGTGTCACTCTTAGAGAGAGACGAAGGAAGAAATGGCTATAGATCCAACTTTAGTATCTGATCCTGCTCCTTCTTCGTTCACTCCCAAAAGGTACATTCTTCATGTTTCTTCTCTTTCTGTCTTTTCACTTCTTGATCAATTGAGAAGAAATCCAGCAAAACTAATCTTGAAATTGTCATAATGAACAGGTTGCTTGTGGTATTCTGTGTGATCAACATGGTAAATTATATAGATCGAGGAGCAATTGACACTAATGGTGTAAATGGGAGCCTTAGAATTTGTATAGAGAGTAATGTATGTTAAGATGGTAGTGGAATTCTAGACCCTTTTGTTTAGCTCTTAACGCCTCTTAAAAAGAGGTACCTCTGAATCTATAAGATTCAGAGCGTTTGGCTAACACTTAATTTATCATCTTAATTGGAAAAAAATGTCTGAGCGAATCAGATGAAAACTCACGTCTGAATAGAAAAAATAGGACGCATATCTTAATTTTTCTAATCCCTACCCTCGCCTCTTCTCTCTGTCATCAAAGAATACCCACCTCTATCTTTCTTTCTTCTCATCGACGCACCATTCTCGATCTGCTCAGCGTTCCTCTCTGCTATCGTGGGCGTCGTGTCCGACTGTCCACCTCTATGTAATCGATTTTTGCTTGAAATCGTTTGTTTCGTATCCTTTGTTTTGTTGTTTTTTTTTTTCTTTTGTTTTGCTTGAAATTAGGTAATGTCTTCGATTTTTGGTTTTCCTACTTTATAGAATCATCGAATTTGAAATCTGACATATATTTTTTTCTAAAATCAGAGATGAAATTAGATGTTAATTTTTTCTGTAGACGATACCCAGATGAAAATAGATGTTAATTTTTTTTGTGGATGATACCCAGTTGTAGCCACCATTATGAAGCCTTTGTTTTCTTGATTTCTTGTTATATGCTTGAGATTTCATTTTAGATTCCCAGTGTACCTTGAATACCAGTCGTGGCATAAGTTATTTCACATTTGGGATGAACAATAAAAGGACCTCACGTGGGAGTTCCTCATCACTTTACTTAATGTGTTGATTAGGTCGGAATCAAAGATTGAAAACTGGAGTTTTAAGGCATGAATAAAAGAATGAAAGATTGTATGTTTGTTGGATGGAAAGTTTTTAGTGAATGCAAACATTTATTTATAAGTTGAATTTGTAAGAGATTATTTCTTGTTTAATGCAAGCCCTAATGTGGAAATTTTTGGTAATTTTTGTTTTAAAGTCGTGAACATATGTAGTGGATTAAATGTTGGTAAACTTTTTATATGTAAATGTGAATTTCTCAAGCTTTTGATGGATTTATTATTATTAATTATTATTTTTTAAACAAAGGGTAACATGGTCATGTTTATCATTCAGCATAAAAATTCAGATGTTTCAACCAAAAAATATGTTAAATACTCATATCTTAAAATTTCAGACCATTTTAGAAATTCAGACCTCTTAAAATTTCAGATCTTAATAATTCAAATCATGCCAAACAACCCCTTACTTCCAAGCATCTGATTTTGTGTGTAAATTAATATCACTAACTTCATTTCTCAGATGTTCGTTATACCTTCTTTTCCACAAGGGCGAATTTGACCTAAGCAATTTTAAAGATGGTATTTTATCTTCTGCTTTCATGGTTGGACTTCTTATTGCATCTCCTATATTTGCATCCTTGGCCAAGAGGTAATTTATGTGTCTCTGAATCATTAGCTAAGGCATCACATGACTGATATATATATATATATATATATATATATATATATATATATATATATATATATATATATATATGATGTGACAAACGTCAATAACAAGTCAAAGTCAAAGTCAACAAGTCAAAGTCAAAGTCAAGGAGTCAAACCGGTCAAACTTAACTAGTACTTCTATGTTAAAAGTTATTCTATGAAAATGTGCATTTGTATGACAAGAATTCAAGTGTCTCGGGGATTTTATGCGTTTAGCAATGTAAAACCCTAAGAAGGGAGAGTAAATGCACCAAAACACGATTATGGACCCTTTGGGGGCTTAAAACATTCATAAACAAAGCCTAAATGAGTTTACGAACCTTGCATTGTGAGGATAAACACTAACAAAGACTACAACCAAATCTCTCCCAAATCTCTCTCAAAATCTCTCTCAACTTTTTATAGTCATCCGGGTCATCCCGACCCTTAACTTGGTCAAAAACCACTTGAATCGGGAAGTTTACTTGAAAAATAGCCATTTAGGACCGAAACCCTATTGGAACCGAGCCTCTTGAAGCGAAACCCTCTTAGAGGCGAATCCTGCTAAGACCGAAGCTCCTTATTGGGACCGAACTACATGGAACCGAAGGTCCCTTCAGGACCGAACTTAGCCTCGGACCGAACTTCCCTGAGGACCGAAGTCAGCAGAACCGAAACCTCATAAACAACCGAAATGAACCGAGCCTTCGGTCCATTTCGCTTCCTCCTCATCTTCGAACCCGAGACCCACCTTCGCATGCACCGAGACCGAACCCTCCCTCTCGGTTCTTAAGGACCGAACCTCGCAGTTTCGCCCCTTATTCCCGGTTTTCGACCACTTTCGCTTCTTAAGCCCGTTTTTGACGATTTTGATGGGGATTTTTCACCAAATTCATATTTTTATCATTTTAAACTCCCTAAACTCATATTTTATTCATATCTCAAGGAATTATTAATTATAAATCATTATTTTACATTAAAGAAAAGGGCTTAGGATATTTTATGTTACAAATGGGTCAAGTGTGTCCACTTGCACTTATGTGTCACTTTCTCATTGGTCCAACCTTATCCACATCACACACATCAATGTAAACATCCCTTCACCCTAGCAACTTGCTCCAGCAATCCTTCTTATAAAGAAATGCCTGGGATTTCCTTGATCATTTTCTTCTCCATCAAACATTTAAACACTTCTTAACCATCAAGAGAGCCTCTTTTTCTCTCAACTTCCAGCCACACTTTTGAAGTGTTCTTGAGTTATTTATTCACTTATTGGTAAGTATTTCCTTCTAACTCAAGTGCTATTACAGGTTTTCATAACACTCTTGAATCATCTACACACATGTTAACACGAAATCGTTCATAGCATCATCCAAAAATTTTGTGTGTTCATCAAGTGTTCTTGACTTGAAACTCATCGTCTTCAACCTTCCATCCTTCAAGAAATCGCATAAGGTGAGTTCATACCCCTACATTTTCCGGTTTTATTTAGTTTCAGGGGGGTAATACAAGTTAAAACACCAAAAACTTAACTAAACTCAAACATCATCTTTCAACAAAAACGTTGAGTTCTATTCACGGACTGTTTTGACCATCTTAAACTTAATATCTTTCAAAACTGTTTAATATGCAAATAATTCAGGTTTATACCTTTAAAATGACTACTTGCATACCTCCATAAGATTTTTCTACAATTTATGGAGATTTTTACAAAACAGCCTATCATTTAAGAAACTACTTCGGACCAGTATGTGAAGTTGGACCTTTTTACACAAGGTAAAAGTCATTAAAAATCATGATAAAAATTATGAATAAAATAGACACATTTTCTAGACCCTCAGAGTTTACGGATCTGAATTCCGACCTATGATGATTTTTATATAAATTTTTCCAATAGTAGGAACAGAAAAGTTTAAAAACTATAAATAGTTAACGATCCTATCTACACCTTGTAACTTGTTGAGCAAGATGTGTAGTATTATTTGAATACATGTAACTGATAGTACATATTATATACCTTAGTTTAAGGGTATGAATCATATACAAAGAAGTACCACCACTACAAATAATTATAATAGATTATAATAAGTAAAGTTAAGTCTATTATACACCACAAACAAACATGCTAAACTATAATAGGTATAGTTAGGTTTCATATACAATACAAACATTATGATAAACTATAATAGGTATAGTTTATGTTTCTTTTACATTTCAAATTCATTACAAAAGGTTTTCATATAAACGGGGTACGAATACAAAGTACCGGGTTTATACAAAAGGGGTACATTACAAAGTACCGTGTTTTTCATATAAACGGGGTACGAATACAAAGTACCGGGTTTATACAAAAAGGGTACATTACAAAGTACCGGGTTTTTCATATAAACGGGGTACGAATAAAAAGTACCGGGTTTATACAAAAGGGGTACATTACAAAGTACCGGGTTTATACAAAAAGGGTACATTACAAAGTACCGGGTTTTTCATATAAACGGGGTACGAAATACAAAGTATCGGGTTTATACAAAAGGGGTACATTACAAAGTACCGGGTTTACACAAATGGCTTTTATGGTATTGAAACTACGTATACTATTTTAAGTATGGGAATTTACTCACAAAAATGGAGTCTTAATACATTAAAGGCTACAAGCTATCTTTTTGAAAACACAGAATCTATCAGGTTAAGCGTCATCACTGGCAAAGTGAGGACATCTTCAAACTAGTTTTCTTAATAGAAAAACTACGCACTTGTAAACTAAGTATGGTATTTATACTTACATATTTCGGCCTTGGTTCAATAAAGGCTATAACACACTTTACGGAAAATATAGAATTTTCTGGAAATATTAGAGACTTAAGAACCACACAAAAAGGGGTTTTATACACATAAAAAACTACATATGCTATTTTACGTATGGAGATTTACTTTCAAAAATAATGTCTTAGTAAATACGTAGTAGATCCATTCGATCTAAAACTTTACTAACATGTACACACCAAGAAATCGCACCAGGAACATATTTTGTTTATTAATCTTTCGAATTTTGAAACGTTCTTTAAAAACATGAGAAACACCGATATATTTTGGTCTTAAGACTCAAAGGTAACATTCCACTTTTCCAAAGAACAAAAGGACGTAACTCTTTTACAACAAAAATGCTTATGAACTCACCAGCTTTAATGCTGATACTCTTTCAAACTACTTGTATTCTCAGGAAATTAGTAAGTCAAGTATGCATACAGGTTTCGAGAAGACGGAGCATCATAGTGCCAAGTCTTAGTTTTGATGTTTACTTTTGGAAGTTAAACTTATGTAAATTAATTACAATGTAAACTATATGTTATCAATGAAATGGTTGTTGTTGCTTTGATTACTATTGTACAATTGTTGTGATAATGTGCATGACGTCCTCCGCCCCCAAACGTTTCCGCCGTTCCGGTTTGGGGGTGTGACAGATTGATATCAGAGCCAGGTTTATAGTGAACTAAGTATATCAACCTATAAAAGATATACAACTACAAATACAATGGGGCCGAAGTGCTCTGACTTAAAGTATCATTTTAAAATATAACGATATTTTTACGAAAGTATACATATACGCATATATTTATTTATATATGTACATACTAGAGCAAGTATCACAAAAGGAACAAAACAAAAGTATTTAGAGGTTGGACACTACAGTCAAACCTAGACAGTTATGTAATTATATATGGGATAAATATAGCCTGATCAACTATATTTATTCAAGATACGACCAACATGTGTTCAGGAGTGATAGCGGTGTGTCGACGGAACTAAAACTTACCAATACTACATAAAGGAATACTAAAACCGAACATAAAGATTTAAAATACTATAGGAGTATTTTATGATACCATGTAATAAACAACAAATCTAAAGACTCGTCAGTTTCATATATCAAGAAGCTCAAGAATCGATCATGCGACTAAAATACTATGGGAGTATTTGAGATGCTATAACTAACTTATATGAAAACTAAAAAGACCCTGACTGGTTGGTCTATAATTTCTGTGACAACCGTCAATTTCCGGTCAAGTCAAAGTCAAATAAAGTCAACAAGTCAAACCGGTCAACTCAATTAACCCTTGTATATTAGGGTTTACATCGTGCTTACTATTGTACAACACACTATCTTTATGCAAAGTATCACTTTAAGTCTCCATGTGTTCAGAAAATCTAAACCCAAATCAGTGTAACTAATGGAACAACTCAATAAAACATTAATACATACCCTTCGGGGGCATATAACGCTCATAACAAGGTAAAACGGGGTTTACAAACCTTGCATTTCGAAGTTAAAACACTCGCAAAGATCGCAAACAAAGCCTCTCTCAAATCTCTCCAAGTATGTGAAATCTCTTCAAGTATGTGAAATCTCTCCCAAATCTCTCAAAGTATGTGAAATCTCTCCCAAATCTCTCTAAGTATGTGAAATCTCTCCCAAATCTCTCTCAACTTTTTATAATCACTCGGGGCATCCCGACCCTTAACTTGGCCAAAAACCGCTTGAATCGGGGAGTTATATCGAAAAACAACTAAATAGAGCCGAAACCCTCTTAGGAACCTAAACCCTCTTAGGAACCAAAACCCTCTTAGGAACCGAACCCTTCTATTAGGACCGAAGGTCCCTCAGGACCGAACTGTCAGAAACGAACTTCGCCTTTTAGGACCGAACTCCACCTGGACCGAAGTCAGCAGGACCGAACCTCCCATGAATCGAAATAAACTGAACCCTCGGTCCATTTCGGTCCCTCCTCACCTTCGCTTCCTTCTTCCGCCTTCGGTCTTCCCCTTCTACTTTCGGTTCCTAGCATCTAAGACCGAACCACACCTTCGGTCCATAGCCTTAAGGACCGAAACCTCGCCCCTTTCACTCCTAATTCCCAGTTTTGACTACTTTCGCTTCTTAAGCCCGTTTTTGACGTTTCTGACGGGGATTTTTCACCAAATTCATATTTTTATCATTTTAAACTCCCTAAACTGATATTTTAATCATATCTCAATGATTTATTAATTATAAATCATTATTTTCATTAAAGAAAATATCTAAGGATATTTTACATTACAAATGGGTCAAGTGTGCCCACTTGCCTCCTATGTGTCACTTTCTCATTGGTCCAACCTTATCCCCATCACACACACCAATGTAAACATCCCTTCACCTTAGCCACTTGCTCCAGCAATCCTTCATATAAAGAAGTTCCTGGGGATTTCCTTGAGCATTTTTCTTCACCATCAAACACTTATACACTTCTTAAACCATCAAGAGAGCCTCTTTTCTCTCAACTTCCAGCCACACTTTTGAAGTGTTCTTGACTTGAAACTCATCGTCTTCAACCTTCCATCCTTCAAGAAATCACATAAGGTGAGTTCATACCCCTACATTTTCCAGTTTTATTTAGTTTTCAGGGGGGAATACAAGTTAAAACACCATAACATATTCAAAACTTAACCTGACAGCTTACAAGAGAAAAGTTGTGACCTGTTCACGAACTGTTTTAAACAACTTAAACTTAATATTTTTCAAAACTATTTGATATGCTAATAGTTCAGGTTTTTACCTTTAAAATGACTACTTGCACATCTCCATACGATTTTTCTACGATTTATGGTGATTTTTACAAAACTGCCTATCATTTCAAAACGAATTCGGACCAGTCTGTGAATATGAACACTTTCACATAAGTTAGAGATTTATAAAAATCATAATAAAAATTATGAATAAACTAGACACATTTTATAAACTCTCAGAGTTTACGGAGTTAGTTTTCGACCTCGTATGATTTTCTATGATGTTTTCAAAACAGTGAAGAAAGGGTAAAAACTAGTTACATAGCTTACCATATTAACAACACTTTGTAGTATGTTGAGCAAAGTGCATAAAAATAAGTTTCTAAATGTTTGGATGCATTCTTGTTAGTTTACCATCATAAATAGAAATTAGTCATTCATGTTAAGGTTTTTCCATTCATTTCGAACACATATAATAAACTAGAATAAGTATAGTTTATGAATTTTCGATAAAAGCATACTACATGGAAAAAGTTTTACTCTCAAAACAAATGGGTTTTTCATATACTACATGATAAACTATAATAGTAATAGTTTATGGATTTCATATCACTAATTTATTTCATAAAAGGTGATTTCACTTCCACCACTAAAGAGGTTTTATACTCAAACTATATGTAAACTAGTTAACGTAAGTTGTGAGACAATTCTCTATCGTACTCTTAGAGTACGGGTTCAAAATCCTGTAAGTGATAACCAGAGTCTCTTGTAGGGAGAGCGTGATAATTATGTATAGATCTATATTGGTATTGACACCCCACACCTCACTGCTAGCTACAGCCGGACCGGCAGGTCTGCGGGTGACAAGAGTCATAAGATCCTGACGTCTGAAAGACGTTGTTGCAGGTTATTTCTCGTCATAGTATGGTTATAACGACTCACATAGGGAGTTAACAATCTTTCCAGTTTACAGGGAAAATTCTATTTTGAAAAGGGGTTTTATCTGTTTAAAACTACTTGAACATTATAAGTATAAAACACACACATATTCTCGGTCTTGGGATTTAAGGCTACATAACTTTTTATAAGGAAAATAAGGGATTTTTCTTGAAGTATACATTATAAAGTACCAGGTTTACACTAAATGGCTTTCATGATATCAAAACTTCGTTTCATCTAGAATTGTTAGACTTCAGCTATAATTGCTAAGTGTATATGTTAGAGTTATATATGAATTTAGTCGCAACCGACTTAGAATTGGTGGGTCCGCCTTACTTTCTGTTCCTTGTTTGGTTGTGGACCTAGGGCAGACCCACTATCACTACTAGAAAAACAGTCTTTTACGACGCGCAATGCGTGTCGTAAAACGTTCAGACGACGCGCAAATGCGTGTCAAGGAAGGCCCTGTCATAACGAGAGACGACACACTTTTGCGCGTCGTCTATTTACGACGCGCATTTATGACAAGCATTTACGACGCGCAGTTATGACACGCAATGCGTATCAAGGAAGGCCCTGTCATAAAGGAAGACGACACGCAATTGCGTGTCCTAATTAACCTTACGACGCGCGTGTTTATGACACGCAATGCGTATCAAGGAAGCCCCTGTCATAAATGAAGATGACACACATTTGCGTGTCATAAACTTCACTAACCATTTTCGATATGCATTTACGACGCGTATTTACGATACTCATTTACGCATAATACAAAAATATGTAAACAAATATATACCAAAACAATAAATTTCATCCAATTACATCATGTCAAAAAAATGTAATACATTGATATTAAAGGGATCTGATTGTACATTGTTATTAAGAGGTTTTCCCTAACTATATAACCTAATACTACATTGCTATAAAGGGGCACTTTCTTGTTTCAGTAACTCGTCATTAAGTTGTCTGAAGAAGCTCTAAAACCCTTCATGTATCCAACCAATCATCATGTCTCTTAGCTTCAATATCAATCCCAACTCTTGATCAAGAACAACACGGAAATCCTACACAATAATCATGTCAGTTGTACAATATCAATATCAACTAAATAATAATACACAATTGTAAATATTACCAAAAGATGAGATCCTCATATACAAGCAATGTATACAGTTATAATATGCACTGATTAAATAAGAGGAAACTGAAGATTATTTAGTAATGAGCTAATTTTAGTTTATCAAAAATAGAAAGTCCTTCAGATGCTTCTTCAACTAGAACCTGATTCAGATACAACAAGTGTTGTCAATATGTTGACTTTATGGACATAAAATATTGATTAAAAGTACTTAAAAACTTACCATGGGTAATTTTGAAAGAGAAAAGTTCCCCTTTTTCTACTCCCTACATAAAAACTTAATTGGTGAAATATCAAATGTGACATAAACCCTTAAATCAAAATACACATCTGAAAAAAAAAATCCACCTGAAGGATGAGAAGGTGTGAGAGCATATGAAAGATAATGAGCAGTCACTCTAGATTACCACCTGAACTACTCGAAATTATTTGCAATATATTTTAGTTAAAAATCAACAAAGACTACCTAAAACCTACCAAAAATAACTTCTAATCATCATAAAATGTGAAACACCAACATTGTTTATATGTGGAATTAAAGAACATTGGAACGCACCTCCAAGAAGATTACCTCAGTAATTAACATTGTTGACAGCATAAAGGGTAGCCCCTGCAACCACTAGAACGTCGCCCTTGATAGGGCTACTTCCGCTTTCTAAAATTATACAAAAATACTAATTAGAAGTAGAGTTAAAACTATACATTGAATTCACATATTATACAAATCAGCACGTAACCACTGGTTGAAAATGAGATAATACATAACATATAAGTTATAACCATAGGAAATAAAGTCAAAAGAATAAAAAAACAAGCATAGGAAATAAAAAAAAAGTACCTGATCTGTTATATGGCACTTTAAGAATAGGTTCACCTTCTCCAATATCCACATCAAACACTCATTTACAAGTTTTTGTGGTATCAGTAAAAAAGAATAAAAAAAAGAAGCATGGGAAATAAAGTCAAAAGTCAAAAGGCTCACCATAATCATATTGTACTCCATGAAGAACTGGGCGCTTCATGCCATTGCCAACATCAGGCCCATCAGTTACTTCCCCTATCTAAAATAGGCAAAAGAAAATGCTAATCAATGAGAAATCTTATCATCACACCTAATGATTAGAATCAAATCATTTAGTGCATTAAACATCATTCAGAATAATACCTTATCCCATGTTTGATTCTGCATATTCCATGCATATACAACACCATTATAAACCGTTCCGGTTCCGTTTCCTACATTCCAAGAATCTCCGGTTCCAGAAAAATAGGGCGGATACCCGCTTAGGCTCACCCCTAAGTCCCAACCCGTCCAAAGAAAGCCATTTGAAATGGTTTTGGTCCCTAAAGTTAACATTCGTTAGTCCAAAAAAGAAATATAATGAATAAACGGTAATGGACTTGTACGAATATACAAGAACTTGACTCACAGTCATGAACATGTATCTCTTCTGATGCAAACCAGATACAATGAAAACTGTAGAGGAACTTTAATCGATCAGAATGACAGCATGGAATCTCTCAGTTTATATATTATGTTGCACGTGAAACACTTATGAGATCTGCCATCTCAATCTTCCTCACACATATAAGAACAACCTCAGGATCAACATCCCCAGTAACAGTTAATCTCCCATCTTCTGTATCCACATGGATTGTTTCAATGCCCTGATGTCCAGATAACGCATTTACCACCTTCTGTTTTTGACTTTGGCTGCCTAAGTTGACTTCCAGCACAATTTTCTAGAATGTACACTATAATCATCAAAGAAATATATAGAACCTCATAATATACTTGATTGTTATCAATCATGGTTTTTTTGGTATTCAGATATCAATCATGTTCGATGTTACATGTCCCAACAGTTGAAGATTTACTAGACAATATTGCTTCATAGTAACATATTGGAAATAAAATGTGGGGTATAATTATTAGTTAATGTCGAATTTACCTTCATCTGGCGACTAACATCATCAGTTAGCGATTTCAGTTTCTCCCCATGTGAGCTTGAAGTAGACTCCTGAATCTCATTAGGAACAAAGGCTTTATACATGCTCGAACTCTCACCTTTTTCCTGAATAAATCACAACATCAACAATAGCCAGGTTATGTTTTCAAGACATGACAATTAAGTTGTAGAGTGAAAGTATAGGCAAACTCCATTAAATGTCTTGTGAATATTTAGAAGTTTAAGATGAATAACATACTCATATATGACGAAAGATTAAACTCCTCAATTCTATCTACCAAGCAATATAACGTTTAATCACCTTTTCTGTTGTAAAATACGACGGATACGAATTGACTTAAATAATATTAGCTCAATGCGGAATGGGATCAAAAATTATCAAAGCGTAATAATCACAACGTAATACGAATAAAATAAATAGAATAGAGACACAGGAATTTACGTGGAAACCCAAATCGGGAAAAAAACCACGGGCGGAGGAAGCCGAGAAACAATTCACTATAATTTGCAGTGTTTACAGGGATTATGAAAGAGATTACAAATAGAGTGGGAGAGCTAAAATACACGGTGGTGTATAAGTATATATATTTAATGCTTTTCTATATATACTTTGATTTTTGGTTCGTGTGTTTATGATGAAAATGGCTTAGGCTATTTATAGCCAAAGGGAATGTAATATGAAAGGAAAAGAAAAAGAGTTTTTCATCCAAAAATTGCTGCGCCTTCTAATTTGACTTGTTTATACTGCGCCTCCATTGTTGACCCAAAAAGCATGCGCCTAATATTTACCAAACAAGTTGCCAATCCATATTACCGTCCATTCTCATTTTCAAACATTTCACACTTATATTACTATTCATAGTCAAACTATGAATAGTAAATGATAAGTTACAGAAATAACCCCTGAACTATTTGCCACTTGCTAATTTTGGAGGCAACATTTTCCACAATTTCTAGTTTTTTACGAAAGTTTAATATGAAAGCTTCTGCTCTCTCATCCAAATCACTTAATGAAAGGTCTGCATCTTCATTTTCATCATATGATTCTTCAGACATGTCCTCAGCCTGTAGGTCTGCATATTCATTTTCATCATATGCTTCTTCAGATTTGTCCTCAGCCTATAGGTTGTAAATGTGTACATTGATGGGTGTGAGTTAAATAAGTTAATGTTCAACACAAGGAAAAGTCAAACTCTTTTCTTTTATCCACTAAACTTAATTAATGTTTAATCACCTTTCTTGCTGTATAACTAGATTTAAACGATGTGGCAGATTTCCTTGTCACCCCAAATATCCTCGATGTGAGCTTCAAAGTTTTATCAAAAAAAGATATTTTTGGAATCTTGTAAAGGGTAAATTACACGGATGGTCCCTGTGGTTTGGGGAAACTTGCATGCTTAGTCCCTGAGCAAAAATTTTAACTCAGACGATCCCTAATATTAAAATTTGTAACCCGCCTGGTCCCTGCAACATCTGAAATGACTGTATTGCCCTTATTTATTTATTTCTTTTATTTTTCTGATTTATTATTATATAAAATAAATATAAAAATTAAAATTAAAAAAATTTCCTAAACCGCCTCATCTCTGCTTTTCTCCCTCTCCGATTAGAGCTCTCCCGCCACTATGCCATTGTCTGTTTCCTTCCTTCACATATGCAGATGAAATTAATTAGCCATGGTACAAATCCAGAAAAAAAAGACGCAGAGAAAATCTAGAAAAAGCCTAAAGAAATCAATTCAAAACCCTAGAAATCCCCAGATAAAACACAAATCCCCCGCCACTATGCCACTATCTGTAATTCTACTTTATCCCCTACCATAAATATGAAGAACGCCACGCACCACCATCACGGGGTCGACCGTGAACGTAAGGAAGTAAGAAGAATCGATTTGTGAAATCCGTCTGGATATAAGAATATCGATTGAAGGCGGAGGTGAAGGACCGAGTGAAACAGAAACCATCCTAAAAAACACATAAATGCTTCGAATTGTTTAGCTTTAAAACGCATGTGGCTTTTGATTTGGTTTCGAAAAACACAGGTGAATTTTGATTTGGTGTTGCTTTTGTCTTTAAATGTTTTGCTTCTTTTAATGTTCGGGTTTGATGTGGACTAGTCTCAATTTCATTATTGGTAGAGGATTTGAGTTCAAAATTTCATCAGAATCTTGTTGGGATATGTAGGGAAGAAGTTGAAGGACTTCAGATGGAGGAGGATAGATCGAGATCTGAGGATTTGGGTTGATTCCGGTCATATGGTGGTGCTAAGGGATTTCCACACCTCTATTTATCGATTTATTTCTCAGAAAAATCAATGGCAGTCATCGACAGGAACTGGGATTTCTATGGTAGCAATGGTGTCGATCGAACTTAGAGAAAGAGATGTAGAAGAAGGAAACATAAGGTTAGAAAAACGTGGGGTTTGGGATATAGTGGGGTGGGTTTTGGGGTTTTTTATTTTTTACAATATAAATAATTAATAAAATGTTTTTTTTTAAATACAAGGGTAATACAGTCTGTAGCAGGGACCAGGCGGGTTACAATCTTTAATACTAGGGATCGTCCGAGTTAAAAATCTTGCTCAGGGACTAAGCGTGCAAGTTTACCCAAACCACAGGGACCATCCGTGTAATTTACCCTCTTGTAAATTTCCTCCTATTTGATTTTCATAAACACAATAGTCAGATCCGCAAAACCAACTGCTATTATGTAATATGTCGCCCTTCATATTGTTCATTAATGAATTGATGCGGAAAAAAAATAAAAAATCTTAATTACCGGTTCAGGATAATCGATGATGCATCTAATAGTTCCCAGCTCTATAAATGAGGGATTTAACTGCTTAGGTTGACCTGTCTTTCTCCATCCTCATTCCCAACTCATCACAACAATCATGACATTAACTTTATCCCCAATTTTCAATGTGTTTCCAATTGGCCAATAACTAAACCATATACCAACTTTAGCAGAATCAGTTTTGCCAAAGACTTTGGGGTTGTACATCAACTCAACACCATTGGTCGTATTGATTTTACAGAACCATGCCCAATCATCATCACCTGATATTGTTGTATATTTGAAAGTTATATCAAGCCCTTTAAGCCTTCTATTCTTGGGACACGAAGGCACATCAAAGGACAAAGACGTTAATTCTGATACATACGTGGGCTTCATGTTTGGATTCGTTATGTCTGGAAGAGATGTGCTTATTATATCAAATTCATATAGCATCTGTAGTCACACACACATATATACATAATCAGTTTTTGCTTGTGATTGTGTTTGTGTTTGGGAGAAAAGAAATTAAAAAAAAACTAACCTGGAGAAACGAGCTTCTGCCTTTGGTAAGTTCATCATCACCAATCAGGGACACCTCTTGATTTTGATATTCTTTTAGCCACTTCATGCGTCCCAAATCATTATCTTCAAGTTTTGCTAAAGGCACCAATTTGATAAAGCCTTCTATTTCACACAAACTAATACAACCTTAATAGCCCAACTCTTGCAATGTGAATCGATGTGATTCAAAATTTATTTTCTCCAGTGACGTACAGTAGTATATATACAATTCTGTAAGTGTACTTGGGAGAGATATAAGCGATTTAAGCCTTGAGCATAAACTCAAGTCCAGAACCCGAAGATTTTTAAGATGATTATAACTAGGAAGAAACTCAAACAAACTATTGCAATGAAATCGAACCGGAAGGTGAAGTAGGTGCGACTTCATCCAAGTTCTCATCATCATCTGAATCATTTAGGGATTTAAATCTCGGTTTTTCTATTAGGCATTTTAGGGATGATGTGCTAGGGTTTTTCCAGGATGATGATGTAGGTAGGGTTCGAAATCAAGTTGAATAATTGGGGATTTATATGAATGACTGAAATGTGAAGCAGCGATTTTCATGTTGCAAATTTTGTGAATGAATAAGAAGATGATTATGGTGAAAAATAAGGGAGGGAGTGAAAGGTAGGAGAAAGGTAGCAATTGTGGATCAATTTCATGACGTTTAACCACTCATCGTAGTTATCTTCCATCCCTAAAGTCACCGATGTGGTGTCTTTTTTTCTTTGGAGCCACCGTCGTTGCCCTATTCTTTCCCTCGAGCCACCATCTCAAATATTTTCAACCTTTTTGTCGTTTTGAGAGAGAGATCGAAATGGAGAAATGGAGATATTACCTAAACAAAAGAATTCTGAAAAAAGCCCTAGAGTGTGATAACTTATGGAATTCACAAAGCTTCGTTAAGCCAAACCATGGAAAAGAGAAAAGTAGAAACGAATGAAGATGAGAACAAGGCGGGGTTTTCTAATTTGTGGGGATTTCGTTTCCCGCTTAGCTCTTAAAGGATGAAAACGCGCGTTCCATTAAAATTTATAAAGCAACATCCTTAGACGACACGCATTTTATTATAGGTGCCCTCCGTGTTTTTTTTAGACACTAATTTAAGGGCGCACAATAATGCGCGACATAAATCCTTAAATTTTTTTGAAGAGATGACACTTTTTTAATGACACTCTCTTTTGCGTAACATAAATCAATGAGTGTCGTGGTTTGCGCGTCGTAAAAGGGTCTTTTTCTTGTAGTGTATATTCGACGGTTTATTTAACTTAAATTTTATATAACTTATATACACTGGGTGATTATAGAAGGAATCAACAGGTCTTTCTAGGGTACATTATTGCAAAACGTAGGAGCATTCATGTCACACTTACTAAAGAAAATATTGGATTTTCTGGAATCATACTCTATCACTTTTACAAGGAAAACGACTTCTTTCTCAAATAAAACTCTTATGAACTCACCAACTTAATTGTTGACACTCTTTCCAAAACTACTTGTATTCTCAGGAAATCAGTGAAACAGGAAATCAACAGCTTTTGAGGATGGGACGTTAAAACGTCAAACATTTCATTTTTGTCATCATAAGTGTAATTGATTGGAAACATGTAAACACATACTATGGTATAACTTTTTCAGTTATATTTATGATGGTTGTATTTACTTTGAGTACTATTATACTCGTTGTTGTGATACTATACATGAAGTCCTCCACCCCCGGACGTTTCCGCCATCCTTGGTTTGGGGGTGTGACAATTTCGGAGTGTATACCCTCAGAGTTATACATAATTGAGATTTTATAGACTTAGAATCTATGATCTTCGCTCTACTTCCTGTTCCTTGATTGGTTGTGGACTTAGAGTAGGATCACTTATTCGAAGGTCTATTTGATCTTGGTTATGTATAATCGGTATACACTACGTAATTATAGAAGGACCCGGTGAAGATCACTATAAAAATCATTAAACAAAACCTTATTCCGTTCGGAGTGGACTAGGAAATACCGTATGTATCATGCTGGGAAACTAATATATCCTAGAGAGTCAGTGGCTACACTACTCGCGCTATGCTACCGTACCTTACATCTTTACTAGCAGCAGTAAAAACAGAAGAAATACTCCCTTCCAGAGCCATAAAAATCGACTCTCTTAAAAATCAGTATCGATACTCGATTTTAGTCGAACTAAATTCTAGATAAAATACCTATTTCTTCTCTCTACCACAAGTACATCATGGGAATGTAATATGAGACATTAAAAATCGTATATCAAAACAAGAAATTTATGCATGTATATGGGTTACATCTAGAAACAACTATTGTTACTTACCAGCTTATTTCATACATTGTAACAGAATCATGCTTCCGCATGGAAATAACCAGTCAACCAACAAAACACCATTCCTACAGATAGACTCTGCTACCTTTCAAGTTGCGGTTTCAGCCGCCGTGTCCGCCGTTATGGCACATCTCAATGCAAATAACACTAGTAAAAATGGAAGTGGTATAGGCAATTCAAACCGTAGTAACAACCAAGGAAATCGACAAGTAGCTACCTATAAGAATCCTTCAACTCACAAATCTAAGATCAATAAACGAAAGTTCTAGAACAAAAAGAAGAGCGGGGTATCTCCAAAATTTGCCAGGAGGCAGCAAACTGCGGCAACCCCTGCAACCACAACATCTACTACCCCAACACCAACGCCAGTGCGCCAATATGCTGGAAATATTCCAAACTGCAACAAGTGCAACTACCATCATACCGGAGCCTGCCGAGTGTTGCATTGCTTTGGGTGCAACAAAAATGGGCATACTTTCCCTTTTTGTAGAAACCCAGCCCAACACATCACTTCAACCACCGATGCTAGTAGCAGTCAGATATGTCATGCATGTGGTGAATTAGGGCATTTCAAGAGAGATTGTCCAACAGAGAAGAATGACGGAGGAGTAGGAGGTGTTTAGCAACGGGACGTGGCGAAACAACAAGGAACCCTACTAGAATTTTTGGTACGTATCCTAACAACGATAATTTAACACCAAATTTTACTCTAAAAATTCCGGCATTTAAGGCAAAAACTCATAAATTATTCCCTCGCCCAAATAAACCCAATCATCTATATGAAAGATAAGGACCCTCGCATGTGAGCTAGTACGACTTAGCGTATACCTCAGGGTCATCTATAAGTAAGATTTATAGACTTAGAGTGAGTGATTCCGCCTTATTTCCTGTTCCTTGTTTGGTTGTGGAATTAGGGCAGCATCGCTCAGTCGACGGTATTTCAAATCTTAATTATGCGTGACTGGTATACCCCAAGTAATAATAAATACACCCGATAGGGATTCTATTCTAAAAAGGGCATCATTTTCAACTTCTCAAAACTCACGTACTATTAGTACTCACTAAGAAACAATACACAAATGTTCACAGTACTAATAACAAAAGGAAAAACTGAAAACACCGAGAACATATACAAGGGAGGCATTACCGTCTAACAAACGTTCCTTCCGGATCAAGTTAATACCTAAGAGATCCCGACGTCATCATTCAAACTCAATTGGCTTGGTCCTCACCATACCAATTGTGTGTTCTACGGATTTCATATTTGCTTTAACTAGCCGACTAACAAAGCCATAATCACTCATAGCGGTGAACCCGACGCAAACCCCAGAATCATCGCCTGCCTCAAACCTTCGAAGTACTCGTGTGAGGAGTACCACACTTTTCGTAGTTTTCCTCAACAAACCTTTCAAGAATACCACACGTATAGCAAGTCAACTTCGAGGGTAGTGATAGGTGGGCCATACGGTTAACTATCACCACTTGGGACATGCATCAGGGTGGTATATAACTAGGATCCTACGGATTTCGGATGTGTGATTCCACCTTATCTCATGTTCCTTGTTTGGTTGTGGACTTGAGGCAGAATCACCTAGATGAAAATCTAACCGATCTTAACTATATACGACTTAAATACACTAAGTGATGATAGGGGAACCAGGTATAAGAACCTACCACGACTTCAGGACCCAGCCGCCGGGATTACGGATGAACTGGACACCATTAAGGTAATCATTAATAGATTAACCAAAACCGCACGCACCCCACGAGTAAAAGAGACAAACGAAATAGAGAAACCGAAAAGGACTTACATTAAGGAAAATTGTAAGACTACACGGAGTACCGATATCCATTATCTCCGTTGGGGATAGTAAATGTACATCACATTTCTGACAGTCGCTACACGAACCTACTGGGACTAGATTTGGACATGTGTACAGCCTACCACCCACAGACCGACGGACAGAAACCAAGGACCATTCAAACGCTAGAGGACATGCTAAGAGCTTGTGTGATAGACTTTGGTAAAGCTTAGGATGCTTATTTACCCCTTATCGAATTCTCATACAATAATAGTTATCACACTAGCATCAAAGTTGCTCCGTTCGAAGCCCTCTATGGCCGTAAGTGCAGATCACCCCTGTGTTGGGCTGAGGTGGGCGATACGCAACTAGCAAGAGGGAAAGTTCCTAATAGCGCACTCATTGGCCTGGAGATCATAAGGGAAACAACCGAAAAGATCGTCCAAATTCGAGAACGAATAAAGGCTTCGCAAGACCGACAAAAGAGCTACGCGGATAAGAGACGGAAGCCTTTGGAGTTCCAAGTTGGGGATCGAGTACTACTGAAAGTATCACCTTGGAAGGGATTAATACGTTTTGGAAAACGTGGGAAATTAAATCCAAGGTATATCGGACCGTTCGAAATCCTCGCCAGGATTGGCCCGGTGGCATACAAGCTACGATTACCACAGGAACTCAACAACGTTCATCCTACCTTTCATATGTCCAACTTAAAGAAATGTTTGTCTGATGAGACCCTTTTCATTCCTTTGGAAGAAATTGAGATCAATGAGAACCTCCACTTTGTAGAGGAACCTGTTGAAATCATGGATCGAGAGGTCAAATCGACGAAACAAAGCCGCATTCCCATCGTAAAGGTCCGCTGGAACGCCAAGCGAGGACCCGAATTTACTTGGGAACGTGAGGACCAAATGAAGCAAAAGTATCCACATCTATTCCCCAAACCCTTGAAGTCCCACTCAAAATGAAAATTTCAGGACGAAATTCCTTCTAACGGGGGGATAATGTGACAACCGTCAATAATAAGTCAAAGTCAAAGTCAACAAGCCAAAGTCAAAGTCAACGAGTCAAACCGGTCAAACTTAACTAGTACTTCTATGTTAAAAGTTATTCTATGAAAATGTGCATTTGTATGACAAGAATTCAAGTGTCTCGGGGATTTTATGTGTTTAGCAATGTAAAACCCTAAGAAGGGAGGGTAAATGCACCAAAACACGATTATGGACCCTTTGGGGGCTTAAAACATTCATAAACAAAGCCTAAATGAGTTTACGAACCTTGCATTGTGAGGATAAACACTAACAAAGACTACAGCCAAATCTCTCCCAAATCTCTCTCAACTTTTTATAGTCATCCGGGTCATCCCGACCCTTAACTTGGTCAAAAACCACTTGAATCGGGAAGTTTACTTGAAAAACAGCCATTTAGGACCGAAAACCTATTGGAACCAAGCCTCTTGAAGAGAAACCCTCTTAAAGGCGAATCCTGCTAAGACCGAAGCTCCTTATTGGGAACGAACTACATGGAACCGAAGGTCCCTTCAGGACCGAACTTAGCCTCGGACCGAACTTCCCTGAGGACCGAAGTCAGCAGAACCGAAACCTCATAAACAACCAAAATGAACCGAGCCTTCGGTCCATTTCGCTTCCTCCTCATCTTCGGACCCGAGATCCACCTTCGCATGCACCGAGATCGAACCCTCCCTCTCGGTTCTTAAGGACCGAACCTTGCAGTTTCGCCCCTTATTCCCAATTTTCGACCACTTTCGCTACTTAAGCCCGTTTTTGACGATTTTAACGGGGATTTTTCACCAAATTCATATTTTTATCATTTTAAACTCCCTAAACTCATATTTTATTCATATCTCAAGGAATTATTAATTATAAATCATTATTTTACATTAAAGAAAAGGGCTTAGGATATTTTATGCTACAAATGGGTCAAGTGTGTCCACTTGCACTTATGTGTCACTTTCTCATTGGTCCAACCTTATCCACATCACACACATCAATGTAAACATCCCTTCACCCTAGCCACTTGCTCCAGTAATCCTTCTTATAAAGAAATTCCTGGGGATTTCCTTGATCATTTTCTTCTCCATCAAACATTTAAACACTTCTTAACCATCAAGAGAGCCTCTTTTTCTCTCAACTTCCAGCCACACTTTTGAAGTGTTCTCGAGTTATTTATTCACTTATTGGTAAGTATTTCCTTCTAACTCAAGTGCTATTACATGGTCCTTGATGAAACGATATCTTAGTGCAATATGTTTTGTCTTTGAGTGTTGGGTATTTTATGTTGCGACATGGGCTTAGTTTTGTATATCCGGATTGGGCATGTCCATCCGTGATTATTAGTTAGGGTTAAGCTATAAATAGTGCATGCATGTATGCCTTAGATACGGTCTTGATTATTATTATTATTGCTTTGTAGCCCTAAACACCTCTAAAGTCAAAGTTCTTAATCGAGCTCTTTTGAGGTGTTAAAGCTTAATCATTCGACATCATTTAAACCATTCTTGTGTTCTTCATTACGTCATTTATTGTTTTTCTGCTTAGAATCTATCGATCCTACTAGAACTTTGTTCTAACAATTGGTATCAGAGCAGGAGACTGTGTGATCAATACACATTCCTTATGTTTGAAGAATTCTTTAGGGTTTCCGCTTTTATCGAATATAAAGAAGCCGTCTTCTTCTTGTTGACGGTAACTCTTGTGTTTGATAAAACCCTAATCTCAAGTTACAGGTCTGATTCTAGCAGTTCTAAGGAAAGGCTCACCATGTCTCACGACGATTCTCATTCCAATCCCATCAACATCTCCAACAGCATTGGATCCACTACAAGGGTTCCCATTCTCTACACTCAAGACTATGAAGTGTGGGCGCATCACTTTGAAGATTACGTAGTTGGATCTGAAGATAATGGTTATCTCATCTGGGAAGCTATCACGCTTGGGCCGTTTGTTCACTCTGGAACGAACAGGACAGTGAAGACTCAAAAAGAATATAATCAGCTTGTGGCGGACGTAGATAAGATGCCACAGGATGAAAAGGACAAGGTGCTATGTAATGTGAAAGCCATGAGAATGATCAGATTCGCATTGCAATCTGACACTTTTCGGTTAGTTGGTTCATGCACGATGGCTAAAGAAATCTGGGATAGGTTAAAAGAACTCTACTCAACCGATGAGGATATAGAACACTCAATCCAAACCTTGTTGCTCTCAGAACTTGGAGTTTTCGAACAGAAACCTGAAGAGAAACTGATACAAACCTTCGATCGCTTCAATCATCTCCTTAGCAAGATGATCAAGCATGGTATTGAAAGAAAATTGATCGAGCAAAAAGTAACCTTCATGAATGGTTTAAGACCAGAATGGATGGCAGTGGTTTCAACAGTGAAAGCTCACGAACAATTTAAATCATACTCGCTAGCGAAACTGGTGGGTATACTTAAATCCCATGAGAGTGTGGTAACCAAGGAGGCGAAGATAGTTTCGGGTGTGGGATCGCTGGCCCTTGTCTCAAAAGGCAAAAGTGTTGCAGAAGAAGAGGAGGATTCAGATATGTTTGAGTGTGACCTTACAGGCGAAGAATACGCAATGATGGTCACCAACCCAAAGAAGTTTGCACGAAAGAAGTTCCCTGTCAATAAGAACAGAAACTGGCAAGGAAGTTACAGTTCTGAGAAGGTGAAAGAAGAAACAAAGAATACCTCTCAAAAGGATGACGACAAGAAGGAAAGCAAGCTTGCAGGAGACTCTGGATTCGACTGCAATTACTGTCATGGAAAGAACCACTTTGCCAAAGATTGCATGTTGAGGAAGATGGCTGAGAAAAGGGACGGTGAAGATGATGAGGCGTATTACATGCGAAAGTTGGAAGAAATAAAGAAAAAGAAGGAAACTAATAGTTCTATGAATGCCTTGATTGTGCAGGAAAATGTGGATGAAGATGAGTTCGGTGGCGTTGAAGTCTGGTCAACCGATTTTGAGGATGAAGAAGTGAGAAAACCCACACATGGAAGAGCTTATGTGGCGAGAGAAATTGGTTCGGCTGGAAAATGCTTGATGGTTACAACTGGAAGACCAACCGAAGGTGAGCTTAAGGAGCCGAACCTGACTGAGGACAAGTGCTTTGCAGCCAAGCCCGTGAGCGAGAAGATCAACGACTATGATCGGCTGATCAAAAAGGTACAATCCATACTTGAATCACTTAAAGTTCCGGTAACGAATTATGAAGAAGAATTAAATGAACTAAAATTTAAATTTTCTAACTTAAGTGGTAGTCTCATGCAAAATCGCTTAGCGAACTCTAACCTAACTGACCAACTCAGCAGGGTGTCTTCGAAGAGTGAGGAGAGAAGAATGTGGATTGAGCTGAAGGAGACGGAGTTAAATAGGGCTAGGGATGAGATTATTTATTTGCAACAAGACAATTTAAAGTTTTTGAAACAACGGAATGTTTTTTTCTTAATTGCTAAACGCTTATATACGAATATTACTCAGTTGCATTTAAATTGTGAAATAGGGAAAAAGATACACAAGATGATCTTACCCTTCCTTGAATTTAAGGAGGATGAGGTCATCGCTGAGTGTGAATCCATAATGTCCTTAGAAGAAACATCCATCACTTATAAAATTGGACTAGACCAGATAGAGACCTTTATTGACTCTAAGGAACATAAGTGTATGCTCAAAAATCTTTTAGATGAAAATGAGAGGTTGAAAATTAAGTCTGATACCATTCAATCATTTGACTCGTCGAACGCCAAATTAATTTCAGAACATAAAATGAATATAGAAAACACGTCTGAATTTGATGAAGAAAGTGAGATGAGCGAAATATCGGTGGAAGATGTGGTTGATTGCTCTGAATTTATGAAGAGCGAAACCGAGAATGAAAAACCCCTCATATCTGAGAACTCGGTTGAATATGCTCGCCTGTCAAAGGACAAACCGCAGAAACTCAAAGAGAAAGCGATGGTATATCAGAAAGTTCAAACTGTGCCAAATCAGGTATATGCTGTTATAGGGGTCACTAAAAAACAAACAGCAGAATTGAAAATATTGGTCGACATAGAAAATGCTGAAGGGTGCGACGATTACTTTTGGTCAGCCCCTATTGATAACGCAGACGAAACCATCGGCTTATCGGAGCGAACCTCGTGGAGGGTAAAAGGAAGATACGTTGTTGAACCCATCAACAAACCCTCGAGTTTTGTTAAACCAAGCACGAGTGGAACAAAAGAGATACCTGAAGAACCAAAGAAAACACCAAATGTTCCTTCCAAGACAACCGAAACTCAAAAGGAGAAGCCAAAATCAAGCTTCAATATTCATAAATCTCAAAAGCAGTTAGCTGAACAGAAACGCCAAAGAAATCAGAGATACATGAAGAATCTGAATGAGCGAAAATGATTTTTGGCAGTCTTAAAACCCTAATTACGTTCCTTCCAAGAAAGAGTCAAACTTCAAGAAAAACGACGAGCCAAACCGAAAGGAAAGTTTTAGTCCAAACTCCTATTATTCCAAAGCTCAGAACCGAACATCCAGTTTCGGTTCCGACACCAAAGCTCAGAACCGAACATCCAGTTTCGGTTCCAACACCAAAGCTCAGAACCGAACATCAAGTTTCGGTCACAACGTCAAGGCTAACAACCGAAAGTCTAGTTTCGGTCCTTCATGCTACCAACAAAAGCCAAATTCAATGAAGGACATCAAAGGAAAGGGAAATCTTGATTCGAATACTGTTATCAACAATAAGAAAAAGTCAGCTAACCCTAGGATTCAAAAGAATATTCCAAAACCATCTAACAACACACCATCTGATACACCACAATTTAAACAAGATAAAAACAAAATCAAGGTGTATACCATCAAAAGAAAAGACAAAACCACTCTAATAAAAAGAACTTATTTGGTTGATATTTCTGTTGCCATTCCTTTTTCTGTAAAAGACTCACCAGGGCCCAAGAGACTTTGGGTTCCTAAATCTTCTTGAATTTTCAGGTTATAAGTGACGAGCAGTTCGATGACGAATGGTACATAGACAGTGGCCGCTCGCGTCACATGACAGGAAGGAGGGAAGAGCTAAGGGAGTTTCGGTCCCTTAAGGATGGTGGATGTGTGAAGTATGGAAATAACTCATTTGGCACAATCAAAGGATATGGAATGATAACCAACGGAGACTTCACGATTCGAAAAGTAGCTTACGTGGATGGGTTGCAGCACAACCTCATCAGTGTATCTCAATTAGTTGTGGGAACTGGTTTGAAGGTTTCATTCGATGATGAGGGATCAGAAATAATTGAGAAGCAATCCAAAAGAGTTCTGTTGAAGTCTGAACGCAAGGGAGAGATGTATCCTTTAAATCTCAACCCAATTCGAGGAAAACCAGCAGTATGTCTGTTGTCAAAGGCAAACACTGATGAAAGCTGGTTATGGCATCGACGCCTATCGCACCTGAACTTCAAAGACATTAATAAGTTGGTGCTTGGTGATCATGTTCGAGGCCTTCCTCTTCTCAAGTTAGATAAGGAACACTTATGTGCAGCGTGCGAGATGGGCAAACAAAGCAGAAAGAGCCATCCTACACGTATCAATACAAATATTATTGAAGCTCTTGAACTTCTGCATATTGACTTATGTGGACCTTCGGCTATCGAAAGCTTCGGTGGTAGTAAGTTCATTCTTGTCATAGTAGATGATTTTTCACGCTTCACCTGGGTTTTCTTTCTTAAACAGAAATTAGACGCGACTCCCAAGTTGAAGACGTTTATCAAGCAAGTGGAAGTGCAGCTGCGAAAGCTGGTGAGGAATATTAGAAGCGACAATGGGCTTGAATTCAAGAATAAAGATTTCGAGGATTTTCTGGCTGAAAAGGGGATATCTCACAACTTCTCGGCCCCCTATACACCACAACAGAATGGAATTGTTGAAAGACGAAACCGTTCTTTATGTGAGGCAGCCCGAACCATGCTAAGCTTTGCTTCTCTTCCACTATACTTCTGGGTCGATGCAGTTGCAACCGCGTGCTATACTCAGAACCGATCCTTACTTAACAAACGATTCTCCATCACTCCGTATGAGATTCTGAACAATCGAAAGCCCAACGTTAAGTTTTTCCACGTGTTCGGTTCAAGGTGCTTCATTTTCAATTCCAAAGAGAACCGAAACAAGTTTGACGTCAAAGACGATGAGGGAATTTTTCTTGGCTATTCACTCACTTCAAAGGCATACAGAGTTTTGAACAAACGCTCCAAACGTATTGAAGAAACATACTATGTAACCTTTGATGACAACTACATGAAGAAAGTTCAAAGAAGCGAAAGTGCCTTGGGGGAAATATTTCCTGAATCAGGACAAGTCTCGGTTCCCATTTCCAACTTTTTTGAAGAGTACATAAGGCTATTTGATGAACCAGAGAAGGCTGTACACTCAGAGGCGAAAGCAGCAGACAACAAAATCGACAATCTGAAGAAGATCATTGATGAAGCTGCAAAAGAAATGGAAAATGAACCTCCTAAACCGATTGGTGGTTAACCCTCAACTGACCCTCCAAACAACAGCTCAACGTTCAAGGGGGAGGGTTCATCTGTACCAAAAACAACTGATAGTCCAGTCGAGGGGGAGAATCCAACTCTAATCCCAACCAATAATAGTCCAATCGAGGGGGCGAATCCAACTCCAACACAAGAGGAGAATCCTGAACCTGACAAGGGATACGCTTCGCCATTTGAGGGGGAGAATGAGAATACAAATGACGAAGGTGGTCAATCAGAACTTGAAGAAGAGGTAAATGCAGAGTTGGATCCCACCTATGACCCTAATTACCCTCCTCTAACGAAATGGACTAAGGATCATCCCAAAGCACAAATTATTGGTGAATCATCTGAGCGAGTTCTCACACGTTCTCAATTGAAAGCGAAACAAACTGCATTATTCTCTAATGTTGAATTATGTATGTTTAATTTGTTTGTCTCCAAAATCGAACCGAAGACGGTTAATGCTGCACTTGATCACGCTGATTGGGTACAAGCAATGCAAGATGAACTCCATGAGTTTGAATGTAATCGAGTTTGGAGGCTGATTCCCACTCCAAAGGATCCTTCAGTGGTCGTCTTAAAATGGGTCTTCAGGAATAAGTTGGATAAAGAGGGAAACGTCATTCGCAATAAGGCTCGGTTGGTGGTGAAGGGATATTGCCAAGAAGAAGGGATAGACTATGAGGAAACCTTCGCTCCTGTAGCAAGGTTGGAATCAGTTAGAATCTTTCTGGCATATGGTGCTCATAAAAACTTCGAAGTTTTCCAAATGGACGTAAAATGTGCTTTCTTAAATGGAGAACTAGAAGAAACGGTGTATGTTGAGCAACCACCTGGGTTCGTGAACGAGAAATACCCTGATCACTGCTATGTGTTGGATAAAGCTGTATATCGTCTTCAACCTTCCATCCTTCAAGAAATGGCATAAGGTGAGTTCATACCCCTACATTTTCCTGTTTTCTTTAGTTTTCACAGGAATTTACGTGGAAACCCAAATCGGGAAAAAAACCACGGGCGGAGGAAGCCGAGAAACAATTCACTATAATTTGCAGTGTTTACAGGGATTATGAAAGAGATTACAAATAGAGTGGGAGAGCTAAAATACACGGTGGTGTATAAGTATATATATTTAATGCTTTTCTATATATACTTTGATTTTTGGTTCGTGTGTTTATGATGAAAATGGCTTAGGCTATTTATAGCCAAAGGGAATGTAATATGAAAGGAAAAGAAAAAGAGTTTTTCGTCCAAAAATTGCTGCGCCTTCTAATTTGACTTGTTTATACTGCGCCTCCATTGTTGACCCAAAAAGCATGCGCCTAATATTTACCAAACAAGTTGCCAATCCATATTACCGTCCATTCTCATTTTCAAACATTTCACACTTATATTACTATTCATAGTCAAACTATGAATAGTAAATGATAAGTTACAGAAATAACCCCTGAACTATTTGCCACTTGCTAATTTTGGAGGCAACATTTTCCATAATTTCTAGTTTTTTACGAAAGTTTAATATGAAAGCTTCTGCTCTCTCATCCAAATCACTTAATGAAAGGTCTGCATCTTCATTTTCATCATATGATTCTTCAGACATGTCCTCAGCCTGTAGGTCTGCATATTCATTTTCATCATATGCTTCTTCAGATTTATCCTCAGCCTATAGGTTGTAAATGTGTACATTGATGGGTGTGAGTTAAATAAGTTAATGTTCAACACAAGGAAAAGTCAAACTCTTTTCTTTTATCCACTAAACTTAATTAATGTTCAATCACCTTTCTTGCTGTATAACTAGATTTAAACGATGTGGCAGATTTCCTTGTCACCCCAAATATCCTCGATGTGAGCTTCAAAGTTTTATCAAAAAAAGATATTTTTGGAATCTTGTAAAGGGTAAATTACACGGATGGTCCCTGTGGTTTGGGGAAACTTGCATGCTTAGTCCCTGAGCAAAAATTTTAACTCAGACGATCCCTAATATTAAAATTTGTAACCCGCCTGGTCCCTGCAACATCTGATTTAAAACTTCGAAGTTTTCCAAATGGACGTAAAATGTGCTTTCTTAAATGGAGAACTAGAAGAAACGGTGTATGTTGAGCAACCACCTGGGTTCGTGAACGAGAAATACCCTGATCACTGCTATGTGTTGGATAAAGCTGTATATCGTCTTCAACCTTCCATCCTTCAAGAAATGGCATAAGGTGAGTTCATACCCCTACATTTTCCTGTTTTCTTTAGTTTTCAGGGGAGGAATACAAGTTAAAACACCAAAAACTTAACTAAACTCAAACATCATCTTTCAACAGAAACGTTGAGTTCTATTCACGGACTGTTTTGACCATCTTAAACTTAATATCATTCAAAAATGTTTAATATTCAAATAACTCAGATTTATACCTTAAAAATGACTACTTGCACACCTCCATACGATTTTTCTACAATTTATGGCGATTTTTACAAAACAGCCTATCATTTTAGAAACTACTTCGGACCAGTCTGTGAAGTTGGACCTTTTTACACAAGTTAAAAGTCATTAAAAATCATGATAAAAATTATGAATAAAATAGACACATTTTCTAGACCCTCAGAGTTTATTGATCTGAATTTCGACCTCTAATGATTTTTCTATAAATTTTTCCAATAGCAGGAACAGAAAAGTTTAAAAACTATAGATAGTTAACGATCCTATCTACACCTTGTAACTTGCTGAGCAAGGTGTGTAGTATTATTTGAATACATGTAACTGATAGTACATATTATATACCTTAGTTTAAGGGTATGAATCATATACAAAGAAGTACCACCACTACAAATAATTATAATAGATTATAATAAGTAAAGTTAAGTCTATTATACATCACAAACAAACATGCTAAACTATAATAGGTATAGTTAGGTTTCATATACAATACAAACATTATGATAAACTATAATAGGTATAGTTTATGTTTCTTTTACATTTCAAATTCATTACAAAAGGTTTTCATATAAACGGGGTACGAATACAAAGTACCGGGTTTATACAAAAGGGGTACATTACAAAGTACCGAGTTTTTCATATAAAGGGGGTACGAATACAAAGTACCGGGTTTATACAAAAAGGGTACATTACAAAGTACCGGGTTTTTCATATAAACGGGGTACGAATACAAAGTACCGGATTTATACAAAAGGGGTACATTACAAAGTACCGGGTTTATACAAAAAGGGTACATTACAAAGTACCGGGTTTTTCATATAAACGGGGTACGAATACAAATTATCGGGTTTATACAAAAGGGGTACATTACAAAGTACCGGGTTTACACAAATGGATTTTATGGTATTAAAACTACGTATACTATTTTAAGTATGGGAATTTACTTACAAAAATGGAGTCTTAATACATTAAAGGCTACAAGCTATCTTTTTGAAAAACACATAATCTACCAGGTTAAGCGTCATCACTGGCAAAGTGAGGACATTTTCAAACTAGTTTTCTTAATAGAAAAACTACGCATTTGTAAACTAAGTATGGTATTTATACTTACATATTTCGGCCTTGGTTCAATAAAGGCTATAACACACTTTACGGAAAATATAGAATTTTCTGGAAATATTAGAGACTTAAGAACCACACAAAAAGGGGTTTTATCCATATACAAAACTACATATGCTATTTAAGTATGGAGATTTACTTCCGAAAATAGTGTCTTAGTAAATACGTAGTAGATCCGTTCGATCTAAAACTTTACTAACATGTACACACCAAGAAATCGCACCAGGAACATATTTTGCTTATTAATCTTTCGAATTTTGAAACGTTCTTTAAAAACATGAGAAACACAGATATATTTTGGTCTTAAGACTCAAAGGCAACATTCCACTTTTCAAAAGAACAAAAGGACGTATCTCTTTTACAACAAAAATGCTTATGAACTCACCAGCTTTAATGTTGATACTCTTTCAAACTACTTGTATTCTCAGGAAATTATTAAGTCAAGTATGCATACAGGCTTCGAGAAGACGGAGCATCATAGTGCCAAGTCTTAGTTTTGCTGTTTACTTTTGGAAGTTAAACTTACGTAAATCAATTACAATGTAAACTATATGTTATCAATGAAATGGTTTTTGTTGCTTTGATTACTATTGTACAATTGTTGTGATACTGTGCATGACGTCCTCCGCCCCCGAACGTTTCCGCCTTTCCGGTTTGGGGGTGCGACATATGAGCACAACATTAATCCTTTTAGACTTATTCGAGTTGGATTGTCTGTGTGGACACTTGTTGTAGTTGGTTGTGGGCTTTCGTTTGAAAAAGTTGTACGATTACCCTTAGCAAACAATGAAGACCTTGTGATTTACGGAGACAAGACATGGAAGAACCTCAGAGTCATTACTTGCATGAAGGCAATGAAGTATTTGCAGAAAATATGCTACGCTTTCTTGGCGCACGTGGTGGATATGCAACACAAGGGTAAGTAAATCAAAAGATATACCACAAGTGTGTGACTACCCGGACGTATTTCCAGAAGATCTACCTGGAGTACCTCCAGTCAGACAGGTTGAATTCTAAATCGACCTAATCCCGAGTGCAGCACCAGTGGCACGATTTCCTAATCGTCTGCAGGCTCCATCAGAAATGCAAGAACTCTCTAGTCAACTTCAAGAACTTCTCGAAAAAGGCTTTATTCGGCCAAGCTTCTCTCCATGGGGAGATCCGATATTATTTGTAAAAAAGAAGGATGGATTGTTCAGGATGTGCATCGACTATCGAGAGTTGAACAAGCTCACCATTAAGAGCCGATATCCACTCTTGAGGATCGATGACATGTTCGACCAGCTGCAAGGATCCTACTACTACTCAAAGATCGATCTAAGATCCGACTACCATCAACTTAGAGTTCAAGAAACATATATTCCAAAGACGACATTCCGAACTAGATATGGTCACAATGAATTTCTGGTTATGCCATTTGGACTGACCAACGCACCAACCGTATTCATGGACCTTATGAATCAGGTGTGTAAACCCTACTTGGATAAATTTGTGATCGTGTTCATCAATGACATATTGATATACTCACGAACCAAGGAAGAACATGGCCAACACTTGCGTTTAATCCTAAAGCTGTTAAGAAAAGATAAACGTTATGCAAAGTTTTCTAAATGTGAGTTCTGGATTAACGAAGTGCACTTTCTCGAACATGTCTTCTGCAGTAAAGGGATTCATTTCGATCATGCGAAGATTGAAGTGGTTAAGAATTGGAAAGCACCAACAACATCAACCGAAGTATGTAAATTCTTAGGGATTGCAGGCTACTATCGGAGATTCATCGAGAACGTTTCCAAAATAGCCAAACCTCCCACCGCACTAACCCAGAAAGAAAAAAAGTTAGATTGTGGAGATAGTCAAGAGTCTTCCTTATGGAAATTGAAGCAATTGTTGTGTAGTGCACCGTTTTGTCTCTTCTCGAGGGAACAGAAGACTTTGTAGTATATTGTGATGCCTCACACCAAGGTTTAGGATGTGTGTGAATGCAGAGAAATAAGGTTATTGCATATGCATCCCGACAACTGAAACCAAACGAGACAAACTATACTACCTATGGCCTAGAGTTCGGTGATGTAGTGTTTGCCTTGAAGATTTGGAGGCACTACTTGTGTGGAACAAAGTGTGTTGTTTTCACCGATCATAAAACCCTCCAACACATATTTGATCAGAAAGAGCTCAATATGAGACAACGAACATGGGTCCAATTGCTAAACGATTATGAATGCTAAATTCATTAGTATCCTGGTAAAGCAAACGTCGTGGCAGATGCCTTAAGCAGGAAAGAATGAGCAATGCCTCTTCGTGTGAAGGCTCTAACCCTAACCATCCACTTAAACCTCACTACCCAATTCATGATTCTTAGCTAAAAGCACTCAAACCCGAGAATATTGTGGAAGAAAAGCTACGAGGTATGGACAAACAATTCGGCCTCAGAGAAGACGAAACGCGATATTTCATGAACCGAATTTGGACTCCAAGATTTGGAGAAGTCAACGATTTAGTCTTAAACGAAGCTCATAAATCGAGATATTCAATACATCTAGGATTCGACAAGATGTATCTCGATATCAAAAAGCTTTATTGGTGGCCCAATATGAAGGTAGAATTTGCCACCTATGTCGGTAAATGTTTAACATGCTCCAAGGTCAATGCAGTGTACCAAAAACCGTCTGGTCTACTACAACAACCATCGATTCCAGAATGGAAGTGGGAACAGATAACAATGGACTTTATAACAAAGCTGCCAAAAACATCAAGCGGTTATGACACCATTTGGGTAGTGGTTGACCGCTTGACCAAGTCTACCCACTTCTTAGCCATCAAAGAAACTGACAAGATGAAAAAACTCATCAGAACCCACCTCAAAGAAATAGTGCGACTACACGGTGTGCCAATATCTATCATCTCGGACTGAGATAGTAGATTCACTTCCTGATTTTGGCAATCACTACAAAGGTCCCTAGGAACCAAACTCGATATGAGTACATCGTACCATCTTCACACGGATGGCCAGAGATTCATTTGGACGGGGATTTAAGGACTCAACTCGACGATTTAGGGATCTCCAACTTGTCGTGTAGAGATTCATTTGGACGGGGATTTACAGACTCAACTCGACGAGTTGGGGAGCCCCAACTCGACGAGTAGACGATGGAAAGGAAAACCCTAATTTTCAGGGTTTGAACCCTATTTAAAGGCCTTAAGCCTCATTGTTAGCTTCCCTTATCGCCCCCTTTGTCCAGAGAAACCCTAGTTCATGCTTTTCCTACCATTTTGAGTGTGTGAGAGCCTAAGGAGTGCCTTTTTGTTGTTTATGTGAAGAAGTTTGAAGTGGTTGGTGCATGGCTGAAGGGAGAGGCTGTAGATCCAGTGTTTACTCTGTTGTGGCAACCATTTTAAGGTATAAAGTCGATAACTTGGCCTTATATTACTTATATTACTTATATTACTTATATTACTTATATTACTTATATTACATAGACGAGTTACTGGCTATGCAGTTAATATCGGCACTCTCCAGGTGATTTCCAAGTGGGATATCGGTTATCTGTACCTTTCAAAATATCGGTGTCAAATATCGGTCCAAAATATCAGATTCGCAAAAATCGGTGATATTTACCGATATTTAACCGATATTCACCGATATTTCCAGCTGTGATATCGGTCAACTAATTTTAGTTACTTCTGTTAGTGTTAAATCATTGTCTTAAGTCTTATGGTCTTAACTTATTTGAACCTGCTGTTATGTTAAGTACTTAATTGTTAGTTTTAAGTCATAGACTCATGGTTTTAAGTCTTAACTGGTCCTATTGTTGTGTTAATTGTTAAATACTGAAGTGTTAACTTGCTACTTTCTACAGGTTTAATCATCTTGTTATGTTAATTAATTAATTCTTAATTGGTGGTGATGATGATGATGATGATGATGATGATGATGATGATGATGATGATGATGATGATGATGATGTGGAAGATCTTTATAAAATAATTGGATGCCTTGGTTTATGTGGACTTGGAGGAAGATTCCATGGCTTACGTATGATTATGCTTGAAACATTGACACTTTTGAGTTTTGACTTTTGATATTACTATTATATATGTCTTACGTTTATCATATATATATATTAGGGATGAGCAGCAGAAGCGGGTACCTGCTTTCGGAACCGGAACCGCCTCGGAACTGCCGGTTCTGGAACGGGAACTGCCTTAGGCGGTTCCGGTTCCGGTTCCTAAAGTCTAGGAACCGCCTTAAGCGGTTCCGGTTCCAATTCTCATTTTTACGAAACCGATACCCGCTGGATAACCGTCGGTTCCGGTTCCAATACCGAGTACCCGGAACCGGTACCGACGGGTACCCGCCTTTTTATAAAAAAAAATATATTTAATTTTTATATTTTGGTGCCTTTGTTTTAAAAAATTAGGGTAAAAGAACTTATACTGATTACCTTTAGACCAAATGCGTTTTTAGGGTTTATGATTTTCATTCCAAAAAAAAGCCGTCTTCTCTTCTCGTCACTCTCCTCTCTCCCCTCTCAAACCCATCCTTCGGTTAATCGAAGCTTCAATCGCTCCAGACTCTAGTCATCGTTATGTTCAATCCAAGCTTCAAGCTTCGGTCGACACTTCAATCTGTTCCAGGACTTGAAATTCACTCGTCTCCCTCGTCTCTCTGTCTCTCAATCGGCACTTCAGTCGGCACTTCAAGGTGGACCACATCGCTCCGATCATCCCTACTTAGGTTCTCCCTCGTCTCTTTCATCTTCAAGGTCAGATTCTCAGTCGTAACTCTCAAACATGATTGTATCTGTTAACTGGGCATATGCGTGTAACCAGAGTGAACATACATCAGGTTTGTTAATATGATGTTAATCTTTAAATTATTTGGTTTAAAAATTGGTTTGATATCTGCTTTCTGGTGGACAAATTCTAGTGTCTCACTAGTGATGGTATGTCAATTGATTTTTGTATTAAATCTAACATTAGTTTATCTTTTTATCCAAGACGTCATGTCATAATATCCAATTTCTATCTTTTTTTGCTTTTCAAATGAACCATTCTAATGTTCCAATATATGAAAAATTGTAAACCTCAGCAAAAAGATTTGTGAATCACATACTAAATCTTATGTTATATCTGTTCAGTTTTAATTGATTTAACTAAACACAAATAATCAAGCGTTTTTTAGGGTTTATGTCTGGTATATGATTGATAAGTCTTGAATGGATTACCATTTTCATTAACTTCTGATGGTTTTCTTCTATATAACTTTACAGGAATCTTACCAAGCACATACTAAATCTTATGTTATATTCATGCAGCATACCGTTCTCGACAGATGAGCTGACAAGATCAATGGATCCAATTCAAGGCTATGTTGTTTTTGATGTGTTGTTTTTCTTGTTGCTGTTTTATGTTTATTGTTTGTAATTTGTCATTTTTGTCATCTCTACTTATTAAATTTCACATGATGGGAAATGTTTTCTATGATGTTTTTTAATTGTGGGAAGTGTTTTTAAAGTTTAATAGGTGGTTATGTAAAAGATCAAGTTTTTTATAATTGTTTTATTTTCATATCTTCTACTTCTGATGTTTGTAAACATTAATATTCATGCCATGTACTCTATAATTTATAAATAAAAAGTTTTATATTTAAAAAGCCGGGTACCCGGAACCGGAACCGGTTCCGGCGGTTCCGGGAGCGGTTCCAATTTTCAAGAAACTGGTGTAGGCGGTTCCGGTTCCGGTTCCAATAACTTAAGAACCGCCGGTTCCGGGAGCGGTTCCGGTTCCAGCTAAAATAGGCGGGTACCCGGTTATGCTCATCCCTAATATATATATATATATATATATATATATATATATATATATATATATATATATATATATATATATATATATATATATATATATATATATATATATATATATATATATATATATATATATATATATATATATATATTATGCATGATATAAAAATACTGATATCCCACTGATATCTCACCGCGATAACCTATATCTCAAATATCGGCCCTTGACCGATATTTGATTTTGGACCGCTATAACTGCCAAGGTTATTGGGATAACTCGACGAGTTGACTAGGGCTTTTCCCGGTTTTCTGAGAACTGAAGGAACTCGACGAGTCAGCAAGTGTACTCGACGAGTTGGGTCAGCATGGACTGTTGACCTTGACTTTGACCATGGTTGACCAAGTTTGATTTTAAGGGTATATTTGGTATTTCGGGATTTTGATGAAGTTAGTCACATGGTGGTTGTAGGCAGTTGAGTTCGGAGCTGTGAGTTGGTATTTGATTTTTACCGGTTCAACATTTCTTGAGAGGTGAGTCTCCTCACCATACCGATGGGTCGAAGGCACCAAGGTCGTCCATCATGTGATATGTGGATTGTTAGTTGATTATGTGTTATGTTGGTAAGACATTTGCATGGAAGACCCCGGGGGATTCCCGTGGCAGTAGATTAAGACCATGTGGGGGTTCCCATGACATTTAGTGTAAGTCCTTGGAGGGTTTCCATGGCATCCTAGTATGTTTGTATGTTTAGCTGGCATTATATTTCTTTGGTTAGCTAAGCCCGTGAGGGGGTTCCCATGGCAGTTAGTGAAGACCACGTGGAGGTTCCTACGGCAGGTAGTTGAGACCATGTGGGGGTTCCCATGGCATGGGTTAAGACCACGTGGGGGGTTCCAGTGGCTCCCGATGTAAGACCTTGGAGGGTTTCTATGGCATCCTTATATGTTTGTATGCATGGTTTATGTGGTATATGTAGTTGATATAGCTAATACGGTTTATGTGATGATGTGGATTGTGCGGGTATGCTCTGGGGAACTCACTAAGCATTAGCTTACAATTTGTTGGTTGTTTCAGGTACTTCAGGATCTAAGGGCAAGAGCCTGGCGTGATGGCGCGACATGCACTCTACGGCGTTTCATTTGGGACACTCTGATTTTATGAATAATTTATCTGATGTTATGGATTTTGAAAAAAAATGTGTTTAGAATTATATATCTAATGGAAATGTGTTGGTTATTTAAAATGAAAAATTTTATTGGAAATTTGGGTTGTTACATACAAACTCTAGAAGATATGCTTCGCGCTTGTGTGATAGACTTCGGTAATGCATGGGATACTCACTTTCTACTAGTTGAGCTCTCACATAACAACGACTACCACACTAGCATAAAGGCCGCTCCGTTCAAAGCCTTGTACAGATGCAAGTGTCGTTCTCCATTATGTTGGGCAGAAGTTGGAGACACCCAACTAGCTAGAAAACATGTTGGGGATACACTAATTACCGGTCTGGAAATCATTCAAGAAACAATGGAAAAGATTGTTCAGATAAAGGAACGACTAAAAGCCACATGTAGTAGACATAATAGTTATACTGACATCAGACGCAAACCATTGGAATTCAAGGTAGGAGACCGTCTCCTGCTAAAAGTTGCTCCATGGAAGGGCGTCATCAGATTTGGAAAACGAGGAAGGCTAAACCCCTGTTACATTGGACCTTTCAAAATCCTGGCAAGGGTTGGTCCGGTAGCTTACAAGCTCAAATTACCTCAAGAACTCAACAAGGTTCACGATACCTTCCATGTGTGTAATCTCAAAAAGTGTCTAGCCGATGAGAACCTCGTCATTCCACTCGATGAGATCCAGGTCAAAACAAAACTTCACTTCGTGGAGGAACCAATGGAGATTATGGATCGGGAGATCAAAAGACTCAAGCAAATTCACATACCTATAGTAAAAGTCTGATGGAACTCTCGTAGAGGGCCGAAGTTTACTTGGGAACGCGAGGATCAAATGAAACAGAAGTATCCACATTTGTTCAATGATGCTCCCTCCACTAGTGGAACTACTTAATAATAGCACAAAGTAGCGTAAAACTTAATAATTTCGGGACGAAATTCCCTTAACGGGAAGGTAATGTGACATCCCGGAATTTAGGGCATAGACTACGAACGACTAAATTACAGTAAATCTGTTTGTAATTTAACTCATTCAGTTTTAGTGCATCTAATGTAAAACAAATGAGTTCATATCAAATATTATAAGATTTCAGATGATACCTCACTTCCAAATGTGTAAACTGTCAACCAAGTCAAACCGGTCAAATTGCAACACTAATTAATGCGTCTGAAAAACTGAAATTTTGTATTAAGCAGTTTTGAGAAAAGAAAACATTAAAATATTATAGTACATGTTCCCCTGTTTCCGAAAACATAAAGAACGTCCAAAACGGAGTTCGTATGAAAAAGATACGACAATTTTAATAAAACAGACAGTAAAACACTGTTTTCTTTAATTGCGTAAAACCGAATCGATCCATTAAGGCACTTACACACCTCTGATGGAAATTCCGAGGGCGTTTTTGGACTCAGGCTATAGCGTAATGTTTAGTTTCATACTCAAAATATTTTTTGCAAAAATATTCGCGAAATTCGAAAAATCGAGCGTTACGGGCTATTTACACGTGGAACTTTAAATGCGATTTCCCGGAGTTTCGTAACTCAAAAAATTAATCTTTTTAAGTTTTTGGAATCTTTGAATTAAACTCTATCTATCGACATTTTCGAAAAAAAAATATCTCGACATTCGGATCCCGATGCACCCGATTATAAGTATGTTTGAGCATTTAATGAAGGTGTAACCCAAATGTGGGGCCTACAAGACTAGAACTTAGATTTTTCTTCCCCTTATGACTCCCCACATGCTCTCTCTTCCCCCTTCCCTCACCTTCTTGTTTACACTCCATCTAAATGGTACAAGGCACGGGTTAGGATATAATTGAACGTATGGCCTCAAACAAGGGTGTGTGTGTGGATTGACACTATAAATAGAGTGCATTAAGGTCTCATAACACACCACAACCACCAGCTTCTCTTCTACTTCTCTCAATCTTAATCTCTCTCTCTCTCTAAACTCTCTCCAATCTCTCTCGGTATACACACACAACACCACCAACATACCACCATTCCACCACCTAAAAGCCGCCCTACCACCACCTTATAAGCCTTCCTCAAGCCCCCACATCCAGCCAACCTTCCCCTTTATCGATTCCAACTCAAAACAGGAGGCAAAACCTAAGGAGGAACCCTTAAAACCACCTCCTGCCACCACGACGCTACATCCCGCCGGAATTCTGCCACCTTGTGCCACCACCATCTGCCACCCATTGTTGAGGTAAGCCTTCTCCAAACACCCCTTTAATCGTTGATACTGCTTTCATCGATCGAAATAACCGAATCGGGACCATTTACGTGTTTTGTGTGTGTGCGTGGGTTCGACGGGCTCACAAGAGGTGTTAACCTCCTGTTAACCAAACTCCAATTCGATTTAATTGAAACTTACCCTCATTGCAAGAATCTTTTCAATTCAAGTCCCAAAGCCTTTGAAACTTCATATAAAATGTGAAAAATCTACCCTGTGGTGGAAAAACCCTTTCAGAGGAATCCAAAATTTAATAAAATTTATTCGTAAATAGTATTGATTAATTTTTTTAAATAAACTTTAGATTAAATAAATTTTTAGAAATTATTAAATAAAAATTTAATTTAAATAAAATTTTGGAAGATATTAAATTTAATTTTTAGATAAAATTTATTTAAATAGATATTGATTTTAATAAACTTTGGATTAACTAAACCTTTGGAAATTATTCAATAAGTCCTTTAATTAGTTAAAAAAAAATACCAAATACCTCCACATATTGAATTATGTTATTATTTGCTTAGGAAACTAAATCGATATCGGAGTATCGTGTTCACGGCAATACATCCCGGTTTCTCGCATCCATCCTCGAAAACAAATCGACAATCAAACTTTAAGGTGAGTGTTACGACCCTTCTTTTGTATTTACTTATTTTGGGGAAGAATACATGTACTAAGTATTATAAATTATACAAAAATATTATTACACTACCTTTTAACTACTTACGGTATGGGCAATATGGTTTGAAGGGCCGCTTGGGTTGTTGGATTTCAGAAAAGCTTAATTGCTAAAATGACCCCGCCTTCCCGTGTTTCATGTCTGGCCCTCTTCTGTACGTAGTAGTTGAAAAGCCTTGTTTAATACTTATATAATCAGTAAACAATATCGTCTTAAACCTTAAATATCCTAGTATGTTATGTTGTTAGAATAATATAATTATTGAAATAACATATGCCTTCTTACTATGGAGTTTATAAAAGAAACATACTCAGTTTATAAAAGTTAGTGCCTTATACTACGCATGTATACCATTTATGTTTGACTTTTATATACTTTATACAATTTCATTATGCCTAATAGCTTAGGCTGAGAGCTTTTTTAACTACCTTAGTTAAGGGATTTTTAGTGAGATTATATTCATTAGCTAAGTTAATCACTCAGTATACCCACACTACTATAATTATTAATCTTCGAAACGAGATACATATATATAGATCTATACCGGGTTGACATCCCCACATGTGGTTGCTAGCTACAGCCTCGATCGATCAATCGAAGCAGGTGATAGGTGTCTACAATTGTTACTGCAACGTCCAATGAAGCATTTTAGGGGTACATTCAGTCACATAGCTTGGTTATAGGACTCACTATAAACATTAACTAAAAACTCTCATTTTCTACAAACCATGGATTTGGTTGAATTTCAAACAATTTTTAAGTATGGTTATACTTACAAAGGCAATACTTTTTAGACTTTTTAAAAGTATTTTACTGCGATTAACAGAAAACCTGTAACTCTCACCAACCTTGTGTTGACTTTCAAACTACATGTATTCTCAAGGAATCAGTGACTACAAGCATGTCAGACATTGGAAAAACCATGGATTGCAAGCTATTTAAATTTCTAGTTTCTATAATATCTTGCCTACCTGTTATGGCAGTTCATGTATTACTATTATATGTATAGTCCCTGTATTCAAAATTAAATATGGAATACATATGCTTTTTTGTTTATTCTTGTACTTGTGTTATATATTCGGTTTACTTGTGATCCATGAACTTAGTCGCACAACCCAACATGTTCTGCCGCCTGGCCGGGGGTGTGACAAAGACTTGGGAAGATGATAGTTGAACCTGATGATGTTGTTCCTGAGGTTAGAAAATAAAATGAGGAAACATATACCGAGGATATGGATCAAGGTCAATCTCCACATTATACAAGGGAAGCAGATGTTGACGATGCTAACCAGATCATGAATGAGGTATTTTCATCTGATCTTACTCATGTTTCACCACCAAGGATTGCCACTATCGAATCTCCTGCAGAGGAGACATGCAATTTGGATATCCATGTGAACACATCTAATGTGGACACAAATATCATGATTGTTGAAACACCTTTGACATCAACTCCCTTGACGACTATTATTACTCCACCAGAGGTTGTTAGTATCAAATCCAATATGGAGGAGATTAGGAATATCGACATCCCTAAGCAAACATCTAATGTGGACTCAAATGTCAATATTGTTGAGACTACTACCATTTATCTTTAGACATTACTTCCACCACCCAATTCAACACTTTTTACATCTAGTGTTCAAACCTCTACTGTTCCAACTCATTGACAAACTTTTGATGGGATTCTTTGTCAACTAATCACAAACTTGTTCTTATCCCAATCCACTGATCCTTCACATGATCACGGTTTTGACGATTCTCAGCAAATGGATGATAACGAAGAAGGATTTGGTTTTGAAGCTCTTACTTTCGATCCTGATGAGGATGATATCGCAGATGAAGCAATAATTTCTATGAAGCAATACAAGATCTTGAACTACAAGATGAATATGATCTTGCAGTTTCTAACTGATTCTTCTGCAAACACTTCTTCATCTGTCAATAAAGAAGAAATTGCTTCTTTATCGTTTACTCAAGGGTCGAAGCTAAAAGGAATTGTAAATGAAGTTATGGTTGATATTTAGGGCCAACTAGATGATAATTTGAGATCTTTCAAGTTTGAAGTCTCTGAAGAGAAATATGTTACAAGGGAGCGACATGAGTTAATTAAGAAGATCTTATCGAACTTCAAGGAGTCTATTGAACTGAAAGTTCAAAGCGATCATGATCTTATTACATTAGAAGTCGATGATTTATTCTTTAGTGTACAAAAGAGTGTTGATTATTTGCTATCAGTTGTCAAAACATTAGTAGAAGAAAGTTGAGCTATAGAAAAATGATGGTTCAGATGTTGCTGTGTTCAAAGGGTTTAAGACTTCCCTTAATAGTTTTCAAAAATAAACCTCAAAGATTTCAGCTAATTCGACATCTTCGATGTCTAATGCGCAACTTTCCAAGGTTGTATCTTCAATAGAAGCTTCTTTCAAATCTCAGCTTGCACCTATTTTGGATTTGGTGTTGTGACTTACCATAAATGCTATATGTGCTTCGCATGTGTGATAATGGGGAGATAATGGTGTGTCATCGAACGTGGGAGGAGAAGATAAAGGGAAAGTTGTTGGGGAAGGTATTTCCCCATTCAATTCCAATTGTTGGGATGTAAACCCAAACCCACATCGATAAAAGGAGAAACTATATGCTAACATATAACGCAATGGGTAATTACTTCTATCACCAATTGGTTTTAGAAAATTAAACCTCATTGTTCTTCTATGTTGAGAATGGTTGGACTAGTCGCGATCCTAACAACTGGTATCAGAGTTATGGTCGTTAGAATACAAAAATCTCCAATTATTAATCATGTGTATCTTCGGGATCAAAGTGAATCTTGACAAAAGCAAGGTGATGGTCGTTCGGGTGGATGAGCATGAAATTGATATTATGGCTAATCGGCTTAGATGTGGCATTAGATCTTTCCCTTTCACATATCTTGGTGTTCCCGTGGGAGCTAAAGATGAATAGAATCGCCAATTGCCACCCTTGATTGCTAAATTCAATGTTAAAGTATTTACATGGAAAGCTCGACACTTATCCTTTAGTGGGAGGCTTGTGTTATGCAAATCCTTGATCAACATACTCATCTCCTATTGTTTTTCCTTATTCAAGGTCCCTAGTGTTGTGATTATTCAACTTGAAAGTATCCAAAATAAGTTTTTTTGGCGTGGTAGTGAAGGTGAAAGAAAATTTATTTGGGTTCCTTGGAATAAAGTCATCAATAGTAAGAAGAATGGGGGTCTTGGAATTGGAAATCTTCATGCTCTCAATCTCGCATTAACCGCTAAATGGTAGTGGTGATTTAGAACGGAAAAGGGCTCCATTTGGAAGGATTCTATTGCTTCTTTACATGGATCTGATGGAGGTCTTGGTAGCAATTGAAAATCAGACAGATTCATCACTTCTTGAACCATCACAATATTGATTTCATTCACTATCCACTTCTCATAATAATGGTTAGAGATAGACTGGTGAAATTGGTGACAAGTACATGATGTCTTATCTTAGATATCTCATCGTTGAGGCTTATCTTGGTATAAACAAAATCGATACCATGTGGAACTTGATAGTTCCTGGAAAAGTTACATTTTTTGCTTAGCGAGTATGTCTTCATAGGCTCCCAACTAGTATGAATTTAGAGAAAAGAGGCATAAAATTTGGCTCTAGTCTATGCCCCATATGTCATACAATTGCCGAATTTGAAGACCATCTTTACAATGACTACTCACTCATCATGGAAGTACACGTGGTTCTCCCCAAATGGTGGAATGCTTTACCCATTCATTGTACTTCAGTTGAGAATTTTTTTTGATGCACATGCCAGGAATCAGGTCAACACCAAATGGGAGAGCATCATTGTAGTTATCCTTCTTATTGTTGTGTAGTAGATATAAAACTATAGCAACAGTATGGTCATCAACCCTAAAGTTTGTAATAGTTAACAATTGGCTCGCATTATTCAATCCACGGCATATCACTAGATCAAGACTAGAACTGGGAATAGTATGAACGTAAAATGGACCAATTGGTGCAATGATCCTGAAAAGGAATGTAAGAAGTTCTTGTATTTCTAGTTTCTTGCTAGCTAGTTTTGGTTAATATAGCGCGTTCCTCTTGTTGTTGAAAAAAAAAACAATTAAACTAACACTACCCCTGACTCATATTTATTGTCCACTTTTGACTTTTGAAGTTTTTATTCTCTAATTTTGATCTTAAATATTTTGTTTTTAATATACAATACTTGATGTAAAATATATTAATTGATTGTGTTTTAAATGTCTTTTCATTGTTATAAGTTTCATCAAGTAATATATAATACAAATAAAAATATTTAAAGTCAAAATTAAAAAATAAAGACTTTAAAAGTCAAAAGTGGACAATAAATATAAAACGGATGAAGTATAACAATACAAGATATAATATATACACTTAAAAAGGTAAAGAGAAATCAAATATCTTCATACTTTTTGTTCTATCCATCTTCCTCTTTATTAAATCAAAGCAAATGTAGATGTTTAAACTTTAAATCAAAATAAAAGGAGATTAAAGTGAAAGATTTAATGAATTCCACATTTCATATAAGTACAAAGATTATATAAAAAAATTAATAATAATAATAGTTTTCTGAAAAGTGAAATATGCATTTATAAACTTTAATAAAAAAAGGAGGGATGGTATTTATTTACAATTAAAATTACATAACAAACCAACTTTTACATCATAATTCATTGTGTGACCTTTAATTAACATACTAGGTGTGAGACTCGTATACTATACGGGTTTATTTAAAAAAAGTTATATATGAAGATATAAATAATAAGTATTTTTTTAAAGAAAATATTAAATATCAAGATGTAAACATTAAGAATTTTTAAAGTAAAATTTTAAAATAAATGCAAACAAAATGATGAATAAATAAATAATTCAATTTATACTAATAAAACAAAGTACGAGAAATAATTATATTTTGGCCATATTTGTGGTTTAACCACTTTATTTTTAGTTTTATCAATGAAATACAACAAAGTTTGATTATTTTCCTATGTAAACTATTTTGGTCTAAAATGACATAAAACTTTGAAAGAAAATGTCAATTTTGAATTATGTACATTGAAGGAAACATATTAAATTTTGAAAATATAAGGAAACAAATTAATGACACATTAATTACTTTTTATAACCTAAAAATTAGAATAGTTAATTAAGAAAATTAAAAATTACCACAAAATGACAAGTGAAAATTAATTTCTAAGAATTAACCACAAAATTACATGTGGCAAAATGTATGAGAATGTGACAAGTAGTAAAAATTGTTTTTATTTATTAGAGTAGATGTTGGTGATTTTGTATCATCAATGTGTATTTAAGTGTAATGGATTGACTTGTTGACCAAAATTCAATCTTGATGAATATTAAACAAGTAAGGAAGGTGTGGAGTGCACACTTGTTTAAGTTTATTCAAGATTCAAAGTAGACTGTCATTTAGGAGTGAAGCCCCTAAACGAATAGGGGTCCGGGGGTAGCGCCCCTGGGAGCGGGGTCCAAGGGACAGAGCCCCTTGCTGGGGTCGAGGTGTTTTTGCTATATTAAATGATGAATCAAAGAATCGAGTATAGAATGAATCAGAGTATCAAATCAAGTAAGAATATGAGATTGAACACCGGATGTAAATATGATCTTGTTTCAGCTCTATTACGCTTTCGAATGTTTACAGAGTACAAAGACAGGTCTTCAAAAACTCTTATCTAACTCTAGTAAATATCCCTATTTATAGGGAACAGAAAGCGTACAAAAAATATACTAAGGCATAGACTCTTAAGTTTCGAATAAAAGAATCTTAGTAAAATACATTACAAAACATTCCAAGAGAGCAAACTACAATTCGACTAATTACAACATTTCGACCCTTACAATCTCCCCCTTTGTAATCATAGTCGAACTTCTCAATTTGTAAGAAGCTGGATGGAATACAGCATCACTCTTCGAATTTCCGTATACCAGGAAATAATCTTCTTCAGCTCTTTCTTATCACCTTCATTGTTCTTCTTACAATGATTCATACGAACATTTAAGTTCGTATATTGAGACGTTGAATACCTTTCCACTTCGCATGCCTAGAATAAGAAACGTTTTGCTTTTCCCGCCTTATCTTTTCCTGCGAAGACCATCCCAAAAGGCTTCAAGCAGATTTCACCATCAGCATACTTCTTCAATTCTGCCTGAGTCTTCGTAGGAGCCATTGTAACTTTAATTTCCATACCTTTGGCCGTAGCTAAATCCACATCTGTTAGAGCCAAGCACTCACAATAATTTTTGATGAAAATCTTGATGTGAGCAACCCCAAGCTTGAATTCATCAGGTTCTGTGTTTTGAAGGTATGAAAATGATTTATCTTTCAGAATTAATGCAACTTGTATAAGATCATACAAGTTCATTAATCGAAAATCTGCAACAGTAAATTCACAAATATTTCCATTTGCCCTGGCAACCACATACTTGAAATTTTGGATTGTGTTTTCGAACACCACATCCTTTTTCATACTGATCACTTTCTTGATTTTTATCAATGACCACACTTCCTCAGGGGCTTTTGCGAGAACAACATGAAATCGAATTTTCATGTGTGTAGCATCATCATTTTCTTTGAAATTTCCTTCTGCTTTAAATTAAGGCATGATGAACATCATTTCATTTATAGGAAAATCCAGCTGACTTGAATCTGTATTCGTAACCATATAGCTTTGTTTTGGTTTCTTCTCAAACGAATACATATGATTAAAAGCCACCTTGGCCTCAATTGTTTCATAATTGTAATGTTTGGCCGGATCACCTTTGTCCATTCCCTTCGGATCACTTGCACGCTGAGTCATTATGCTTTGAATCAATCTTAGCTTTTCGATTTCAGCTTCTGCTTTGGCTTTCCTTTCTTCTTTCGATTTTTCCACCATAATTGTTTTCCCTTTATCTTTCACAACTGAATCATCTTTCACCTCCATGGTTTTCGAACTACTACCAACAGTATCAGTGGGTTTACCAATCATAATTCCTTTCGAAATTGGTCTTGTAATTGGCATTGTTGTTATGACAGTTGAAGTAATCGGCCCAGCAGATGCTATAACTGGCTTTGTTGTTGGGATCTTTGAGGAAAACATCTTTCCTACAACTTTCGCATCATCATCACTGGCCTTCGAATCACCAGTTTTTCTTTCTCCCCCTTGCACCCCTGTGAAAATAGGTGGGGCATTTGTTGTTGGAAGAAGGCTTGATATGCGAGATAGAGGAGCAAGTTGCTTGTTGAGAATTGCTTCGAATTGTATGAACTTTTGGGATAAAAATTCAGGAGTAATCAGGGAAGAAGAAACCGACTGGACAGATAGATCTTTTAACTCCTTTAGCAAAGTAGTCACTTCCAAAAGGTTGGCACTTTCGGATGTTGAAAGTTGAGTAAGTTGTGGACTAAAATCTTCATACAATTTAACAAATCTTGTGACTGCGTCACAAATGATATCAACTTTCTGATTCAGAGATACATAATCTTGTTGAACATTTGCAATCTCTTTTTGCATATCTTCACGAAGTTCATGAATTTGCAAATTTACATCCTCCCTTACTTTCTTTACATCCTGAATAAAGAGAACATGCCTTTCCTTTGTTGCATTCTTTAATTCTTTCAAATATCCGGCAAACTTTGAATTTTGAGAATTTATTCGGAGTTCATTGTTTTGATCACTATGATCAACTTTCTCCAAAATTCGAGATTCAGAGTATGTAATCATCCCCAATACTTTACTTATAACTCTGGCTTCGAACATTTTCAACAATGAATCAACCTCTAAACTTGAAACAGACGAACCACCCCCCAGATCAGCTTGAGTTTGAATTATAGAATTCAACTTCTGATTCAAAATTTTAAACTGCTTCATTGTCATCAGCATATGATCTGGAAACTCCTCTTCGTCTTCATGAAACTCTAATTCTTCAAACGTACCTCCAAAACCCTCATTATCAGCTTCTGTTTCCATAAAAACGGTTTCGTGAACGGTGGAATTGGGTTTGGGTGTATCAGTGGATTCAGAAGAAAAAATAGAAGTGAAGGGTTGATTGATAATGTTTTCGAATGTAGGGGAATCAGTGGTGGAAGTAATTGGAATAATTGGTGGAGGTAAAGAAACAACATGTTCGAAAACAAGAGAAGTTGGATGACCTTGATCTTCTTTATTCGAATCTCCTTCACCCTTATTGACATTTGCATCCGTATCAGATACGTTTGCAGGGATGTCTGAAGTTCGTACATCCTCAGAAACTGATTTGGCAACTGAATCTTCGGGTGGAATGACTATGGTCTGCTCAGGAGCTGAACTTCCTGCGTGAAGAGTTTCCTCTGGTGTTTCTGGAATTCTTTCACTATCATCTTCTGTTGACTCAGTAGAAAGCACTAGCTTTCGTGTCTTCTTCTTCTTTTTCTTTGACAGATGTTTTGCCATATCCTCAGCCCTTCGTTTCTTGGACACCGGAGAAACAGGTGCTGGCACTTCTCTAATTAAAACACCTTGATGAGTGATTTGAGGTTTTCGAACCACTTTATGTGTTGGAGACCTGCTTTTATGTGTTGACTTCATTTTGATTCTTCGAAACATACCAGTCTTCGAAGAAATGATTACTTGTTCTTGAGTTTCTTCAACAATAGGCTCAATCAATTGAGTCTCAACAACAGATACTTCAACTGTTTGAGGCTTCTTCTTTGGAGATTTCGAAGATTTTAATTCTGTGTTTTTGGTTTCAGTGATTTCAGTCTTCTTTGACTTCTTGGATTTCTTATCATCTCTTTCCAATAGTATCCCAGTTTCGATTGTAGAATCAATAGTCTTCAAATACGCCACTAAAACAGAATTCGAAGGATCAACTCTTTTGAGCATTGCATCTGGAATACGAGCAATAGATGGAAAAACCTCAGCACTATCTGTAACATCCTTCGGATAGTGATACGATTGAAAAACTGCTTTTTCTTCATCATCTGGTACCAAAATCCCTTCCTTGTTGTAAACATGTTGCAAAATCAAGCTTCAGTATCTTGCACACGAAATACCATGAGTAGCATTCGTGTGTTCTACACTCTTTTGAAATTCCTTCCACAATTGTGTAGAATAATCCACTTGAAGATCATAGTATAGCCCAGCAACCATGGCCTATACTTCCATTCTTCCTTTGTCAAGACCAACTGTTCTTCCAGTTAAACATCTTAGAAAAATACCAAATAAGAAATTCCAGATACTTGGAAGACCAGATTTCTTAAAATCACTTATCTTGGATAACTGAGGCTGATATCCCATCTCATTAAACATATGAACTATTTGAGGAAATGTGAAAGCAACATACGGAGGTGAATTCGGAATTTCAAGAATCTGGCTAAAGAGTTTCTTTGATAATCTGACCTTTTTGTCATTCACCAGATGAAAAGTAATTGTATCAGAAGCTTTGTTGTAAGTAGCAGTTGATCCTGCTTGAGAAAGCCATGACATTGGAACGGAGAATGAATTGAACATCGCCTTGGATAAAACAGAACTCTTCAAGGCAACGATTAACATCTTCAATTCTTCCGAGTATTTAGAGACATCACCCTCCAAGTAATAGTTAGTTGCTTGAATCTTCATGATTGGTAAAGAAGAGACATCTTCAGTGGTTTGAGAAGGATCAGCATCAACATGAACAGAAGTCGCCATTGTTAGGCTTTGAAAACTTTGAATATCAGAAAATTTGGGAATTTTTTCTTTTTGATCGCGTAAACTGATAATGAACCCTTGAATCCCCTTTTATATGTAACCCTGAAGTTTGAATTTGAAGCGGGATGTATATTTAATGACATCTGACGTGGCACCTTGAAAATCGGACCATTACTGCGTAAAAGTAGCCATGCGTCAAAAAGTATCTGTCACATCACCTTGAAATCCGGACAGAATACCATACGTCATTAAAAGAACAGCCTGTATTGTTATCCCCAAGAAGATTGTAACCGTCAGAACCCTTCGTATGGAAGCAAGGCTCTTTCGCTTTTGTGATGAAAAGCGAAGTCATATGGCAGATGTTTGAAATCATCAGCCTGAGTTGGTATTACTCAGAACCTCAAGGATTTCGTGAGTGCAGTGTTCCAAAGAATTTAGACGAGAAACAAAGATAAGAAAAATTTAGGATACTTATGATGTCAAAATATTAATTTGACACGAAGGCAGATAAAATCCCGGGCAAAGATTGCTTCATTAATCATTAAGAGAAATGATCAACAGCTTGTGTAGGTTCCCATGAAATACAATCGAATACTTGTAAATAAGTATCAAAGGGCTTCTTTTATAATGCTTCGTGGGTAGTTAAAAATTTCGTTACATGTCATCCTAGACATAAGGTGATAAATTGTAACAGAAATTACTTGTTTGACCAGTGTAGTCAGAGACAAGTTTGTTTTGATAAATTTGAAGTGACATTGAAGATTGAATGAAACTCACACGAAAATCATATTCAAGAAAAAAATTTGTGCTGGATCTTGTTGGGTAACAAACATCATGGGTTTCGAATGTTTGATCAAGACCACTCATACGAAATGAATATGATTTGGAGTTTCAAATTTTGGTACTGAACCAAATGATTCGTGAAAATCTGGAACATAGTTCCCCGTCAATTCCTTAAAAGTTTAGAAAATTGGGTTTCACTTTCATCACGGTCTCATGACGTCAGATCATAAACACAGATTTTTGATATATCTAAGTCTCGATGGGTTTTATCAGAGACCTCTCGGATATATGTCTTCGTGTGTGATCGTGTAAGAACTTTATAGATGAAAAAGATGGTTTTAAGACACGAAATGTACCTCTGTTATATTTGGACAAAACAGTAAACTCTTAACTCATTTTGAAAAGAGTCAGGTAGCTCAGAGACTAATGTGAATATAAGCCTTATTGGGAAGAAATTTTCATATGAACAATTTCATTAAGGCTTTCGTACACACACATTGAGTCATTGGAGGCTTTGGACAACATACAGCAGCATGCTTCTAGGGACATCTTAACTAGTTCAAAACTTTGAAAATTTATTGATTCGTACGAAAAATGTACCTGACCCTAGAACTGCAAGCATAATCCATTGTGTATCTTCTTGAATATCTGCAACAAAATACTAAAAAGAAATAAGAAACAAAATATTTTTGTTGTTTTGGTTTTTCGAAAATAGAGACAGAACAAAAGCAAAACAAAATCTTTTTGGATTTTTAAATTTTTCGAAAATGAAATGACAAAAACAATCGAAAATCTTTTTGGATTTTTAATTTTTCGAAAATGAAATAACAAAAACAAACGAAAATCTTTTTGGATTTTTAATTTTTCGAAAATTAAATGACAAAAACAAACAAAAATCTTTTTGGATTTTTAATTTTTCGAAAATTAAATGACAAACAAAAATCTTTTTGGATTTTTAATTTTTCGAAAATTAAATCTAACTGTATTTGTTGCAAATACACGAAATTTTATCATCCCCTAATAAGTGACAAATGTACGAATTCGAAGGGGTTCGAAGCGTTGACTATGAACACTAACCTCTTAATCAACCCTTAAAATATATAATAAATTTACGAATTCGAAGGGGTTCGAAGCGTTGACTATGAACAGTAACCTCTGAACGTTGACTGTTATTGCTTTGTCTTTCATTCAGCGCCTCTGAATCATTCCTGAGCACTTATTATTCTCCTTTTTCGCATGAAACATAATTTCCATCTATCATTCCAAGTCCTTCTAAAATTTTCACAAAGGATTTTTCATCTAAAGGTTTCGTGAAAATATCAGCTAACTGATCAGTTGTTTTCACGAAATGTACTTCAATATTTCCATCCTCCACGTGATCCTTGATGAAATGATAACGAATAGCTATATGTTTAGCCTTCGAATGCTGCACAGGATTATGACAAATTCTTATTGCACTTTGAGAATCACAATATAACGGAATCTTTTTCATATTAATTGCATAATCACGCAATTGACTTTGAATCCATATAATTTGTGGTGTGCAAGCAGCAGCAGCCACATATTCTGCTTCAGCTGTTGAAATTGATACACATGTTTGCTTTTTCGATTGCCAGCTCACCAATTTGCCATCGAGAAATTGACATCCGCCACTTGTGCTTTTTCTATCAAGATTACAACCACCCAAGTCTGCATCCGAATAAGCTTGTACAAAGAACCCAGTTTTCGAAGGATACCACAATCCTAACGAAATTGTTCCTTTAAGATAACGAAATATATTCTTCACAGCAGTGAGATGTGGTTCTCATGGATTTGACTGATACCTAGCACAATTACACACAGAAAACATGATATCAGGTCTACTTGCAGTAAGATAAAGTAATGAACCAATCATGCTCCTGTAAAGAGTTATGTCAACTGCAGGTTTATCTAACGAAGGTGTCAATTTTATGCCAGTTGCCATAGGAACTCGTAACTTTGTGCTATTCGTCAATCCAAACTTTTCTAGCAGATTCTTCGTATATTTTTCTTGATTTATAAAAATTCCTTCTCTGTTTTGTCGAATATTTAGTCCAAGAAAATTATTGATTTTTCCCATCATGCTCATTTCGAACTTACTTTTCATCAGATCTTCGAATTCTTTAGATAAGACAGGGTCAGTTGAGCCAAAAATAATATCATCAACATAAATTTGAACAAGCATTAGATGATTCCCAACTTTCTTTCGAAATAATGTGGGGTCAACTGATCCTTGTTTAAATTTAGATTGTTTCAAAAATGAGGTAAGAGTTGCATACCATGCTCGTGGTTCTTGTTTTAAACCATAAACTGCCTTATCTAAAATATAAACATGATCAGGATATTCTTCGTTAATAAAACCTGGGGGTTGTTCCACGTAAACTGTTTCTTCAAGCTCTCCATTCAAAAATGCACACTTCACATCCATTTGACAAACATCAAAGTCTTTGTGAGCTGCATAAGCCAGAAATATACGAACAGCCTCGAGTCTTGCGACAGGGGCAAAAGTTTCTTCATAGTCGATTCCTTCTTGTTGTGAATATCCTTTAACAACAAGTCTGGCTTTGTTTCGAACAATATTTCCATATTTGTCGGTTTTGTTTTTGAAATCCATTTTAACCCGACAATCGAAACATTTTTAGGTTTAGGAATTAATCTCCAAACCTTGTTTCGATCATATTCAGACAATTCAGATTGCATAGAAACAACCCAATCTGAGTGTTCCATTGCAACCTTAACTGTTTTTGGTTCAATTTTAGAGATGAAAACATTGAACATGCAAAATTCTTGATGAGTATTCAATACCTCATTCTTTGCATAAATTTACGCTCTTGTTAAAACACCTTCTTGTGGATTTCCAATTATTTGATCTTTTGGATGATCTCTTGTCCATTTTTCCATTGGCGGATAAGCTGGATCAAATTCCAAAGGTGCATCTTCGTATAAATCATCATTCTCTGAACCTGTAATCGAACAAACATCATCAAAAACATTATTATTCTCAATATTTTCTAAATTCTCCCCCTCAACATTATGCTCCCCCTCAACATCATCATTCAATCTCTCATTCTCCCCCTCGAAAGAATGCTCCCCCTCAAGTAGAGAGTTCGAATCTAAGTGCTCCCCCTCCACTGGATTATTTTGCATACTTTCGCCTTTCTCTTGAGAAGTTGATGTTGAATCATCATTCAGCTTCGTTAATTCAGAGATATGATTATCATTTGCATTAATTTCAGCATCAACAGCATGATCTGAAATACCAAATATTAAATCATGATCAATATCCAAAGTTTGTGAAGATTCAGATTCATCTTGTATTTCTTTTAGAATAGGATGATTTTCACACTGCATTTCAGTTTGTTTAATATAGTAATCATCAAATGTAAGATTAAAAGTTTCTTCCACTTTTCGTGTTCTCTTGTTTAACACCCGATATGCGACTGAATTATGCGAATATCCCAAGAAAATCCCTTCATCTGCTTTAGCTTGAAATTTTGTAAGATGATCCTTGAGATTCATAATAAAGCACCTGCATCCAAAACATGGAAAAATTTTACGTTAGGTTTTCGATTGTTGAGAATTTCATTTGGAGTGATGTTAAAACGTCGATGAATGAAAGATCTGTTTTGAGTAAAACATACGGTGGATACTGCTTCAGCCCAAAGGTATTGTGGAAGATTCGCATATGCCAACATAGTCCTTGCCGCTTCGCATAGAGACCTATTTCTTCGTTCAACAACTCCATTTTGTTGTGGTGTGTATGGAGATGAAAAATTATGCGAAATTCCTTTGTCCACCAAAAATGAATCAAGAATATCATTCTTAAATTCAGTTCTGTGATCACTCTTAATTTTTCGAACAATCTTCTTCAATGTTGTTTCCATCTTTTTGATAAAGTCAATCATGATTTGTGCAACTTCGGATTTAAGCCTGAGAAAATAAACCCACGTAAATCTGGAAAAATCATCAACAATGACTAATATGTACCGTTTCTTGTTAATTGTTGAAACTGTTGATGGACCGCACAAATCAATATGTAACAACTTCAGAGGTGCGACAATTTTCGAATCTATCGTAATTGGATGACCTTGTTTATGTTGCTTTCCAACTTCACAAGCTGCACATAAAGAATCATTATCAAATTTAAGTACAGGTAAACCTCTTACGAGATCTTGTACCACAAGTTTATTGATGTTTCGAAAGTTGAGATGAGAAAGTCTTCGATGCCAAAGCCAACTTAAATCTGATGTTGCTTTCGAAAGAAGACATATAGCAGGTTTCCCTACTATCGGATTGATGTCCAAAGTGAACATGTCACCTTTCCTTTTGGATTTAAGTAAAACTTCGTTAGTGTTGACATTCGAAATAATACTTCCTTCTTCATTGAAAAGAACTTGATTGCCAGTGCCTACAACAAGTTGAGAAACACTTATCAAGTTATGTTGAAGACCTTCAACATACGCAACACGATTCACTGTGAATTGGCCGTTCGTGATCTTCCCATATCCTTTGACTTGACATTTTTGATTATTTCCAAACTTCACAACTCCAGCATTCTTTAGGCTTCGAAAATCATGTAAATTCTCCTTCTTCCCAGTCATGTGACGAGAGCAACCACTATCAATGTACCATTTATTATCATATTGCTCGTCACATAGTACCTACATTCAGTGGAAAATTTTAGGTACCCAAGGCTTTTTGGGTCCTTGGAAATTAGATTTCAATTTCGAATGTAATGAAGAACTTTTAACCCAATCATAAACTTTGATTTTGAGACTATCAATTAAGTTGACATCTTCATTTAAAGGAACCGAAACATAAGATTTTGATGGTTTCGAATGTTCACTAACATTACCCTTCGTATTCTGAGTTTGTGAATGTACATTCTTTGTTTTGATTACTGGTTTCCATGCTTTGACTGAGATGTTCGAATCCTTAGATGATAAACTTCCATTTGATGAAGTATTTACATACTTTTCATAGGCTTTGTGAATTTGCTCCTTTGAAAATGTATTTGATTGATACATTTTTCCTTTGCCTTCAAGCCAATGATCAATGTTCTTCCTTGAAGTTATCCCCTTTTCATGTGAAATTTTCAAAGTTTCTTTCTTTGTATGGTTAGGAAAATTTGGCTTTTGAGGAACAAAATCAACTTTTGGTTTGGTTAGAAAAGATTGACTATAAGATGTATCAACATTGGATTTAAAATTTTTACGTTGAAAGAATTTTTGATTTTGATTTGATGTTTTTGGAAAATTTGATTTTGAAACTTTCGAAAACTTTGGTTGTTTATTCACTTCAGACCTTGAATTTTTAGCTTTAAAAACATTTTTGGATGATTGTGGTTCAGACATCTTTTGAGACTCAATAATCTGCCAAAATATTTTCTTCCTAGCTTGTCTTTTTGAAATGTTATTTTCCTTCGAAAATTTGTCAATTTGATCTTTGAATTCCTTGGAGTTTAGTTTGACAACTTTTTCATTTTCCTTTACAACTGGTTTTGAATTTTCTTTTTCAATTTTTGATTTTTCAACCCATTTTCTTTGTGGTTTTTTACGATGAAAAACATACGAATTCTTTGTTAGGTTGTTTTCAACTGTGCTTTGATTTGCAAAGAAACCTTCATCAGTTGTTTTCAAATTGTCTTCTTCAACTAACTTCTTTAACTCTTGATGAATATTCTCAACATTTCCAGTAGTTACGAATACCTGATTTGGAAAAATGACATCATCGGTACACTTGAAATTTAGATAAACCACAGTATTCGTTTCAAGATAGTGAGCACCTTTTTCATTCATTACTTTTTCGAACTTTTGTGTATCACCATACACTTGATCAACCACAATTCGAGGAATTTCTTCTTCCTTCGAAGATTTCTTTTCCTTCGAAATTTTCTCTTCATTTTCATCATCGCTATCATCAGTTTGACTATCTCTGACATCCACGAAGTCCATATCACAAACTTTCGAAGTTGAGGGTATATCAGTTTCTTTCTTAACCATCAAATCCTTAACTTTTTCTTTCACTTTAAATGTTGATGCAACATTAACAACAGACAACTGAGAACAGTCAACATCCTCAAGATCACTAATTTCACTAATATTGTCAGAATTATCTTCAATATCAGCAAAATTAGATTGAGAATCAGATGTTGAATTCTCAGTCTTTTTCAAAATTTGAATTTGTTCAGATTTAGTCAAAGTATCATTCACTATGTTAACTAACTCATTCGCATCAAGACATTCATCAATTTTGACAATTCCATATTTATATCTATCATCAGGAACTTTTTCAAAATCAGCTATTATTTTCTCACAATCATATGAAATATTATCTACCTTAGCTCTTTCGAATGCTAGAAAAGGTAGTAATTTTCTATGTTGTTCTTTACTTATTTCGCATGAATGATGTAAATCAGTTAATTTGCTATAAAGTCTCTTAGCAGAATTACAGTATATGTTTCTCTGTGCTAGCAAAAGTTTGACTTCATTTGACAAAGTATCTCTATCACACATAATATTCGTTATCTGTAATTCTAAACAATCAACTTTACTTATTTTCATGTCTAATCGCTTTTTAGTCTCTAATAACTCCATGGACAACTTGTTGGCCTCATTGCTAGCAGACACAACAATTGAATCAAAATAAGTAACAGTCTCATCAAAAGATATTAGTTCAGAGTCATAAGCATGTGTAGGAATATTAAAAGATTCGAGAATTTTACGTACCTTTGTTGTCATTGGAGATTTGTCTGTTGTCTTGGATACGAAACATCTTCCTTTCACTTCGAATTCCTCTTCATCTGAGTCCTCCTCCATCTTTGCATACATTGCTCCATGTGTTGGATTCCTCATTTCTTCATCGTCTGATCCGGATGACCAGATTTGATAAGTTCCTTCATCCTCCTGTTCACCCTTTGCAACCAATGATAAATTCTTAGCTTTCGCATGAACCTCCTCAAGCCTCTCTGCATAATAAGCCTCATCTTTGACTTTATTCTTTTTCTCATCCTTCTTTCGAAGCATACAGTCATTCGCAAGATGATTGGCTCCATTGCAATAATGACAATCAATTCCAGCATCACCTTTCAGCTTTTTCTCACTCTTTCCTTCAGACATTTTCGAATCTTTCTTCTCAACATTCTTTTTCTCCTCAACAACAGTTTTACTCACAGCACTTCCTTTTACTTCAGCAAGCTTAGCCTTCGAATTGAACGACTTTTTGAAAAACTTCTTGACACGATTATTCGAGTAAAATGTTATTGCCTCATCATCCGAATTCATGATGAATCCCTCTTCTTCCTCAGAATCACCACTTTCAGCTTCTTTCTCAGATAACTTTGACACAAGTGCTAATGGACCTCCCAAATTCAGCTTCGATTCTTCAGCAATTTCATTTACCTTAGTTTCGTGTGTCTTCAACTGATTATACAAATCATTGAGAGTTGATGTATCAAAACTTTGCTGATTCTTCACCATCATACTCACGCTTCTCCATTCTTTTCGAAGACCCATCACAAAGATGAGATTGAATTCCATTGAAGTCCTTGTAATTCCATAGCGATTACAACGATAGATTAACTCGTTCAGTCGATCATAGTAAACTTCAATTGTTTCACCTTCTTTTTGTCTGAAATCTTTTAGCTCAACCAAACACTGTTTGACTGAATTGATTTTCGTCTTCTCACTTCCTTGAAACTTATCTTTCAGATTGTTCCAGATCTCCTTTGCAGTTGTACAACTCCTTACATAATTATACACAACTGGAGGTAAAGCTCCTCGCAATTCCCTCATACACCTTTTCTCCAGTTTCTTCAGACGATCAGTTTGATTATCAACACCAGAACTTGTTGAAGATCATCCAATTGCTTGAACATTCACCAGAGCATTGACATTTCCAGTGATACATGACCATAATTCTTCATCAAGACCATTCAGATAATCATGCATACGATCAGACCACTGATAATAATATTCAGGGATTAGCATTGGAATTTTGGTTGATGATCCTAACAAGTGAGAAAACGAGGTCATCGAATTGAGATTGAAACTCTCCATTGATGTACGGAAGATGATTTTGAAAATTTTAAGAAGATTTGGAAATTTGAAAACAAACTAGTTGAATCAAATCGGAATTTCAATAAGAACACTCGATTCAACAATTCAAATGCAGAATCAAATCACAATAAAAAATCTAGACAAATTTTTCACGATCAAAAAGTGCGGAAACTTTTGAACCAAAAATTTGATTCAAAAACTTTTTGAATGGATGAAAATCAGATCACAGATGTGATTCCTGCTCTGATACCAATTGATGAATCAAAGAATCAAGTATAGAATGAATCAGAGTATCAAATCAAGTAAGAATATGAGATTGAACACCGGATGTAAATATGATCTTGTTTCAGCTCTATTACGCTTTCGAATGTTTACAGAGTACAAAGACAGGTCTGCAAAAACTCTTATCTAACTCTAGTAAATATCCCTATTTATAGGGAACAGAAAGCGTACAAAAAATATACTAAGGCATAGACTCTTAAGTTTCGAATAAAAGAGCCTTAGTAAAATACATTACAAAACATTCGAAGAGAGCAAACTACAATTCGACTAATTACAACATTTCGACCCTTACATTAAAAATGCATTAGAAATCTGAATTTTGGAAATAAACTCGGGTTTTGACTTTGTTTTGACCCTTATATAAATAACCCGGATTAGTGACAGGTTTCAGACATAAACTGTTTTTGTAACAGTTTTCAGACATACAACTGTCTGGTAACAGTTTTCTGATGGAAAGGTTACTTAACTAATTTTTGGTCTTCATTTTGATGGTACACACGAAATTCATAACACCCAGATTCTCTATTCTTGCTCTCAATTTTCTGAGTCTTATATGATTAAAGGTTGGGAGTACCACCCAAATACTTTAATCTGAAAGTGTATACACAATTCTCAGAATGTCCAAGCCTTTTTTCTATACCCCAATTTCATACAGTAGATTCATTAAAATGGTCGTCTAGAAGGAATTGTGATCACGTATAAAGATATACCATTAAGGAAATGGTTGACTGAGCTCTAGAAGGAATTGTGATCGCGTATAAAGATTTACCATTAAGGAAATGGTTGACTGAGCTGTTAGGTTGACATAAGAAAGTAAAAGTCAATTTTTGTTTCATAGTATCCACTTAATGTGCACCCATCTATATATACTTACGCTTTCATTCACAAGTTGTTTTCATCCAGACACTCAACAACAAGAGTTTCACGCAGACCTCATAAATGGATAACAAAGCGGCAGTGTTCTGCGCAATTGCGGCCGTCCTCGGAATAATATCTGCAGCAACGGATTTTGCAGGGGAAGCAACTAGGGTTAAGGTAATAAAAAAAATCGATATGCTTTTTAATTTAAACTAACAAAATGATTTCGACATTATACTGATGTGAGTTGTGGGCATGCATGAATGCAGGCTTCTGAAGTTTTTATCGTACTTGATTCGTGTGTTTATCCAAGTAGTCCAGCACTTGCACTTTGAATCGTATCAGCAGTGCTTACAATCATTACACGAATTTACATAAGTGTTTCGTTTGGCGGATCTGGTTGTTGTCGAAGCGACCCTAATTCGACCCCAATTTCGAAACTCCTTTTTGTATTGTCATGGTACTTATATCTTCTTGTTTTCTGATTATCATGACTATCTTTAGGCTATCAAAGGAAACTAATTTATTTATGAACATCCAGGGTAGCTTTAGTTATAGCTGTGATTCTATTGCTTACAGCTGCGGGACTAAATAATAGAGAAAGCGGACAGATTGATTCATATGGTTATATTACATGTTATGTTGTGAAGCCTGGAATATTTGCAACAGGTATTGGCTCTGTTAAGTGCAGTTTTCGGGATTGTTGGGTATGTTACGGTATCTTCAGCTTCACAAGCCTCTACAAAGTTTTTTGTAAAAGTAGGTTAGTTTTCAAAAAGTATTGTAGAAATAGGTTAGTTTTATAATGTATGGTAGAAATAGGTTTGTTTTTAGTTGGGCCCACTATTTGTCGTTCATTCATACAAATGATATATATATTTTTTCAAGTAACCCCCCTTAACTTTCATTACTTTTCTATTATTTATATCTTTCATTGATTAATTCAATTTTTTACATTCATTATATATTATACATAAATAATTATTATAAAATATATAATTATAATTTATGTATTATTCTTAAGTAGTTATACCATTAAAAGAATAATACAAATATCTTCAAATAGATATTAATATTAAATATATTACGTCGGAAAATTAAAAGATCAACTATAAACGATATTACATTCAAAATATACACTAAATTAGAATTTAAATTAAACACTAAATCATAATATTCGTAATGATATTTTTATTATCGTTTATCTGTAAATATGAGAAAATCTTAGTCCACAATGTCTAAAATGTATCGCATGAGTTGTCACTATTTGTGAAAACTCTATAATTATGTTATTTGTCTTTACTCAACTGCAAAAGCAAAAGTCTTCTGCACACTCAAATGTAACTGTTGATGAAAACTCAGTAGAAGTAATTGAGTGAATCGTCAAATCATCTCACTTTTTTTGTATTATAAATTCTCTTTCTTATAATCGATAGTTTTTCATCTCTTCCAACCTAATGAATTTCTCTCACAATTCTTGAACTTAAATCTTTCCTTCTTCTTTTTCTTCAACGTTCGTTCATCCATAACAAGGTACATATTATTGGCTTTATGTCATATATTTAATAATAGTAATTATCATATGTAGCATACTCATTAATCTCTTTTTTAAATTCTGATTTATTTTGCAGTTAGATTTTGGTATATAATTATGACTCTAGATCGTCCGTTTATGATTAATTTATATTGGGGTGGTAATATTAAATATGAGAATGGTATCATAAAGGGAGACCATTCAACTTTTTCTACTTCAAATATTGTTAGGCACAAAATGGGGTATGAAAAATTTAAAGATTTATGTTATGCACATGTTGGAGTTGAAAAAGCATCACATAAGTTGAATATCTCATTATGCTATCAATTTGGAGGGCAATCCACTATTTCACGGGTCATAAGTGATTCAAGTCTAGACGTAATGTATTATTTGGCTGAGAATGTTGCAAATTATTGGGGTCAAGTTTTAATTGAAGTTGAAAAAATAATGTAGCTTGCAAGTACTAGTTTTGTTGATCTCCTTCAAAATTTTGAGGTGTTGGATCCCAATCCATCAAATGTACCATTTCCTTTGCCTGATTGTGGTACATTTAAGGGAGATTGTGATGAAGCCAACTCATTATATAGTGAAGATACTAGTAGCGAGTCATTATGTGTTGGGGAAGATTCTGATGATGATGGTGTGTGTGAAACTCCAGTTATGAACTTTATGAGTGATGTTGGAGATATACGAGACGGTGACATAGCCGGTTTGGAAGACCGCATTCACATAGATGTTTGGAAGGAGTCAGAAAATAAAATAAGGTTAGGAATGCAATTTGAAAGTAAGTTGCAAATAACAAAGGCAGTGACACTTTGGTCTATCAACCAAAATAGAGATTTCAAAGTGTATGATAGTAAGCCTAACTTGTGGGTAGCAAAGTGTAGGACTCTAGGAAATGAAGAAGAAAGTTCGGGTAGTGCGCACTGTACGCCCCGTTGTGCATGGTATGTTCGTGTAGTTAAGAAGAAAAATCAAAACATGTGGAAGATTACACGTTGGGTGGATGCACACAATTGTTTTGGATCATGTACTAGCAATAATAACAAAAATCTAAACTCTACAACTATTGCCTTGTATATCCTCCATTCAATTGAAAAGGATGTTGCTTATCCAGTGAAACATATACAATCTGATATTAAAAATAGTCTGAATGTTGATGTTTCTTATGATAAGGCATGGCATGGTAGGCGAAAAGCCATAGAGAGTATTTATGGAACTTGGGAGAGTAACTTTGATGAGTTGCCCAAGTACATTGCAGCATTGCAAGCTTCAAATCCTGATATAGTTGTGAAGTGGTTTCATTGTCCAAATAACTCATCATCACATGTAGCGACATTCAAATATGTTTTTTGGGCTTTTGGACCCGCCATTGATGCGTTTCGTCTATGTCGACCTGTTATTTCAGTAGATGGCTGCCATTTGAAGGGTTCATATAGAGGAAAAATGCTTGTTGCTGTCACAAAAGATGCAAAAAATAGTATATTGCATGTTGCGTATGCATACAATTATGTGTTGTTTCAGACAGGCACAAAGGAATAATTCATCCAATGGAAAATCTACCAGAATGGAAAGAGCCATTAGCATACCATCGCTTTTGTCGTCGACACATTAGAAGTAATTTCATGCAAAGGTACAAGAATGTGCGTCTTAAAAAGCTTTGTTGGTCTATTGGTAGAACCACACAAAGAAGAAAGTTTGTTATGTATATGAATGAAATAAAAAATATCAATCTTGAAGCTTGGCAGTATTTAAAGGAAATTAAAAGAAGTCAATGGTGTTTTTTATATGATGACAATCGTCGATGGGGTTTCTTGACAACAAATATCTCTGAGAGTCTGAACAATGCATTTCGCGGAGCAAGACAGTTACCGACCAGGGCGTGTATTGACCTTACATTCAATAGAACTGTACACCTTTTTAGAAAGTACAGTGATATTGCAATGAATTGCAATACACCTCTACCATCATGTATGTGGCGTCTCTTTCGAAAATGAGAAACTTGTGCACAAAGCCATACATTAGCCGAGTTTGACTACAGTGAAGGTGTCTACAGAATTGTCACAAAGTTACAGATAAATGGCAAAGGAGCAAATACGTACACTGTCCATTATTTTCAACAAACATGCACATGTGGTAAGTGGCAAATGGAAAGATTTCCATGTTCGCATGCTATTGCAGTTTGCGGTTATAGAGGGGATAACCCTATTTCTATTGTTAATACTGTGTACACTACTATGACGTATAAACAACAATATATGGCGGCTTTTGTCCCACTTTCCCATGTTGATTATTGGTTAGAGTCGGATTGGAAGATTAAAGCAGATAACTCGAAACTTTCTGTGCATAGAGGCCGGAGGCGTGCAAATCGATTTCATAACGAGATGGACATTCGTCATCCCGACGAACCTCGCAAATGTAGACTATGTCACCAAACTGGTCATAATAGAAGAAATTGTCCAAATTCCCAGCCAAGATTCAATGCGACGTGAACTTTGTAACATTTTCAATTAATGATTAAGTTACCGTTTATATTGTATTTTAATTTTACACTTAATTCGTATTGTAATGTCGTTTTTAATTGTTCTTGAACTATTATACATTAATTCTTTTTTTAATTTTTTATTGGATTAATTTTTTTATCTGCTTATAATATATCAGTTAATTTTATTTTTAATATATAATATTTATATATTAATAAATATTATATTAGTATATTATTAATTTCTTTTAACTATTTTTTTAAATTTTTTTATTGGATTATTTTATTTTAAAAAAATTATTAGGTTTTTTTATTGGATTATTACATTTAATTTATTATATTCTATATATAATAAATAATATTTTAGTGGATCATTAATTTTTTTTAAATGTATAATATTAATTCTTTTTAATTTATTGGTTCTACCACAAAGTCGTCGGAATACGCAAAAGCACCGCATCCCATTGTCGAAAATCGTCGGGACCACCACTAATCACCTTCATCGGAGGTCCGATGGAAACACTACCAACCTGTTTCGCCCAACGCCGCTATCCAGTAGCCACCTGCGAAAACCTCTGCACAATCCGTCAGAATCCTTTATATTTGCCACCAAGCCGATCGTTTTCCACTAGAACCATTACTATTTGAACCACCAAGAAGTCCAACCCAAACACCCCTGTCAGTTCCTTCATTTGTTGCCTTTTACCAGCTTACGCCACCACTACCTGGTCAGTTCCTCCATTTGTTTCCTTCCACAACCCATGCACAACCTTATAACATCGAAGCTTCAAGCCTACACTACCTGAAAAGATCTAGCGGTGGATCTGGTGGTTTGAAAACCCTATATCTAACTTTTTCGCCATTGATGGCAGTGTGGGTAGTCAATTGGTGTAGTTTTTGTTGAGAATGACAGATTGTAGTCAACGATGGATGATTTCCGACAAGATGATGTGGCGGCACAAGGTGATAGAAAGCAACGAATGGAGGAACTGACCACGGGTGTTTAGATCGGACCTCCTGGTGGTTAACATAGTATTGGTTGTAACAAAAAACGTCCGACTTAACACATTATTGGTTACCACTAAGTCGGTCGTTTTTCTGTTACAATCAATACTGTGTTAAGGAGGTCCGATCGAAACACCCGTGGTCAGTTCCTCCATTCGTTGCTTTCTACTACCTTGCGCCGCCACATCATCTTGTCGGAAATCGTCGATCGTTGCCTACAATCCATCATTCTCAACCAAAACTACACCAATTGACTACCCACACCGTCGTCAATGGCGACAATGTTAGATATTGGGTTTTTCAAACCACCATATCCACCGCTAAATCTTTTCAGGTAGTGCAGGCTTGAAGCTTTGATGTTATAAGGTTGTGCATGGGTTTATGGAAGGCAACGAATGGAGGAACTGACCAGGTAGTATGATTTTGTGGTGTAAGCTGGTAAAATGCAACAAATGGAGGAACTGATAGGGGTGTTTGGGCTGGACTTCTGTCACACCCCCAAACCAGAACGGCGGAAACATTCGGGGGCGGAGGACGTCATGTTCAGTATCATAACCATAGTGAAGAAAGTAAACACAACCATCATAAATATAATTTAAAAGGTTACATCGTTGCAAAATACATGTTTCCAAATAAATTACATATGATGTCAAAATAGTTCAAAAGTCTTGTGGTTACCTGTATTACTGATTACCTGAGAATACAAGTTGTTTTTGAAAGAGTATCAGCATTAAAGCTAGTGAGTTCATAAGCAATTTATGAATGAAAAATGAATGTTGTTCCTTAAAGTTTGTTATAAGTTTGTTTCCAGAAAATCCAATATTTTCTAAAAGGTTTAGTGTAGTCTTAACTGAACCAAGACTTAGTACATGTAAGTAAATCATCATACTTATATGTGGTTTTATATTTAAATAAAACTCCTTTTCGTGAAATCCTTAAATTCCCGTGAACGGTGTGTTTGTTAATTTCCCATGTGAGTTGTTATAACCATACTATGACTCGAAGACCTCGTACTCGACGTTCTTCAGGCGTCGGAATGTTATGACACTTGTCACCACAGACCTGCCGGTCTAGTTGTTGCAAGCAGCTCAGGTGCGGGTTGTCAAACCCAATATAGATCTATATACAACTATCACGCTCTCCCTACAAGAGATTCTGGCTATAACTACAGGACTTTTCTGTTGTACTAAAGAGTACTCCGAAGATGAATGTCTCACAAATTTATTCATTAACATGTTCACGTAGTTTGTAATAAAATACTCGCTTTGTAAAATCGATAGTATTACCACTTCTTTGTTAAATGAGGTGTCCAAACTATACCTATTATAGTTTTATCAAAATGTTTTATGTTGTAAATGAAACCTTGTTATGCATGACCTTGTATTTCAATAAACTGACATTGAAAATGCTAAGTATAAAATCTTACACACCTTGCTCAGCATGTTACAAGGTGTGAATAACTCTTAAACTTGTTTTGACAATTTAACTCTTAACTGCCACTGTTTTAGATTATTTACAGAAAAATCATCGTAAGTCGAAAACTAAATCCATAAACTCGGAGATTTTGGAAAAATAGTCTACTATGTTCACAAATTTTATTATAATTTTTGGTGGTCTCAAACCAGTGTGAAAATGTTCATTTTCACGACCTGGTCTGACTTCGTTGCTGCAGTGACAGGCAGTTTTGTAAAAATCACCAAAACTTGTAGAAAAATCGTATGGAGATGTGCAAGTAGTCATTTTAAAGGTATAAACCTGCACCATTTTCATATTGAACAGGTTTGAAAAATATTAAGTTTAAGTTGGTTAAAACAGTTCGTGAACAGGTCATAACTTTTCTGTTGTAAGCTGTCAAGTTAAGTTTCAAATATGTTTTGGTGTTTTAACTTGTATTCCCCCCCCCCCCCTCTGAAAACTAAAGAAAACTAGAAAATGTAGGGGTATGAACTCACCTTGAGTGATTCTTGGAAGAGTGGAAGGTCGAAGACGAGGAGTATCAAGTCAAGAACACTTGATGAACACGTGAGAGTTTTGATGATCCTAAGAACGATTTTTGGTGTTAAGATATGAGTCAATGATCCAAGAGTGTTATGAAATTATGGAATGACACTTGATTTTAGATGGAATACTTACCAAAAAGTGTTGTAGCAACTCAAGAACACTTGCACAAGGTGGTGGAAAGTAGAGAGAAAGAAGCTTTCTTGAGGTGATATGAGAAGTGTGTAAATGAAGGATTTATCAAAGTGAACCAAGAAATCCTCCATGGATTTCTTTATATAAATGTTGCTGGAGCAACTTGCAAGATTGAAGGGATGTTTACCTTGGTTTGTGTGATGTGGATAGGGTTAGACTATTGAGAGGATGACATATGGAAGGCAAGTGGGCACACTTGACCCACTTGTGGGGTAAATATCTTCTTAATATAAACTAATGATTTTTAATTAATAAATCCTTGAGAAATAAATAAAATATGAGTTTTGGGGGTTTAAAATGGTAAAAATATGAATTTGGTGAAAAAATCCCGTCAAAAACGGGCTTAGGAGGCGAAAGTAGTCGAAAACCGGAAGAAGGAAGCGAACCTGCGAGGGGTTCGGTGCTTAAGGCTGAGGACCGAGAGTGGCACTAGGAGGGACCGAAGGTGGAGGCTCGGGCCCGAAGGGTTCGGTTCGCAGGGTTCGGTCCGAGGGGTAGTTTCTCTTCTGACAAGCTCGCCTCTGACAGCTTCGATTCTTAAGAGAGGTTCAGCCCTGGGAGGTTCCCTCTAAGAGGGTTCGGTTCCTAAGAGGGTTTCGGCCCTAATTAGCCGTTTTTCAATATAACTTCTCGTTTTGAGTGATTATTGGCCAAGTTAAGGGTCGGGATGACCCAGTTGACTATAAAAAGTTGAGAGAGATTTTGAGAGAGATTTGGGAGAGATTTATTCTTAGCCATTATCATCGAATAATCTTGCAATGCAAGGTCTGTGGACCCCGTTATACTTCGTTTATGATTATTTTAAGTCCTCAAAATGGTTCATATTCGTGTTTTGATGCGTTTAACTCCCTTCTTAGGGTTTCACATTGATAAACACATAGATTTACCGAGACACTCGAATTCTTGACATACAAATGTACGTTTTCATAGAATAACTTTTAATCATACAAGTATTATACAAGATTGACCGGTTTGACTTGTTGACTTTGACTTTGACTTGTTGACTTTGACCTTGACTTGAATTTGACGGTTGTCACAACTTCTTGGTGGTTCAAATAGTGATGGTTCTAGTGGAAAACGATCGACTTAGTGGCAAATATAAAGGATTCTGACGGATTGTGAAGAGGTTGTCGCATGTGGCTACTAGATAGCGGCGTTAGGTGAAACAGGTTGGTAGTGTTTTCGTCGGACCTCCGATGAAGGTGATTAACGGTGGTCCTGACGATTTTCGACAATGGGATGCAGTGCTTTTGCTTATTCTGAAGACTTTGTGGTACAACCAATAAATTAAAAAGAATTAATAATATACATTTAAAAAAATTAATGATCCACTAAAATATTATTTATTATATATAGAATATAATAAATTAAATGTAATAATCCAATAAAAAAAATCTAATAACTTTTTAAAAAAAAATAATCCAATAAAAAATTTTAAATAAATAGTTAAAAGAACTTAATAATATAATAATATAATATTTATTAATATATAAATATTATATATTAAAAATAGAATTAACTGATATATAATAATCAGATAAAAATTTAATCCAATAAAAATAAAATTAAAAAAAGAATTAATGTATAATAGTTCAATAAAATTAAAAAGAAAGAAGAATTAATATATAATAATTCAATAAATTTAAAAAGAAGAATTGCAGAAATGGTCCTTGTAATTTGGTAAAAAGAGATAACTGCAAAAATGGTCCTTGAGGATAAAATTGTCATTTTATAAAAAGTTAACAACCAAATGTTAAAATTAACGAAATAGGGACCAAAACCACAACTAAACCATCAAATAAGGACCTTTTTTGTTAATAAACTTTTTTTTGGACCTTACCCAAAGAAATTGGCAAACCACAGGGACCATTTTTGCACTTTTGTCTTTCAGTTTCGTAAAAGTTTGAAGTGTTATTTAAAGTTTAATTTTCAGTCCTTCGGTTTTACCAATTTGTGTAAGTCATCGATTATTAAAAAAATTATTCACGATCGAGAAATCAATATATGAAGCCTTCCTTTCATTTTATCCCTATATATCTTTCATACTTTTGTAATTTGTAAATACCAAATTGAATTATTAGAGTAAATTACATGAATGGTCCTTGTGGTTTGGGTAGTATGCGTGCTTTTGGTTTCAAACTTTTTTTTTTTTTTTTAATTCGGACCATATTTATGGTTTCATTTTGTTTTGCGGTTAGTCTCAACCATACCTAAAAGCACTATATGGCTATTTTCTATTTTTTATTATTTTGTTATTAGTTAAATAATTTTGAACATTATTATTAAAAAGAGATGGGCACACAACCACTCATTCTCCATTTATCTCTTTTATCATAATCCTTACTTTAGCTCGTTGGATAGAATGTAGATGACATCTTCCACTAGGGGTGAGCATTTGGACCGGACCGGACCAGACCGACTCTTGGACCGGACCGGTTATGGAGAATTTTGTGGACCATGTACCGGACCGGATGAGTCGTGTCCGTGTCCGTGTCCGTGTCCGTGTCCGGGTCCAGGTCCAGGTCCGGGTTTTCCGGTTTTTGGACCCGTTTGGACCGGTACAACTTTAATTGCATAGAGTATAAGTAATCTACATTGATGTATAATATTATAACTTGCAAAATTAATATATTTTCGTTTCATGCATAACTAATCTATATTGATGTATAATATTATAACTTGCAATTTGTAAAAATTAAATTTCCAAATAAAAGCAACTAACATATAAATCAAGTTCACCAACAAAAGTTAAACAATTTTAAGACAAACATTCAAAAGTATTACCGTAACAATAAGAATCATAGTTTAAACTTTAAAATTAATCAAACTAACAAACTTCATAAACTCATAATCTAATCTTCCATTGGCCTTTTCCCCATATCATTGTCATCCATATGTAACATATTTAAAGCTTGTGCAATCTCTACATAAACACAAATGAAAATGTTGTTAGTATTTAATAAAAAGTAATAATTGTATAAAAAAAGAACAAAGATTGTAATTTTTTTACCCAAAGCTATATCATCATCGTTCAAGATGTCATCAACGTTATCAACTATCAGATTTGTAGACTTTCTCACCCAATCTTGGGTGCGTAACAAAGCTTCAACTATCAACGTCGATAAACTAGTCCGATACTCACTTACAACTCTACCACATGTGCCAAAACGCGGACTCGGACGCTACACTTGAGATTTGTATCGCCAATATGTCTAACAACAAAGAATTAAATTGTAACAACATTAATTTATAAAGAAACTATGAATGACTAAAAAAAAGTAATCACCTTTCGCCATCCGAGCAATTGTTGGGAACCTAATCGCGTTTACTCTCCACCACCCGAGAATTGAGAAAAAAAATTATAATTAAGTATATTCTCTTTCAAATAAGTTCCTAACTCGTTATCCGTTGGATCCGAGTTGCTACCTCCCGTACAAAGAAAATCACCGAAAAAATCGTTATCATCATCAACATCAATGACTATTTGACTCACTTCTTGTTGAGATGATCCACCGTTGTCAAATCGTTCCAAGTAGGTCATAAATAAATTCTCCATCCTATTCTCAACCTCTCGGACCATTTGACGTGCTTTTATGTCTATGTTTGTGGGGGTCAATGACGGTTCCATGTACCCGATCATTTTTTTAAAAGCATGTAACAAAAAAGGTGATTTGGCGGTAGGATCAAGTAAAACCGCAAAGTACATACAATCGTTCATCTTGTTGTATGCACCCCAGTACTTGTCGTATTTTGTCTTCATATCTTTTACCATATCGAGAAACATTGGTTTGGTTGACCACTTTCTTAGATGTATGTCCACATCTAAGACTTCCCGGATAAAAAGATTTACGAAAGGTTTTGATGTAGCCGAAACAAGCTCCGTTTTTGTTTTGAATTTTTCAAAGAACTTCACCATTTCGGTTACAACTTCAAAGTCATAATTTTCCGGTACTCTACCGAGATCCCTTTCATATGATTTATCTGTCAAAGATACATAAAATTCAGAATTATAGTATAAAATAATACTAAAAAGCTGAAATATTTCAGCTTTGATAACTCTACTTTGAAATATTGTAACTCAGTGAATATAATACCAAAATAAATACAATTATAGTCTAAATTCATCTACAAGCTGTAAACTAAATGTTGGAAAAAACCGAAGGTCAATCCGACTTAAAACGAATGAGTTATGGGTGTTTAAAAAACGTCACAGATTACAAAATCTTGCTGAAAAGCTGAATTTTTTCAGCTTTGATAGCTCTACTTTGAAGGATTGTAACTCAGTGAATATAATACCAAAATAAACAAAATTATAGTCTAAATTCATCTACAAACTATAAAATAAATGTTGGAAAAAACCGCAGGTCAATCCGACTTAAAACGAATGAGTTATGGGTGTTTAAAAAACGTCACAGATTACAAAATCTTGCTGAAAAGCTGAATTTTTTCAGCTTTGATAGCTCTACTTTGAAGGATTGTAACTCAGTGAATATAATACCAACATAAACAAAATTATAGTCTAAATTCATCTACAAACTGTAAACTAAATGTTGGAAAAAACCGCAGGTCAATCCGACTTAAAACGAATGAGTTATGGGTGTTTAAAAAACGTCACATAAATCTTAAACATGTCCAACCGGTTCTAAACCCGGTAAAAACCGGACCGAACCGGGAAAAAACCGGACCGGACCGGATAGAAATCTTAGAACCGAGAACCGGCCCGGAGGTCCAAAAAAACGGTCCGGTCCGGTCCGGTCCACCGGTCCAAATGCTCACCCCTATCTCCCACCTACGAAAGGCCATTGATCTCCTCCTCTCTCCTTCTCCTAACCGCCACTGCAATGACTAATTCGATTTTAATGGGGGATTCACACCTGGATTAAGAATCTAGGTTCAATTTCGTCTTTCTCTCCAACACCGTCTTCTTTCTCTCCGACATCATATGTATTTGTTCTTCTTTATTCTTTTTTCTCGATTTCATACAGGAAAGGAATGTTTCAACGTGTTTGAGGTTCGATTTTGATTTGGTTTTCAAATTTGAGTTTAAGGCATGATTTCAAATAAGATTTTTGGGCAAGATTTTTGTTTAATTTATATTAGTTTTGATTTTCGTTTGTATTTGATGATAGTGGTTAGTGGTGGTGGTTGTTGGAGGTAGAAATGGATGTAAGTGGGTTGTGGTGGTGGTTGTTAAAGGGAGAAGGGGGTTGTCGATAATAACACAGGAATTCGGAGATAATGGTTGTCGAATCTTTGACAAACAAAGGTAGGGTGTATGTAAGATTGTTGGGTTTGATATAAGAAATAAACACAGAAATTCAGAGATAATGGTTGGAGACTGGGATCGGTGATGTTGGTCCGCGACGATAGTCAATGATACTGGTCGGAGACTGTGGCATGGTTAATTTTATTTTAATTAATTATAAAGAAGTAATAAGTAATAATTAAATAAAAAAAACAACTGTAGAATATAGAAAAAAGAAATGCTTCAAATAAATAAAATGTAAGTGATGATTCTGCAAACTATGCCCGCGACTGATGATTATGAAGGAGAAGTTTTTATTGTTGTTTCTAGTGGTGTCGATGATAACTGAGTTCTTGATTCAACTTGTACTTCTTGCATGTGTTCTAAAAAAAAATTAGTTTACTACATTTTTAACCTCTCTCTCTCTCTCTCTCTTTCTCTCTCTCTCTCTCCATCGACGAAATTCCTAACTTCTCTCCTATGGTTAGAGAATTTCGACTAAACCCTAAACGTAGGGTTTATTCCTTTTGATTTTGGTGTTGTGTGTTTGACTTCATTACAAGGGCTCTACTTTGGATCATTCATCCTTTGCAACAAGTTGGCACGTACGAGATCACAATCAAGCAATCCAGAGGTTAGTAGTTTCTTTATACTTGTTTTTAAAGTTTGTTACTATAATTAGTAAAACTAAGATCTAGGGTGCATGTACACTTAGGTAAAGCGATCTTTAGATTATTATGCTACATTCTTAATGTGTATTAATGCTAATACTATGTGTTTTTCATTTCCTCGTGATGGTTAGAGGTTACGTTGCTGGAGATTGGTTTCTGTAACATCAAAAATCCAGGTATTTCATTTTAAACCCTTGATGAATTTTAATTTGGCAATTGAGGACCCTCCGTACGCTGGGCGTATATGTGAGTACGCTTAGCGTACTCAGATGCATGCATCGGGTGACTGAGGCTCGTACGCGGGGCGTACAAGGCCTAAGACTAAATCCCTAATTATCGGTCTTGAGCTATATTTAAGCTCATTTATGACCTCGGACTCCCTTCCTTAACAGCCTCCCTTACCCTCAAACATCCCCAAAACCCTAGATACCCTTGAGAGTGATATTTGAGCTTGCAAGTGCCAAGAGTGACCCTTTTTGGTTTGTTAGCAACAAGAAGGAAGTGGTGACCAAGCCTTAAACGTGGGAAAGTTTTTGGATCCTGCATCTAGATCATCTCCAGGAGCTTTTGGAGGTAAAAAGCTCATATATTTCTCACTCTTTTGTTAGTTTAAGTTAGGGTTTAGTAATGGGTTCATTTTTGGTCCATGGGTCCTCTCATGTGAGTTTGAGCAACTCTAAAGGTTAGAAATGTTAGATCTGAGTTCCTTGTCCATGTTAAAAGCATAAAAATTCTAACTTGATGGTTGTTTATGTTGGATTAGTGTCTAAGTCCATAACTATAATTGGTAAGACTTGACCCGACTTGGCATGGTCCATTTGGGTTGCATGGCATCGGGATATTTGGATAAACCTTTTGTGAGAAGAAGACATTTGTGACATATTAATATATTATAAGCTCTAATATATTAATATGAAATCATGTTATTTAATTAGTATTGATCAAGAATTAATTTGGACTTAATTTAGTGATCAAAAGAGACTATTTAAATATATGGGGATTGATTGTGTAAATCATTCATTCTTATATATGTGGGCTTATGATCCAAGATTCCTTATGTTGGGTTTAACCCATGTGGTGACCCATGGATACTCCATGGAGGTTAAAACCCATGGAGCATAAGGAATGGGTAAAGTCATGGGTTACATGGAGTAACCCTAATGTGCACACTATATAAGGAACCCTTTAGCTCAAGAATTTGACACAAGTGATACATATGTGAGGGCTAGTCAATTTGAGCTTGGAATGTCTTCTTCTCATGGTTATTCCAAGTGTTCATGATGTTGTGTGAACCATTTGAGGTGTCACACTTGGGGCACTAGGCTCTCAAGCTTTATGGAGTCAAGCAACAACAACAAGGTATGCATTCTATCTTTTTTATTACCCTAGTATCAATGTTTTGGTATGCTAGTTAGGATAATACCTTGGATATTCATATTTGTATGTATAATAGAGAAAACATAGATCCAAGGTATTTAGGGTTGCATGTACACTTAGGAGTGTTAGAATGCTCAAAACCCAACAGTGGTATCAGAGCCTAGGCTTGTTTTCTTGTTATACTTGCAAATCTGCTTAAAAATCGAAGTTTTTTTGCTGTCTGAGCAGCTGACTCGGCGGGTCCATCAGGTGACTCGACGAGTCCATGCCTTAAAAGTGTTCAAATCGATCCAACTCGTCTAGTTGGTTCATGCACTCGACGAGTTGGACCCCCTGACAGCATATCTTCGAGTTTTTTGGCTGGAATTGGACTAGGAACATTACCCTAAGCTGTTTTTGAACTTATAAACTTGTTTTTGATGTGGTAATGTTCATGCTAATCCAATTTCAAAGATAATTGTCAATAGATTCATGTTTTTGTATTATTTTAAAAGTTATGTTATTTACATGAAAAAGTTTGATGTGAATTATCTTTGTTCATATGAGTTACTTAGATTAATAGAAAAGTTAATTGATTATGTGTTTTCAATCCATTTTAATCTAAGAGTTGATTCTAAAATGTGTTTTGTAACTTGTCCTCAAGTTACATGAAAAGTCACATTAAAGTTTCATAAAACTCATAAATATTTCATAAGTTATGAATAAAGAAACGTCTTATTCTTTTAATAGTTTAAAGTCTTCCATAACTTGTTCTCAAGTTATGGAACTTGAAGAGTTTTTTGAATTAAAACTACTTTAAACACATAAGTTATGGAATTGAAAAGTTTTTGAATAGTTCAAAACTTGCCCTCAAGTTTTGGAATTTGAAAAGTTTTCTTTCATGAATACTTTAATTCCAAATTAAGCCCTTAGGTTTTAAAAGTTAAAATTCAAACCTTATACTTTATTATATTATAAGTTAATAATATATATATATATATATATATATATATATATGTATGTATGTATAAGAGCAAGTCGTCTTACCATTAGTAGGCCTCATTCACGAAGCCGGTCTATAAGGGGGGTATAAGGTTACTGCCTATAAAATGACAGTTTAATGGGTGTCCACTCTCACCCACCGCTTCCTTGACCGGTGGAGGGTCGTTAGCCGAACAGGTAGGACAAGGACTATAATTCTCCCTTCATTAAAAGTATTAATGATAAATACTAAGTAACTAAACTTTTATAAATTCCCAATCTTAGTTACTTAGGAAAAATGTGAATTTGGTGCTAACCCATGAAATTACACTTTGCACTTTGCTTAAGTCGGTTAGTGGAGCGCGTGTGGTTAACCGGCACACTAGCTTGACTTAACAAGGTAGGCAAAGGGTAACTTAATGTTTATCATAGTATCAGTGGAGCGCGTGTGGTTAACCGGCACATCGATTAAGGGGTAAATATTAAGGGTACCTAAGTATATTTGTATGGTTATTCACACCTTGTTTTGTGATCCTCGGCATCCCAGTCACAAAACTTGAGAGGGCACAATCGAGATTGAAACATGTCATTGAAAAGTTCAATGAATCTCAAAAGATCTAGGAGTTTCAAATCCAATTAAAACCTAATAAATTATTTCGTTTTTGATGGTGGAAATTGGCGAATCGTCATTCGCCTACCTTCAAATATTTTATAGCTTGGATTACGGCATCCCTCTTCCAAGTTATAAAAGTATTATGTTGGGTCCTAGCCTTAATATTTCATATTGGGTGTTATATTAAGGATTTTAGATCAACTATCTTGAATATCTCCCAAAAGATGTCTAGTTCAGACATCTATGATCTTCCCAAATCTCTTGGAACTTCACTTCCTCCACCTCCTCCAATTATTCTCCCTAACCCACAAGTTCAAGGTCACTTAAGCCCTATTGGCAAGCAAGGTCTATGTGTACTCACATCTTGGAGATAAAGTCACATATTGACAAGCCGGGAGAGTTGGTGTCAAAGTCTTAAGAAAGTTAGATGTTCCATCACTTTCTAAGTCACATAGTGAGTTCCTTTGGGACTACTATGAGATAGACTATGAAAAGACCCTTAATGATCTTATCTATTTGCTAAGTGTTGCTGAATCAGAAATGATTTAAGGCCTAGTAAAGCAAATTTGATTAGAAGATCAACTTCCCAAACCTTCAATGGACATTGACAATGGTAACATTGGATACCCAGTAAGAACTTTCTCTTCCCAATGTAAACGGATCAGCCATAGTCAACTTGGTTGACCAAATGGTAAAGAGAATGGCTAAGTCTGAGAGAATCCTACCAAAGGGTCCATATGTGTCTATTGCCAAAGGAATGGGCATTGATTGCGAAGCTGCCTATTTATCTGAAAGATCATAAGGTTGATCAAGTCAATAAGTTTGACCCAACTTCAGATAAAATCCATTATCTAACTCTGTGAAGTTTCTATTCTGAGATTCTTATTACGTGATGTGACTGGGTCACATGTTGATGTTTTTTAAGAATCAAAGAAAAGTGAAGAAACTTAAAGGAAGTGTATGCTGATTCTAATCGCGAAGATGGATTTCGATCGCATGGTTCGGTGATCAGAATTTTGAGCTGTTGCTTAGGAGTTATGATATATTGCTTAGGAATAGATAACAAAAAGTTTTCATATGCATTTGCACTGTAAGGATAAGTTTTTCTGCAAAGTTTTAAAATAAAAGGAAAATTTTTGATTTTATTTATTTTAAGTATCCTTACAATGGCATTTGTGAAAAAGTGTTGCTTATATGATTCCATTGATAGCAATATTGGAAAAATGGATTTGATTCTTTCATTTTTGGTAGTGTCTAAATTTACCAAATAAGGAAAGATTCTCATCACCCAAGTTTCAATTGGACCGAAACTTGGAATCATGCAAGTTATGAGTATGATGAATGAGAATTTTCATTTTTTGGAAAAATTAAGACTAGTTACTTGTTCACATGTATATGTGAGTCAAGTGAAAAGGACTAAGGGATCGAGTACACATTCTTATGTACTAGTCAAAGTCCACCACAAAAGATCCATAAGACTATTCGTCATGATTTACTAAAGTTTAGTAAATATGGTTATACTTATAAGCTTAAGTATAATTCTGAGACAATGGAAAAGTTTCAATGTATGGCAGAGCGAATGAGAAGAATCAAATTTGGCAGAAGGATAAAAGTGTCTCAAATCTGAAAAGATGGGAGAGCACTTTAAGTATCATGTTTTATGATCATCTTAATGATTATGAGACCTTATCACAATTCATCCTCTAAGTGCATTATGATGGCTAAGAAGAGGAGTCATGAATTGTTGAAGTGGTTAAATCAAGAAGATGATTCATACTTCGTTCCAAAACAAATCTTAGAGTCATACTCCAAGATTGTAACTTGAGTGACATATCATAAAGAAGGTTTATTAACACTTGTCAAATGTAAGAGGAAAAGTTTTTTACTTTTACATTTGAAGTTGGTAAGTTGTGATGTTTTGGATAAAACAAAGACCAACTAAGGCCAATTGTGTGAAGTGTTTGTCTTGATTAGAATCCACACTATCTCTTGAATATTTGACAAGAAAGTCTTATAGGTCCAGAAGACAGTGGGAGTATAAAAGATCATGAAATAGTTTCAAGAACTAATCAAGAATAAAATATTTATTTAATCACTAGCACACGACTAGAGGTTTATAACCTATCGTGTTGACGTTTCTGTGCCCATTCCAGTAAAGTTGGCTATACATTTGAGTTCTACATGTTCTCAATTGTTTGCATAACTACTTGGAAGCAATGGCAGGCCCTGTAGGTAAGATTGCACAAGTTCAATCCATATGAGTTTGAATTTGTCACTAACCATGTCTTGTGATTATGGTTTTGACAAATTCACATGGATAAGAACACATACACCATAAAATCTAAGTGTCACAAGGTTTCTCTCCGACTCATGAAAATGATGGTGAGGAAACACTTTCACTAAGTAGATTTTAAGAAGATAGCAACTGTGATATTTGCAGTTCTCAAAGTCGTTAGTGGAGCGTGCATGGTTAACCGGCACACTAACATGGACTTATGAGAAATGGCAAAGGTCTAAACAATTGAGTCTATGATTACGGCATCCCTTTTCATAGTTCTGAAATTGTTTAGACACACCTGTAAGCTATCTAAGATAAACTGTATGAGTTTGATAAAGTCTAATCAAAGCAATCTCGTATCAGAAATCTGAACTTTGGTAAGAAAGTCAATAAAGTATTGACTTCTAGAAGTCCAGCTGTTTTCTGGATACATGTCAAAGCTAGTGGGAGCATAAGTGTTATGCTAATAATCATCATGTTAGTGGGAGCATGATAATTATGATAAGTATTGCAAGTTAGCAATGTTAATTATAGAAAACAAAAGTTTCAATTCGTGAAGTTGCAGGGGTTGAAAAAGTTGTTTTTCTAGAATTAAGGGAGAGGATATACTTCATTTCAGTTCTAAAGGCTTAGATTGAGACCTTAATCATCTTTAGTCAAGAATATATATATGAATTTCATGTTGGATTGGTTCAACTTAAGGAAATTCTATATATTGCATTCTCAAAATTCGATTATGATTACGGCATCCCTCTTCATAGTCAAATTTTGAAAACATGGCAAATAAAAATATTGTAGCAAAAGACTTGTCTAGAATCATGTCTTTATGTGAGACATCATGAATCGTGTCCCATTTGCTTTGGGTACAGGATCGATTGCATGTGCTATAATATTTGTCCTTTCTAAATTTTCCAAATGCCCAGAGGCATCAAGAAGGGAATAGGTCTAGAATTGGATATGACTAAAATGATTAAGCAATTGTCGAGGACAATCTAAGGTTTACCAAAGATTGGTTGCTCAGGGACAGTTGGAAGTATAATGCTAATTTTGGAAGGACCATATTGACATATTCTGAAAAGAGGTATCTCTTGTTCAGAAGTGATAGTCAAAGTGAGAATATGGAGTTGTCTCCATAGGTGGAAGTTATCTGTGTAAGATTAGAAAACTTAATGCAAGAAGCATGTTCAAAGCAAAGTAATTTGAATATGAGACTTCGTTTCCATCGAGTTGATCTCCATTGGAATATCTTATAATGATTTTTGACAAGTCTTTGTGACTTTGTACATATTCATTACAAGAGGGTCAGTGCATATAAGTTTAAAATCTAAACAGATTTCGATAAATGATAGGAATTTGAAATTCTTACATTTTTCGATAAGGATTTGGGAGTGTGAAATTAGAATCATTGAAATTATGTTTAATTGGTTTATTTCACAAAGTAAGGATCACAGACAAACATAGAGTGCATACTTGGTGTATGTCAAAGCTATTGTTTTGAAAAACATAGTGTACATGCTTGGAGCATGGGACAACTAGTGTTTTTAGTTCAAGTATAAAGTTGATAAAACCGAAAGAATGAATAATGAGTAATCAGTATGGTGATAAATAAAAAGTGTTCTATTTATATTCATAGGTTTTGATACCATACTAGATTCAATTATTCTTGTGTTTCATTTTGCATGTTTTGACTTCCAGAATAAACTAGGCCATTCTTCCCAAATGACTAAGTTATTCAAACCATCCACAGTCGGTCATATCTTGGAAGTAGATATGAATCAAGACTGTCATGGGTTGGCTTGTAGAGGTCTAAGATGTTGGACAAAGTGGTGCTACAACACTCATGAGTGCTCATAAGTTCTGAGTATTGGATTCAACCCGCGATCATGAGACGATAATATCTTATATTCTTCAAACCTAGAGATATGAGTTGTTACTATGAGTTGGTTGTACATTGATTGCGCGAAAACGTATTGGTAATTCGATGTTATAAAACATGCCTTTGTGTATGATTCAACAAGTAGTAGAACAAGCCATATGAGTCGAAGTTTATCCATTCCTTTTACCTTCGGGATAAAAGTGATATCTGTGGGCCCCTCGATGATTTAATGATGACACATGTGAGTGCTTGGCCAAGCCAGAATTGATTTGATTTGTTCAATCAGTCAGTCATCATAAATCGGAAATTGGGAAACAACAGATGGACAAGAGAGAATGATTGTAATCCATGTCTCAGTCCATATGATATCTAGAATGGAGGAATATATGATCCCTTATCTAATGGACAAGTCATTGACAAAGGTCATAGTGCATCGACAAGGTCAGAATTCGACAGCAGCTTTTGAGAGCTACGATTGCCAGTTAGGTTTTGAAATCATACTCAATAATAGTTTTAGACTTATCCAAGTGGGAGACTGTTGGATTAGTGTCTAAGTCCATAACTATACTTGGTAAGACTTGACCCGACTCGGCATGGTCCATTTGGGTTGCATGGCATCGGGACATTTGGATAGACCTTTTGTGAGAAGAAGACATTTGTGACATATTAATATATTATAAGTTCTAATATATTAATATGAAATCATGTTATTTAATTAGTATTGATCAAGAATTAATTTGGACTTAATTTAGTGATCAAAAGAGACTATTTAAATATATGGGGATTGATTGTGTAAATCATTCATTCTTATATATGTGGGCTTATGATCCAAGATTCCTTATGTGGGGTTTAACCCATGTGGTGACCCATGGATACTCCATGGAGGTTAAAACCCATGGAGCATAAGGAATGGGTAAAGTCATGGGTTACATGGAGTAACCCTAATGTGCACAATATATAAGGAACCCTTTAGCTCAAGAATTTGACACAAGTGATACATATGTGAGGGCTAGTCAATTTGAGCTTGGAGTGTCTTCTTCTCATGGTTATTCCAAGTGTTCATGATGTTGTGTGAACCATTTGAGGTGTCACACTTGGGGCACTAGGCTCTCAAGCTTCATGGAGTCAAGCAACAACAACAAGGTATGTATTCTATCTATTTTATTACCCTAGTATCAATGTTTTGGTATGCTAGTTAGGATAATACCTTGGATATTCATATTTGTATGTATAATAGAGAAAACATAGATCCAAGGTATTTAGGGTTGCATGTACACTTAGGAGTGTTAGAATGCTCAAAACCCAACAGTTTATGGCATCATGCAAGAGTTTAAGGTCTTAAAGGAAGTCTTAACGGCTAAAATGTGGTGTTGGGTTCCCTTATGGCATGCAAAGGCATAAAGTTGCCAACTTTGTCCCCTATGACCATAGAAATGACCAAGATCTAGATTTGGACGAAGTGTTTTAGCGTATTAAGCACTTTTTTCCTTTTGTGCAAAATCAGCTTGTACGTTGGGCGTACTAGATTGTACGTTGCACGTACTACCCATGAGTGTAGTACGCTAATCGTACTGATGAAGTACGCGGGGCGTACGCTTCCAGTGGGCTTTGGGCTTCCATTGGGCCTTCGAGATATTTGGGCCCTAATTAACCTTGGGCCTAGACCTGTTAGAATGTTTGGGCCCTGGAACTTATTATTGGACCATAGGAAGACTTTTAGGCCTTATTTAAGAGTTTGGGCCTATTCCTTGAGTTGTGATCTAATTCTAACTAGGTTAATTTGCGTATATTCAGTGTGAGATTTTCCGGACCAGTAGCCGAGCAGTATTTTTATTAGCAGGCTGAGGTGAGGCTTGTCACTATATCCATGGGTCGAAGGCACCAATGTTGTCCCATTATCTAAGTTGTCTATTGTTAGTGGTTGTGCATGTACTTGTGTGAAGACCATGGGGGTAGCCCATGACACTTAGATATCAGACTATGGTGGTAGCCCATGGCATTCCAGGTAAAGACCATGGGGGTAGCCCATGACATATGAATATCAGACCATAGGGGTAGCCCATGGCATTCTAGATAAAGACCATTGGGGTAGCCCATGACAACTTTATATGTGTTGTATGGTATTCTATGGTTGTATGTTATCTGATATTTTGGGAACTCACTAAACACTAACTTATAGTTTATTTGGCTGATTTCAGGTACTTCCGGTACTAAGGGGAAGGGTCCGGCTTGATGGCGCAGCATTTACTCTCCAGCTTTTCCACAATTATCTATTTTTGATACTCTTATATTTGATACTATATGATGTAATGGATTTTGAGAACAAATCATGATTGTATTTCTATTTTCAAAAATGAAAATTTTATTCGGGTTTTTAGGTTGTTACAGTTTCGTCTAAAGGTGGAGTTTGTTGATTATTCTATAAACTCTTCCAAACTTCTTGCTATAGAAATTGACAACTAACATTTTACTTCTTGATGCAATTTTCTCTTGACATATTAGATTTTTATTAGGACTCTTTTATTTTATTATTTTAATAAACAGAGTGGTATATTTATCATCTCTTCATTCCTGTTTTACACATAAACAACCATGTAATCTCTTTCATTATCACTGATTATAGTATTCTTATAGTGATTTTTCCCGTTTTGGGTTTTCCACTCCAAAGTGTTCATGTTTGATTATTGCTTTATATTTGAACATTACATTATCTTTACCATATTATGTGGAATATGTTGTTTTTATTATGTATTTATACCCTTTGTGATAAATGAGAAGTGAAGCAGGGTTAACCCAAGGTGAGGGGTGGGGCCATGGCCTATGGCATCATTATGCTAAGGGCTATCAAGCTTTCAAAAGTTCTTAACAATATATATATTTCAGTTGGGCCATATTTTATAATCCCTTGAAAGTTTTTTTTAACCCAGTGGGAATATGTGAACGCATGTGTAATAAATGAAGCAACATTTCACGTCTAAATTAACGTGACAAATTGAAATCGAGGAGTTGCTAGTTATTTACACGTCTAACTTGAAGCAATAAACCATCACATTGTTAATCCTATTCTAATAGCACCTTTAATCAATAATCACCACTAGTAACCACCATTTTCAATTCACAATCATTGGTTCTCCGTTTCTCCTTCTAAACTTCTCATATCGAGTTCTCATCGTCGCCACTTTCGCAGTCGGGAAACCGGTAGACATTCGAACCTAAATTCTAAAATAATTTCAAAGGCACCATCTCCATGTAACATCCCGGGATTTGTAGGTGTTTCCGAATCCTCCCTTTTATTATTATTGTCATTATTAGTCCTTGGGGATGGAAGGGTGTAGCCATGAGATGCCCTAATGGCTAATATTGTAATTGTGGACCAGGAGGAGTACGCTGAGCGTACATAAGGGTACAATGAGCGTACATAAGGGTACGCTAAGCGTACTAGGGGCGTCCTAATACGTTGGGCGTACACTTGTGTACGCTTGGCGTACTCACGTCAGGTGAAAACCCTAATATTTAGGGTTTGGGTGGTATATAAGTATCCTTATAGCTCATTTCTCCTAACACTTTCAGCCTCGATACTTCTGAGAAGTTTTCCAAATCCTATCCTTGTGTGTGTGTGTGTGTGATATTTTGAGTGTGTGAGAGTCCTTTGGGTTGAGAAGAAGAAGAAGAGGAGACTCCTTGAAGAGCCTTGGTGTGGATTCAAGCTTTGGATCTATGATCTTCATCCCTTGGGGAAGCTCCAGAAGGTAAAAAGCCTTTACCTTTACTTGTATTTCCCCATAGATCTTGCATGGAAGTTTTATGAGTAAATGAGTCCCTTTTCTTGGTCTTGATTAGTTAAGCTACTCTAAGACCAAAGGATCCATCCTTTGAGAATATTTAGAGTGTTCTAGACCATAAAAATGCTATCTTGTCCCATTTAGTCGTTTCATGCAAGCTATAAAGGTCTTAATGGTTAAGACAGACAAGGGTTTTGAGTTTATGGACTTATAGGGCATGCATAACCATAAAGTTGATAGATCTAACTTGGGATGTCTAGACGAGGTGTATGAAGAACTTAATGAAGTTTTGCATGGCCACAGCATACGTTGGGCGTACCAAGGCGTACGCCGGGCATAGGTGGTCAGCGTCCCGCTTTTTGGTCAAGGCGTTTACACCGAGCGTACAGCTGTGTACGCCCCGCTTACTCAGCATGTTGGGCTTAGCTATTTTGGGCTTCGGGTATTAGGCCATCTGTTGGGCCTTGATGCTTGGGCACTCCTGTATCATCTAGACAAGTGTAATTGTAGGCTAGTTAGAGGACCGAATCTTTGGGTAAGGCCCAATAAGGGATTTAGGCCTAATTTGGAAATTGGGCCAACTATGGGCCTTGTATATTTGGCTTTTTGGATTTAAGGATTTGGAGTTGGGCCTTGGCCCAACTTAAGGAAAGGATAGAATGGACTATTATCCTATGTTTGGACCCTTGGTCAAGATTGATATTCCAACTGCTGACTTAGTATTAGTTATTTTGATAGTTTGGGATTTTCGGTGAGACAGCGGTTGGAGACTTTCAGTCCAGTTCAGCACTACCTGTGAGGTGAATTTTCCTCAATATACTCAAGGGTCGAAAGCACCAAGGTCGGCCCTTTGGATTGTTATCCTGCTTTATTTATGAAGTGATCTGTTAGATCGGTATCCTGGTAGATAGGATGTTTCTATGTGGTTATGATCGGTTAGATCGGTATCCTGGTAGACAAGATGTTGCTATGCTTAGTGATTTGTAGATCGGTTTGACTGTCTGTAGACTGCTATGTCATTATCTGATATATGTGCATATGTTTGATTGGTGGTTGAGGCTTTTCTGCTTTTTGCGTGAGCCAACAGACCTGGGCTTTCCAACTCGATGGTTGTGGGCCGAGGGTATACCTTCCCGAGGATGATTGGACCTATAGTATGTTGGCGTTCCAACCTGATGGTTGAGGGCCTGGGGAATTCCAACCCGATGGTTGATTGGGCCCATAGTATGCTGCCATTATATGTGTGTTATTGTTGTGCATGTATTTTAGGGGAACTCACTAAGTTTCGTGCTTACAGTTTTGGATTCTGTTTCAGGTACTTCGGATGATCGCGGGAAGGTGAAGGCTTGATCGTGTACCTCCTCATATTTTATGATTTTGATTTCTGGGATTCTCTGATATGAAACTATTTTGAAAACATTTTGTAATAAATAGTGGTTTTTGGATGTTTGAAAAAATTTTAAATTTTTATGAATTTAATGGATGTTACACTCCATCTGGTTGAAAGAGAGAATTTAGAGACGTCGTACCGGCTTCTCCACTCTTGAGAAATCAGAAATAACATAAAGTTCATTTTGAAATTTTTGATTGATGTTTGTTTATTTGATTCGAATATGTGTTTGTTTTAGTTTTTGACGTATTTTCAAGATTTTTTTTTGAAATCGATTCATTCACTCTTCTCTGATCAAGATTTATTGAGTAGTCGAATAAAACTTCTCAAAGTCAAAGTTGTAATTCTGATTCAGTGATTATTGGCTCTGATTTCTCGAGTAATAGTTTTTTGGAGATTATAATTAATATTTTGTATATTGGTTTTCTAAGTTCTAAATTATTGAGTGAAACTTTTGAAGGTTTGTATCGATCGGATATACTCAAGTATGAATACCAAAGAACAAACAAACTAAGCAAAGATTAAATAGAAAAACTAAAGAACACGAGTAATCACAAAAATACTTTCACAAAGAAAGAATGTTCTCACCAAGAGAACAAGGTCACAAAGACGGCCACCATGACTTACATTAGGGTTTCACACTAATTTTGATTATATACAATTACACTAACTAATATGCCTCTAATTAAGGGATGTATACCTATCTAAGTAAAGGTCTTATCCTGATCACTAAGATTACGGATGATATATATATATATATATATATATATATATATATAGTATATATACACACACATACACACACACATATAACTGCGTAATATAGATAAGATCGCCAAGATCATTGGTTCACGCTGACGCTGATAAGATCTGGTGCTGGTGCTGGCGATGGCGTTGGTGGTCAGCGCGTAATGTTTACCTCATCAGATCATAAGGTGTGACCTTACAATCTTCCCATATCTGATGACGTCAAAACTAATCTTCAACGACACTTTCAAGGTCATCATTGGACAATTTTTCAGCTTCAGCTAAGATCTTAGGCTTCAACCACTTGAATTCATCAAGATGAAGATCAGTTAGACGCTTACTGAGTTCAAAAGAGATCAGCACATGATATCCTCTTTCCTGCTCTTTATGTCGCATACCCTCCAGACAAAGATTGAATAAATGCTCAGTGCGAAGATTAGGACGATCTTTAGTGCGTTGAAAGCACATTTGGTTCCTCTTTTCTTGTTCGAACCATAGCATTATGTTCCAACATAATTTCTCTGTCCTCCTCAATGGTCATTTTCCAGTCTTCAGCTAAACCCTCCAAATCAATTGTTAATTTGCATTTCTTGGGAGGAAAAGTTGAAGAAGCAATTGCAGCCGAGGAACTTCTAACTTCAGCGTCATTTTCTCCCCCTGATAAGGAAGCCTTCATTTTTCTAGGATTGAGATGATCATCATCAGACTCAATGTCTGTTGGGAATAAATCCGAGATGACGAATGCGGAATATCAAGAACAATCAAGAATCAATCACCATCATATGCAAGTAATCTGATAAAGGTTTTTCATGTATATTGATTATGAGATGAACGTACAGAGAAAAAACCCTTAATCTGGTAAAAAGCTTGCACCAAAATCTAACCTAATGATTATTTATAGGGAACAATAAAAATATACCATCAATATAAAATCTACACCTTAATATAAAACCACTGCCTTAGAAGAGCTCGATTAAGAACTTCTATTGTAAAGGCATCGTAGGGAATAATAAAATCATTAACCCTAAAAAGGCTTCCCTAAATAACCAAATATGCCAAATCAGTTTCAATATCTCAAATACTCAACAATATCCCCCTAGATGTTGAAACTGATGAAGATCACGATTTTCGATCTTTTTGGCATTTCTCCCCCTAAATTGTGAGACTCATCAGTACATGGGGTCTTCAAAGCGAGAGAAATAAGATATAATCTTCCGAATACGAACTCCCCCTTGAATAATCATCACTCCCCCTTGAATCTTCAACAAATGCCATGGAGAGAATCCGGAAAGCTAAGACGAATCACCAGCAATCTTCAAAACCCGTCAGATATGATGAAATAAATTCTTTTGGAATATCCCTAATTCACAAAAATTAAAACCGGAAAAATAACAAAAAATAATTTTGTATTTTTCGATTTTTAAATTTAGAGAAAATAATAGAAAAAGAAGCAATTTATTTAGAAGGGTTTGAAAAGAATAAGACCAAATAAAAGAATTAGAAATGAAAATATTTTGGAAAGAAGGGGTCAGACTGGTAAAATTCAAGAATGTATGAACAGATTGGAAAAATGGGTCAAAACTGCCAAGACATGTAAAAACTGGGTACTGGATTTAAATAAGAAATAATCTTCCGAATACGAACTCCCCCTTGAATAATCATCACTCCCCCTTGAATCTTCAACAAATGTCATGGAGAGAATCCGGAAAGCTAAGACGAATCACCAGCAATCTTCAAAACCCGTCAGATATGATGAAATAAATTCTTTTGGAATATCCCTAATTCACAAAAATTAAAACCGGAAAAATAACAAAAAATAATTTTGTATTTTTCGATTTTTAAATTTAGAGAAAATAATAGAAAAAGAAGCAATTTATTTAGAAGGGTTTGAAAAGAATAAGACCAAATAAAAGAATTAGAAATGAAAATATTTTGGAAAGAAGGGGTCAGACTGGTAAAATTCAAGAATGTATGAACAGATTGGAAAAATGGGTCAAAACTGCCAAGACATGTAAAAACTGGGTACTGGATTTAAAAAAGAGTCATCTTCTTCGTTATAAACGCTGAACGCATTTGTTGACGTAAAAAGTCAATCGCGGCAATAAGTCAAATTCAAGAATCGTTTGACCGATTCCAATGATCAATTACGTTTGAATCAATTGCGAAGACTCCGATTTCGATTGGTAAATTTTTCCGATTTCAGATCGAGGGGGTGTTTGGGATTGCTTTTAAACATCAAAAGTCCTTTTTGTAGAATGACATTTTGTAAAAGGACTTTTTGTAAAAGAAGCTCTTTAAAAAGTGTTTGGATTAGCAAAATGACTTTTAGCTTAACTTTTACATGTAAAATCATAAAAAGTCACAAAAAGTCAGGTTTTTGTGACTTTTTGAAACCCCTCATTTTACTCTATGCAAAAAGTCATTTTAAAAAGAATTTTTCTATTACCCAAACATCTTTTTGACTTTTTGCAAAAGTTAAAAGTTAAAAGTCATTTTAAAAGCTATCTCAAACACCCCCGAGATATTCGCCAGTTGCATAACCTGTTATACGATTTGCGAGTCTGAGTCGATTGCAAATTCGTACCAATGATTACCTATTTCAAATGCCGATTCCATTTAAGATACGATCGCCACAATTCTAATAAACAATTTTGAATTTTGCTTATCGGATTCTGATTTGAACTCCCGAGTACCGAACGTTTGTACGATGTCCTAGTTGAAGAGCGACGAAACTTTGACTCTTGAAAAGTCAAAATCAGACCATCAGCTACAAACCTCCTATCCCGTTCTCTAGGAAAGATACAAACGACGGATATTTACCAAACCTGCGAATCGATTGAATTCCAAGAATACGAAAGTAGTTTCCTCCAATTCCGAGACCAAGAACTGTGAATCAATCGATTACACTTACGAATCCAAAGGGTTGTAGTTGCAAATCACTCCGACTGCGAATCTAACTGCAAGATGCGAATGTATAATCTACGAATGTGTGGACTGCGAACCTTGAACAGTAACCTGCGAATGCTTGCGAACGTTCGCAGTGATTCGCAGTTTGGACTCTCGCATCTGTGTTCTTGTGACTTTCGCATCTTTGTTGTTTGTCATCTCCGCTTCAAAGGAACGAGCATAACAGCGAAACTAACCCCAATATTTCCATAAATGCGAATCTGACCCTCCTGATTACAGTGAACTGACAACTTGCATCCTTTTTGCTGAAATGTGTCAGATGGCAGCCTTCTTTTTGCAGAAAATGTCCTTTTTCACCCCATCTTTTCAACTTTTCCACCTTTTGTCATTTCCAACAATTAAAAGTCAATAAAATTGATTTCTTCAACCAAATTCCATATCTTTTGATTGATTCTTCACCATATTTTTCCCTTTTTCGATTTTTTTTGATAAAGGTCAAAACTTTTTATGGGACTTTTGGTACCCATTTAAGATTCAACAATAAAGTTGGTTTCTTACACACCCGCTTATTTGAAGAGAATCTATCATTTTCTGAAAATAATACCCGCCTTTTAGTTGGAAAACAAATATTTCCATAAATTTCATTGAACCAACCAAATTCTCTTTTCTTTTCCTTCAAAATTCTAAAATTTTTAACTGAAGAAAAATGAGAATTAAAGTTTTTTTGAACATGTTTGACTTCAACTTTCTCAACTTTTTCACAAGCATTATGTATTTGTACCTTGGTCATCCAAACCTTATTTATTTTACTCTTGTTCTTCCTCCTATTCTTCCTTTTCTTATTTCTTGGCTTTAGAGACAAATTGAGAATCTGAACAACCTTTTCACCATTCTAAATCTGAACATTAGAAGACTTTTGAACACAATCCTTAGGAGTTTGATAAATCTGAACATCTTGAATTATTGGATTTTTGTAAGAACCAATCCTTCAAAAACATCATCAGAACACAAAGATTCAGATTGTAAAACTTCTGAAAAACATGAACCACTTGACTCCCCCTCAACAAGAACATCTGGAGTCATCTTTTTTTCAGAACCATGAAGAACATTATGAACTTCACTAAGAACATGATGAATTGTTCTACTATTCTCTCATTCTCTCTTAACTCCCGGTAATTAACAGATGAGTATTCAGATATTTTCTTATCAACAAGAAGATTATACAGCTCAGGAATATCATTCAACATATATTGGCCACTGATTTGAAACATGGTCACATTGTTAACACCATAGATTGGTTTAGTAACCTTTAATCCAAGTTCTAAAATGGAGTCAAACAATAAATTTGTTTCATCCATTAGATCTTCAATAAGTGATAGAACTTGAAGAGAGAGAAAGTAGATCTGATAAGAATTCTATCATATCTGACGGGTTTTGAAGATTGTTGGTGATTCTTCTTAGCTTTCCGGATTCTCTCCATGGCATTTGTTGAAGATTCAAGGGGGAGTGATGATTATTCAAGGGGGGGTTCGTATTCGGAAGATTATTTCTTATTTCTCTCGCTTTGAAGACCCCATGTACTGATGAGTCTCACAATTTAGGGAGAGAAATGCCAAGAAGATCGGAAATCGTGATCTTCATTAGTTTCAACATCTAGGGGGAGATTGTTGAGTATTTGAGATATTGAAACTGATTTGGCATATTTGGTTATTTAGGGAAGCCTTTTTAGGGTTAATAATTTTATGATTCCCTACGATGCCTTTACAGTAGAAGTTCTTAATCGAGCTCTTCTAAGGCATTGGTTTTATATTAAGGCGTAGATTTTATATTTATGGTATATCTTTATTGTTCCCTATAAATAATCATTAGGTTAGATTTTGGTGCAAGCTTTTTACCAGATTAGGGTTTTCTCTGTACGTTCATATCAAAATCAATATACAAAAAACCTTTATCAGATTACTTGCATATTATGGTGATTGATTCTTGATTGTTCTTGATATTCCGCATTCGTCATCTCGGATTTATTCCCAACAATGTCGATGTTGGTTCCTTAAGGAATCTCCCCCTTAAAGTATGTATCAGGGTAAACAACACTTATAGGAACAACAGTTTGTGCCATAAAACCTAAATCAAGAAACTCTTCATACTCATCGGTCTCAGACTGGTCGCCAGCGTCTAAAATAGGTTGTTCATCATTTGTTGCATCAACGTCTCGAATAGGCTGTTCACTGCTCTCTTGTTCAGCTACAATAATTGCTTTTTGATTATCATCACTTCCTAGTTCAGACATTTCAGGCTGAGATGGAGTTGTTGCAGTCATCATTACTTCTTGATTATTCTCCCCCTTTTTTCCATCATCAATTTTGGGAGGGGAGTCATGAGGTAGAGAGGTAGTGCGAGGAGGGATATTTGATGGTGGAGGTTGTAACGCCCGTAGATCCGGGCAAGTCAATTTAGAGATAATAGGGGTCGAAAACGACTTTTCGACAAAAAATTATTTAGAATAAATAATCTTAACCAAGTTGTAGAATACGTCTCAAGGTTTCCGTACATATAAAGAACACCGAAATCCGAGTTATAACGAAGAAGTTATGACCCGTCGAAGTTTTACGACAGAACCGGCACGGCACCGGGAGACGTAAATAGTGAATTTACGATAGAGCGACTTTTAGCCTTAGCGATCTAAACGAAAGTCGTAGAAAAAGTTAAACCGAGAACATACAAAAAAAGTACGCCCAAATCTGACTTCGTATGAGGAAGTTATGAATTTTCTAAGATTTGGCATAGCAGTGCACGACCCGAAACTCGAATTTTAGATCGAGCGGTTTTTGGCCTACGCGACCTAAAGGAAAATTGAAGATCTCATTAATAGGAACTCAACGGTAAAAAGACAGACGAAAACGGAGTCCGTATGTAGAAGTTATGAATTTTACGCGGACATTTAATAGTATAATCTCCTCGTACTGTTAAATTTAAGATCGGTCAAGAATTAGCCGACTGAGTCAAAATGAAAGTTGTAGATCTTATTTTTACCTACACGTGGATATAAAGAACGTCAACAACGGAGGTCGTATGTGAAAGTTACGGATTTTAGAAGTCGGAAATGTGCTGTGCGAAAATGGGTGATGTGGCACAATCTTGGCCATTGTTTTCTCCCCAAGTCTTGCCACTAGATGGTGACATGTGGCACCAAGTTCAGCCATTTTTCACCCTATAAATAGAACCTCTCCCACCCTCATTTTCTTCACACCTTTCTCATTCTTTCTTCTCTTTACTCTCTCTCTAGAACCTCTCTCTAGCCCCGAAACCCCCCGAAAAGCCTAGGGAACCTCCCTAGCACGAGGCGGAAGCCCCGGAGTGCTCGACGGCTCCGAGAAGAAGTGCTTTTCGGCTCGGGAACGCTGCTCCAAGCAAAGCCCGATTTTCTATAAAACCCGCTGTAAGTGAGCTACGCCTACGCTATTTTTAATATATCGTTTATTTAATTATAGTAGCGTTATTAGGAACTTATAATAAGTACTTGTGCTATTATTATGGGTTATATAAGTATTGTTTAACGCTTATATAATAGTAATAATAGCTAGACTATTAATTAGTCTCGGCGAATAATAGACTAAACTCTAGTGGTAATAATATTAGGTTTCGTCGAAGGAAATTATTTTTAAGAAGCGAAGCGCTGTCTGAGTTCGGATTCACCACCTTTTCAAGTGAGTGCATAGTTACTTTCATCTTACACATAGATATGAAGTATTTTAAATAAATTACGTGCTATGTGTGCATATTATCTGTATACTTGCTATCTATGCTGGATGAACGATTTTATACATGTTTTAAATGATTTAAACTGTATATATATATATATATATATATATATATATATATATATATATATATATATATATATATATATATATATCTACGAGAATATGTTGGGTAAAACATGGGTAGATGTAATAGATGGAATATGAGTTGGATGATGAGTTGAGAGGTGTTATAGACCACGAGGTAAGTGTGAGAAGCCTTTCCCAAATGATGGCCCCGTCATCTAGCAGAGTATGGATGACAACCACGGACTATTCTAGACAGTCCAGTGGAACACTGGCAGGCTGGCAACCTGTAGGTGTTGTGAACGATGTGTTCACCGGTGTACCCTAAAAAAACCCATTGACATGTATTGCGAGTGGACTCTCGAAAACGATACTGTCAATAAATGAGATAACCCTAGCAGCTGTGCTCGAAGGACAATACTGGTAGCTGCGCCTCACATAGAATGTCACAATTCTGGCAGCTGCGCCTAAGTGATAGAACTAGCAGCTGTGCTTGACAGCTGTGTCATTGACAACGATGGACTTCGTGCCGATTCCTTAGGATGATCCTTAGGAATGAATGAACGAGGAATAATTGATTCTTAGGGTAGATCTTTAAGAGTAAAGAAGATAATGGGGATGGGTAATTGGGTTGATTGTTTGATGTTTAAACATAATAATTATATTATTGTGGGTTGAAAACCCTATGTACTCACCAGGTTTCCCAACCTGACCCACTCAGTTTATTTGTATCACAGGTGTCGATATGAAGTCACATTACACTGAGAGATTTAAAAGAGATGTAGATCACTAGTGTAAATGAATGTAAGTTCTGTTTATGCTTATGTTTCTGTATTAACGATGACATGCTAAATGTTTTAAAATGAATAAAAATACATTTCTTCGAAAATTCTTTGATAACGTATTTATCATGTTTTTCTGGGAACAAATTCCGCAAGATTTTTATTAAAAGAAGTACTCTTATTTTTATAAAGCATAAACAAAATCGGTCTTTTCTGGCCGTGAAAATGGGGATGTCACAGTTGGTATCAGAGCATTAGTTTAAGCGAACTTGGAATTTGTAGGAAATTTCTAGACTTAAACTTAGAGTGCTAAGCGATGATTGTGAGATGAGTGTCTGCTATATTTTAGACACAAGCACTAGTTTATTTTAGGAAAGATGCCTAAAATGTTTTATGTTATAGCTATAAAGATGCCTTATATGCTATTATTTGTTCGAATCTATGGTCTATTGCCGACCGGATCTGGAAATTTTATGTGTTCAGATTTCTAAACGTTTAATTACGATATTAGAACTGGCATGTAACTTTTCGGAGTAATAGGGAGATTTATACGTCTATCGTAAATAAAACTTTCCTATCTTAAATTCTCGCCTCGATACACCGAATGTCTGCTTTGGTGTACAAAACGTCATGGTGAAGACGGACTAGGAAATATCCGAGGAAGATGACAACCTGAGCCGAAGAATGTGATGGGTCATGCATCGGTCGTTGTGCCTGCACCCGAACCTATCACAATGGCAGAAGTTCAGGAAGTGATGCGAACCATGATAGCCTGATAAAATAGAGGAAATAATAAGGCTTACGATAGTGAATGATACCTATCAGAAGATATCGTAAGAGAGACATCTTGCCTTTAAAATGTGTCTACTAAATAATACGTCTAGTACGGGAGAAGTACACTTTCGATTGGCAGAAAAAAAGAATTTTTGGTATAATCCATAAAGTTATCCCATGGTCTGTAATTTCCAATACCAACCGAGTTGAAGCAGAATTGATGATTGAAGATGTGCATGGAAGAAGTCCTAGTAGAGTCTAGGGGAAAAAATTATGATTATTTGGACACACTCGTATGTGTTAAATTGTTTTGTGATTTTAGGACTTGGGGACTGCGAGACAATACTTGGGACAGGTATGAGTAGGTGTGAAAGGTAGTAGATGCAAATACTACCAGAAGCACAGGACTCGCACTTGGATCAGGGAAAGTCACAAGGTTACCAAGAAGCTAGTAATTGATTCCCTTTTATTCAAGTATATCGTTACCATCGTTTCGGTAATGACTAAGAAGATGATTGTTATTCCGACCCTAGTGTTCATATCAAATCGAGTCCGACTATGATGAGTATGTTACGAGGTTCAGAGAACCAAGTTCGATGTAGCATCTGACTTAAGCCGGAAGATTGAAATGAAAGATAATCAAAGCGATCAGTACAGGTATCACGACAGTTGCTTGTAGCTAGAAATGCTACCTTTTAAGATGTCATAAGAACATGAAGGAAGGTATAGTCTGTTCCGGAATTTGACTCTAAAAGACCTGAGTCTAAGCATTGCAACATACAATGAGAGGTCATTAGAACATGACCTATCGGTCTATTATGATAATCGAAGGAAGAAACTTATCTCAAGTTTGGTAAATAAGGAGTCTCCAATAAAGATTGAGATCGTGACATGAAGATCATGATTGGAAGTCTAACATAAGATAGAGAGCGGATGCAAGATCGAGCACCGCCTGTAGTCAAGGAGTCTAAGAGTTAGATACTCGTTTGAAGAAACATCAAAGTTATGACTTAGGATGAAGAGATAATGTATGGAGTCATCATGTGAGCCCTGTTTCGTTGATGATTCTGGGACGTAATCATCCTAAGGGGGAGATAATTGTAACGCCCGTAGATCCGGGCAAGTCAATTTAGAAATAATAGGGGTTGAAAACGACTTTTCGACAAAAGATTATTTAGAATAAATAATCTTAACCAAGTTGTAGAATACGTCTCAAGGTTTCCATACATATAAAGAACGCCGAAATCCGAGTTATAACGAAGAAGTTATGACCCGTCGAAGTTTTACGGCAGAACCGGCACGGCACCGGGAGACGTAAATAGTGAATTTACGATACAACGACTTTTAGCCTTAGCGATCTAAACGAAATTCGTAGAAAACGTTAAACCGAAAACATACAAAAAAAGTACGCCCAAATCTGACTTCGTATGAGGAAGTTATGAATTTTCTAAGATTTGGCATAGCAGTGCACGACCCGAAACTCGAATTTTAGATCGAGCGGTTTTTGGCCTACGCGACCTAAAGGAGAATTGAAGATCTCATTAATAGGAACTCAACGGTAAAAAGACAGACGAAAACGGAGTCCGTATGTAGAAGTTATGAATTTTACGCGGACATTTAACAGTATAATCTCCTCGTACTGTTAAATTTAAGATCGGTCAAGAATTAGCCGACGGAGTCAAAATGAAAGTTGTAGATCTTATTTTTACCTACGCGTGGATATAAAGAACGTCAAAAACGGAGGTCGTATGTGAAAGTTACAGATTTTAGAAGTCGGAAGTGTGTTGTGCGAAAATGGGTGATGTGGCACAATCTTGGCCATTGTTTTCTCCCCAAGTCTTGCCACTAGATGGTGACATGTGACACCAAGTTCAGCCATTTTTCACCCTATAAATAGAACCTCTCCCACCCTCATTTTCTTCACACCTTTCCCATTCTTTCTTCTCTTTACTCTCTCTCTAGAACCTCTCTCTAGCCCCGAAACCCCCCGAAAAGCCTAGGGAACCTCCCTAGCACGAGGCGGAAGCCCCGGAGTGCTCGACGGCTCCGAGAAGAAGAGCTTTTCGGCTCGGGAACGCTGCTCCAAGCAAAGCCCGGTTTTCTATAAAACCCGCTGTAAGTGAGCTACGCCTACGCTATTTTTAATATATCGTTTATTTAATTATAGTAGCGTTATTAGGAACTTATAATAAGTACTTGGGCTATTATTATGGGTTATATAAGTATTGTTTAACGCTTATATAATAGTAATAATAGCTAGACTATTAATTAGTCTCGGCGAATAATAGACTAAACTCTAGTGGTAATAATACTAGGTTTCGTCGAAGGAAATTATTTTTAAGAAGCGAAGCGCTGTCTGAGTTCGGATTCACCACCTTTTCAAGTGAGTGCATAGTTACTTTCATCTTACACATAGATATGAAGTATTTTAAATAAATTACGTGCTATGTGTGCATATTATCTGTATACTTGCTATCTATGCTGGATAAACGATTTTATACATGTTTTAAATGATTTAAACTGTATATATATATATATATATATATATATATATATATATATATATATATCTACGAGAATATGTTGGGTAAAACATGGGTAGATGTAATAGATGGAATATGAGTTGGATGATGAGTTGAGAGGTGTTATAGACCACGAGGTAAGTGTGAGAGGTGGACGATGTGAGAAGCCTTTCCTAAATGATGGCCCCGTCATCTAGCAGAGTATGGATGACAACCACAGACTATTCTAGACAGTCCAGTGGAACACTGGCAGGCTCGCAACCTGTAGGTGTTGTGAACGATGTGTTCACCGGTGTACCCTAAAAAAAACCCATTGACATGTATTGCGAGTGGACTCTCGAAAACGATACTGTCAATAAACGAGATAACCCTAGCAGCTGTGCTCGAAGGACAATACTGGTAGCTGCGCCTCACATAGAATGTCACAATTCTGGCAGCTGCGCCTAAGTGATAGAACTAGCAGCTGTGCTTGACAGCTGTGTCATTGACAACGATGGACTTCGTGCCGATTCCTTAGGATGATCCTTAGGAATGAATGACCGAGGAATAATTGATTCTTAGGGTAGATCCTTAAGAGTAAAGAAGATAATGGGGATGAGTAATTGGGTTGATTGTTTGATGTTTAAACATAATAATTATATTATTGTGGGTTGAAAACCCTATGTACTCACCAGGTTTCCCAACCTGACCCACTCAGTTTATTTGTATCACAGGTGTCGATATGAAGTCACATTACACTGAGAGATTTAAAAGAGATGTAGATCACTAGTGTAAATGAATGTAAGTTCTGTTTATGCTTATGTTTATATATTAACGATGACATCCCAAATGTTTTAAAATGAATTAAAATACATTTCTTCGGAAATTCTTTGATAACGTATTTATCATGTTTTTCTGGGAACAAATTCCGCAAGATTTTTATTAAAAGAAGTACTCTGATTTTTATAAAGCATAAACAAAATCGGTCTTTTCTAGCCGTGAAAATGGGGATGTCACAGAGGTGGAGGTGGATTTGATGATGGAGGTGGAGGTGGAGGATTACTACCTGGAGAGTTAGGAGGAGTGTTTTCAAGCATCATATCATTATCATCGACCAAAGTCATTGAGCATTTGATGTCAGCCACATTTTTGTCTACATTGGTTTGTCTTTCTCCAATATACTGAGTTATCTGAACCAATAGGGAGAGTTGGTAGAGCACAGTACTTTGAAAGCTGGAACTAGACTCCCCCTGAAAGGTAGAAGCGGTCAGTAGAGGAGATGGCAGTATGGGAACAGTTACATCTTAAGGGGAAGGTGTAACATCCACAAAAATCACAACAAATTTAAACTTTTAAAATCAACCCAAATTCATAAATTGTTTACAAATCATAGTTTTCAAAATATTTTCCAAACATCAGAATCTCCCAAAATCATAAGTCATAAACAAGAGGATGTGTACGGTCACGTCTTCGCCTTCCCGTGGTCATCTGAAGTACCTGAAACCATAACCCAAAACTGTAAGCCGACGCTTAGTGAGTTCCCCTAAAGTACCAACACATAACATATAACATATACACTTACAACATATACTCGGTCCACAGCTAAAAGACTGGATTACCCCTAAGCCCACAACATAAGTATGGCTTGCCATCAGCACCCACAACTTATGTATGGCTCAATCAGTCATCGGACTGAAATACCCTCAAGCCCTCAGTACGAGTCTGGTATACCTCCCGATCCTAAGCTCGTATCTGGAATGCTCCTGAGGCCTCAGTATGAGTCTAGCATGCCCTACTTGGCCCTCAGCTCATATCTGGAATGCTTCAGGGTTTGTTGGCTACAACACGAAACAGTATAACCTCAACCCAACACAATATGTCGACATGTAACAGATAACAAACATATATAGATAATCATACAAAAAGAATCACAGGTAGTCCTACAGATCTACTAGACTAGTATATAGGCAACTAACAAATAATCATAAAGATCTATTCCATACTCAGCATATCAGTGTATAACAAGATATCAATCCATTTCGGTCGGCCTTGGTGCCTTCGACCCGTAAGTACAATGAGGAAAACTCACCTCATAGACTGGACAAAAGCTGATGAGGTCTCGACTCTGAATCTCAGCTCTAACTGTTACTTATCCAAACAAATGACCAATCTTCATCAAAATCTCAAAATACCCAAAATACTCTTAACTCAAACTTGGTCAAAGTCAAACTGGTCAGATCAACTGAGTCAACTGAGTCAACCCAACTAAGTCAAATCAGCTGAGTCAACACAGAGTGAGTATGCAGGGCGTACTCCAAATGTACGATGGGCGTACTCGAGCGTTGACCACTATCGGGATGGTTGACCTCGTACGCGATGCGTACTCCGGGTACGCAGGGCGTACTCCTAGATGTCCAAATTCTCATTAAGAGATTAATGGCTTAAGCTCTCACGTCCATCTTTAGATCCATGGCTAAAATACTCTCAAGAGTCATAAAGTTTCCAACTTTATGACTTTGCATGTCCACTAAGTGCTTAACTTGCCTTCTTAATCTATTAAGACCTTCTAAATGATGCATGGACAAAAATCAATCATTTGTTGGAACCCATTTTTATGACTCAATACCCTTCAAAAGGTCTGAAAGGACAACTTAATGGGTCAAGAACATGCTATTTTCATGAATCTCCACATTTTGGACAAAAATGACCAAAAATTATTCCAACACAAGATCTAAATGAAACTTCACCAAGTTCAGAACTTTATACCTTCAAATGGTGCAAAAAGGTGGTGTGATCCTGGATCTAAAGAGCTTTGCTCCTCCAAGGTGGTCTCTCATTCCTTCCTTTTTCTTCATAAGCACAAAACACACACACACTCAAGCTTATAAATGCTTCACAAAATGGATTAGGGTTGCAAAAATGTTTCAAGAGGGTGGAGGTTGATGAAGTGAGCGGAAATGAGGCTATAATGGGGTTTAAATATGAGTTGAACCCTAAAAATTAGGGTTTGCATTCTTGGAAAGTACGCCTTGCATATAGATGTACGCCTATCATACTAGGGCATGCCTTAATACGCTCAGCGTACATACATACCCATGGCATACTCCCCCAATCACCCAAATTACGAAAATGCCACTAGGGTCCTCATTGCACTCTTTCATTAACTTCGGGACCAAAATGCAATATAAAATAATTATAGGGTCAAAATCAAAAGTACCTTATCATCGGGATGTTACAATTCTCCCCCACTTGATCTAGACTTCGTCCTCGAATTCGGTTGCAGCGAATAACTCAGGATAATGCTCCCGCATCTTAACTTCCAGCTCCTAGGTCCACTCAGAACCTCTCCGATGTTGCCACTGTACCTTTACAAAGGTATATCCTTGTTGCGCAGTACCTTCATCTTTCTTTCCAAAATAGCCACTGGTCTCTCAACATACTTTAGGCGCTCATCGACCTGAATATCATCCAACGAAACCACTACCTCACTGTCCAACACACACTTCTGCAACTGAGAGACATGGAAGGTGTTATGGATCTGACTGAGTTCGCTCGACAAATCCAACCTGTAAGCTACCTTGCCCACCCTATCAATCACCCGAAAAGGTCCAATAAACCAGGGGACCTAATTTCCTACTCTTCATGAAGCGTATCACACCCTTCCAAGGTGAAACCTTTAAGAGCACCATATTGCGGACCTGAAACTCCGACTCTGATCGGCGCCGGTCGGCATAACTCTTCTGCCGACTCTGAGTGGTCTACAGTCTCTACCTGATTTGCTGAATAAGCTTCGTGGTCTGAAGGACTACTTTAGTCCTTCCCATGACCCTATGACCAACCTCGCCCCAACAAACCGGGGTACGACATCTTCAACCATACAAGAGCTCAAATGGCGGAACACCAATGCTGGAGTGATAATTGTTGTTGTAGGAGAACTCCACAAGAGGTAGGTAGGAATCCCAACTCCTATCAAAATCAATAACACATACCCACAACATATCATCAAGGGTCTGTATAGTCCTCTTACTCTGGCCGTCAGTTTGCGGATGATATGTAGTGGTGAAATGTAACCTCGTGCCTAGTTCCTCGTGGAACTTTTGCCAGAAACAGGAAGTGAACTGAACATCCTGGTTTGAAACAATAGAGACTGGAACCCCATGATGAGCAACAATCTCCAGGACATACACATCGACCAACGTTTCAGTCGAAGATCTCTCCCGGATGGCCAAAAAGCGGGCACTCTTGGTCAATCGATCCACGATGACCCATATAGCATCAAAACCCTTGGCCGTCTTCGACAACTTGGTGATAAAATCCATGATGATCTGTTCCCACTTCCACATGGGAACCTCTAGAGTCTGCAGCTTGCCATACGCCCTCTGATGCTCGGCATTGACCATCCTGCAGGTCAAGCACCTCTCGATATACCAGGCTATCTTCATCTTCGATACACGACCACCAGTAAATCAATCTCACATCCCGATACATCTTGGTGGCTTCGGGTGTATAGAAAAACAAGACTTATGAGCCTCCTCCAGCACTATCTGTCTGATCCTGCCTGAAACTGGAACCCACACCCGACCACACCATGTCAATAACCCTCGACTATCCATGAAAAACCTATCGATCTCACCCATGGTCCTCTCCTGTTTCCAGTTCTCCTGCCGGAATCCCTTTGCCTGAGCCTCTCTAATCAATCCCAACAACAGATAATCAACGGATATCACTACAAGAAAAAGTCGAAATAACTATGGAAATTTGCTACGAAAGTAAAATCCGTAGTTATTCTGTTACATATTATGCTACGGAAGGGCTTGTCGTAGCTATTTTGCTATGGAACTTGCTACAGAATTACATTCCGTAGGTAATATTTGAATAACTACGGAATGTTGCTACAAAATTAAAAACCGTAGCTATTCTACTATGGAATATACTACGAACTAGTTAGACGTAGGTATATTTGCTACGGAATTAGCTACAGAATTGCATTCTATGGCTAATATTTGAATAACTATAGAATTTTGCTACGCAATTGGAGTCCGTAGTTATCATGCTACGAAATTTGCTACAAAATTATAAGGCGTAGGTATTTTGCTACAACTGTTGCTACAGATTAAAGTTTGTATTTACTTTGCTACAGAAATTGTTACGGAATCAAAATCTGTAGCTATTTTGCTACAAATTTTGCTACCACATCTAAGTCCGTAGCTAGCTTGCTACGACATTTCTTACGGAGTCAAAATCCTTAGCTATGTCGCTACAGAATTTGCTACAAGATCATAGGTCGTAGCTATTATACTATAATATAAAAACCAAAAATATTATACAATAGAAATTTCCATTATGCATTTTTAAGTGTTTGGAGGTTTCTTAAGTAAAGTTTAAACCCTTAAAACCGAAATTCGAATTCAATTACTAATTACTTAATTAAAAATTATTTTTATATTTCATACATTAAATAAAATATTAAATAACCAATATAAAGTAAAATACATTTTAGACCTTAGACCGTTTTATGATTTTCAGTATTCAGTATTTACGACTCATAATCCTCATTCACGACTCACACCGAGGAAACCGATTCAAGGAAACCAAAAAACCCATAAACCGAAACCGATTCCTACCTCAAATATTTAAGATTGAAGCCTTTCTTAAATTGTGAGTCCAGACTTTAGTAGCAACCATGTTGCATTTGAGGTAAGCAAGAACCGCCAAAATCTTAGAAATAGTTTGGTAGGGGGCTGGTCACATCCCGTTTGTTTGATCGATTGTGGTGCTTTCCGATGCGCATTGGACCTCGACCGAACCTCTTAATAGAAAATAGGGTTGTGCATGGGTCAGTTTTGGTCCCAAACCCAACCCAACCGCTTTCTGGTTTTTAGAACCTAATTGGATCGGTTTCTGGTCGGTTCGGTTTCTCGGGTTCTGAGGTCGGTTTGGATGATTTTTCGGTTTCTTGGGTTCAACCCATACACTGATCACAGGTTCTGGGTTTAAACCCATGGGTTTTGGGTTCCAATCCATTTTCCATAAATGAAGCAACAAGTTAGATACTTCAAAAAACACCAAATTGAAGTCAAATACTTCAAAAAACATGAGTCTTACAACAAATAATCTATTACAAGTTACAGCCAAAGCTCGAAATAGTCTATTACAACCAAAACACAATCAAGTATGGGTGGTCTCTCGGGTTGGATGGGTCGGTTTCTTGGGGCGATATTTCGTTTTTAAGGGTGGGTCGGTTTCCCGGGTTGGATGGGTCGGTTTCTGGGTAAAAACCGAAATCGAACCCGAATTTTCGGTTTTTAAAAATAGCAAACCCTAAACGTCGGTTTTGCTTCAGTTTCGGGTTTTTCGGTCTTGGTTTCGTCGGTTTCTTGGTTTTTTGTTTGGGTTTGCTCACCCCTAATAGAAAATGCATCCCCTTAGTCTAAGTAACCCACATAAGTAAACATAAGCCCTAATCCCTAAGCCTTAACACCTAGCTAAGCCCTATGTCGTAAGCCCTAAGCCATGAGCCCTAATCTCTAACCCCAAGCCATAAGCCTTACACACTACGCCATAAGCCATAAGCCCTAAGCCTTAAGCCACAAGCCAACACTATCGCTACCTCATCCCACACCCACACACCCATCCAACCAACTCTACCCTGCACCCATACTTATCCCACCCACCTCCACATCCACACTCATACTCCCACTCTACCCTGCTTTCGGAACCGGAACCGCCTCGAAACTGCCGGTTCTGGAACTGGAACTACCTTAAGCGGTTCCGGTTCTGGTTCCTAAGGTTTCGGAACCGCCTTAAGCGTTTCCGGTTCCAATTCTTATTTTTACAAAACCGATACACGCTGGATACCCGCCGGTTCCGGTTCCAATACCGGGTACCCGGAACCGGCGGTTAACCGGACCGGTACCGACGGGTACCCGCCTTTTCTATATATATATATATATATATATATATATATATATATATATATATATATATATATATATATATATATATATCTTTATTACTTATTATGCAAATTTAGTCAAAGGCTGAATTTTAAGAGGTACATGCCCAAATGCAATGTGTACAACCATTTAAAGCATTGGAGGATCTATGGTCAACCATTGAATCAGTCAAACGTAATACAAATAGTTTTTTGAATGTTTAAACTTCAAAGATAAGGTTTATTATGTGTATCTTTTTCGAAATTAAAAAATCTTGAATAATAGATCTTTCTCCCTTTATTTCAGCTATTTCATCTATATATATATATATATATATTCTAACTCTCATTAATGGTGTCGTTTTTTTTTCTTTGGTGTTTATAGGTAGCTCTTAACCTATATGCGACACAGCCATCAATAACCCAAAAAAAATATATCCAGGTAGTGAAATCGTGCTTGTGTGTTTTTTGTGTTTACATGTACCATTTTAGCTTCCTACTGAATGATGCTTGGGTATGTTTTTTTGTGTTTACATGTACCCAAGCAGTCAACAACATCCAAAAAAACAAAAGGATACAATTACTATTCTCTTTAATGGTGTGTGTATGTGTGTGTTTTTTTTGTGTTTACAGGTACCGAATCACTAGACCACAAAATCAGCCAGCAACAATCACCCAATGATCTTCTTTTCTCCTATACAAAAGAATCAGGCACAAAATCTCTGTGTGTGTACCTAAAATTATCACATCTATGTTTATTCTTAATTAATTTTCTTAATACCCATCTCCAATTTGTTTTCCTGCATAAAAAAAACAATTCAGGTAAGTTCTTAATATCCACAACCTCTTCTTGACTGTAAGCTTACAGAAGGTGAGATAGATACATGAATAGTTTTTTTGCTGCATGAAAGGTATAACAAATTCAACTTCATGCAACACACCATCAAATGCACGTTGCTCAACCTTTTTTTTTTCAAAAAAAAAACTATTATGGAAACAAACATATGATGCTAATCACAAAAGAAATCAAAAATAATGTTTGATATGATGGTTCTTTCTTTCGGACAATGCTGCCTCATTTTATTTTTATTGCTGGTTGGCGTCCCATTGACCATTCTAGCCCTGGAAGTTATTTTAGAAAAATGACTCACATGGATTTTCTATGTTTCAAAAAGCACCATGAATTTCAATGTTAAACACATGCATCTCAAAACCGATAAATAACTTTTTTATTAAATTAATACCGTAATATTGATTATTTATCAGATAAAAAGATAATGCATATCCAAATAGATTACGAATTTTAAAAACAAATTTTTAAATATACATGCACATATATATGAATTGTATCTTATCCATTCATAACAAACTTTAAACAGATTTATTAGAATATATATCTATACTATCACAGTACGCCATTGACAAAAAGAATCTGTGATTCAGATTAAGAGAGAAAACTTTCACCAGTTCCACAATCTGCTCATACGTATGTTTTCCATCTTTTTTAAACTATATTTTTTACTTCCTCATGTATACACCATATTCAATAACTATGTTTTTCTTTCAACAGGCATAGAAGACGTTTGTTCTATAAGGTTCATAGCAATAATCTATTCTATCGGCATCATCAAAATAAAACAGGTATGTGTATTTTCCTTAAGATTATCTCTTATTATATTAATATGAATTGGGATACTTATATTAGAATGATTCATACTCCAATTCCAACATTGATTCTTAAAAACAAAGTCACCATTAAAAACATAAAGGTAAAGAACAATATTTTTCATTTAAACAACTTCATAAATTTAGTTATTTGTGTCGCATCTCCATGTAACTATCTTCATCTAAGAAATGAAATATCTGACAATCAAGATCTGTCGGCAACCCATGCAGTCTTGATATATCATATAAACACCAAAAATTGTTAAAAAAATATCAATATGTCAATATATATACCAAAATCATGTTCAATAAAAATAAGTACACATATATACCTTATCACATGTCACAAATTTAGTATCTTTGTCAATTAGGTTTCCAATGTGCCAGTAAAACCGTAACATTACTCCTCATATTTTGTGTGATAATCACATTCCACTGGTTTCACATGCACAAAATTCGTAATAGTATCAGATGATATACCAAAATCAGAACTGTTTAAGGAGCCATCAACAGTAAATAAAACCTATGAGTTAGGATGAACCGATTTTGAGTTAAAAAAAACACTTTCGGATGGTCTCTCTTAAGATTTTCTTGAAAAAAATATACACAAATTGCTTAGTTTATGAAAGTGATTTTGACCTTTATTTCTCATTCTATACCATTAGAACAAGGATAAGCTAAAACACATTAATTGATGTTAACTGAGATGACACAAACACATAATCAAACCTTATAAATTACAAGACACTGATCAAGATCACACTTAGGCATATTAATATCACAGTTGACTTTCTAATTTTCATTATCTAATACAGCTACCTAAGCGACCAAAGTTGCTTATAAGGAAATATTGGGCATTGAATAACAAATAAAAGCACCTCTTATCTGTATTATCCAATTATCAGTTTCCAATTATCTTAACTAAGCTCCCAATGTAAAGATTATATGGGATTTTATTTTTGAACCTGTATATCAAAATTGTTTGAAACTCAAACATTAGAACCTGAAATGGAGAGGAAACACCATAAGGTGAGAGTAAACACTGACCTTTTAAAGCCATGGAGATCGTGAGAAATAAGATTGAGAAACTTTATGCAACAGAAAAGGCAATTAGTAGAATCCTCCTACAATCCATTAGGAAGAAGGCGATTATGTGATAAACACTTTCTGATGGTCTCTCTTAAGATTTTCCTGAAAAAATAAATAAATTGCTTAGTTTATGAACGTGATTTTGGCCTTTATTTCTCATTCTATATCATCAGAACAAGGATAATCTAAAACACATTAATGATGTTAAATGAGATGACACAAACATAGCTAATGATGCATACATTTCTCTTGAAGAAGATGCAATTATGAATAAACAAGCACTTCATGTTGATCTCTCCTTCAAATGTCTGAAAATTATACAATAAATGCTTGGTTTAGGGCTTTTCTGTTAGGTATATGGTTGAGAGATAGATATATAAGATGAGAGTTAGACCAAAAGAAAGTGTCGGAACCTGTAAATTCATAAGCAGACGCGTCTCAGCAACAAGAAAAGCAGCAAGCAATAAGAACTCACATATCCTCAACGCAACCCCAGTGGGTTTCTCCAAACAACAATTGCATCGATTTCGATCTGTGGTGATGTCTAGATCTGGTGTCAACATAACTCTATTTTGCAATCGTCGTGTAAGTCCAGATGAGAGATAGGGGTTATAGATGAGAAGGATCCGGTGGCCGTTTGAGGTGGTCGTGGTAGTCGCCGATGGTTTCTATTGATGAAGGTTGTACGCGTGGAGGCTGTGTTTGGATGTTAAACGGATCAGATGAGGTCGATGAAAAGGGTAGATGCGCTTGGGAGAGAAAGAGTGGTAGATGAGTGTCAGATTCTTTAGGGTTAGAAAAAGGAAGATGGGTGTCGGCTTCTTTAGGGTTACAAAAATGAATTTACAAATGCATCTTCCTATAAATAAAGATATATTAATCAGATTAAATTAAATGTGTAAATGTATTTAAGCAAAAAAAATGTTTAAAATATATGTTCAATTGATTTAATTTGTTTTTAAAATAACAATTCAACTTTACCATAACCCATTAATTTTTTCAAGAAGCTTTTTTTATACTATTTATTTTATTGTCTTCCAATAAATTCACAATTTTTGTTATAATTCATAATGTTAAGACTATTTTGTGTTAATATATATAGGGTAATAAATGTAAACATTTAAATTTTTATTATTTTCAATAAAATTGGGTGATTTATTTTTTTAAACAAAATATAAGAAATTGATATGTAAAATATAACTTTAATTGAAAAATATTTCAGTGATGGATGGTCATATTACTGTTCGAAATGTTTCGCGATGACGATCAACAAAGCTCAAGGACAAACAATTCCAAATGTAGGTATTTATCTACCGGAATCGGTTTTCTCGCATTGCCAACTTTATGTGGCATTATCTAGAGGGATATCACGTTCCCATACAAAAGTTTTAGTGAACCTTGATGAACAATTCAACGACAGTGAAGTCTATACATCAAATGTGGTGTATAAAGAAGTGTTGCACGATTAATGGTGCACAATCAATCATGTGTTCGTGTGCATCAATAAAGAGTCCCAACTTTTACATTTTTAGTTCTTACGGATTTCGTTTATGCCAGCATGACTATCATTGATAATTGTTTAGACGTAGTAAACTATTTGTGCAAAAGAACTAATCGCCACCTCTACAAACTAATTTCTGAAAAAAGTATTCGCACCCGGCGCTTGGCGCGGGTAAACGGCTAGTGTGTATATATATATATATATATATATATATATATATATATATATATATATTAAACTTTTATATTTTGGTAATTTTGTTTTTAAAAAAATAGGAAAAAAGTACTTATACTGATGTCCTTAGACCTAAGCGTTTTTAGGGTTTTTGATATTCATTCTTATAGAGAAAAACGCCGACACCATACACTCTCTTCTTCTCGTCACTCTGCCCTCTCAAGTCTCAAACCAGCCATTGTCGTCGACTCGTGAGAACCGAACAACCCTAGATTCACTACAACTTAACTTGACCTCACCACCGCCGAAGAACTACTTCAGTAACCCTAGTCATCACCATCTCTGATCCAGTTTCTCCACCTAAAACCGTCATAAGCTCTATAATTATCCTCTCTCTATGTATCTCTTTCTTTCTCTCTACTCTTTACACTTTCACCGGTCAATATCGTCATCCAAGCCACAACCGGTGCTCTGTACAGGTACGATCATTCTTTGCAGATCTTCTCTCTATTACTGATTAAAATACTTAATTCGATATCATTTTCTTCAGTTAATCATCTGATATTCCTCAACACAAATTGAGGATTTTTTCCTGAAGATCAGGTAATCACATTTTTAATTCAAAATAATCATGTTTGGAAGGTCTATTTGTGGTAAAATTCAACAACAATGTTTGGGATTTCTTAATTCAATAGGTTCGGAAAGCTAGTGGTGATAAATGGAAATCACTTTCTGCAGCTGTAAGTATTAAAATTCATCGAAATTAATCAACTTTTTCAAGCTTTGAATTGATTCATTTAAGTTGTACCCGATGTCTGATCAGCTTGTATTTCTATTCTACCAATTGAATATTTACTTAAAATGAGAAACAAGGATCATTCAGTAAGTAACAAGTAACAGTTGATGCTTTTTATCTCTGTTGGTAGTGCAAAAGAAGAAATGAGTTCTTAAAGATTCGTGAGCGTGTTGTCAAGATTCAGGTAAACTGGTGTTAGTTTTTTGATGTTGTTAATTTAAGTGGGAATCTTATTTATTAGATTTTTTAGGCACATTTTTGTGGGCATAAAGTTCGAAAGCATTACAAAAAAGTGGTGTGTTCTGTTGCGATAGTGGAGAAAGCGATACTCAGATGGAGACCAAAGAGCCGTGGGTTGCGTGGATTCTGGCCGGAATTGAGAGCTCCGGAATCGGAATATGATTTCTTGAGAATAGGTCGGAAACAGAAATATGTTGGAGTGGAAGAGGCATTGGCTAGGCTGCATTCCATGGCTCGGAATCCTGAAGGCCAGGAACAGTACATGAGGCTCGTGGGGAAGTTTGAAAAGGTACTGTCACTGTGTCACTGGTACTGATATTGCCAACTCCCAGTTACGCCCAAGAGTTCCAAAAGACCTCTTCAAAAACTCTCCCCTGGTATTTCCCTAATTTACATCTATTGTTTATCATTCAAAAAAAAAAATTGCAATCTACTTTTGTTGATTTATTTGTTACATTTATTTTTTGTATTTAGTCATTATCGTTTTTTCACAAAGCTAATATTGATGTTGATCGAGTCAAATTTGAATTTGAATACAAATTGTGCTCTCTGGTTTTGGGACTGGTGAACAACATTTGAAACTTACAACAATAATGTTTGACAAAACTGTAAAATTGGTCCCTGTGGTATTCAAAAATCTTTGGATAGGGTCCAAAAAATTTTCAATTTGCATGGATGGTCCAAAATCAAGAATTTCCTTTGGTTTTAGTCCCAAAATCATGAATTTCCTGTGAATTTGGTCCATAAAGCACTTGTAATGACCGTTTTGCCCTTCTAATTTCTTTTTTGTATTTTTCCATATTTATTTTTATACTTTAATTGAAAATAAAAAATGCTCACACACACACACTCTCTCTCTCTCTCTCCCCCCAATCGGATTTGCTCCCAACCCCATCTCTCATCATCTCCATTCATTGCACCTCCCATTTTCCTGCAACACCACAACCACCACCGATTATCACCTCCTCACCTCCTGTCCATTTCAAAGACAACTTTGGGTTTACCAACAATTCTTCCTATAACACCCCTTTAAATTCACCACCAAGGCTTAATCTCTAAATGACCAATGATCTAAAGTTTACCAGAGCTTCAATCGAGAGGGTGTTTGGGTATCAGCAATGGAGTCATACTTACAGATAGTAGGCACTTTTGGGACAAAGACATCAATGATTGTGTTTCTTGGACTTCTAGGGAGGTCACACGTCAATGCTGCCGCAGCAATTAGGGTGGTTCAGAGAGTGGTCGGTGATTGTGTAAACGGAGAAGGAGCTAGGGTTAGGAATGCTTCGTGTGGATCAGGGATGATCGTTAGCCTTCATGCCTTCCTTCACCACCTTCATTCCATATCGACACTATCAACCAGAGATCCATCTCCACTATGGACGGCAAATTGGGGGTGAGGGTCACCATCATTGGTGGCGTCATTTAAGGATTGTTGATTGATATATATATATATATATATATATATATATATATATATATATATATATATAGAGAGAGAGAGAGAGAGAGAGAGAGAGAGGTTGTGGGGTTTATTTTTTTTTATTTTTCTATAATTATTTAAATATTAAAACAAATAAAAAAATGTAAAAAGTAATATTAAGGGCAAAATAGTCCTTTCAACTTTTTCAGGACCAAAACCAAAAGAAATTCTTGATTTTGGACCATCCATGCAAGTTGAAAACTTTTTGGACCCTATCCAAAATTTTTTAAATACCACAGGGACCAATTTTGCATTTTTGTCATAATGTTTCAAAATATCTTCCCTGCTATTGACATTAAAATAGGAAGTATTTCTTTATCTTTTTTTCTTTAAATGTTTTCTATGAGGCTTAATATTTTTTAAATTTGAAGAGTAATAAGCTATAAAATTTATTTCATTTTGGGTATTCTATATATAAACTCGATTTTCATTTTTTTAAGGAATGGAATCCACCACAGAAAACGAATTAAAATGACCATTCTATGTTTATTTTTCAAATTGATAGGTAGTATATGATGTCAAATTGCTTACAATTGTTTTTTACATATCCCAAGATTTTGCATGTTCTTCTCTCTATATAGTGCAATACATTTTTTTCTCAGGTTGGGGGTGTCAAAGATGGATACATAGATGCTGATATTGATGAAATTCGCAAAGAATGGTCTTCTTTTGTGGCAACTTTGTACCGGCAAACAATATTTTCGGTAACTTAGAAATGTTTGTTAGTATTTTACATAGGATTTCTACAATATTTTTGACAAATTGTTATTGCATTTACATAATGCTGATTTTGTTATAAATTTGTTTGGGAAATAAAATTAAGTCATTTTTGTATGTATTTGAACTATTCATGTCACCATTTTTGGCTATTGGTATTTTTAAGGAGTTACTACAGATATTTTTATCTAGTATTATGTAGCTGAATTTCTATGGAATGTATTATGTCTCATTTTTTCTGCAACGGAAGTAGGCCGTGATAAATTTACTATGAAATATTTTCAACAAAAGTGTATTGTAGTAAATTTGCTACGGAAATAAACAGTAGTAAATTTACTACGAAATATTTGATGCGGAATTATGTCGTCGTAAATTCACTACGGAATATTTGCTACGCTATTATCGGTAGTGGATTTTCTATGGAAATCAACTACGGGGTTAGTCTGTCGTTAAATTGCAACGAATTAACTACGGATTGAGTCGTAGTTAATTTGCTACAGACTTGCTATGGAATAAATTGTAGTTAATTTGCTACGACATTGCTACAGGTATAGTTCATAGCAATTTTGCTATGGAATAAGTGTCACACCCCGAAACAAGAATGGCGGAATCGTTCCGGAGCGGAGGACGTCATGTTTACCATCACAACCAATGTATAACAGGAATCATAGTAAACACAACCCAAACATTGCATACATGAAAACTTTGATATGTTTACATCGGTTTGAGACTTGTTTTAAATACATCAAAAGTATAAGAAGATATATAAAGACATAATTTTATTCGCTCTGACTTCTTCACCGTGCTCGGGAGTTACCTATCTACTGATTCCCTGAGAATACAAGCAGTTTTGAAAGAAAATCAGCATAAAGCTGGTGAGTTCATAAGCGTTTAGTTTTTGGTGGAAAATGTTCTTTGATCCTTTTGAAAAGTGTTCCTCAAGAAAATCTCATATTTTCTTATGAAAAGAAGGTTTGAAAACCCGTTCCTTCCATGTCTTCCCAGTTCGTACTAATACGCACAATTCGGGGAGTCATGGAATGAATACGAATACCCACTAGTAGAAAATAAACCATCAGTTTTAGAAATGCCAAAGTTATTCTGGGAAAATCCTATATTTTCCCTAAAAACAGTTTATCCATCCTAGAGGTAGAGATACAAGTTTAGAAACCCATGATTGCCATTAGTACATATATAAAGGTAGTTTCATTACTCAAAATAAAACATAAGAAGAATAGAGTCCGTAAACCAAAGTTAGTTTATACTTATTTGCGAGTCGTATAACCATACTTGATATGACCGAGAGACCTTTACAACGTTCTTCAGGCGTTGAGCTAAATGACATTTGTTCACCCCAGGCGTGCCCGCCTAACTGTAGCTAGCAGTTCAGGTGTGGGATTGCCAGTCCCGAATAGATCTATTCACAAATCTCACGCTCTCCCTCCAGGAGACTCTGGTTATACTAAAAGGATTTATCACTATACACATAAGGGTACAGTATTGAAGTAGAGCCTCACAATTATGTATAATCTAGTTTACATGCTAGAAATAGTATAAAACAATAATCATCCTTAAATAATTGTATTTTATACTCCATAGAAAATATATAACATAAACTAAATCTGCCATAGTTTATATATATTCATTTCTGAAATCTAATTTGGTAAAAGCTGCCGAGAGGGTTATCCCAAACTATACCCATTATATATAGTTTATTAGAGTTGATTTGGAAATTGCTTTGTTAAAACCTTTACGAAAACTGTGAGATTAGATTTCCGAAATAAAAGTTTCCCTTATGCTCAACATAATACAAAAGGGATAAAATATCAGACAATTTTATTAAATGTGGAAATCATTGAACTGCATTAATAAGTTTAAAACTTAGTAAGATACTTTGAATTTGGCTTGTATTCCCCCCCGAAAACATTAAAATCACGGAAAATGTAGGGGTATGAACTCACCTGTAGTGAGTGGTTCTGACGTGTGGTTGGAAGAGGAGTGCAGAGTGTCAGGTGTAACCTTGAGCACACAATGATCCTAATAGACACATATATACATGTATGTGTATGAATTTAGTGTATAGACGACTAAATAAGAAGGGTAACACCCTTATTGCCTAGGAAACTCTAAGATTTATGGGATACAATCACATATGATTGCATAACTAGGGTATATGGCCACCCTATAGAGTTTACGGTCAAAGAGGTATGACCATTGGAGTTCACGGTCCAAGTGTTCACGGTCTTAGGTGTTTATGGTCATGAAGTTCACGGTCTAATGACCTTACGGTCATGAAGTTCACGGTCTAATGACCTTACGGTCATGGAGTTCACGGTCTAAGGAGATTCAACCGTAAACTCATCAAATCTTGCACAAATGATGGTTTTCAAGGGCTTCAATCAAAGGCATCAGATTCTAGGGACCATGCTTAGCCTTAAGAAGGGTAAAGGCTAAAAGAACACCCTTTATAAGGGTTTACAGTCCATGGGTTTACGGTTCATGGGTTTACGGCCCATGAATATACGGTCATTGAAGGGTGTACGGTCTAAGGAGATACACTAGACCGTAAACACCTTTTGTTCATGGAAAAGTGACGATTTCAAGGCAAAACTCAAGAATCCTAACTAGATAAAAGTATAAGAGGATGATACTTACGATTTGAAGGCAAAGAAAGGTGTTTTGGGTCCAAAACACTAAGGTGTTCTTGAGGATTCTTGAAGATAACTTGAAGATCTTGGAGGAAACTCGATGAAGGTAGAGAGAGAAAGCCTTTGAAGTGTTTAGAGTGTGAAATGAAGGCCAAATACTCTATATATAGGGTAGAGTTCTGGTTCAAGGGGGGTCCACCTGACCGTAAACGGGTTTACGGTCTACACGAGTTTACGGTCGTAAACTCGTCCTGACCGTGAACTCGGTGATTTTCGAGGAAGTTTCAAGTTTTTCGCGTGATTCCCAGTTTATTCTGAATCGTATAAAATTCATATTATTTATTAAAACTTAAGGTCCTTCCCAAATTAAGAAATTTGACGGAATTAAATAAAAACCCAAATTTTATTAACGGAAACTGGGTAAGGATAACGCGAAAAGTTTCGGGTTGTCACATCATCCCCCCGTTAGAGGGAATTTCGTCCCGAAATTCGAACATAGAATACAAATCATGAATTAGGAAAGAGATGCAGATACTTCTGTTTCATCTGATCTTCGCGGCCCCAAGTGAATTCAGGTCACCGCTTGGCATTCCAGCGAACCTTCACTATCGGGATGCGACTTTGTTTCGTTCGTTTGATTTCTCTATCCATGATTTCGACCGGTTCTTCCACAAAGTTTAGGTTCTCGTTGATTTCAATCTCATCGAGAGGGACCACAAGGGTTTCGTCGGATAAGCATTTCTTAAGATTTGAAACGTGAAAGACAGGATGGATGTTGCTAAGCTCTCGTGGTAACTGGAGTTTGTATGCCACGGGACTGATCCTAGCAAGGATCTCGAATGGTCCAATGTACCTTGGGTTTAGCTTTCCACGTTTTCCGAAACGTATCATGCCTTTCCAGGGTGAGACCTTCAGAAGGACGCGGTCACCAACCTCGAACTCCAAGGGCTTTCTTCTCTTATCGGCGTAGCTCTTTTGTCTGTCTCGTGAGGCTTTCAGTCGTTCCCTGATTTGTACGATCTTTTCAGTTGTCTCTCGGATGATTTCAGGACCAGTGAGAGTACTATCGGGGACTTGACCCCTGGCCAACTGCGTGTCACCCACCTCAGCCCAACACAGAGGGGATCTGCACTTACGACCATAGAGGGCTTCGAACGGCGCAACCTTGATGCTGGTATGGTAGCTGTTGTTGTAGGAAAACTCGACTAGAGGAAGATGAGCGTCCCATGACGTGCCAAAGTCAATGACACAGGCTCTCAACATATCTTCCAATGTATGTATTGTTCTCTCACTCTGTCCATCCGTCTGTGGATGATAAGTCGTGCTCATATCCAACTTGGTTCCAAGAGCCTTCTGTAACGATTGCCAAAATCTTGAGGTGAACCTGCTATCTCGGTCGGAGATAATGGACACAGGCACACCGTGCAGTCGAACTATCTCTTGGATGTAGATTCGTGTCAGTCTCTCCATTTTGAAGTTTTCCTTGATTGGTAGGAAGTGGGCGGATTTAGTCACTCGATCGACAATTACCCAGATGGCGTCGTGCCCACTCGGAGATCTGGGTAACTTAGTGATGAAATCCATGGTTATCCTTTCCCACTTCCACTCAGGTATTTCCGGCTGCTGAAGCAAACCTGAGGGCTTTTGATACTCTATCTTCACCTTGGCGCAAGTCAAACACTTACTCACGAAGGTAGCAATATCTGCTTTCATGTTTGGCCACCAATAAAGTTGTTTGAGATCCAGATACATCTTATCTGAACCTGGGTGAATGGAGTACCTAGTCTTGTGAGCCTCATTCATGACAACCTCTCTGTACCCGCCGTACTTTAGGGTCCAGATCCGGTTCATAAAATAGTACATTCCGTCCCCCTTGATCTCCAAGTTCTTGTCCATTCCCCGCAAGGCTTCATCCGCCACTTTCTCTGGTTTCAAGGCTTCCAGCTGAGCCTCTCGGATTTGCGTGGATAAATGGGAATGAATAGTCATCGTTAATGCTTTCACCTTTCGCCCTGAATACTCCTTCCGACTGAGGGCATCTGCTACTACATTGGCCTTGCCGGGATGGTAGCGAATTTCGCACTCGTAGTCACTGAGTAACTCTACCCATCGCCGCTGTCTCATGTTTAGCTCCTTCTGATCAAAGATGTGCTGCAAGCTCTTATGGTCGGTGAAAATAGTGCACTTGGTTCCATAGAGATAGTGTCTCCAGATCTTTAATGCAAAGACCACTGCTCCCAACTCTAGATCGTGAGTTGTGTAATTGACCTCGTGCGTTTCCAACTGCCTCGAGGCATATGCGATAACCTTTCCTCGTTGCATGAGCACACAGCCTAGGCCCTGATTAGATGCATCACATTAGACAACGAAGTCCTCCGTCCCTTCGGGCAGGGACAAGATACGTGCGCTGCACAGGGCCTGCTTCAATGTTTGAAATGCAGTGTCTTGCTTGGCTCCCCAACTAAAGGTTACACCTTTCTGTGTCAGGGTAGTTAAGGGCTTAGCGATTCTGGAGAAGTTGTGGATGAACCTGCGATAATAGCCCGCGAGACCCAAGAATTTCCGGATTTCTGTGGGTGTCTTTGGTGCAGACCAATTCTCAATCGCTTTGATCTTGGAAGGGTCCACGTGTATTCCTTCCTTGCTAATCACGTGACCGAGGAAATTTACCTTCCTGATCCAGAACTCACACTTCGAAAATTTCGCGTATAGCTTCTCCGCCCTTAATGTTTCCAACACCTGCCTCAAGTGCTGTTTATGATCATCCTCACTTCGCGAATAGACAAGTATATCGTCGATGAACACGATCACGAACTTGTCTAGGAAAGGGCGGCACACCCGATTCATCAGGTCCATGAATACCGCCGGTGAGTTGGTTAGACCGAAGGGCATTACTACAAATTCGTAGTGACCATATCGAGTCTGAAATGTTGTCTTAGGAACATCACTCTCATGGACTCGCAGCTAATGGTACCCTGATCTTAGGTTTATTTTGGAGAAGTAGCTGGCTCCTTGAAGTTGGTCGAAGAGATCATCGATTCGAGGAAGCGGGTAACGGTTTTTGATGGTTAGCTTGTTCAGTTCTCGGTAGTCGATGCACATCCGGAATGATCCGTCTTTCTTTTTCACGAATAAGATCGGAGCTCCCCAAGGTGAGGAACTCGGTCTTATGAATCCTTTGCTGATCAGCTCATTGAGCTGGCTGGATAATTCTTGCATTTCTGTAGGCGCTAAACGATAAGGAGATTTAGCTACAGGAGTAGCTCCAGGGATTAGATCGATACGGAACTCGACTTGACGCTCGGGAGGAATTCCTGGGAGATCTTCGAGGAAAACATCAGGAAAGTTGCAGACTTCGGGGATGCTCTCGAGGTTTTTAACCTTTTGTGTCTCATCAACAACATGAGCTAGGAATGCATGACATTCCTTCCGCAGATACTTCTGAGCTTTGACGCATGAAATGATACGAAGGTTCGAACTGAGTTTATCACCGTAAACCATGAGAGCTTTACCAGAGGGAAAATTGAGACGGATCGCTTTCTCGAAGCAAAGAATATTAGCACGATTGGGGCTCAACCAATCCATACCGATAATGACATCAAAACTCTTAATAGATACATGCATAAGATCAATGGGAAAGGAATGATTGCCTAGGGTAAGAGTACAGCCTATGAATATGTCGTTAGTGCTCTCTTTCTTTCCGTTAGCCATCTCGACAGTGAATGTTTCGGTTAGAGGTTGAGATTTACACTTGATTAGATGTTTGAATGCATGACTAACAAAACTTCTCTCCGCACCAGAATCGAAAAGAATGCATGCATAAGTGTTTTCAAGGAGGAACGTACCCGTAACAACGGTAGGATCAGCGACCGCTTAAGAAAGAAGAGGTAGCAACACTTGGAATGAATCTATATGCGGAATTTGGCTCTAGCTAAAATACTCCTATAGTATTTTATGTTGAATGTTTTTGTACTTGGTAAGTTTTAGGCTTGTTGTAACACCACATTCACTCCTAAGCACATGTTGGTCATGTCTCGAATGAATATAGTTGATCAGGCTGTATCGACCCTAGACATGATCACATAACTGCCCAGGTTTAACCGCAGTGTCCCAACATCCAAATACTTTTGTTTTGTTCTACTTATGATACTGACTCTGGTACCTAGGTATACTTGTATACTTTTTTTTTATAAAAATACTTATATTTCTGAAAGTATACTTTTAGTTTAGAGCACTTAGGCCCCTTGATGTTTATAGTTGTATACCATGTAAGGTTCGGTATACTTAGTTCGCTATAAACAAGGGCTCTGATACCAATCTGTCACACCCCGAAACCAGAATGGCGGAATCGTTCCGGGGAGGAGGACGTCATGTTTAGCATCACAACCAATGTATAACAGCAATCATAGTAAACACAACCCAAACATTGCATACATGAAAATTTTGATATGTTTACATCGGTTTGAGACTTGTTTTAAATACATCAAAAGTATAAGAAGATATATAAAGACATAATTTTATTCACTCTGACTTCTTCACCGTGCTCGGGAAGTACCTAAAAACAGTTTATCCATCCTAGAGGTAGAGATGAAAGTTTAGAAACCCATGATTGCCATTAGTACATATATAAAGGTAGTTTCATTACTCAAAATAAAACATAAGAAGAATAGAGTCCGTAAACCAAAGTTAGTTTATACTTATTTGCGAGTCGTATAACCATACTTGATATGACCGAGAGACCTTTACAACGTTCTTTAGGCGTTGAGCTAAATGACATTTGTTCACCCCAGGCGTGCCCGCCTAACTGTAGCTAGCAGTTCAGGTGTGGGATTGTCAGTCCCAAATAGATCTATTCAAAAATCTCACGCTCTCCCTCCAGGAGACTCTGGTTATACTAAAAGGATTTATCATTATACACCTAAGGGTACAGTATTGAAGTAGAGCCTCACAATTATGTATAATCTAGTTTACGTGCTAGAAACAGTATAAAACAATAACCATCCTTAAATAATTGTATTTTATACTCCATAGAAAATATATAACATAAACTAAATCTGCCATAGTTTATATATATTCATTTCTGAAATCTGATTTGGTAAAAGCTGCCGAGAGGGTTATCCCAAACTATACCCATTATAGTTTATTAGAGTTGATTTGGAAATTGCTTTGTTAAAACCTTTACGAAAACTGTGAGATTAGATTTCCAAAATAAAAGCTTCCCTTATGCTCAACATAATACAAACGGGATAAAATATCGGACTATTTTATTAAACGTGGAAATCATTGAACTGCATTAATAAGTTTAAAACTTAGTAAGATACTTTGAATTTGGCTTGTATTCCCCCCTGAAAACATTAAAATCACGGAAAATGTAGGGGTATGAACTCACCTGTAGTGAGTGGTTCTGACGTGTGGTTGGAAGAGGAGTGCAGAGTGTCAGGTGTAACCTTGAGCACACAATGATCCTAATAGACACATATAGACATGTATGTGTATGAATTTAGTGTATAGACGACTAAATAAGAAGGGTAACACCCTTATTGCCTAGGAAACTCTAAGATTTATGGGATACAATCACATATGATTGCATAACTAGGGTATATGGCCACCCTATAGAGTTTACGGTCAAAGAGGTATGACCATTGGAGTTCACGGTCCAAGTGTTCACGGTCTTAGGTGTTTACGGTTCTTGGGTTCACGGTCTAATGACCTTACGGTCATGAAGTTCACGGTCTAATGACCTTACGATCATGAAGTTCACGGTCTAATGACCTTACGGTCATGGAGTTCACGGTCTAAGGAGATTCAACCGTAAACTCATCAAATCTTGCACAAATGATGGTTTTCAAGGGCTTCAGTCAAAGGCATCGGATTCTAGGGACCATGCTTAGCCTTAGGAAGGGTAAAGGATATAAGAACACCCTTTATAAGGGTTTACAGTCCATGAGTTTACGGTTCATGGGTTTACGGCCCATGAATATACGGTCATTGAAGGGTGTACGGTCTAAGGAGATACACTAGACCGTAAACACCTTTTGTTCATGGAAAAGTGACGATTTCAAGGCAAAACTCAAGAATCCTAACTAGATAAAAGTATAAGAGGATGATACTTACGATTTGAAGGCAAAGAAAGGTGTTTTGGGTCCAAAACACTAAGGTGTTCTTGAGGATTCTTGAAGATAACTTGAAGATCTTGGAGGAAACTCGATGAAGGTAGAGAGAGAAAGCCTTTGAAGTGTTTAGAGTGTGAAATGAAGGCCAAATACTCTATATATAGGGTAGAGTTCTGGTTCAAGGGGGGTCCACCTGACCGTAAACGGGTTTACGGTCTACACGAGTTTACGGTCGTAAACTCGTCCTGACCGTGAACTCGGTGATTTTCGAGGAAGTTTCAAGTTTTTCGCGTGATTCCCAGTTTATTCTGAATCGTATAAAATTCATATTATTTATTAAAACTTAAGGTCCTTCCCAAATTAAGAAATTTGACGGAATTAAATAAAAACCCAAATTTTATTAACAGAAACTGGGTAAGGATAACGCGAAAAGTTTCGGGTTGTCACAATAAGTTTGTTACAAATTCCGTTGCAAAGGTCCTACGGATTCCGTAACAAACCTTTACTAACGAAGAATTTTGCTACAGAATGGTTCCATAGCAAATTCCGTCTCTAATCATGTTTAAGTACGGATTATCATGTTTTAACTACGGAATTTTTCCGTAGTTATTTTGCTTTTTTCTTGTAGTGTATCCTCATACACATCTCCCCAAATGAGGACTCGACTGACTTGCGGCTCAAAGCATCCACTACTATATTCGATTTACCCGGATGGTAAATGATTTTGCAGTCATAATCCTTGACCACATCCAGAAACCTGCGCTACCTCATGTTCAGGTTCAGCTGATCCATAATATATCACAAACTCTTGTGATCCGTGTAGACCGTACAACGGACCCTATATAGATATTGTCTCCAAATCTTGAGGGAAAACATCACTATCCCCGACTCAACGTCGTGAGTGGGATATCGCATCTCGTGCGGCTTCATCTGCCGCGAAGCATAAGCATTTACTTGTAGAGAGAGCGATTAGAACATGAGTATCAGCCGCTCAAGCAGATGACATAATCGGTGACGGAGATTACTAAGATTTTTACAGAGAGAACCCTCTTCTGCCTGGAGTATGATGTTTCAGAGTAGGTACAGATGTCATGATACTTGAGCATGATCAAGACTGAGATTTGGTAGTTCATGTCGACTCAACGGTACAGGACATTGGCTGAGCTACATTAAAACCAGGTTTTTCCTATAATGCTTGATCATCTCCTTTTTCGACTTTCTTGAATTTATGTTCGTCAACCACCAAGGTACTTTACAACTCTTCAATGGTCATCTCTTTAATGTTCTTTAACTCTTCAATAGATAAGGTTCTAGGATTTTTTTTTTTTTTACTATTTTGACATCAGCTATCAATTCCACATTGCTTCTTATCTGATTCTATAACACCCGTTTTCCAGGATGGATCAGTGGAGGACTTAGAGGGACCAAAGGTAAGGTTTTTGGGGAAAATCTCGTGTCATGACGTGGTGAGTGGAGCACCATGACGTGGCATGCCAAATTCATTAAACGCGTATCTGATGGTCACCATGACGTGGAAAGAAAGATGTCACAACGTGGCAGGAGCTGCAGCCCAAACCCATGATCTTTTAGGGTCTCTTCCATATTTAAGCACCTAAATATGGCTAGGAAAAATATGTTATATATCTTTTAAAATTAATGTTTTTTATTGTAATCTTAATTTTAATTTTTAAAAATTATGTCTTTTTTTTTGTTTTTTAAATATTATATTTTATAAAAATATATTTGTTTTATTAATTAAAAAAAACAAACTCGAAAAAAAATTCAAAAAAAAAAATATAACATGGAAAATATTGGTGTTAGGCTAAGGGGTATGGTCACATCTAGCCTACTCAAAAAGTGACGCCACATCAGCGCCACATCACCTCCACTACCAATCTACTACCAACCCACTAACTTTTGGAAATGGTCACCACTCCACATCATTTTTTCTTTTTATTTTTTTATTTTTTTTACATTAGAATAATTTAAAAAATAATTATTAAACAAAAATAAAAACATAAATATTAATTAAAAACATTTTACATTAATTTTAAAAACAGAAATTTAAAATCTACATTACTTAAAAAAACATAATCATTTATAACCTAAATTACTAAAAAAACATAGACAATATTACTCGTTATCCTCGTCGTCATCCCCGTCGTCGTCATTGCCACCGTGTTGCTGGAATTGTCTTTGCCATATATGCTCAGTCAAATCATAACGTAAATTGTGATGTGTTTCACTATTTTGTATTTCCAAAAGTCGTGTGAAGTATGCAGGGCTGCCGACTTGTATTACTGCAGGTGGGTTAAGAATATCTTCCGGATTATACATACAAATAGTCCTGCCCTCTTCTTCAATTATCATGGTATGTAAAATAACACAAGCAGTCAACACCTTCTTCAATTTCGCCCCATCCCATGACCGTGTCAGATGTTTGATAATGTGCCACTTTTGTTTGAGGACCCCAAACGCCCGTTCCACATCCTTCCTTGCCGATTCTTGTGCTAACTTGAACAATTTTCGTTTTTCATCGGCCGGAAATGAGTACGACTTGACAAACGTAGCGTACTCTGGATATATCCCATCACCAAGGTAATACCCATAATTATATTGATGTTCATTCACAACGAAAGACATATTTGGGGCTTTACCCTGCAAAATATCATTAAATATTGGAGAGGCTCCAAGCACATTCAGGTCGTTGTTTGACCCCGCCATACCAAAGAATGCATGCCAAAACCATAGGTCATGTGAAGCAACGACCTCTAGTATAATAGTTGGCACGCCATGATCACCTCGTGTGAATTGACCTCGCCATGCATTGGGACAATTTTCCCACTGTGTACAATCAATGATGCCAAGCATTCCTGGTAAGCCATGCTTAGCTTCATGAGCGGCATACAACTGTTCGATATCATTTCTAGTTGGATGTCGCAAGTATATGTCACCATAAAGCTCTATGACATACTCACAAAAAAGATAAGTACATTCTCGCCCAGTCCTCTCAGACATTTTCAGATACTCATATGACGCGTCTGCGGCTATGCCGTAAGCCAATTGTCTAAGGGCTGCTATGCATTTTTGTATTGTACTAAAACCACGTTTACCTCTTGCATCCCATCTCAATTGGAAAAACTCATAATTGTTTTCCAAATCTCTAGCTATACGTAAAAATAAATTTCTACTAATACGGAATCGGTCTTCAAATTTTGATAAGTCGTACAAACTATCAGGGGCAAAGTAATCACGTACCAAAAGCTCGTGTGCCGCCATACGATCCCGGACAATGGAAATTCTATGCCTCTTCTCGATATTTGAACTTTCGCCTCTTTGTTGCACCCTTTTGCGTGCCGCAGACAACAACGTGTGCAACACCAAGTCATCTTCATCAAAACTATCATCATCAGATGAAGAAGAAGCAATCAAATCCGCAAAATTATTCACATCTATGTTTCAAAGAGGGAACAGAAATATGTTTGTGATGTGAATGAAAATGTGTTTGTTTATATGTTATGTATGTATTTATATATGTGTATTAAGTTTTGTTTGATTTTTTTTTAAACTTGGTAACGGTCAAAAAGAAAAGAAAGAAAAAGTAACGGTCAAAAAATGGTCCACCAATCGTATCAGCCGTCTTCGTCCGTAGCCAGCCTCACGCGCATAAGGCACCTACGCGCGCCTGGGGCGGTGCTCACGCGTAGGTGGCCTTGCCACGTAAGCCCCACGCGTAGCCACCTTGTCTCCATATCGTATAGCCTTATAACATGAAAATCATTTCTTTATTTAATGTTATAACACCATTTCTTATTTGACATGTGAGGTGACCCTAAATTGATGTTACATCTAGTTGCCACACCCAAACCCAATGCTCTTAGAAACAAAACAATCTTCTCTACTAAGAAACCTATAGCAATAGATTTGTTTGATTGGGTCGTCTCTCATTTATTTATTGGATCCACGCTAGCTAGAAAAAAAAATTATAACGTTTGTTGGATTGATTGGGTTAAAACCCCACACTCTTTTCTAAACTCTTTGTAGTCTTGCGCCCTCTTGGCTTCTTGCTAGAGTTTTGGGTTTTCGAATGAATTTTTTTGGTGTTCAATAAAAAAAAAAAGGAAATATCATTAACCTTTAGTATCTGGATGATGGTTATTGTTACTGAGTTAATTGGCAGTTGCTCGAGATCACACACGACACACGACTGCTATATATACTATATAGGACAAATTGTTCGTGAATTACTCCAGGACATGTCTGGTAACTGTGTTACCAGGGGATATATATGTTGTGGTACATACGGATGTTACTTTAGCTAGAGATTTTGGCAAGCAACATGCAATACTGGATTTTTTTTTTTTTTTTTTCATCAACTTCAATTCCCTCTCACGCATTGACTGCTATCTAAAGTTGTATATATGTCTTCCCATTTCGACGACTGAGATGGTTTGATGGTTATTGACGGAAGGGGAGGCGAAAGAGTGCCAGCGGGTTGCATGCATAGAAGGGTAAATGTAATTTAGTAATTATTTAAATATTACAAATATTACTAATAATAACAAACATTTATAAAAAATGATCACAAACAATTTATCCTTATTTACTTTTTACTTGGAATAGGGACCAAATTTTTTAAGAAACTTAACAAAAAAACCTCAAAATTACAACTTGATTTTTTCAAATCAGAATACCAGGAAAATAGCAAAACCGACGGACAAAAATATAATTTACTGTAAAATCAAATATACACTTCCTGTAGAATCTTATTATTTTAAAGGTTCTTTGTTTTAATTTCCTAAAACTTAAGTCAACTAAAATTTTAAATTAGTTTAATTATAACCATCGTGAGAGCTTAGCATGTTTCTTTCTCATTCTTAAAATTTTAATCAATCACCAAAATCATGCCACCAGGAATGATTCTCATCAGTTGGTCGCATGGGCGGAGCCAACATAGAAACAGGGTAGGGCCAGGCCCACCCTCAACTTTTTTCTTCTTTTTTCTATTTTTTTTTTGCTTTTAAAATACATTGTATTCCTCTTCTTCTTTGGTAAAAGATAAAAAATGATTAATTCAACGAGTGTTGTTGCCTCATTGGAGTTAAAATTACAAATATAGCAAATTTCTATAAATTTCAATCATAAAAAATAACATAATACTATTTATTTATGTAATTTTTTTCTCATGTTAAAAAAATTTTCTTCATTTGGCTAGCCTCTAATTGGTTATATATATATATATATATATATATATATATATATATATATATATATATATATATATATATATATATATATAGGAGGGTTCAATTGATAAAAAAAAAGGTTGAGAATGGGGGAATCATTCTCAGCCAATCATTTATTTTTGCCGCAAAAGCCTCCAACGTATCGGCGGAAATGGAAAATGAATGCACATGTGTTTTCCAACAAAACATGTTTCCTTAAACTATGTTAAGCATTACCTTAATATATACAAAAACATAGTATTTTCGTTTTTTTTTTAATTTTTAAGAAGCTATTTTTATCGAAAAATGATTTTAAATATACCAAAATTCATGATTTTTTATTCTCTACAAATAGACATCCATATTGATATAGTTTTAAGATAAAATAAAAAATTTATTTTTTTTATATTTTCAGCTATCGTTATTCATAAGTGAATAAAAATGAATCAGGTTTTTACTACAGTACATTCGTTATTCACTTATGAATAAAAACTATGATTAATTTTTTTTACAATTTAAGTATCATTCATATATGAATATAGCATATACTAAACATAGTATATTCATATTTAAATATAAGACGATGCATTCACTTGTGAATATTACATAGTATATTCACTTGTGAATGTTAGATGGTATATTCACTTATGAATATTAGATGATATTTTCATATGTAAATATTATATAGTATTACATGATATATCACATGAGAATAGTACATAGTATATTCACTTGTGAATATTAGATCGTATATTCACTTATGAATAATAGTTGGTATATTCATATGTGAATATTGCACAGTATATTCATATATGAATATTACAAGGTGTTTTCAGAAATATATATAATTTTTATATGTTATTCACATATGAATAACATACAGACTTGCATATTTGTTTTGTGTTTTAATAATCACATATTGATTCAGATGAGAAAACATATTCATATGTGAATATAACATGGTAATTTAGTTTATGCATTTCATCAAACAGTTGGAGTGCATACAAGTTAACTTTTTTAAAAATGTGATAAATATGATACTTTGACTATTTAAATCTTACAAAATAGTAGATTGGTAGAGAAATATATGAAAATTTTCAAACAAAAAATGATTTGATCTTTTTCTAACCTTAATTTCGATGTTTTATTTGATGAACGATGTTGAATGAATGATACGAATTGAATTTTTTGTTGATTATCGATGATGTTGTTCTAATGATGCTGGGAGTATAATTAATCGTAGATGTTGAAGATATGTTCGTATTCAAGCAGAATTGAAAGTTGGATTGAAAGAGCAAAAAACGAATGAATTTCAACTATTATCTAATTCTCTACACTTACGTATTTGTGATTGAAGGCTATTATATCATATTTACAAGTTTGCCACCGTGTCCTTTATGTTTAGAGGCTAATTAAATGAGTGGCTGAGAATGATTCCCCCATTTTCAACCTTTTTTATTTTCTCAATTGAACTCATCTCTCTCTCTCTCTATATATATATATATATATATATATATATATATATATATATATATATATATATATATATATATATATATATATATATATATATATATATATATATATATATATGTTTTAATGAAACTTATGGGAACACCCTGAAAAATCTTTTTGGCTTCGCCTCTGGTTGGTCGCAATTATTTTTTTATGATTAATAGATACCAAGGAATTCAACTGTTTTGGTTTATTAATTTTCATAAAGAGATAACTTCAAATTAATTAATCTGCAATCCAAACTTTTGTTTCAGAACCAAAACTTCCACTTGAGGTTTACTTTTTCATAATCATTCAGTAAGATGTGTTCATTTTCCTTAAGACTAATGCAAGTTGATCAGTAAATTATGGGTTATTTTCTTCAAAAACACGAAAAGCAAAAACGCTATCGTTTTTCATAAAGTCCAGGGTCTCATTTAGTTCTTGTATATATTAGCAATGGTTACACATCGGTTACTAAACTGGAATCAGTAGTTAGTTGATTCTAAGACGTAGAAATTCATAAGCGTCAATGGCTCATTAAAGTAATATCTTAAATAATACATTTGTATTGATTGTACAAGGAAAATTGTGTATCTATTTTCTTACTAAGAAAATGATTCCAGCGAATTTCTGACCAAGTCTTTGGTTGACATATGAAAGTAAACGTTGATTGTTAAATCATACGGATATTTTAAATCAAAAATTCCAGCTAAGTTGATGATATCACCCATGTATATATACACACACCTACAGTCGCAAGTTTCTTCATCCACAGACTGTTTAATATTATACAATCTTTAGTTTGGTACAGAGCTCATTAATGGAGAGCAAAGCTGTTGGGTTCTGTGCTGTTGTAGCAGTGCTCGGAATAATAGCAGCAGCTGCTGGTTTTGCGGGGGAGATCACTAGGGTTAAGGTAACAATCAAACTCAACAAACTTTAAACTATAGCATTCTATATGTTTTGTTTTTCTAATGAATATACGTGTTTGGGCATGCATGCATGCAGGCTTCTGAGGTTTACATTGTGGGTAATGCGTGTGTATATCCAAGTAGTCCAGCTCTTGCTCTTGGAATCATAGCAGCCGTGTTCACAATCATTGCACGAGTTTACATAAGCGTTACATTTGGTGGATGTAGTTGTTTTCGAAATGACCCTAATTCGACCCCACTTTCAAAACTACTTGGTGTATTATCATGGTACAAAACATCAATCTTTCTGCTTTAATTCTCTTAATTTAATTAATATCATGCTTATCTTTACGCTAAATTACTGTTGAATATACAGGGTAGCTTCGGTTATAGCTGTGATTCTATTGCTAGCAGCTGCAGGACTAAATAATAGAGAAGGCGGACAGGTTGATTCATATGGTTATTTTACATGTTATGTTGTAAAGCCTGGAATCTTTGCAGCTGGAGCTATTCTATCTCTTCTAAGTGCAGCTTTCGGGATTGCTGCTTATGTTACTTTAGTTCCGGCAGCTACACAGACGACCGTAAATCCTGCGGTTGCGTTCCCAATGGGTCCTAATGTTGATCCGGAGAAAGGTGGAGTGCCTTTCCCTCCTCAACAATACCCTCCACAACAATATTGAAAAAAGAAAAAGTTTGAACAAAGGTTGTTGCTTTGACGCTATAAGATTCTTATGGATTTGTTTTCGATTTCCAGTTTTTACATATCTTAATTTGTATATTTGGGTTTCTTAGGGTTTCAAGTGTAATTTATTGTTTTTTCTTTTTTTGTTTAATGTCATTGTTTGTTCAAAATTTGTTTATAAGAGAAAAAGCAATAAGCAATTTATAAAACTATATTGTATTTCAGAAAATTAGAGAAGCCCAGTCCAATTTTATTAATTGGTTGGGCATTGATCATATTCCTCTTTTGCCGATGGACTTATCTAATTCGCGTCCTACTTTTTTTACAAAAACTAAAATTAACATTGCACCGCATAGGGATGAAAAAGACTAACGATCCAGGAAACCCTCAAATTTCAGATATTTCTTTATCCGAATGCAATATAATCAGGAAAAACCGGAAAGATAGAAAGGTAATTAATAATATGGCGTATGATATCAACAAAATTGTTGAGCGTGTTGAAGAAGAGAGAAAGCTTGTGAAAAAGGTTGTTTCTATATTGCTGTTACTAGGAAAGGTGTATATTTTGTTTATTTTATCAGTTAGACTTTAAATTAAATAAAAATAGCAAGAAGCTGAAAATACATATATGGTACAGTACAAGGGTTTTCAACCCAAGATTCTCAAATCAAATTCCTACCCGATTTCGTTCTACTCTTGATCCATAAAAAGGTCAAGCCTTGACTTCATATGCTAAAGATATATAACGGACTCTTGACCTTGATGCTTGTGTTGAAGATCATGTCGTTGTTATACGTCCATATAGTCCATAAGAATGCCCTTGATATCTACAATGTCTAGAGACGTACTGCCCACTTTAACAGTAAAGTTTACCCCCAACAAGCCTTCTAACCAGTCACTGAAAGCAAGAAAATCATTCCACCAAGTTAGCATGTTCCCAATCTCCAAAGTCGTGGAGCATTTCTTGAATATATGGACCTCATTCTCTTCGAAAGCATTGCATAAAGGGTAGAAGGTGTTTATTTTTTTCTGAACAGCAAGAAAGTTATTGTAAAGAAACTAGTCAATATCTAGAATTACATTAGTTTGAGACATTTTTGTGAAGGGCTATTACACCGATTAGACCATTTAAGCAAAAAAAAAAAAAAAAAAAAAAAAAAAACTTTCTATGTTTATTTTTCATGCAAACAAACACCAATATCTTCACCTCACTAGCCAACATGTGACAAATCTTGTATTTGAAACATTATCACATCGGTATCTCCAGACAGTCCAGGCGAAAGCGGAAAGCACAACAAAGATAGCCTCAATATTACACGTGAGGGTTTTGTAGTTGGAAGCAAACCTGAACAAATCATAAAGAAAGTGTTAGAAATGATTAGTCCCCTTCGAAAAAGATTGATTATGGCGGGAAATCTATCAAGCCTCACCCTCCTATATATCTAGTGTGTATGAGAGAGAGATAGAGAGAGAGAGGTCTATTTTGTAGCGACTCAACGACCTCGATCAGTAGCATACACGCAATGAATCTATGAAGCTACTTTTTTTTGGAAAAAATAAACAATTAATTGTAACAAAATTGATAAATGAAATTAAAAAAAATTAAATTTGGCAAAAATTATCTCACTACACATCCAAGATCCACCAAATAGAGTTGAAGACGATCCATAACATATGTTCTAATGGTGACGTAACTATGAAGGCTTATTTTTTTCAAGGTTATAAGCATGCAAATTGAAAGAGTTTTATCCATGATCACGATAGGAGAAACTCATTTCGAGACAATTCTAAAATTCCATTACGAATTATTGGTTGTAAGAGAAAGATAAAAAGATAGAAAACACATTATATGCGGTGGAAAAAATTATGCAATATTTTTCCGAAATATATAATGAATGTCCGAAACACGGAAAAACATTCTAAAATGTAAATCTAACATATACAATATTGACTAAAATAGTCCTGAATTGACTCTCAATTTTTGGGATAAGGAGCTATATGGCCCCTGTAATTTTTGATGTTTCCACTGAAAAATAATATAAATTGTCAATTATGTCCCTATTTACTTAAGAGTGAGAAATTCCAATCTTTACTTAAGAGAGAGAAATTCCAATCTTTGTCTGACAGTTTCCCTCATAAAAACAATTTGGGTGATGGATTATGTTCAAATTTTCTAACTTCAATAGATACAGAAATTCTATTAGGTTTGTACCATTGTATTGTGTTTTTAAAAAATATATCCTTTAATTACTATTTCAACTCTATCACTATCCCCATCACTATCATTGCTTTCGATCATGATTTTTTTCCGGCCACCAATATTCTTTTCTCAGCTACTAAGCCCAAATGGTTGACCTTGTTAGTAGAAAACAAATTCCTGGCGATTCCCGTTATCAGTACCATTTCTATCCACATGATACTCTCCGGCGAAATGGTTGTAAGTTTCTTCGGTTTGTCTGAAATCCGAATCTTTTTTTTAAACAACTTGCGGTTCTATGCGAAATCGACTTTGTTTTCTTAATCTCTCTAGGCTTTTAGTCGTTGCAAGAGGGATAAAGCTTGGTTGTCATCTTTTCCATCGAAAGAAGACAAGGAGGATCGATCTTGTCCTTGGTGTCTATCAACTCGAAGAGGAAGAGATAGAGATAAACATGGACGAGAATGGTGATAGAGTTTATTGGTTCCGATCATGGTCTCTGACAAGGTTGCTTGTGATAAATAGGGTCGGTGTTTGTGTGAGTACATGATCCGTTGCTTTTTTTTTCGACAGTGAGAGAGACAACTGGGATAAAGGAGGTGGTGTCTTGTTCCGTAGGGATCGCTATAATTCTAATAATGGTTGACCAAAGATTGAATTATCGTTTTCTCTATTCTATGAACAAGCTCGAACATTTAGGAAATTTAGTAGCTCAGAAAAGAAGAATGACGATCGGAAAATAAATGATGACCGAAAAAAAAAAGTTATGTTGCTCGGAAACCATGGATATTGATGAGGAACTTAGGATGATAGAGTTGAAACAGTAATTAAAAGATTTACAATAAATAATAAAACCATCAAAAATTATAGGTTGTTATAAGTTCGTAATTACTTTAAGGTGCATTTGTCAATTCACATTTTATTTCAATACACATTTTATTTCAATAGAAAGGTTAAAAGTTGCAATGTGTTGTACATCAAATATGGTTGATGGTTATTTTTTCCAGTAAGCCATCTATATTAGTTAACTAGACAAATTCTCGCGCGTTGCGCGGCGCAAGTTAAAAATATATTGTTAGAATATAGTTTTTAGACACCTTTTAGTTAATTCGATTCATCAATTTAGGTTCTTTTATTATTATTATATTTAATGTTTTCCTTTTAACTATGTTAAAAATATATATTGAATTTTTTTAAACATTATTTGATATTGTATTTTAGGTTTAAAATTTTATACTAAATTTTTAAGCTTATTTTATATATTAATGTAGGTTACTTATTTAACTATATATTGAAGTTACAAATTAAGTATATCATACTGATAAGTCACAAATTCTTCCATTTATGATAATGTTTACAACTAAAAGCATATTTAAGTTAATAAATTAAGCATATTGTATGGAAATATGAAAAGTTTGGAGTTTCAAATGAATGTGGTGAAAGAAAAAATGTTTCCTTTATAATATAGTATGATATGATGATTATAGTTTTAATTTTTAAGTCATTGTGATATATATAATTATTTGATAAATTTATAAACCGTTTAAAATCGTGTAAATTATATATCAAACGTATGATAATCTATATATAACGGGTAACAAAATGTATGAACAAAAATATGAACTACAACTTTTAGTAACATAAAAATACAAAAACATCTATTATAACATTTGTATTAAAAAAGATATATATACAATGAATAATAAAAAATATGAAAAATAAACACTATAACTTTTAATAACATAAAAACACTAAAACATTTATTATAACATTTATATTAACTTTTCATATTTAAATCACAAATATCTTCAAATACATTAATGTTTTTAATGAGCAAAACTTTACAACCTTATAAAAGAAAGGAAAATAAAAAATTATTAGTGATTACTAATTAATAATCATAAGTTAAAAACTCTTGAGTTGTAACTAATAAATATACATAAATTAGAAAACTCTTGAGTTGTAGTGTGAGTTTCAAATGAATACGGTACTTGGAAATGTGTATTTATTATTTTATTATTATTATTATTATTATTATTATTATTATTATTATATTCGTCTAAATAATTGGTTTTGATGCATCATTTTAATCTATTCAATTATTAAACATAAAGATATTTAATTATAAATTTATAACATACATAGGTGTATATATGTGTTAAACAAATCACATATAATATATATTTTCGTAAATGTCATATGTAATTCTTGTCGTAGTAATATGGATAAATTACTTTCATATGAAGAACATATCATGATAAGTCATCATAATTACATATCAAATGTTAAAAATTATGTTATCTTTTAAATATTGTATTGTAAATATATTGTGTAGGATAACCCAACAAAAAAATAATAGAAAATAAACATAATCAAAATAGAAAAACTACAATTAAATAAATAAGAACATTGAGTGGTTGAATATATAAATAAAAATGTTACATAAATATACGTTTAAATCAAAAGAAAAAACTAACATTCGTCTACTTTGCTCAAACAAACAAAAAAAACCTATATCCGTTTTCTGAATCTTCTTTCTTTATTTAACCCCATTCAACCATAAAAACTTGATGACAATTCTTCACTAACCTGCAATCAAAATGTTTTTCTTGAAAAAGAAGAATGACAAAGATATTCCAAGCAAAACATTGATGTTTGGAGAGTCACATTCAAGATTGAGTAATACATACAAATCACATATAAAGATCAAATGGGAAATTGAATATAAAGAAAGAATAGAAAAGCTTCATTTGTTTTGGTTGAAAGAAAAAATCATATTACAATTACCATCGATGCGATATAACCCATTTCTTCAAATCATCATATTTGGATCATGAATGCTTCAATTATATGAAAACTTTTGAATCATAATATCTTCAACCAAATGACGACTTTTTGTAAGAAAAATGTATTAATATAACTACATATACAATAAAGGTGAAAGGGTGTGGAGATTTCAAATGCATGAGGTGTTGAACTTATAGAGTGTGTGATTTTCTTAGAATGAGATTATGTGTGATTAATTACTTTGAAGGTGAAAGGGTGTGGGGGTTTCAAATGCATGAGGTGTTGGCAAATTTTTATGGGGGTTTCAAATGCATGAGATTCAAGAAAAAATGCTAGCTTTATAAGTATGTATGATTTCCTTTTGACAAAACTGCAAATTTAGTCCTTGTGGTTTACAAAAATCTTTGGATAGGGTCCAGAAAGTTTTTAACTTGCATGGCAGGTCCAAAATCAAGGTTTTTCTGGGTTTTTGGTCCCTGATACACTTGAAAAGTCGATTTTACCCTTTTCATTTCTTTTTTCTATTTTCTTTATTTAATTTGGTATTTAAATAATTAAAAAAACTAAAATCTCTCTCTCTCTCTCTCTCTCTCTCATCTTCTCATTCGTCACTATGATCATCCCCTCACCATCGATGGTGGCAATAAGGTTAAATTCTATATTTTTTGTTCATCCCCCTGTCAAATCGGTAACAGATCAAATAGTATTTGGTAATTCTAGCAATTTACAACCATTTTAGTCAGGTTGTACTTCTTTGGGTACCCTTTCCACTAGTCGAAGAGGAACGAAGGATTCTTGTGACCCAAGAACACAACACACACATACACACACTGTCTTCTTAATAGAGCTTCAGTTCCAGAAATGACAGATCTGCAACATCAAATTCGAGAAGATGGAAGGATTAAGATCGATTAGAAAAAGAGGACCAAACCTGGTGTTATTCAGGAAATATAAAATAGATGAGAGCTCGATCGATTTAGGAGAAAATAGAGTGAATGGAGCTGAAATTTTTTCGCCTGATTCGATTAAGAATAAGTCGTAGAAAAGGGCATCGATTTCTTCTTCTTCTCGGGACACACATGAGACACACGCATCCAAGAGTCATAATTGATTATGACCACCTTTATAGACAGTCTTCTCTGGTGGCGGCAAAGGGAAAATCTGAATCGAAACCCTAAATTTGAATCAAAACTGAAATCGGGTGTGTTTGTGTGAATGAAGAGAGGATGAAGGGAAATAAAGTTTAGCTTAGGTACAGAGACGAAAAGGGGTAGATCTGTCATGTTCTTTGTGGTTCTTGATTTCATGTTTATGGTTGTTTAAGGTGTATGTTTTGTAAATTCTGAAATCGGGTGTGTTTCTGGTTCTTGGTTTCATGTTCTTTGCTCAAGAACATTTTTTTTGTATAAATCTTTCAGATTCATGTTCTTCTGTGTATTCATCTATTTTCTTTTGTATAAATCTTTCATATTCATGTTCTGCGTTCATCCTTAGAAGGTCATAAACGAGAGAGAGAGAGAGAGAGAGAGAGAGAGAGAGAGAGAGAGAGAGAGATATTTTTGAGAAGGTCGTTTTTTTGGTGTAGAGAGAGAGGGTATTTTAATTTAGAATTTTCTTTAATTGTTGGAAATAAAAGAAAATGAAAAAAACAAACTTAAAAGGGCAAATTCGTCATTTGAAATATTTTCAACCAATTTTGGACCAAACCTACAATATAATTCTTATTTTTGACTACTGGTGCAACTCCAAAACTTTTTGGACCAAAGTATCAATTTTTGACCTACCACATGACTAAATTTACAGTTTTGTCTTTCCTTTTTATCAAATATATTTTTTTAAGGTTTTCTAACCATGAAAATATGATGGTATGGGTGATATCATGTCCATGGACGATTCATGATGCATCTAGAAGACATTATAGTAATAATAATTAATAATTCCACATTTGATTTCAACGAAAATCGTGGATTTTGGAAAAGGGAAATATGGGATTCTTAAGAACAGTTGCAGCATCGTCAACAGCGACGGCCGTCACAGCAGCAGCGACTGCTCTCGCTCTCAATTCCCTCTCCCCATCTTCATCCTCCTCTTACAATTACAATTTCACCAAACCCTTTTTGAATTCGTTCCCTTCAACCCCAAATCGATTCGACCTCAACAAGACTCACACCAAACCTCCTTCAGCTCTTCACATGGACGCTAAACCCGCCCTAATGGTTAGAACTGTTTACCTCAATCCATACCGCTACTCGATTTTGATCTTTTGGATTTGAAATCTATCGTTATCATCTTGATTTCTATTGTTTAATATCGAGTATTGTTTGTTTATTTGCAGCACGATGCGGAATTACCGGAAGTTATGGTACGCTCTCAATCTTCGTTTTCTTCTGATTAATTGATCGATTGTTGAAACTGGTAGCAATTCATCTTGTGAGTTCAAATGGATTAATTTGATTCGAATTGTTTATTAAAAACCGATGACAACATCAGAACATTTTGAGAAAGTACAAGTATTTGAGTCGAATGTCATCTTTTTTTCTGCTATTTTAGACATTATTGAGCTATTGATGGGTTGGCTCTTCATTTTTGATGCAATATTCTGATATTCAGATCAGATATCGAATTTATTTTCTGGGAGAGAAATATATAAATATGTTTCTTCTTTTGCCAATTGTTGATCAGATATCGATCTCTAATGGAAAGCCCTAACATTTGACATTTCTGAATTAAATTGCATATTCTGAGATTTTGTGTTCATGTGATTACAGACAGAGTTCATGGTGGATATGAGCTGTGAAGGTTGTGTTAAAGCAGTGAAGAATAAGTTGCAAACAGTTGATGGCAAGTGTTATGAGTGCATTGAGTAGGAGGAAGACATTATATTATAAGTCTTGATTTCATGTTGTTTTATGTTAATTTTTATATTCTTTGTTGATTTAGGAGTTAAGAGCATTGATGTGGATTTGAGCAATCAAGTAGTCAGAATTTTTGGGTCTTCACCGGTTAAGACCATGGCTGAAGCCTTGGAGCAAACCGGTCGAAAAGCTCGACTAATTGGTCAAGGCTCTCCAGGAGGTTTGTTTCCTTTTCTCATTTTTTGGTCATTCCCTTTGTGAATGTCAATTGTTATTCCTTTTCGATTTTTTTTAGGTTGTTATGTTTGGCAAATCAAAAGGTAGCTTATAAGCTGACTTTTTAAAAAGTTATTCAGTCTAACATTTCAACATTTCAACGAGCTTATTAAGCTTTTTTTTTTTAATTTCTCCAAATATATCCTTTATTAGTTATTTAAAAAAAAAATCAATATTCTTAGATGTCCTTTTATATTGTTTTACATATCTCAACTAGCTATCAACTAGTTTTACCAAACTGTCATTTTTGTTGGATAACAGCTAGTTTTTCAGCTACCGGCTAACTTTTCATCTGTCAGCTAGTTTTTCATCTATCAGTTAACTTTTGATGGTTTGTGTTCAGATGTGTTGATTTCGGCTGCCGTGGCTGAATTCAAAGGCCCAGAGATTTTCGGAGTAGTTCGTCTGGCTCAAATCAGTATGGAGTTGGCAAGAATCGAAGCCAACTTCAGCGGTTTATCACCCGGAAAAAAACACGCTTGGTCTATCAACGAATACGGTGATCTAACAAGAGGTGTCGCAAGCACCGGGAAAACTTTCAATAAGGTCAGCCTCAGCTCAACCACTCTTCTTGTTTTTGTGAAGATGGTTTTTGTGTTTATGAAATGTTGCGAATGTTTCAGGCTGTTGGTGACCTGGGAACACTGGAGGTTGATGAGAGAGGTGAAGCTTTTTTCTCTGGTGTCAAAAAGGACCTTACAGTTGCTGACCTCATCGGTAGAGCAATAGCTGTGTATGAAAGTGAAGATAGATCGGATAGTGGAATTGCAGCTGCTGTTATTGCAAGAAGTGCAGGTGTTGGTGAGAATTATAAGAAGCTTTGTACGTGTGATGGGACTACAATCTGGGAAGCAACAAATGCTGATTATGTTTCAAGTAAAGTTTAACATCATCAATATTCAATACAATACAAAACTTGCAAGGTGTGGGATTTTGAGTATTGATGTATCTTGATGTTAAAAATTCAAGTCTTGTTGTCTTTATATAATAAAAGGCGTACAATTGGCCTAGTTTGCTTTGTGGTTTGTAGATTAAGGTTGCATCAGTGGAGCCATCATTTAGACATTAAGGGGTTAGAAGATCCAACTATAAAAGGCATATTAGAGGCCTAGATGATTTAATTAGAAGCTCAACTATATTAGAAGTTTTTAATTGTGATATCAAACAATTTGAATTTGATTTGATCATTTGACCAAATTAGACCCAGTAAAAAGCATATAAAACAGACATGTTGTAAATCGTAAGTCAACCACAACTACACCACATTTTTTTGGTGGCTATATTACATCCTCAAATGGCTTTGAATAAACTCGCATCTCTTGAGGTTACATTCATGATAATGTTAAATATTTTTTTACAATGAAGTTAAGTTGCTCAAAAGAGAATCGGTCTTTTGTGATTGAAGATTTTATTACTCAAATGTTGTTTTGAGGGTAGAGGTTAGTTTAACGAAGGGCTATTGCAAATCATTCTTTGTGAGGCAGCAAACCTTCTCTTTTAGCCATTTCATATATGGCAATGGACATTAATACTTTAGCATCAGGTGTCATACGCCAAAGTGTGTCATAAGGGACAATATGGACTTTGATCATCTCACCATGTTCTCTAAGCCCGGTTTCTTTCCCTTCAAGTTCTTTAATAACATCTGGACTCACACTTCCTCTGTATAGAAACAAGCTAAGTTCTTCATCACATCCACCCTATCACCACAAAAAGAAAATGTTAAATTAATAGAAAAAAAAATGATGTAAATGAGATTTAATGTGAGTCTCACACATACCGGTGAAGGGATAACTTTGCATCCAGTGGAAGGGTCTAGAAAAGATGTGAGGTCAATCATGTCATTTAAGTTTATTTGAATCCCGGTTTCTTCTTCTACCTGTCTTATTCACATCATTAAGATAGTGTTACATTTCAAACCACATGAAATATGTTTATATGCAATTCACAAAGGAAAAGACTTTGCTGACCTCACGTATTGCTGTGCCAACAACATCGCCCACATTATCATCCAACATCCCAGCTGGCAGCTCCAAAATAGACCTCCCAACAGGCACTCTAACCTTAAAATATTTACATAGGTTAAAATGTCTTAGTTTTTCCTCTTTATGTTTTTGTGTTTTTCGTATATTTACTTTATTGTTAGTATCTCCTTTCTAATTATATATATATATATATATTAAATCCAATGGAGCTTAGCAATAGTACTTTTTTTACCTTTAGGTTTTTGCCACAAGCATTTAGTGAATTTGACACTTTTAGTCCCTAAAGTCAAAACTTTTACATTTTTATGTTTTGATTAAGTTTTTGTGTCTTTAGGTTTTTGCCACAAATCTTTAGTGAATTTGACATTTTTAGTCCTTGCAGTGAAAAGTTTTACATTTTGATGTTTTTGTCACAAATCTTTAATGAATTTGACACTTTTCGTCCTTGTAGTCAAAACTTTTACATTTTGACATAAAAAACACAAAAAACCTCCTTTTGAATTTTGCCACCATATTTTCTCATCTTTGTCAACTTTAACATTATTGTCACAACACTCTTGGATTTTATCCACCAATGTCCCTTTTTTTGGTTGTACAAATTCTAGGGGGTGTCAACTTACTCCCCTATTTGTGGTGATTTACAATTTCAACACATATCTTTTAAAGATTTTTCCCATAATACCCCAAAAGCGGCATAGCCGCGGGTTCTTTACTAGTTTATATAAAATCTAACCTGCTCTATAAGCACAGTGTAAGTTTTCCCCTGGGAGTCCAGTAGGATTAGGACAGATACAGCTGGTCCTCGTGCAAAAACAATACCTGGAACCTATAAAAGTATATGAAATTTAACACATAAATAAAAACCCTTAAAAATCTAGTTCCTTTTTATAGTTGTTAAAAGTTTTTATGTCATGCATCAATACCTTTTGTCCTGTTTCCTTGTCAATGACATCTGCTTTAAACTTGAGAAAGCCAAGACGATTGCCAAACATGTCAACCCCCTACATCAACAATTTTAGTATAAATTAACTGATAGAGTACTTAAGAAGGTGTATTGATTTTGCTTGAAGATAGTAATACCTGAATGAGGACTTGTTTTAGAGACAAAGATCCATCCACAAGGAGTCCTTTTTCACTTTGAATGTTCTTAAGCCACTGCTTAAATAAAGATGAACCGATAGCTAACCTGCAACAAAAAGGTGAAGCATGTAAGAAGCTGAACATGAAACTCGAAACAATTGAAGAGGAAAACATGGATTAAAGTTGGCTAAGATATAGGGAAATGTACATAATTTGCTGTATTACAGTAGCATTGAGAGATTGATGAGGATGCTAATTACTATAACAACAGGGCTGATGAAATGGACATATACTGATTATACTCGATTCACAATATCAAAAGGTGGCCACTAGGATCCGCTCCACTACTTGTTAAAATCAAATGGATTATCGTTTAAGCGTCAAAATCAGAAGAAAAAGGTGGAATAATAATCTCGATTAGTGTAGTAGGTAATTGATTATGTCGACTAATTTACTTAAGAACATCTTACCATAATCCCTTACTTTACCTAATTAGGCAATAATCTCGTTATAATTTTCGACTACAAAATCAAACTAATTGGTGTTATTAAAGCGAAGAGATCGCGTAAAGGAAGAAGAAGGTGGAGAAACTCGCCTGAATTCGGAATCGGAGACACCAGGAGCGGCAACAACAGTCACGGGATCGCTAGGTTGACTCGGTAACTTTAAAGTATGAGTGATTTGGATGGATGATGAGCCTGTTGGCATTTTCGCAGAGATTCTTCTGCTAATTACACTGCGACATTGAAGAGGGAAAGAAGCGGCTACTTTGCTGAAGCTGGTGAAGGAGAGCCTAGATATGGAGGCGGAACACCAAACCGTCATCATTTTTGGGTTGTTGAAGAAATTTCAAGAAATAAAAGAGAAAATATTTTCTTTTATCACAAAATTTTCAAAATTAAACATATTTTTCTTAGGTGGCGACTGGCGAGTGCGAAAATATTTCTTTTGATTTGCGAATGATGATATGATGATATCGTATTTGAAAGATTATATATCATATGTAAAAATATTTCGTATGTTGTCTTCTTATTTTTGTTTTTGTTAATATAACATGAGTTCAATAATTCAGATGAGTAGTATATTATTGTTTGTGTTTTGGCAAACAAAAAATGAAAAATTAATATACGTCAGATCATTTGTTGGAAGTTTTGGTGTTGAAACTTCGTCAAAATAAATTTCATAGATTTATACGATTTGATCAAAGAGATGACATGTTTAGATGGCAAACCTAATATTGGTGTGTCTTTCCAACACCATACATTGAAGTATGTTATCTAAATAAATAACGAGGATGATGTAAAATGTTTAAACAAGGTTATTCAGACGGTTACAACTCATGTACATCTGTAACTGTGGATATGATCTATTGGAGGAAATATATAATGTTGATGTTCAATAAAATCTTGCAAATCGATATGTTGTTGGTGAGAATTGATCTAACGAAAGAAGAGGGTTTTGTAGCAGAATAGGAAAAAGCTCGGTTGAGAATATATCCAACGGAAGATGTAACAATAATAAAGTAGGTTGCATATCTCTCCGAATGATCCTCACAATTTTGGTTGTTATATTGCATATGCAACATTGGTATAACAATAAATCAGTCCACAAGTTGCTTAAGCAATACAGTATATATGAATCAAAACATTTAATATGTTTTTTCCTATATATTATTTGACATATCAAACACATATGGCACCATATCAAACACTGTACCAACATATCAATGTCGGTACCACCATTTTGAACAGTGGGTGTACAACATCAAATACTTTATGTATAGCATCAAACACCAGTCGTGCCACAACAAATGCTAGTTGTATCACAAACGGCAACTGTATAACGTCAAATGTCGTAGAATTACAAATTTAATAACTTTTGCTGCCTATGGATCTGTCTTCTCTTGAATTTGTTCACAGACGATTTATGAACACTTAAAAAAAACTTTCTTAGATTCGCCCTGAGTTGCCAAGGCTGAGGTTGAGGGTTCAAGTCCCTCCTTCTGCTCCCGGCTTCGTCGTTTAGTGGTATGTCGAGCCGGTAAATTACCATAACGTTGGTGATGTTGAAAATGATGCGTGTAACAATGAATAATTTACATCCATACAAGATATTTGTCAACACATTTAATGTGAAAACAAATTTAAACAAGTTCTAAAATCAATTTTAGAATTACCAACTTTCCAAATAAACCAATTTATTATAACTTAGTTTTTATATCATAATTTGTTTCTTAAACCAAATATTAAAATCATACAACAACACACAAAATTAATAATAATATAACATAAAATGTGTTGCCTAAGTCCTAGTCCTATAAATTATTCCATGAACAATAATGCAATAACTTTTGGTCAAAATCCAACGGACAAACAATTTCGAACATTACGGTAAATTGACGAAAATAATCAAGCAGAGAATTGTTGGAATTTTTTTTTGGGCAAATGTCATATTTTCCCATCAAACTTATTGTGTTTGTTTTAAAAGGTCACCAAACTTTTTTTTAACACATTAAGGGAATGAACTTACATTTTCCTGTTTTAAAATACCCTTATGTAACCTGATACCGGGTTCAAAGGTAATATACATGCCACAAAAGAAAATATTGGTGTCAAGTCATTTAATGAAATGGCCACGTGTATTACCTTTATCTTGAATTGTTTTAAATAAGACGATTGTGTTCTTCAATCCCCTCCTCCTCACTAAAGAAACCCTTGCTCCCACCATAGTAACTGTAGATCGATGGCTATATTCTTCTCAATCAGTGTTCATTTCCAAGGTGTGTTCATCAACAAACCTTTTTGATATTCTGATGGTATTCATCATGTGATCGAGAATATCGATTTTGCTGGTATGTCTTATAATGAATTTGTGGGTTTTCTTGAACGATTCACATAAGAGAAGTGTGAGAAACTTTATTATTGTCAACCTGATTTAGAAATCCCATGAGGTTTAACCTTGATTTCTAATGAACTTCAATATCAAGAATTTATAGACATTGCTTATCGGTGTGGACTACAACTGGTTGTTTACATGGACCATTTTGGTACTACTGTGCACGTAACTATGGAAAATGAAAATGAGGATAATTGTTCTGTTAAGTCAAACATGTCAATCGAAGGGGAATAAGGTATTGACCTAACTGAGTTCATGAGTCCACAACAGAGCAACATGGAAGGAGTAACCTATGAAGGAGTAAGTCAGGAAAATGGAAATGAGGATGCCACAAAAGGTGATCCAAAAGATGATGAAGATGACAATGTCCCAGATGTTGACGATGACAATGTCCCAGATGTGAAAGGAAAACCAATGTTTAATGAAGACATATCTTGGAAGAAGCAGTTGCCAATTCTAGGTATAAGGTTCACCAACCCTAAACAATTGAAATTCATGCTTTGTAATTATGTTGTAGCCAATGGGTATCAATTGTACTATGAAAAAAATAACAGTAAAAGGTTATTGGTTAAGTGTTGTGATGGTGAATGCACATTTAGGCTCTGGGCGTCATGGATGACTGAGGAGCAATCATTCCAAATTAAGTCCCTTATCAATGAGCATAATTGTGCAAGAAATTTTAAGTTAGGATCAATTGTTAATTATAGATGGATTGGTAGTCATTTCACCAGGGAAGTTCTTGAGAATCAGAAATCCAATGTTAGGATGCTAAAAGAGGAAGTAAAGACCAAATTTGGCATAGAGGTTAGTATGGGACAATATAGTAGAGCTAAGCAACATGTAGTTTCACTTGTTGAAGGTACCATAGTGGAAAATTATGTCATTTTTTGGTCCTATGGTGAGGAGATAAGCAGGTATAATCCAGGGTCAACAGTCAAGTTGTCTGTGAACTCTATGCCAGATGGGAAAACTTACTTTAGCCGGATATAATATATATATATATATATATATATATATATATATATATATATATATATATATATGTGTGTGTGTGTGTGTGTGTGTGTGTGTGTTTTCATGCACTAAAGTAGTGTTGGAGAAGTGGTTGTAGAGGGATTATAAACTTGGATGAGTGTTTTTAAAAGCAATGTGTACTAGTTAGTTATTATGTGTTGTTGGGAGGGATGGAAACAATCATATATACACAATAGCTTGGGCTGTGGTTTGTGTTGAAAATAAAGACAACTGGAAATGGTTTCTTGAAAACTTGCAAGAATATCTACATCTTGAAGGGGGGTATGGTAAGACATTGATGTCAGATCAACATAAGGTATGTTTTTGTTCATTATGCCATGCTTTATGAGTTTCAATTGTGATCTAGTTCTAAATGTCCTTATAATGTAAATGCATGGGATAATTGAAGCAGTGAAGGATTTATTCCCAGAGATAGATACATAGGCAATGTGCCAGGCATATTCTGTCCAACTTCAAGAAGAAATTACCTGGGGCTTAATATGAGAAATTATTTTGGAAGGCTTGTAAGGCATCAATTGAACCGCTTTTCAATTCTACAATGAAAGAGATTCAAATGATTAGCCCTGTTGCTTATGTGCATCTTATGGGAAGGAATCCAAAGTCATGGTTAAGAGGATTTTTTCAAATAGGAAGGGGGTGTGATGCTGTTGAGAATAGGTTGTCTGAAAGTTTTAACAATGTTATCTTGGATGCTAGGAAGAAGCCAATTATTACTATGCTGGAGGATATGAGACTATATGTGATGCAGATGATGTGTAGTTTGAGATAGAAAGGTAGTAGATTGGGACATTTTGATGTATGTCCAAACATAAGGCTTTCCATAAGTAAATTGAAGATCCAAAAAGGTACTTTGTTCTTCTCTGCCACTCTTTTTCAACCATAATAGCTCTTAGTAACTGTGTTTATTTGTAGGTACTGGCAAGTGCTTCCTAGTGGACTGAATACCTTTGAAACAAGAAACTTAGGAGAGTCTTATGGTGTTGATTTGGAAAAGAAAACATGCACTTGTAGGAATTTGGCAACTAAATGGGTATAGTTGTGTACATTCAGTGGCAACCATTTCTTATGTAAACAAAGATGTAGAGGCATTTGTTGATCCGGTATATCGTTCTTACATATATTTGAACACCTATAAGTACTTAATATGAAGCATGAATAGGAGTGTAATGTGTCCCCCCCCCCCCCCCCCAACAGACTACATAGCACCATTACCACCATTGAAAAGGAAGATGACAGGGAGACTCAATATAAAGAGAAAAAGGGACAATACATAGGTTAGTGGATCACAAAGAGTATCTAAGTCAGGAAAAAAAAAAGATTGTATGTGGTGTTTATAAAAAGAAAGGGAACAATAAGTCAACCTATAATGCAATGTCAAAACCCCAAAAAAGTTAGGTAAAAAAGAAGAAGGTTGAAGGTGGAAGGGTCAAGCTAGTGCATTGAAGAAAGGGAAGGGTCAAGTGCAAATGGGAAATGGTGTAAAAAAGGGAAAGGGTGAAGGTGAAGGTGGAAGTGAAAGTGGTGTCAAAACGGGACAAGGTGAAGGTGGGTCAACAAGTGTTGTGACTAAGAAGAATGGTCAACAACAATGTACAGTCAAGTTAAGGAAAAATTCAGAGAGGATAATAAAGAAAAAGTTGGCAAAAAGGGTTGAGGGAAAAAACGGTGAAGGAGATAAATCATCCAAACCAATGGACTTGGATTAAAGGTGTTTTGTTTACGGAGTATGTTTGTTAGGGTTAGATATCTTTCTTTCATGTTTGTTATGGTCTTGTTAAGTTTGTTAGTGTGTCCTAAAAACACCAAGTAATGACATTAATAAATGCATGAATGTTTGTTTGTCGTTGTAAGACAAATATAGCAACGTACTTTGACATAACATGAATGTTTGTTTGTGATGTAACATGAATGTTTGTTTGTGATTGTAAAACATATATAAGAAGGTACTTTGACATAACAAGGTACTTTGACATAACAAGCATGTTTCTTTGTGATTGTAAAACAAATATGGCAAGGTACTTTGACTGTACAAACAATGGTACGATCCACATGAACAAATCAATCAACAGTTAACATAACAGTTGGTACTACGAGAAGATTAATAAATATTAAATGACATCATAATGTTTGGTTAATAGAAACTAGATTTCATTTCATTTGTCGAAGTGGCCATACATTACAAATGAGGTTATCGTGTTACCAAAAACCCCCAAAAATATGGTTCTAAAAACCCTAACATCGTCAAAAGTCACCACTGATCAAAATAACCAACAAACATCATACCCTAATACACATAATCACCAACAACAAAACATACCCTAATACATAATATTATACTAGCAGATGGCGAAGTTAGACAAAAACAAACAACCTTCAACAACCCCAAAAACCAAAAAAAAAAAACGCTAAAATCGTCATCGTGCTACCTACCGACATAACTAGACCCACCAAAATCCCCACCCAGAGCATTTGACGCAACCATGAACCCCGATCAACGACATCACTGCAACTCCAACATCAGCCATCACAGTCACGATCTTTTCAAGTAACGTATTTCTTCCCTAAACTCGTCTAGCTATTGTCGCATGTCATCTCTCATTTCCTCAATCTGCACTTGCGTTTCCATGGTGTGAAGCTCGTAGTCAGTTGGTACGTCTAGGTCCGATACTCTGAAACCACCGTTGTTCTGAGTCCATCTTCTTGATTTATAGTAGCCAACAAGGAAAAAGATTGAAATTGGCTGTATTAAGCAAATGATACGATTAGGGTAACAAAGTGGGTGGGGAACGCTCATTTAGGGTACCCTTCAATTTATAAGGGGGACCATCGGGGATGACTTGGCAAACTTGGGGACCAAGATAGGAACAGTACTAGTCGAATCACGTTCCACTGTGGAGGCCACGTCACCAAAATATCTTTTAAACCTTTTACAATTGGTAAAAGGACGTAATTAAACGGTCATATGAGAGTTAGTTTCTTTAGTGTTAAAAAAAAGTTTAGTGGCCTTTTAAAACAAACACAATAAACTTGATGAGCTAATATAACATTTGTTTTTTTTTTTTTTTTTCAAGGAGCACCAATGGAGATGGAGTGTTTCCTCAGCTTGGCCTTGGCCTAGTGGGCCAAGTGTGTTGATGGGCCGTTAGTACCGTTGGGCTTCTATCCTAGTGGTTGCACCATTTTCGGTTGATGTCAGCCTTAGGTCAAGGGAAGCTAGCCATGTTAGCCCAAGTGTTGTGAGATCCATCTTTGCTATGGTTTTTGTTTTCGTAATTTTTTGTCGTGTTTTATAGTTTTTAAATTTAAAATACAAGAAAATAAAATCCTAATTATTATATACACTAAGACACAAAATCGGCCAACCAACATACATCACAACTAAATAAAAAATATAAGAACATTCAAACATTCAATCACAATCCATATATATTCATCTGAATTAACGACTTTTAATGGAATGGGACAAGGACTCCATCTCAATCATTCGCCCTTGCAAAAGATGTTAATACTCTTTTCATTTTTATCATAAAAAGTAACACATCATCTCATCTAATCTAGTCTTGCAAAAGATGTTAATACTCGTCATCTTTATCATAAAAAGTAACACATCATCTCATCTAATCTAATCTAGTGCACTCACAGTGGTCCGGTTAATTAACTGATGAAAAATATTGAAAACCATGGCAAAAAATATCATAATAATTGTGACCAATAATTGAATATGGAACACATGTCAATTAAAAAACTCACGTATGAACCGTGACATCTCTGGAACATCAATAAAGAGGGGGGTCAAATTAAGAGAGAAACTGTTGCAACACTGCACCACCCCTCACGGGGAGTGACAGCCTCAGCTAAGCTAAATTATATCGTTTACCACCGGCAACCACCAGTCGGCAGCCGCCTTATGAAATGTGCCAATTATTTTGTCTTAGCCCCATACTATTAAGATGGTGGCGGCGTGGACACCTTACAACCAACCACCACCCTAATACCGCCGCTTTTACATCCTTCCCAAACTATAGTCTGATATTTTAGTTTTTTTGTTTTCTCTACCCCACCATTTAATATTCCAACGACAAATAATATACTATTTTACATAGTAAAAATATTATTACTCTCTCTATATATATCTATCTTCTCTCAGATACTCCAACATGAATGAGGGTACAGGGTAGTTGAGGGTTGAGTAATGAATGGTGTAGAAGGGTCGTCGTCTTCAGCAGCAGACTCATCATCTTTTCTTGAACAAAATGCGAACTATATGAGTGTTCTTGGTATGAATGGGGGCACAGGGTTCACCTTTATGCAGATGGAGGAGCTCAAATTACAAGCTCTAATCTACAAATACATGGAAGCTGGATTGCCTGTTCCTTCTAATCTCCTCCTCCCTATTTGGAACTCTGTGCTCGCTTCTTTCACAGGTAATTAACTATTCAGTGTCATAGAACTCTCCCCATATAAACTCTACTTGTAAATCACAGGGTCAGGATGCGATCGTAGTTTGTATGACAACTATAAAAACAGCATGGAAGCTGAACCAGGAAGATGTAAGAGAACAGATGGAAAGAAATGGAGGTGTAGCAAAGAAGTTGTCATCGGTTACAAGTACTGTGAAAAGCATTTGCACCGTGGTCGGAGTCGTTCAAGAAAGGATGTGGAAGCTGATTCCATGGTCGTGGCTACCAATGGACGCCATAAAAATCTATGAAAGAAACAGTTTCAGTTACTCTATGTTCCACAAGTAGGCTTCAGTTTCTGCAAGTTTTGACAGTTGCGTGATTAAATCATATTTTGAAGCATTTAATTTTCCTTATGTTGAAGGTTATCCGACTAAGTTCTTTAAAACCAGTCCATGATAAGATTATTTTCATAAATGAGGTCGACTTGTCTCGTTTTGAGGGGAAAGTGGACCACTAAGGACCATGGGGCTCGATCCTTGATCAATAATATATGGTCCTGAATGAGGCTCTGCTTTTTGGTTCTATCTGTTTTAGGTACAATTGTTGCAGTAAACATTATTGCATGAATGCTCGTACGTAGGACACTAAATAAGCAATGCAGATTATATGTACAGGAGTATTTCCTGATAATATCCTACATATAGCCTGAAATCACTACCTGTTGTTCAACATATTGACAAGATGACCTTTTTAAATGCATCCTATAATTTAAAACATGGTGTGTATCATCGTTAGATGGCTTTTTTAGATATCATTACAAAAAAGAAATAAAAGAATCGTCACATTAAGCAAAAATACTCTTACATTTATTTTAGAATATGCAGATGCATACCCGAGTTTGGATCAGGGTTCTAGCAACACATACGGCACATGTTCCAGAATTACAATAAGAATAATATTTTACGTATCCTTATAAAAGTCTTTTTCAAAAAAAAAAAAAAAAAAAATTGATAGGCATCCGTGATCCGACAAAAGAATAAATGAGAACGCTGTCTTACCAAACATTGGTATTGTTTAATATACTGAATAATGTGTATTTTCTTTATTTTACGTTGTATATATAGTACAATAGACTGTTATATGTATTATTGTAATAATTGTACACATATACTATATTAATTATATTACACTATCGACCTTACTAAAAGGCAATAGCGGTGTGCATTATCTTAGAAAATCAAAATCAGGCCTAAATTTTTTTTCCATAAAATATTATTAAATAAATTTGCTACCAATAAACTCAAAACTCAAAGTTTCTAACAAACATCTCATAAATTCACTACCACAACATCATGTTTTGATGTCTTCATTTATTAGATGTTCGAGTTTCTAGGATAATGTTCATTGAAATATCTTATTTATCATCACCATTACCATTCAAGGTGGTTATATCTTCATCTACACATGACATATCTTCTCGCACTTGCACTTCAATTTCTTTTTATCTAGGTTCTTCCACAACATCATGAACTTCTTCCCTAAGTTCTTCCACAACTTAATGAATTTCATACATATTTAGTTTTTGGCACATGTAATTCTGCTTCTTGTTCTCTATGTTCTTCCATAGCCGATTCTTCATTATCGGTATTTATTTAGCGATAAATTGGTTGATACATCCTCTTTCACTATGAATAAATTGTTCTTCTTTTTGTTTTCTTTTACGTTTATAAGAACCCAGTTGAAATTTTCTGGTTGGAAACATCTTTTTCTTAACTAAAAAAATCAATGGTAATAACTTAACTATATATATATATATATATATATATATATATATATATATATATATATATATATTATTTATTATTTATTAAGAAGATAATGTTTAAAATAGTTAGGGCATCAAATTAAATTCTTGTTTTCTAATATTTCTAAGTATTATAATATATATTATATTAATATTACATGCCAAAACAATGGGAAGTCCATTGTCCCTAGCAGCACCCTAAAATCTAAGAATATACCAAACATTATACTGCTAAAGCAATAAAGCATAATGATTGTAACACCTATTTTCCTGTGTAGGTCAGCTGAGAACTTGAACGAATCAGGAGGAAAGTTTTTGGGGAAAACTTGGTGCCATGACATGGCAGATGGACTACCACAACGTGACCTGAAATACATCGGATGCGTGTTTTGGATTGTCGCCACAGCGTGGCAATAAGAATGTCACGGCATGATAGCTAGTGCAGCCCAAGCCACAGAGTTTTAGGGTTTCTGCCATATTTAAGCCCTTAAACTTTAGGTTTAGGGCATCCTCTTCAACCTCCAACCCTTCCATACGAAACCCTAGCCTCCATGCATGTTTGAGAGTCCATTTCCTTGATTTTGAGCTTTGTTCTTGGATCTTTGGTGACGCTTGAGAATAGGGAAGTTTACAAGGAAGCAAGAAGCAAGTTTGGATCCAACATTCTCTTCATTTTTCTGAGTTGTTGAAGGTATAAAGTTAATTCCTTGACATCTCTTCTTCTAGATTCATGTTCTAGGTCACATTTTGGTAGTTTTGGTCCCTTCCTTGGATGTTCTTGGAGTTGAAGAACTCCAAAGCTTGTGGATGGCGTCTTATGGTCAACTATGGTCTGATAAGTGAGAAAAAGGACCATGATTGGCGTATTTTGTGTTCATGTTCAAGTTATAGATTCATTAAGGACTTAATGGACTTAGGATTGTGGATCTAGCCTTGGAATGGAGTCCTAGTGGATAAAGTTGGAAAATTTATCCATTAAGTCATTCGAAAGAAGCAGATCTGAGATTTTGGGTACAGATCTGTAAGTGTTAAGCACTTAATGAAGTTTTTGGCCTTCTGATGGTCCCCACAACGTGACAAAGGGATTTCCATGACGTGACATTTATCTGAGTTGTGACTATGTTGTCTTGATGTGTCCACGACATGGTCAACAGGTAGCCATGGTGTGGTATGGGTCTGTCAGTCAACTGCTTTGTCCCAAGAAGGCCATGACGTGGCAGAGGGGGCTTCACATTGTGGCAAGCGTGTTTGTTGACCGTTGACTATAGGCATTTGACCAGTTTGACTTTTGGTCGAACTTGGAGGAATTAAGTTGTTGACTGAGGTTTGTCTTTGAATGGTGTTAGTCGGTTCGCGAGTCGGATAATCAAGAGGAGTTGAAGTGTTACTGTGTCATTGTGGGTCTCTAATTCAGGTGAGTTTCCTCACTATACTCGTGGGTCGAAGGCACCAATATCGGCGACCTAGATTGTATTGTGTACCCTTGCATGTTACATTATATATACTTGTGTGTTAGGATGTAGGAGTATTGGTATGTTGGTTAGAGTATCATTAGGTTGGTAATCATCTAATGGAGTGCCCTAGGAGTTATATGTAGTCACATACGATAGCTTGAGAACTCTTGATCTAGGCTTTCTTGCCCGTTCCTCGTTTGGTTGTGGCTCTCGGGTAGGATCATCTGTTTGGATATCTATATCACCTCTAGTTACATATAGTTATACATTCCTTGAAGATTCATCGGTAGTAACGTAGTGTATTGGAAGAGGCATTGTATGTGGTAGTGAGTTGTTAGATAGATAGACTTGTGTAGATAGTTGCATGTGCTTATGTGTTTACTTGGTTGCATGTGTGACTATATATATATATATATATATATATATATATATATATATATATATATATATATATATATATATATATGTGTGTGTGTGTGTGTGTGTGTGTGTGTATGTCGATATATTGTCGTGGGTCAGGTTGAGGCCGTCCTACTTTGTGATGTAGGCCAGGATACTAGGTGTGGGCCAGCTGTAAGCTATAGGCATGAGAGAGGCAATCTAGTCGGGAGACTGTGGGCCAGGGGAAATCTAGTCAGAAGACTGTGGGCCTGTGTGCATGCGTTATATGTGTATTGTGGCGAGTGGTATTTTATGGGAACTCATTAAGCTTCATGTTTACCTAGTTGTTTATAAATGTTTTGCAAGTACCATTGGTGATTGTGGGAAGGCGAATGCGTGATTGTACACACTCATCTGTAGCATTAGGAGTTCTGTGTTATCATATTACTCTGGTTTTCAAACAATTTTATTTTGGGACAAATGGTTTCTTAACTTAGATTTATAAATGTGAAGTTTTACCTTAATTAAAAATAAAAATTTTGGTTGTGAAAATGGGATGTTACAGTGATAGACTGATAAACATAATTCATAAAACACTATACTCTACAAAAAAAAACAAACCAAGAACATTGTTTTTTTGACTTTATCTACTTCATTATTCATTAACTTTGTTATGAATTCACAAATAAATCATTCAAATAAGAATGAGCATTTAGCCTGGGAGAGAAAGTAGACAAGCACAGTTGGGAGTTGAGAAATTTAAAGAGATAAAAGATACCAACCTATTGTCAAGGAATCATATAGATGACTGAGAGGAGGACAAAGCGATGACTAACGACTCAACTAGATATCACAATTCAAGACAAAAAAGAGACGAGCAACACCGACGATCTACTGGCACTACTATTAGGTTTGTTAGGGGTTGATCTTTTTAGTGAGTTTTGTAAAAAGCTATAACGTTTTCTAGAACTTATATTAGAAGCACACACACACACACACACACACACACACACACACACACATATATATATATATATATATATATATATATATATATATATATATATATTCCTTAAAGTATTGTTAAATTATAGAATTTATGATAAGATTTTGACTTTTGATTTCGTAGAGTTTTTTCACAATTAAAATTACTTCAAGATTGCAACCAATGTTACATTGTGTATATAGCTAGCCGACATTGCTAATTTTCTTAAATAATAACACATAAAAATTTATTTTATGAAAATACAAACATAATGACTATATACTTGTCCCTAAATTTGGAGATCTCTTAAAATCAAAGGCCTCATGCGACCGTACCAACGCGCAACGACTTTCCATTCTCTAATAGAGGCTTGTTTCTTCAATTCAAGTTCCACTTGCTGTTTTTCATTTTGATAGGAGTTGGTGCTAGCTACTCGCACACCCCAGGGACATCACTGAGTAGTGGCGTCCCCTTTAGCGGAAACCGTAAGTCGGACACGCTTGATGTCGCCACTAAAGGTGACGTCGTTATTGCCCAAAAATACTATTCATGTGCTTCATCAAGAATCAATCATAGCCATCCATGGAATAGATTGATCCAACGGCCAATACTTGTTCTCAACAAAACTAATAGGGGCCACATCAATAGCGGCAACTACTTGTCGTAGCTAATGCTCACCTAAAAAGACCCAAGAAAGCGTCACCCTAATTTATCCAGTATTGCTTCAAAAGGTGTCACACAAATGAATGTTGCAACTAAAGTTATTAAACCTATTGCCGCTAAAGGTTAATTATGATCCCACGGTGTCATCGCACCGAAGCTAAACCCAATAAACCCTATTTCCTTTTCTCTTTATTGATTACATGAACACAAACAACACCCATTTATTTTACTGTTGGTGATGACTATACCCTAAACTATGGGTGCCCTTCTTTGTTGTTGACGAGGACCAAGCATTCACCACTACCAATGGAACCCTTCATTTATGTGTTTCTCTTGTTTTCTACCAGGAAACATCATTGACACCTCTTTTTTCTTCTTCTTCTCCACTCCATCAGGTACTCTATTTATCATTCTACTTCTTCTCTAATAGATTTTGGCAGTTTATTTTGCAATTATACACTACTAGAAACTAAGGTATCAGCGACGGAGTTGTCGGTCGAAAAAACTCTTGTTGCTAATTGTCAGTGACAAATTCTACGTGGGATTCAGCGACGGATTAACGATCCCACAAGTTAATCAGGGAACCTCTAGATTCTGACATTATCCTTTGGTGATGTTCATCGCCAATCCATTGCTAATTTAGTAATGAACAATTTTTTCGTTTTAATAATGGTCTAGTAGGTGAGTTATCTTGGTTATTTCTTGTTTTCTGTCTCAAATTATTCACATTTTTCCTTGAGCTGCTCCTTGATCTCATCACATTTACGATAAAAAATAACCTGCAAAGCAACAATACCAAGTTTACACCTAATTAAACATCAAACCGATTGATTGATAGTATAATTTTCCATTTATTACCTCATCCACAACATTGTGAATAAGTTGTTTTATGGATCCAATGCAGGTTTAATGGTGTAAAGTATACTCTATCTTAGCAATGTCACCTATATATGAAACAAGTGTTACTATCATATTTGGATAGATTATTCAGAGTACAATGTCCTGATTGGAGAAAATAATGAAAGTGCATTGCTATAAATATATTTCACATATTAATTAATAAGTTAATAGGAAAATATGCATACATAACTATGTAGTGCATCCATGGAAATATAAATGTTAGAGAGCCAATAGATCCTTCATTAATTAACTACCACAATAGTTGCTTCACTAAACTGAATTGAATGAATAAACCAAAATATGTATAAGTGTATGAAAAATGGACGACAAGAATCATATATATAAATTAACACATGAAAACAAAAATGATTTTAGGATGGACCTTTAGTGAATCTACTAAGGCATGCCAAAGCATATGAAAATGTGCAATATAAATACATAGCCATGTTTCTCAAGTCACACAGCTAGTAAAAAGTACAACTTGTTTTGCATCATCCTCAGAAAGAGTATACATATCGAATGATTTCTTCTTTGTTAGCATTTACTACCGACCTTCGACTAAGCCTTCCTATAAGAAGAAAAAATAGATTATGTCGGGTAGGAGAATTTTCCATATTTCAATTAAAACGATCCATGAAAATAAGAAAGTAAAAATGAATTGAAAATGCATACAAGGGTATAGTTCTTCATCTTTTTTCGTGTGTACCTCGAAGTAGTCCTAAGAATCATATCCCTTTCCATATTACTTTAACCAACATCACTCCATATTTATGCATTAATATAAAAAAATCATTCAAAAGTCTCTTTCAAGCACATAAAAAAGTTAATATTCCTAAGAATAAAGTTAGTGGCTTCATTTTAATTAAGACAGTGTAAAAACTATATACCTTATTATGAAGACATGTTCTTAGTTCATCACAATATTTCTCGACAAACATTAACCAACCACAAATGAAAAAACATCATCATTGTTTTATTTTAATTTTAATCTCTATAGCGAAGAGATTCATATCTTAACTTGTGGAATTGGACCTTTATTGGTGTAAAAAAAAACATCACATTTGCTATGTTTATGTGTTTCTTCGTAGCTTTTTATTACTTTTCATAGGTTTTATTTCTTCACAGAAAATACAACCTTTAGTTATCATCATAAGTAATAAATAATTAAATATTATTTTATTAGTAGGGCATGAGAATAAGGTTGTATCCTTCAAATAGGCAAAACACTAACACCCTATATATGATACTCCACATAAAGAAAAAAAATTGAAATAGTGAAGAAAAATTGTACTTCATTTGAACCGGAACATGAAGAGACGGTTTTAACCTTCAGATAGCTAAAACACCCCAAAAAATAACCCAAATGTTATCCTACTAAAGAATGAAAACCAAAATGGTGTGAGTAAAAGAGATTACCTTGTTATGGTGGTTGATAAAAAAAGTCGAAGACAGGAGCGGAAGGCGTGATGATATGAGATTAAGATGAATGAAGATGGTATGCGCTCTAATTTTGAACCCTAGACGAGAGTGAGGGGTGTGGCCATGAAAAGACGAAGAGTTGGGAGGTGGAACATTTTCTTGAATGAAAAGGAAATGAAACATAGGAAATATTTGGGTAGGTGTTTATTTTCGAGAAGACATTGGCGAGGGAACTGAAAAGGCAAGCAAAAAATTATAGTAGCGACCGATCTAGGGTTTATTTTCAAGAAGACATTGGTGAGGGATTATTTCCGTCGCTAATCCTTGCTAAATCGTTAGTACTCCCTCCCTAAAAGTTGCATTTCCTTATTTATCACTTAATATACTTTCCTTTGTTGATCGGAAATTCGTAGCTGATTTGGCAAGGGATTTAGTTTGTCATTGATTCCGTCGCTTTCCAGATTCTAGTAGTGATAAAACCCTAATTTTGTTGCTTGACTGATTTTGACTTATTTTTTGTGTGTGTTGCTAATTTTGTGTTTATACCACCGATATGATTGGTCTAGGTATTATAATGAGTTAATTATTAATAATGTGTGTATGTCACTGATTCCATGTGTATGTCGCTGCTATGACGGAGTTAGGACCTCTCTCCATTTTTTCTCAGCATTGTTGCTACTCGGACTTCTCAAGGACTCTTACTCTCTCATACCGCCTTTGTAAAAGAGATTCTATTATGTACTGACATGTTTACCTACAATCCCTATAACACACCTACAAACACCAAGCCTAAGCTTTTCGCTTATGGTAATCATGTGGCTGACCCGACCTTTTTTCACAGTATTTGTTGTATATTGAAACGTCTAGCAAATGAGGTTAAGTTTTTATCAAGTATTCTAGTTTAAATGTTTTAACTATTATTTGTAATTTTATTTTCTTAGGGGCTGTTTTTGTAAAAACACTCATTTTTTTATTTTTGATATAATCTCTAGATCTAGACATAATTCAGAAATGAAATAATATAGAGATTTATTCCTTGTAGAGAGAGAAAATTGGGTGTTCTTCATGTTCATATCAAATTTCAGGTAATCTCACTAAAAAACCCACATATTGAATACAAAAAAACATGTACAAATCTTGTTTATTTGTTTCAGATAGATTCATTTATTGCTCATAATTATGTATTTGCCATTTATTGTTGATTTTTGGGATCTAAAAATTTGTATCAAAGTTTGTTCTTGAAGATCTATAGGCCCCTTCAAGTTTAAAAGACCAGAAATGAAAAAAAATCGTATTTGAAGCTATTCTCAACAATTTATTATACATTTTTTGTTTATTCATCTCAAAAATTGCAAGATTCTACTCGAGATCTTGAAGAAAAAACCCTAACGCTGAAGAACATACACCATATCTAAAGAACAAAACCCTACATCTAAATTTTTTTATGGGTTTTGATACATAAAAATAGTGAGCTTTTCATAATAAACAGGGCAACGGAAGCTATAAAATTTGCTATAAATTTTCGAGTATATTTTCAAAACAAAACCACCAAGGATCCTTTTAAAGAGGTTAGAATGATATTAAAACAACCATAGGGTGTTTTAGAATGACAACCTTTGGAACATTTGGTCCCTCTTGGATTTGGGATGTTGATGAAGATGGAAAGAATGAAGAGCTTGAACTTCTCTACAAGTATCCACCACCAAGATTAAGGTACCAAGAATTGCTAGATTCCTTCGTGTATGCTTTGTTCTTTAAGCCTTCTAAGGGATGCAACCTACGACTTTTTGAGTGAGATAGAGAGCAAAAGAACTAGCCAAATTTTCATTCAAAGTATCTCTTATATATCCCATGCAAGGTAAAGTCAGTACCTATATTATAATGTAAAGTAATACTCTAGATTTGAAGCATGGAAGACAAGAGGTGGAGGTTACCAAGCAACCTCCATACCTCTTAAAAGTTTCGGCCATAAGGCCACAAGATAACAAAAAATGTTTCATAGTTTCTTTATACAACAAACCTAATTAACTAGTTAGTCATGGTTAACCGAAGTGTCCAAAAACTTTGTACATGACTTATTTATTATACCCTATGATACAATAACTAGTTTGTGGTTTCCTTTCATTATTAGTTTTATACAATAATAATTTCTCTCAAATTAAATACAAGAGTTGAATTTATTTATTAATAATCGAATAACTAATAAATATTCAATAAGTACCAACTTGATTAAGGTGTGACCATATAGATCCAACAATCTTCCACTTGCACAAGATTCATTACAGACTGACATAGACATTAGTTGGTGTCTAGCAACAAGTTACTGCCCCTAACAACACACAAAGGGGTGCCAACAATCAAAATCCAATTCTAGGAGCTCAAAAGCTACAATTGAAGTATAAGGTAAGTGTCACACCCCCAAACCAGTACGGCGGAAGCGTCTGGGGGCGGATGGAGTGACTTCATGTACAATATCATAGCAATTGAATAGTAATGAAACATAGCAACCTAAACATTCATACATACACAAGTTTACATTGTTTACAACACTTTGTTTGTTCAAAAGTTAAATACAAATAACTGAAAAGTAGAAATACTTGACGCGACGATGGTCAAACCAGTCCGTTAATAGACCAGTTTTGAAAAATATTAAGTTTAAGATGGTTAAACCAGTCCGTGAATAGACCATAACTTTTCTGTTGAAAGCTGATGTTTAAGTTTAGATTATGTTTTGGTGTTGTAACTTGTATTCCCCCCCTAAAACTTGAAGAAAACATGAAAATATAGGGGTATGAACTTACCTTGAGTGGGTTTGTGGTGGGATAAGGAGATGATGGTGAAGATCTTCAAGTTTAGAGCACTTTGAAGGTGGTTGAAGAACTCTTGAGAAATGATCTTATCCTATGGGTTTAACACATAACAATGTGTGTAAAGGAGATGAATCTAGACTAAAAATATGTATAATCATTAGATGAACAAGAATCACTTACAAAAACCTTAAGAACCAACTTGAAGGTGAAGATCTTGGAAGGATTTGAGGTTGTTCTTGAGAGAATATTGAAGAAAAGTGAAGAAGGTGAGAGGGAATAACCCTCTCGGCCGCAAATTAAGGGAGCAGGGGGGAGGGGTGGGGTGGGAGGGGGTGGGGTGAGGTGATGTGCATGGTTACATGTTGGGTAATAACATGGATGTTTGTTGGTTAAAGGTTTGTGTGGGAAAATGGTGAGACATCAACTCACTAGGTCAACTCCTATCTTTTTTTTTATAAAATGGATGAATTTTTTTTTATAAAAATGTTAGTTTTTATAAAAAAGAATGGTATAGATTATGAATACTTACTAAATTTGAGTTATACATTTCAAATTATAACGAAAAGATCATTATTAATAATGATAATAACTTAGCGTGTTGAAAGTATTATTTTTACTAAAATAATATGTATTGGTATTATTGAAATTAACGTTGCAAGTCCCAACCAGGGCTTTGATTTCAATAACTGACGAAACGAAGGACATTTCACATAAATACATGGAAATTGTACATTTGAGGACATCAAGATTCAACTAAAATTTTGATATAGGTCGAGTTGACTTTTGTTGACTTGTTGACTTTTGTTGACTCCAAAATTTGCAGTTGTCACATCATCCCCCCGTTAGAAGGAATTTCGTCCCGAAATTAGCATCTTGGATAGCTCTTGCAACTAGGAGAAAAGTTGCGGTCTCTCTGTTTCGTCTGATCTCTTCGTTCTTAGGGAAAAAAATTAGGTCCTTGCCTGGTGTCCCAACGGACGTTCACTATTGGTATTTGACCTTGCTCTTTTGGTTCCCCTGCCCATGATCCCCACATGTTCCTCTTCGGGGTGTAGGTTCTTGTTTACCTGGATTTCATCGAGTGGGACTACAAGAGTTTTGGCGGTTAGACACTTCTTAGGGTTGGGCACATGAAATGTGGGATGCATGATACTAAGTTCTTGTGGTAACCAAAGTCTATGGGCTTCTGGACCTATCCTGCCGAAGATCTCGAATGGCCTAATGAAGATCGCGTGTTTTACGCCTTAGAGGTAGTGTCTCTAGGCCTTAAGGCGAACACTATTGTCACTAAGGTTATGGTTGTGTGTGGTGTAGCTGGCCTTATGAACCTTAGGTTGCCTTGGGAGTTTCTTCCTACGGAATTCCGAGCTAGTGGTATGTCAACCTTTGCTTGTTCCTTGGAGTTGGTCGAATCGGTCTTTGATTCGGATTAGGGGATATTGATCCTTGATGATGGGTTTGTTTGACTCTTAGTAGTCAGTGGTCCTATGGACCATTCACCCTTCCTCTTTACGAGTCAGACGGGTGCTCTCTGAGGTTAGAGGCTCGGTCTGATAATTTCCTTACCTGTTAGGTCGTTCCATTGACCGGACAATTTCTGTATTTATGTTGGTGCTAAGTGGCATTGGGGATTTGGCTACGGGAATGGCTCTAAGAGTCGAGTCGATTTCGAACTCAACTTGGCACATGGGTGACATTTCTGAAAGACCTTCTAGGAAATACTTCGGAAATGTTATAAATCTCTGGGATACCCTTGATGTCTTTTTGGTTCTTTGTTTCCTATTCCTATTGTGGGCTAGGAAGGAGCGTGGTATCTCTTACATAGGTACTTATGAGTCTAGATGCCAGGGATGATTCAGAGGTTTGTCGTTATAGGTTGGAAGGGTTTCGTTAATCGGTCAGTTAAAGCGAAGGGTCTTTCTATAGCACATGAAATTGGTATGGTGAGGATCAAGCCAATTCATGTCGAATAACGACGTTGGACTTTTTATTGTAACAGATGTTAAGTCGACTTGGAAGGGATGATTGTTTAGAATGATAGTGTGTTCTATGTATATGTTTTTAACACTGCCAGTTTCATCCTTGTTATTACTACTGCGAATATGTTGTACCGGACTTAGGGTGTACTAGCAGTACGAGTACTTTGATAAATAATGATGAAATTTCGTAGCCTGATTTCTACTAGGTCTCTCTATGATAGCTTAGTGTAACCTAGTCGTATATAATTAAGATTGAAAAGACATTCGACTGAGTGGCCCTGCCCTAGGTCCACAACCAGACAAGGAACAAGAATTAAGGCGGAATCACGCACTCTAAGTCTGTAGAATCTTAATTATATATGACCCTGTGTTTACACTAAGCCATCATAGCTCACCTATAAGGCTCTTTAGTTTTTTTCTATGAATGATATGATTTGTTCGGATGAAGGAGCAATTTATGATTATGTTTTTTTTTAATTGGCAAAAATTTTAGTGAAATTTGATGCTTAGTTATTATTGTTTGGAAACGTACTGAAAATCCTAGTAGGTTTCCTCGTTGCTTCTTCATGTCCCGTTGTTAAACTTCTCCCACTCCTCCGCCATTCCTCTCTGTTGGACAATCTCTCTTGAAATGTCATGTTTCACCGCATGTATGGCATACTGTCTTACTTCAGCGTTAGGGGTTGGAGTGGTGTGTTGAGTCGGAGTCCTACAAAAGCAGATGGTGTGCCCCCTCTTGTTGCACTTATTATAATGCAACACACGACAGACTCCAAGATGATGATAGTTGCACTTCTACAATTTGGGAGGTTTCCAGCATTTGGTTTTCTCGGTGTGAGGGTATTAGGGTCAGTGGAAGTATGGACTGCTACAGCTTGTTGCCTTTTGGTAGGCCCTTGAGTTGAACTGCCCCCTTTCTCGTTCTCGAACTTTCGTTTCATGTTCTTAGGTTTGGGGTTCGGGGTGTCCTTGTAGGTGGTCACTCGTTGGTTTCCTTGGTTGCTACTATGGTTGGAATTGTCGACACTGTTTCCATTTTCGTTTGTGTTGTTGGCGTTGAGTTGCGCCATGACGGCTGCCACGACAGCTGCTACGGCGGCTTGGAATATTGCGGAGTCTATCTGCAGAATTGGTGTTTCGCCGGTGTGCTGGTTATTCCCATGGGAAGACATGATTCTGTTGCATGATGAGAAACAAGCTCGTAAGTAACTATGGTCATTTCTAGTTGTATTAATCTATTTATATTTACATATAAATTTCACGTGTTGTTGTACGGTTCTCAATGTTTCAACCTGTAACACCGTAAATTTTCAAACAAAATTTTCATTCTAAAATCACATAATTCTCATAACACATTTCACAAAAATCCCATTTATTAATTTACAAAACGCAACTCCATAATTGTTTGATTAATAATCCAGGATCCTCAAAACGTAACTCTTTCTCTGGTGTGTACAATCAAGCCGGCGCCTTCCCGCGATCCTGAGAAGAACCTGAAACACATATCACATAACACGGTAAGCACGAAGCTTAGTGAGTTCCCCACAATACCACATATATCTCGTTAGCCTCTCATGGCTATACTCAGATAAGACCCTCCGGTTAATGTGTCTCATTGGGACCCTCCGGTCCCACAACTCGGGTGGACCCTCCGGTCCAAACTCAGCAAGCTCAGAATAATACACAGCATAAATCACATAGACATAATGCAGGATATCCTAATACTCAATATAAGCACATAAGACCCTCTGGTCACACAAAGGTTACCACTCTAGGTAAGTATAGTAAGAAGACTCACCTCGTAAGCAAGCAAGTAATAACCTCATACACGAATCTCGAACTGGCCTCCGCCTAACACATAAGATAATTATCTCTAATTAATACTCTATTCACAACTCTAAATAAATCGAGGCTATTCTATTTCTCTCAAACTCTTGGAATGGGTAAAAGAACATTTTACCCCTCTATGGCTCTCTTAACCCTGTCTTGACCAAAACCCTAAAGTCAACAAAAGTCAACACCCGAGTCAATAGTCCATGTTTGACCCAGCTCACCGAGTGCACCTATGTGACTCGCCGAGTCCCCATTGTTCCTCAGAACATCACGAAAACCCAACTTAACTCGTCGACTCGCCGAGTTACCCATATCCAGACTCATCGGAGAAAATCCTAGACGACTCACCGAGTCAGCTCTTTGACTCGTCGAGTCCCTTAAGTTAGTTTCTCATTCAGACATTTTTAAGGCAGAAAGCAACCCCAAACTCTAGATCTGACCTTCCTAGGCTCTATTATCACGTAAAGCCACAAGCTTTACATCCATGCATGACACTTAAGGCTTGAAATGCCAAAAACATAATCCATTAAGGGTTTCTCACTCAAAAGCTCTATTATGGCTGAATAAAGCAGTGACCTTTGGACTCTAGGGACCTCACAAGGTCCAGATCTGAAGTCCAAATCTCTAGATTAACTCAATACACTCAAAGTCCCAATATTAGAAGGAAAAAGCCCTAAACTCCATAAACATGAAATCTAACCAACATAATGAGAAATGTGTGGACTTTTTACCTTTCACAGAAGCTCTGGACGAAATAGAAATGGATCTAATAGCCCCTTCTCGTTCCTTGCTTGAAATCATTCCCTTCTCTTCAAAAGATGCACCAAAACACTCAAGGATTAGCTCACACACTCTCTCTTAGCTCAAAGGTCGATTAGGGTTTCACACAGGGGAGTTGGGCAGCCGGTGAGGTGAAATTGAGAACATAAGTTCTCTTAAAATAGGCCCCAACCCCGGAGATTAGGGTTTTCATCTCACAGCGCCTACTCGGCGAGTCGGCTCTTTGACTCGTCGAGTCGGTCATTAAACCCATGTGGCCAATCACGACTCTACTCGACGAGTTGAGGCTCCAAGTCGTCGAGTTACTCAATAAACCCCAAAAATAAATATATAAATAATATGCCTGGGAGTCCGGATGTTACACGGCCTACATCCATGTGATGTATTTAGAGTAGAAATAGGTATTGTAAGAACGTTAAGTTTATCAAAATAGAAGATAGTTATCATTGGGTTCTTGGAGGGCGTACCTCTCTTGATTTACTGCTACTAGTTGTGATGAAAGGCATAATAACCCTAATAAATAGTGCGAGTAGTGTAGTCACTAGCTCACTTGGTTATCCTAGTCTATCATATGCTGAAATGACGCACAAAGTGCCCAACCATTTCACTCATTTTGCGGGTGGCCTCTTCTGCTCTCTGTTCTGCTAAGGCTGCCCTAGCCTCAGTTGCAATGATTTGTTGTCTCGAGGTGACGACTTCCTCCACTAAGGAGTGTAGACGGTTTGTAAGGTCCTCCTTATCTGCTTGCTGATTTAGCATTGCTCCTAAATAGTGTTCTTGTCCTCCTCTAAACTAGGCATGTTGTTGGGTTGCCCCTTGTGGAGGTACATCCTGGACAAGGTGAATGTTAGCAACGAAGCTTTCCCTTGCATGAGCAATATTTTCTTACTAAGTATGTTTATCCCAAGAGAAGTTCTATTGGATGTTTACGTATCTGGGAGGAGAGAGATGAAAGGTTATCTTGCCTGCTCCTGTTAGGGTAAGGCTCGCTAAGGATCTCTCCAGCACCTTCATTCTCGTCTGACTCCTCATCAGAACTCGTCCCCTCGTAGTCCATCTCTTCGTATTCTTCAGGACCCACTTCTGGGTTCTCCCCATGAACCTCTTCTGGCTCCTCCTCGATCCACCCGTTAGCTACTAAGGCAGGGTAGTGGGGGTCTTCGTGGTGAAACTCAACCATATTGTATGTGCGAGAATAGAGGTATGAGAAACACGTAGAGGATTTAAGTGTGGGGGGTTATATGGTATCCTAAAATACTCCTATAGTATTTTTAAACTTTATGTTTGTTTCTAATGTTCCTTTGCATGTAGAGTTGGTAAGTTTTAGACTTGTTGCAACACCACTATCACTCCCAAACACATGTTGGTCGTATCTCAAATAAATATAGTTGATCAGACTATATTTATCCCAGATATGATTACATAACTGTCTAGGTTTGACTGTAGTGTCCATTATATTTATAGTTGTATATCTTGTATGGTTTGATATACTAGTTCACTATAAACAAAGCTCTGATACCAATCTGTCACACCCCCAAACCAGGACGGCGGAAACATCTGGGGGCGGATGGAGTGACTTCATGTACAGTATCATAACAATTAAATAGTAATGAAACATAGCAACCCAAACATTCATAAATTGATAACACAAGTTTACATTGTTTACAACACTTTGTTTGTTCAAAAGTTAAATACAAATAACTGAAAAGTAGAAAGACGTGAGGCGACGACGCCGACCCTCAAGAAGGGTTGAGTACCAGTCTACTGGTGTTCCTGAGAATACAAGTGATTTTGAAAAGTGTTAACAATTAAGTTGGTGAGTTCATAAGCATTTTTGCATAAAAGGGTTTGTAACTGTTTTTGCGAAAAGATGGTTTCATATATTTCCAGAAAATCCGATATTTTCTTTAGTATAAACTGAAATTGTAAGTAATTCCTTTGTATCTTTTCCTTGTAAAGTAATAATGTATATTTCCAGAAAATCCAGTATTTTCTTATAGGTGGACTGTGGTCTTAAACCCTACGACCAAGATGTAAGTGAATATTGTACAGAAAATAGTATATAGTTTCATTTCTTTTAATAAAACTGATGAAAAGTATAAGCTTCCCGTAAACCAAATAGTTTCGCTAATCCCTATGTGAGTTCTTATAACCATGCTTGATATGACTGCTATTCCTGAACGACGTTCTTCAGGCGTCGTAATTGGTAGACTTTTGTCATCCTAGACTTGCCGGTCTAACTGTAGCGAACAACTGAGGTGTGGGGTTGTCAATCACGTATAGATCTATACACAACGGTCTCGCTCTCCCTCCAGAAGACTCTGATTATAACGCAAGACTTAAGGTGTACGCTAGGTAGGTACGGTGAAGGAAAGTATCATAAGAGCATTAACAGATTTACGTGAACTATGACTCCCTTTTTACTTGTGAACTAAGATAACTATACCTTTAAATAATTATATGTTTTGTCCGAAAAGATAAAGTAGTATTTGTGACCCATAAACTATACCAGTTATAGTTTATTATGAATGTTTTGTTAAGTCCATTTATATAATCAAATATATAAACACATGTAAGTTATCATGTCTAGATGTTTTAAAATATTATAACTTATAAACTTACATCTAAACACAAGTATGAAATATTTAGAATAATAAAGACAATTTCTAGTTTTTGATTTTTCTGTCCCTGTTTTTAGAAAATTATAGAGGAATCATCGTAAGTCGAAATTTGGGTCCGTAAAATCTGAGAGTTTAGAAAATGAGTCTACTTTGTTCATAATTTTTAATGGTCTCAAACCAGTGTGAAAATGTTCATCTTCATAGACTGGTCCGATATCATTTATGAAATGATAGTCAGTTTTATAAAAATCGCCATAAATTGTAGAAAAATCGTATGAACGTATGCGAGTAGTCCTTAGAAAGGTATAAACCTGAACTATTTTCATATTGAACATTTTTGAAAAATATTAAGTTTAAGATGGTCAAACCAGTCCGTGAATAGACCATAACGTTTCTGTTGAAAGCCGATGTTTAAGTTTAGATTATGTTTTGGTGTTGTAACTTGTATCCCCCCCTAAAACTTTAAGGAAACATGAAAATATAGGGGTATGAACTCACCTTGAGTGAGTTTGTGGTGGGATAAGGAGATGATGGTGAAGATCTTCAAGTTTAGAGCACTTTGAAGGTGGTTGAAGAACTCTTGAGAAATGATCTTATCCTATGGGTTTAACACATAACAATGTGTGTAAAGGAGATGAATCTAGCATAAAAATATGTATAATCACTAGATGAACAAGAATCACTTACCAAAAACCTTAAGAACCAACTTGAAGGTGAAGATCTTGGAAGGATTTGAGGTTGTTCTTGAGAGAATATTGAAGAAAAGTGAAGAAGGTGAGAGGGAACAAACCTCTCGGCCGCAAGTTAAGGGAGGAGGGGGGAGGGGTGGGGTGGGAGGGGGTGGGGTGAGGTGATGTGCATGGTTACATGTTGGGTAATAGCATGGATGTTTGTTGGTTAAAGGTTTGTGTGGGAAAATGGTGAGACATCAACTCACTAGGTCAACTCCTATCTTTTTTTTTTTTATAAAATGGATGAATTTTTTTTTATAAAAATGTTAGTTTTTATAAAAAAAATGGTATAGATTATGAATACTTACTAAATTTGAGTTATACATTTCAAATTATAACGAAAAGATCATTATTAATAATGATAATAACTTAGCGTGTTGAAAGTATTATTTTTACTAAAATAATATGTATTGGTATTATTGAAATTAACGTTGCAAGTCCCAACTAGGGCTTTGATTTCAATAATTGACGAAAACCCCTTTTTTTATTTCGACATTTCACATAAATACATGGAAATTGTACATTTGAGGACATTAAGGTAGTGTTTGTTTTTTGTCTGCAGATCTGCGTGGCATCTTCTGTCTGCGCCGCGCAGACCACGCGCAGACATTAGCCTTCGCAGACTGTTTGTTTTTTTGAAGACTGCAGACCTAAAAATGTATGCGCGCCCTCTTCTTGGCGCAGATATGGACCAGAGTCTTCTAACATCTTCAGACATCTTCTAGCCTAAAAAAACATATATATCTTTATTTTTTTTAAAGTTTTTTTTAATTTATATTTTTTCCAACTTTATTAATGATAAACAATTTGAAAAAAAAATTACAAAACTTAAAAAAAAACGTTTCTACGATACAAACATGATATTTTTGACAAATTTATAAATAAATATTTATTACAATAATAGTCGTTAAAGTTATTTATATAAATATGAAAAAAAAATCATAATATATATTCTTATATTTTTTTGCCAAATTTTGTAAAACATTATTTAATAAAGTATCGTCAATTTCTCGAGAAAATATTTATGGTACGTTTTTAATGAATTTAATTGAAAAAATCAAAGTGTATTTCCATCCATTTATGTATCAAATTCCTTGATCCCTAATTATATTGTTTAGTTATAACTTTGCAACCAAAGTTGTTGGTTTTTTTATCAAATATATACGTTAATTCATACCATTTTTATTTTTATTTTTTATACAATAATACATAAAAGTTGATCTAGATTTGTTAATTATTTATAACAAAGTCATAAAGATATTAAAAAATCACTTTGAAGTTTAAAAAAATCAGTTTATTTAGATTTCAGTTTATTTTAGTAGCCCGCAGATGTTAAAAAAACAGTCTTCTTTTTTCAGACTGCAGACGTTTGGTTCACCTCTTCTACTGCAGAGGTCTACAGATGTGGTCCGCAGACTGCAGACATATTGTCTCAGAAAAAACAAACAGCACCTAAGATTCAACTAAAATTTTGATATAGGTCGAGTTGACTTTTGTTGACTTCAAAATTTGCAATTGTCACAGTAAGTGTATCAATATTCTATTTGTTACAGACATCATGTTGGATATGAGACATGGAACGTAATCATTCTCATTTGACATCCAACTTTAAGTAAGGCGCCTTAGATGTCTAACTCTCAACACATAAGAGCAATGTTGTTACGGAAAATCCAGGCGCATGCTTAGCTCTATCACCCAAAGGTCTTAGTCTAATAAGCATCCGAGAATCCGCTCTGCATAAGATAAACAAGTGCTAGGTCAGACAGCCATGTCGAGGGTTGGTCCCCAGCATAGCTCTCTGATTCCTAAGTTAGATTGAAATTCTCAGTGTTACCTTAATGATATATATGTTTTTTTTTACCTTACCTTGCTTTCTCATGGATATCGTGTTTATGGGGTATTTATAGGCCGATCGTTGTTAGAAAGGTTTATTATCCTGCGCGGTCCCTCATTTATTATCCGGTCTATGGGTAGGCATGTCTCTTGTCCTTTCCTTGTTATTTTATTGTTTCGTACCATCTCTTTTGCATGTGTTCCTGGGATATGGTTCTGATACGTGTGTATGATGTATTCAAATTTAGTTTCGTTCGTGACAAGTCGTGGTGTTTGTATCGCCGATCTGGTAAGTACCGGGCCGATAATGGATTTCCTCGGACTACTAGCTTGGTACACCATTAAGCCCCCCTCCCCCAGTCTGAAGGGTAAAATAATATTGCCAAAATATTTTTTCCGTTCAGACTTGGAGATCTGCCTTGGGTACTGGAACGTCGGTCGTGTGGGGCGCATTAAATGCTTACACTGTCACAATTCATTTCTCTTGCTTTGATTAGATTGCCTTTAATTTAACCAGTCCCTTTGATTATTAAGCGGATAATCCTGGTTTGTTTAGAAACTTCTTTATTTTATGTCCTTATTTTGACCTTCACATCACGACTAGTATGGGTGATGACATGTCGACAGTTGCGTCCGAAGTGGACTATTGTATGCTTGAACAATACACGCACGAATATCACATGTCTTCATTACTTGGTTTCCAAGTTCCATCTTCGTCGTCATATCTTCTTGATGTTCTGCCTGGTATGATTGGGTTCTATCTTAGGCATATTGTTTGTGGGTTAAGGTTACCCCCGTCTCACTTCTTTTTGGAAGTTCTATATTTTTATAAGGTTCATCTTGTTCAACTGTGTCCTAACGCAGTGTCGAAGGTGCTTACGTTTGAATTTTTTTGTGTTGCACATGAAATACCACTTGACGTCACTTTGGTTCGCTACTTTTATCGTCTGAAGAAGTATGGTGATTGGTATTCTTTTAGTAGTCGTCATTTTCCTCTCTCTCCTAATTTATCTCGCTCCAATGGTAACCGGAAAAGTAGATTTTGTTGGGTAGATGTGCATAGCTTATGTCTTCCTTTCGTTTCTATTATGTCCTGCTTGGTGATGATTTAGTATCTCTGTCTGACAATTTGTGTTTGTTTGTGCCCTTGTTTTCTCATTTATGTGTGAAAAGGGCATTTTTTCCAAAAGTTTTACTTTCTTTGTGTCGTATGTCACACCCCCAAACCGGAACGGCGGAAACGTTCGGGGGCGAAGGACGTCATGTCAAGTATCACAACACATGCATTATAGTAATCAAACTACAAACAACCATTCCATTAATAATGTATAAGTTTTTACATAACTGTTTAAACATTACATATTCAAACATCAAAAGAAGATATAGCAAAAGGCGAAAGACGCAGCTCGGTACTAGGCTGTCTTCTCAAAAGCTCCGAGAGTGTACCTGTCTACTGGATTCCTGAGAATACAAGTTATTTTGAAAGAGAAGATTGGCATTTAAGCTGGTGAGTTCATAAGTATTTTTGTGTCAAATGTTTGCATTAGATTTATGAAAATGTTTGTAAGTGTTTTGATGTAAATGTTTGTATACTTCCTTGAAAATCCTATATTTTCTACTAAAATGGAAAGTAGTCTTCTACCAAGACCCGACTATTTTGTATGTTTGTTTTCTCGTAAAAATGTATGTTTTCCCAAGTTTATGACTATCTTTACTAGAAAATAGTTTTCATTACTCGATGTGAGAATATCACTATATGAATGTAAAGGGAAAAATGAAGATGTACAGTATTGTTGTATAAAATAACTACTGAAGTACTAACTACCTTAAAACCAATTAGTTAAATTAAGGTAAAATGTGATCAGGTTATAACCATGCTAATTGACTAGTATAAACACGACGACCTGCTGGCGTCGAAACTAATGTGACATTTGTCACCCCTTGGCTTGCCTGCCGGACTGTAGCTAACAGTTGGGATGTAGGATTCTCAGTCCCGTATAGATTTATACACACAATGCCCGCTCTCCCTCCAGGATACTCTGGTTACAAAACGCGACATAACAAGTATATCGCTATGCCATGAAGTAGTGGCTCAGATTATTGTTATTTTGTTCTTGTTATAGTATATATGTTCCTTCCTGTCCTCGTTATAGTATGTATGATCCTTTCTGTTCTAGTTATAGTAAGTATGTTCCTTTCTGTTCTAGTTATAGCATGTATGTTCCTTTCTGTTCTAGTTATAGTATGTATGTTCCTTTCTGTTCTAGTTATAGTATGTATGAACTGACTCATGTAAGTTTCATTGTTCTAGAAGTAGTAAGTAGTAATCCTCTAAACTATACCTATTATAGTTTACTAGTATGATTGTTTGACTGTTACTGATTTGAAGAAAAGACTCAATTACTCACCATAAGCAACTAAGTTAAGTACAATCCTTAAAAATGGATTTAATATTCATATATGTATTTAATAAGTATAACTATGATTTAACCGACATTCGGACTAGCGATCCTACCCCAAGCCCACAACCAAACAAGGAACAGGAGTCAAGGTATCTAGCAATAGTCCTAAGTCTGTTAAAGCATACTTATACGTAAATAGATAGACGAATATGATTTGATATAAAAGAAGTTTATAAAAGCTTTAACAGAGTTTTAACAAGTTTTGAGTATAAGAAATCATTTTGGATGTTGTTTTCACATGTAAATGGTTAACACAATTTCATTGTGTTCTACTTGTATCCCCCCCCCCCCCTAAAAGCATTTAAAAGTGTATTTGTAGGGGTATGAACTCACCTGATGTGAGTGATTCGGATGAAAGATCGATATAGGATGCTAAGTATGCCAAGTGAAGTCTCGAGCACAAAAGGTTCCTATTAAGCATATAATAACACATATATGTATACAATTAGTGTATATAACAACTAACATGTAAGGGAAACAACCTTAGGAACTAGGAAACACTTTCAATGAAGTGTTAGAATCACAAATGAATGGTTGAAAGGTGTTCAGGGCCAAGCAAGGGGGTGTTCACGACCTTAGAAGGATTCACGGCCTAAGAACACATGATGTGTTCACGGCCCAAGCTTGATCCTATGAGGGATTTACGACCAAAGATGGAGGGTTCACGGTCCTATCTTGCATCTATGAAGGGTTCACGGCCGTGAACTCTTGAAGATATTTGCAAAGAAGTGTTTGTATCATGGGTGGAATCAAGTGTTTCTAAGGGACAACAAGAAGATGGATGAGATACTTATGTTTTTTAGGCTTTTAGAAGTGATCATGGTTGAAGATGGTTGAGAGAGAAAGGAGAGTTCACGGGTAGAAGGTGAGAAGTGAAGAGAAAAATGTCTAACACTTCAATATATATAGGGCATGAGTTCACAACCAAGGATGGGTTCACGGCCGTGAACTACTTTTGAAGATGTTTCCATCTCGAATGCAATCCACTTATCTCTTGCTAACACTTCCTAACACACAAACCCTTAAGTGTACTAGGCTTAGAACTCATAGAATGACCCTTAATAAGGCTAACAGGTAACGAAAACAAGTCTGACATTTAATTGATTTGATTGGCTTTTCAAGATAGAAATTTACGGGTTGTCACATCATCCCCCCGTTAAAGGGAATTTTGTCCCGAAATTAAGTCTAAAGGATACACTTGGATGAAGGGAAAAAAATGTGGATACTTACGTTTCTGATGATCCTCATGCTCCCAAGTGAATTTGGGTCCTCACTATGCACTTAAGCGGACTCTCACTATCGGGATAGGGATCTGATTAGTCCTAATGACTTCGCTGTCTAGGATTTCTACGGATTTTTCCACAAAGTTGAGGTCTCGTTTACCTTGATCTAATCGAGTGGGATTACAAGAGTCTCATCGGACAATCAGTTTTAAAGATAAAGACGTGGAAAGTAGGGAGTATTATTGGATTCTCGATGTAGTCTGTAAGAATATCCAATGATATTATGTACCTTGCATTTAGTATTCCATGCTTGTCGAAGCGTATCCTTCCCTTCCAGGTGAGACCTTCACATGCCGAGGTCACCATACTAGAATTTTAAGGGTTTTCTCTTATCTAATGCGTAGCTTTTCTGCCTGACCCTAGGAGCTTCACGTCGCTCCTGGATTTGTACTCTCTTATCAGTAGTTTCTCGGATGAATTCCAGACCAGTGAAGGTGCCGTCTGGAAATTGAACCTCTAGCGAGTTGCGTGTCACCTACTTTAATCCAGTGCAGAGAGGATCTATACTTGCAACCATAGAAGGTTTCGAATGGAGCAACCTTAAATGCTAGCATGGTAAAGGACTTGACTAAATGGTAAATGGGTATCCCATGCTTTACCCAAGTTGATCACATATGCTCTCAGCATGACTTCAAATGCTTGAATCTTTCTCTCATTTTGTCTGATGGTTTAAGGATGGTAAGCTATGCATCCTGACTAGCCTAGTTCCCAACGATTTCTGAAGTGACTGCCTGAACTGGGAGATGATTCTACTATCTCTAACGGAGATAACATATATTGGAACACTGTGCAGCCTAACTAATCTCTCGGACACCCGTCCTAGTTACTTCCCTATTTTCCCTGTCTCTTTAAAATTACATGAAGTGCGCGGACTTGGTTAATCTGTCGACGATCACCCAAAATGGCATCAAGTCCAACCGTTGTCTTGGGTACTTGATTTTTGAAGCCCATTGTAATCCACTACCACTTCCACTCAGGTATCTCCGGTTGTTGTAGTAAGCCTACGAGCTTTTGCTCTGAAGTTCATGATAAGACTCATACTTGGCTCATCCACCATCACCTCGTGTATACGAGTCATATATAATTTAGATTGACCAAAACGTTCAAATGGGTGGCTCTGCCCCAAGTCCACAACCAGACAAGGAACAGGAGATAGGGCGGGATCACACATTCTAAATCTTGTTGAGTCTAAATTATATACCACTCTTGCATATACACTTAGCAGCGATGGGTTACTCAAATGAGTTCTTATTCTCTATTCTTGAACTTGACATGCGGTACAAGTGGTCTTCCTCGGAGATCTATTGGGTATACTTCGGGTGGTTACTGACTTCTGAGACTTCTCTGGTGCTTTTTGCTTCAAGGCTATTAAATACTGGGTAGGCTAAAAAGGCGTGGTATCCCTCACATGGGTACTTCTGAAGTTTTGAAGTGAAAGATGATATAAGGGTTTACGTTATGGATTGGAAGAATTTCATCTGACAGCTGATTAAGGAAAACTTCTTTTACTCAGCATAAGAATTTTGCACGGTAAGGACCAAGGCAAACCATGTCGGATGTTGATGTCGGAACTTCTCGACGAAATAGATATTAAGTCGATCTGGAAGAAATGATTACTAGGAAGATGAACTATACTATGTACATAAGTTTTCAGTTCGTTTGGTTTTATTCTGTTACTATTGCTGCGAACTCCTTTTTGATTCGAAATTGGCGAGTATTAACAATACAAGGGTTCTAATAATTTGAAGTTTGAACTTGCACGAAATGATCCCTACTAGGTCTCTCTATAATCGCTTGGTGTACACAAGTCATGCATAATTAAGATTGGCTAGAAAGTTGACTGAGCGACCCTGTCCTAAATCCACAACCAAACAAGGAACAGGGAAATGAGGCGGGACCACTCATTCTAAATCTACAAATCTTAATTATAAATGACTCTAATGTACACAATAAGCCATCATAGCTTTACCTATTAGGGTTTCGAGTTTTATATGAGTGTTGTGATTTGGTTCGAACGAGAGAGGAATTATAATTATAATTAATTATTGGGGTTTGGAAGCGTACCAAAAATATAGCAGGGTTCTTTGATGCCTCCCCATGCTCTGGGGTCAAACTCCTCCTGCTCCCCCGCTATTCTTCTCTGTTGGACATTCCCTCTTGAAATGTCATATTTCACCACAAAGGTAGCATATTGGATTGGTTCCAACATTGGTGGTTGAAGTAAGGTGTCGGATCGGGATTTTGCAGAAACGGGTAGTGTGCCCGTTCATGTTGCAGTTCATGCAATGTATCACTCGACAGTCTCCATGATGATGGTATTTGCACTTTTTCCACTTAGGCAGGTTTCCGGCATACTGCTCTGCGGGGATAGGGGTAACCGGGACCCCAGTAGGAATGGTAGCAGGAGCAACAGATGTCGTGGCCGCAGAGGCTGCCACAGGTTGTTGTCTCTTGGCTAACTTTTGAGATGTTTTGCACTTCTTCTTATCCCAGAATATTCATTTCTTGCTCTTGGGTTTGAGGTTCGGAGAGTCTTTACAAGTAGTCACTTGTTGCTGAAATTGGTTATTACTGTGATTGGGATTTCCGGTACCAATTCCACTAATTAGCATTAAGGTGAGCCATGACAGCTACTACGGCTGCTATTACAGCGGCTTGGAAAGTAGAAGAGTCTATATGTAGGATCGGGTTTTCATCGGTTGGCCGATTATTTCCAGGTGAAGACATGATTTTGATACATAATGAGAAAACAAGCTCGTGAGCAACGATGGTTGTCTCTAGATGTATTCTAATTATTTATATATACATATAAATTTTTCGTTTTGTTATACGGTTCTCAATGTTTCGAACTACATCCCTATGATGCATTCCTGGCAAAGGGCAGGACTAAGTTTTTAGAAAGGGTTATAAACCGAGTGTCGTCCGAACTAAGTTATCTTTGACTGGTGGATATCATGTTCCAACTTTCGAAAAGATTTGAAAACAATTTATAACAGAGTCTACAAGGAATATACTTATGAATTTTTTGAAATAATCACTCTCAATTGAGATTTCGTGACCCAATCTATTGTTAATAGCCGTGATAGGAAAAGACGATAAGCTCAATACCTAATGTGAGTAATGTAATCACTAACTCACTAGGTTGCATTAATTTACTAGTTTTTACTGTGATGAAAAGGCACTCAAATACTTCGCATGAACACGCGTGGTTTTCCTCTGTTCTCCGTTCTATTCTGGGCGGTAATGATTTGTTCTCTCCTGGTATCTATATGGTGTCCTTCTCTTCTGTAGGGATATTGAATTCCCGAGCCGTCTTACTTCCGATTCTGACACTGATCCCCATTACTTCATAATGGAAAGTTCGAATCCCGGAAGTTCATGCGAACCTCTCATCGGTGTCCTTAATAAGGTAAAGGCATTTGGTAGTTTCTATAGTTTCTTTACTCCTCATCTGTTTCTTTCTCGGAATCCTCCTAATGAAACTCTGCTGGATTCTCGTTGATTCCTCTATTGGTTATTGTGGTGAGGTGGTTACATCTATCTAAGTGGTTTACACGAGAATGAGAATGTTTAAAGAATCTATGAGATTAATAAAACATTTTTGTTACAATTACAATTTTACGAAGATGATCCATTCCGGTCTTTCTATAATCACATAGTGTGTACTGATTATATATAATCCAGATCAAATAGACCTTCGAATAAGTGATCTTACTCTAAAACCACATCCAAACAAGGAAAATGAAATAGAGTGAAAATCACCTATTCTAAATCTATAAAATCTCAACTATATATAACTTTAACGTATACACTTGGTAATTATAGACTTACCAGAGAAGGCCTTTTAAACAATTCCCTAAAGTTATTTATGGTACCTAAAATACTTCTATAGTATTTTAATTATATGTTTGATTCTTGAACTTATAGATATATGAAGTTGGTAAGTTTTCAGTTTTGTTGTTATAGCATCCTAAAATACTCCTATAGTATTTTAACCTTTATGTTTGGTTCTAGAATTCTTCTGGTATCTAGGTAAGTTTGAGACTTGTTTCAACACTACAATCACTCCTAAACACATGTTGGTCATATCTTAAATAAATATAGTTGATCAGGCTATATTGATCCCAACTATGATTACATAACTGTCCAGGTTTAACTGTAATGTCCAACATCCAAATACTTTTCTTTTGTTCTTCTTGTGATACTCGTTCTAGTATATTTATTATGCATGTACTTATACTTTTATGAAATATTGTTATATTTTAAAGTATAACTCTTGGTCAGAGTGTTTTTATCCCAATGTGTTTATAGTTGTATATCTTTTATGACTGATATACTGAGTTCACTATAAACCAGGCTCTGATACCAATCTGTCACACCCCCAAACCGGAACGGCGGAAACGTTCAGGGGCGGAGGACGTAATGTCAAGTATCACAACACATGCATTACAGTAATCAAAGTACAAACAACCATTGCATTAATAATGTATAAGTTTTTACATAAGTGTTTAAACATTACATATTCAAACATCAAAAGAAGATATAGCAAAAGGCGAAAGGCGCAGCACGGTACTAGGCTGTCTTCTCAAAAGCTCCGGGAGTGTACCTGTCTACTGGATTCCTGAGAATACAAGTTATTTTGAAAGAGAAGATCAGCATTTAAGCTGGTGAGTTCATAAGTATTTTTGTGTCAAATGTTTGCATTAGTTTTATGGAAATGTTTGTAAGTGTTTTGATGTAAATGCATGTATACTTCCTAGAAATCCTATATTTTATACTAAAATGGAAAGTATTCTTCTACCAAGACTCGACTGATTTGTATGTTTGTTTTCTCGTAAAAATGTATGTTTTCCCAAGTTTATGACTATCTTTACTAGAAAATAGTTTGCATTACTCGATGTGAGAGTATCACTATATGAATGTAATGGGAAAAATGAAGATGTACAGTACTGTTGTAGAAAATAACTACTGAAGTACTAACTACCTTAAAACCAACTAGTTAAATTAAGGTAAAATGTGATGAGGTTATAACCATGCTAATTGACTAGTATAAACACGACGACCTGCTGGCGTCGAAACTAATGTGACATTTGTCACCCCTTGGCTTGCCTGCCGGACTGTAGCTAACAGTTGAGATGTAGGATTGTCTGTCCCGTATAGATCTATACACACAATGCTCGCTCTCCCTCCAGGAGACTCTAGTTACAAAACGCGACATAACAAGTATATTGTTATGCCATGAAGTAGTGGCTCACATTATTGTTACTTTGTTCTTGTTATAGTATATATGTTCCTTCCTGTCCTAGTTATAGTATGTATGATCCTTTCTGTTCTAGTTATAGTATGTATGTTCCTTGCTGTTCTAGTTATAGTATGTATGAACTGACTCATGTAAGTTTCACTATTCTAGAAGTAGTAAGTAGTAATCCTCTAAACTATGCCTATTATAGTTTACTAGTATGATTGTTTGACTGATACTGATTTGAAGAAAAGACTCAATTACTCACCATAAGAAACTAAGTTAAGTATAATCCTTAAAAATGGATTTAATATTCATATATGTATTTAATAAGTATAACTATGATTTAACCGACATTCGGACTAGTGATCCTACCCCAAGCCCACAACCAAACAAGGAACAGGAGTCAAGGTATCTAGCAATAGTCCTAAGTCTATTAAAGCATACTTATACGTAAATAGATAGACGAATATGATTTGATATAAAAGAAGTTTATAAAAGCTTTAAAATAGTTGTAACAAATTTGAGTATAAGAAATCCTTTTGGATGTTGTTTTCACATGTAAATGGTTAACACAATTTCATTGTGATCTACTTGTATCCCCCCCCCCCCCCTAAAAGCATTTAAAAGTGTATTTGTAGGGGTAGGAACTCACCTGATGTGAGTGATTCGGATGAAAGATCGATATAGGATGCTAAGTATGCCAAGTGAAGTCTCGAGCACAAACGGATACTATTAAGCATATAATAACACATATATGTATACAATTAGTGTATATAACAACTAACATGTAATGGAAACAACCTTAGGAACTAGGAAACACTTTCAATGAAGTGTTAGAATCACAAATGAATGGTTGAAAGGTGTTCACGACCAAACAAGGGGGGGTGTTCACGGCCTAAGAACACATGATGTGTTCACGGCCCAATCTTGATCCTATGAAGGGTTTACGGCCAAAGATGGAGGGTTCACGGTCCTATCTTGCATCTATGAAGGGTTCACGACCCTATGAAGGGTTCACGGCCGTGAACTCTTGAAGATATTTGCAAAGACGTGTTTGTATCATGGATGGAATCAAGTGTTTCTAAGGGGCAACAAGAAGATGGATGAGATACTTACGTTTTTAGGCTTTTAGAAGTGATCACGGTTGAAGATGGTTGAGAGAGAAAGGAGAGTTCACGGCTAGAAGGTGAGAAGTGAAGAGAAAAATGGCTAACACTTCAATATATATAGGGCATGAGTTCACGGCCAAGGATGGGTTCACGGCCGTGAACTACTTTTGAAGATGTTTCCGGCTCGAATGCAATCCACTTATCTCTTGCTAACACTTCCTAACACACAAACCGTTAAGTGTACTAGGCTTAGAACTCATAGAATGACCCTTAACAAGGCTAAAAGGTAACAGAATCAAGTTTGACATTTTTTTGATTTGATTGGCTTTACAAGATAGAAATTTACAGGTTGTCACATCGTATGAGCCCCTTTTGGAAAGCTCGATGTCAACTGCCAGTGTTATATGTATGTCGTGCAAGTTTGTCTAACCTTTTTACTAGATTTAGTATAGTTTCTTTTTTCCCTTGTCTTGGGTAATCTCTTGGTATAAATGTTGCATTCGGGTGTTTTCTATGTGCTCATTTATTGTTGTAGATGGAAGTAAATGCTACTTTCAGTTGATGTCATATTTGGCATGTGACAATTCTCCTGAGTCCATTATGATGGATGGTGTAGTTATAGACCAAGATGTGGACCCAGTGATTGTGATTCCTGAATCTCATGTTGGACTTCCGTGGTTTGGAACGGATGCTTTTTCTTTTCATCAACTTTTGGGGACTTCTTATCTTGTGATTGGTTCTTTACACGGTGCTTCCTCCAGCTTAGTAGTGGTTATGCCCACAAAAATTGTCTCTTCTGATCGGAAGCATAGACACCTCCTTTCATCTGATCAGTTTGAGCAATTTTTACATGAAGTCTCCTAGGTGGGCTCTCGATGTGCCTTCCCTCTATCTTGGGTCATATTTCTCCTAAACCGGCTGGTATGTAAACAAATTGCCCTTCTCTTTTTTTGTGCGGGTATTCAGTTATTATATGCACTTACACCTGTGTTTAAGGCTTGTTATAGGTGTTTGTTATGCTAATGATATTTTCATGGTTCCTGTAGATGGGTGCCCTTCTTGCATTCTGTTTGACGAAGAGTTGGATGACGCCTTCCGTTTTATAGCCCATGCTGAAAAAAGCATTTCTACCGTGCTTGGGTAAGATTTCAAGTTTTTTGATGGGTTGCTAACCTTACGGGATCGGTTTTTAGCTACCTTGGTGAATTTATGGGTTGCCGAGGGTATGAAGCTTGCAAGTGAAGAGATGTTAATAAAGGTCGGGGAGATGTACGCTGACTTATCGCTTCGTCATCAAGACACTATGGCTAAGGTTGCTTTGCTGGAAAATCAGAAGACTCTTGTCCAAGCTAACTACAAAACTTGTCTTTAGGAGAACGACGTACTTTATGACACCCTCGGCCAAGGCAGCGGAGCACGCTGGGCTATGCGACTAAGTTCATATATCATAGGTAAACTGAATATATAGCACAAGTACAACAATAACCAAAATAACATTCATATTCCATCTTGATATTTGAATACAAGGTTCTTACATATAATAATAGTACATGAATTTCCTTAACAGATGGGCAGATAATACAAACTAGTAACTATGTCATCTATAATCCAATCCATCTTGAATGTCTGTTTAGTGATTTCTTAAGAAAACATGTAATTTTGAGGGTCAACACAAGGTTGGTGAGAGTTACAGGTTTCTTGCTATAACAGTAATACTTTTAAAAAGTCTAAAAAGTATTTTCTTTGTATGTATAACAATAGTTAAAATTGTGTTTGCAAAGAGACTTTAAAAGCCAAAATGTATATTTATATAAGTAAATCCATACTTAAAATCGTGTTTGTAAGAATCCTTGAATATACTTGAAAACCAAACTGTACTGTTACATAAGTAATTCCATACTTCAAATAGTTTTGAAAGCAACCAAGCCCATGGTTTGTAGTGATAGAGAGAGAGAGAGAGAGAGAGAGAGATAGCGAGAGATTCCAGTTAACATTTATAATGAGTCCTATAACCGAGCTATGTGATTGAATGTACCCCCTACAACGCTTCATTGGACGTTTTAGTAACAATTCTAGACACTTATCACCCACTTCGATTGATCGTTCGAGGTTGTAGCTAGCAACCGCAGGTGGGGATGTCAACCCCATATAGATCTACACATATGTATCTCGCTCCGAAGATTAACGGTTATAGTAGTGTGGATATACTAAGTGTTTAGACTCAGCTAATGGATATAGTCTCACTAAAAGCCCATAACTAAAGTATGTGAATAGCTCTCAGCCCTAACTTAATTGCGGTTAAGTCACTAGTCATAATGAATTTCATTGTATAAAGTTTATTAAAGCCGATATGCTTGGTATGTATGTAAAAATATAATGTACTCGATTTTATAAAAAGGTACGTTCCAAAGTCATGAACATATGTACATTTATAAAGTTTATGTATTTAAACATATAAATACGCATGCATAGTAATAACTTGAATCCTTGAAATATAACAAAGTTTTATGACGTGCTTGTTATGATATGCAATGTCACATAAAAATCATATAATTTTGTATCATATAGCATTTGTTGTGCGGACTACTTATTTCACGATAAAATAATTATAATATGTATATGAAAAGTTTAAACTAGTTTATTTGTAAGAATATGTTACATTGTCTAATAACATTTTTATAAACCATATTTGTTGTATTTTCGCATAAAATGTTAATTTGTTTGCATAAGCAAAGTATATAGGCACATGTAATCCCCCCCCCCCCAAAAAAAAAAAAAATTACAAGTATTAAAAAGGGGTTGTAAGCACTCACCCTTGAAGCGTGAGTTCGATTTGTATGGAATCGGTTTATTTTGGGAAACTCGTCGTGATGAACCACAAAGCCACGTTTCTTGAACTTTGAACTAATTTCGGGACCTTTTTGTGACGTAATTACACTATAGGGGTTGATTTGTAACTTTCATAAACTATAGGGGTTGTAAGTAGGACTGATTTGGTTAAAAAAATCAAGGGAGGGACTGATTTGTCTCATTAATACTAAAGAGGGTTGATTTGGTAATATTGTACAACAATAGGGCTGTTTTGATTAGATATTTGCCAATGGGCTGATTTTAAATTTAAACTACAATTGGAGGGGCTAGATGTGTTTAATGGTTCAAACTTTGGAAAGTTAGGGCTTTAATGTCCCGTCTTCTATTTTGAGGGATGAAGGAACGAACGAAAGCGGGTGATTGCGATCGAGAAGGGGCGCACGAAGGCAGTGGCGCTGCTTCTGATCCCTTGTTCGTCGTAGGCCACGAAGAGGGCCGAGGAAACCTCCGGCGATTGCAGATTCTTCGCAAGCGGAACGAGTGCCTCCGGGGGTCGACAAGACCGAAGAAGGAGATGGGAAGAGGCAGCGGGGCTGCGCTCCTTCTCGTCCGGCTGCGAGGTGCGAAGGAAGGAGAAGGTCCGAAGGGAGTCCGGGAGGGGATAGACAGCAGCAGCCATTTGGGCTGCTGAGAGGAAAAGAAGACACGAGGGGAGAAGAGGGGTTCGGTGGAACAAGGCAAGCAGCAACATCGGCGCAGGTGGTGTGTTTGGTACCGGAGCTCGACGGGAAGAAGGGCGGATGCGAGGGGAGGAGATGTTTGCGATCGTCGGTAACAGGTGAGTGGATGGAGCTGTTCCGGCAGCTCCCTTTTTGCTTTCAGCTTTCTTTTGTTGACAGAAATAAATGGGGGCTAAAAGGGATGCACTTTTGGTGTTTGACAGGTAAAAAAAAGGAACGATGGTGTTTGGATTTTGCTGTGAAATTGATGGGAAGGAAGGGATTGAAAGAGGATTGTTGCCCTACTAGTTGTTCTTGGTAGAAATCGAAGGAGAAGAAGAAAAGCAAAAAAAAATGTGGTGTTTGTTCTTGGTTGAAACATCGAAGAAGACAGGTAGAAAAAAAGAAACTAGTTATTTGGGTGTTGATTTTTTTTATCATTGTGTATGTTTGAGTGTGGCCTTAGTTGAAGAAAGAGTGAAGGAATCCTTTTTTGGAGTGTAGAATTGATGTACCTTTACATGAGATTTAGAAGCAACAATGGAAATGATTTTGATCAGATTTTTAGTGTTAAATTTTGTGTACTTTGAGATTGTATGTATTATTGGTGTTTTCCTTTTGTATACACATGTAACGCCCCGTTCCTGGTATGTATTAATTTATTAAATGTCTGTTATAAAGAGCTACTCGGCGAGTAGTAGGCCTAACTCGTCGAGAAGATGCCAAGTTGGACGCGGGTTTTAAGTGATCTACTCGGCGAGTCCGCGCCTGGACTCGACGAGTAGGCCAGTCTGGATGAAACCCTAATCCTTAGGGTTTGTACCTTATTTAAACGTCCTTATAGCCCCCATCCCAGCCTCCAACACCCTTAGAGCGTTTCCCCCTCAAAACCCTAGCCTCCATTGGTGAGTTTGAGTGATTCCTTCTTGATTTTGAGTGTTTTGGTGTATTATTGGAAGTGTAGAAGAGAAGGAAAGAGAGAAGGTGCAAAGGAGAAGAAGGAGATCCAAAAGCTAGCTTCCATTTGCTACTTCATCTGGTAATAAAGTCTCTACCTTGTTCATTTTCCTAGTAGATCTTCATATATGCTTGTTTTGCCACTTTTGGGACATTTCAAGGTCCAAACTCTAGATTGGAGCTCCCTTAGGGTAGTGAGCTATAGATCTGGACATCATTGAGCCCCAGGAGCTCAAAGTAGCTACCTTTATGCAAAGCAAAGCCTTGTTCCAAACCCTAGGTTCCCATTTCTAGCTTATTTTGGTGTTTTAGCTTCATACCTCTATGCATGTACGTAAAGTTGGCAACTTTACGTGTTATATCGGCCCTAGAAGCTCAGATCTATGAATTGGATGCACTGGAATCGAGTAGAATCATCTGTTTAGTGAGGACATGCATAGGACTCGACGAGTTGTTCTTGGACTCGGCGAGTCGGAGCGCAAACTCCCCATTTCTCCGATTTTAGAGTTGTGAGCTGAATCAGCGAGTGGAAGAGGACTCAGTGAGTTAGAACAAGGATCTGGAAGTAGAGGGACTCGGTGAGTCTACGTCCCGACTCGGGGAGTCGAGTCGCGAGTTAGAGAAGCGTGAGTCCGGGAACTCGGCGAGTTCATAGTAGGACTCGGCGAGTAGGGTCAACCAGGAAGTTGACTTTGACCAGGAAGTTGACTTTGACCAGGGGTAAAATAGTCATTTTACCCTGAGATTAGTTATCAGTATTTGATTTAGTGTTTATGGGATTTGTAGCCGGGGAGTTCCGGAGCAGCAGTCAGACAGTCTCAGATTTAGCACCTCAGCAGCCAGCGTTACGAGGTGAGTTTCCTTCCAGTAGGAACGGGTCTACGGCCACAATACCGGCCCGTTTAAGTTAGCAGTAGTTCCGGACTTCGGTCTGATGCAGTAGTTCAGTGTGCTTGATGTCTTTGTGATTCAAGCATGTCTTCGTGTTATGTGTTCCGGACTTCGGTCTGATGCAGTATGCAGTATATGTGTTTATGCTAGTAGTTATGATTATGCTATGCTATGTTCAGTCAGTTCCGGACTTCGGTCTGATGCAGAGGGCAAGGCCCTGGTTAGTTCCGGACTTCGGTCCGATGCAGTTTCCGGACTTCGGTCTAATGCAGAGGGCAAGGCCCTGGTTAGTTCCGGACTACGGTCCGATGCAGTTTCCGGACTTTGGTCTGATGCAGTGGGCAAGGCCCAGTAGTTGCTTTATATGTTATTGTATGGTATGTGGTAGTTTGGGGGAGCTCACTAAGCTTTGTGCTTACAGTTTCAGTTTTTGGTTTCAGGTACTTCCACTAGTAAGGGGAAGAGCTCGGGATGATGGCATGGCACACACCACAGCTTCAGTTTATCCTGGGAGTTTTATTCGGATATTTTGATATGTTTTGACATCAGTTGATTTGATAAATTTATTATGACATTTTGAGACGTATGATCCATGGATTTATCTTTTAATATTTTATATTATGGTTTAGTAAAGTTTTTAAACGAAAATTTTTGGGTTGTATTTTTGGGATGTTACAAGTTGGTATCAGAGCCTTGGTTTGAGGGATTCAGGCACACTTTCGGGTATGACTGGACTCAAACTAAGGAAATGGTAAAAGATTTTCAAATGAAAAATGTTTTCGAAAGAATTTTTGAAAAAGAAACTTAAAAAGAAAAGAGTTTTGAGAAAAGGAAAAGGGTGTGGTGCATGCGATCAGCCGAGCTCAAGTAAGTACTCCCAAACTACCCATACAAGTTTATGTTATAATTATCAGTTCCAGTTTCAGTAGAACATCATGCTAGAATAGGACTAAGGATCTAGGAGGATGCCTTATGTGCCTGTTATATGTGTTTTAGCTTATTGAGAATTGCATGCTAGTATTGAGTAGACAGCAGTAGGATAGCCTATTTAGGTTATGCCTGATAGTATGAGCTTATCATTGTATGCTAGTACAGTTTCTCGTTATGAGGATAGATTTGCTTGAGTAGTTTCCTGTGTCCGAATGCTGCTTACTTCGTGCTTTGTAGGACTCGGAGTGATGGGAGTTAGCCATTAGGTGAATACGTCACGTCACATGTGATCAGGGTTGAATAATCTCAGAGTGTTGGATTTGGCCCTATTGCGCAGCTCTCGTTTGAGTCTAACCATTGTAGGGACGAGTCTTTTACTCGAAGGATTATCTGAGCCTCGTCACATGTGATGGTATTCAGGTGATGGCTAATTGGCATTACAAGGAGGCCTTCAACATCTGAGGCCTGGATTGGGTGGAGTCAGAGATTTCCCTAGGGCAAGCCTAGGATGAGAGTAGCAGAGATCAGTAACAGTAGAAGTGACTTGGTGGAGTCAAGGCAGTTCTTGAAGAAAGTACGGATAGATGTGGAAGGTAGTATGGGCCCGTACTACTGAAAGCAGAAGATTCGTACTTGAATCGAGGAAGGCTGAGATGAAACCAGGAAACTTGTAGTAGTAGCGATCCCTCGAGATATATATCAGTGTTTCTGACGTTTGTCATGATGTATTTTAAGAATGGTGGTTTTACGCCCTAGGCCAGCAGTTGGCAGTTCAGGAGCCGACGAGGGATCAGGATCAGGCTTGGGGGCCGAGCATCTAGATGAGCAGACCAGGGAGTTCCTCACTTCAGAGGTTACTCGCACCATACTTGAGCATACTCCTATGATCTTCGGTTCGATCAAGGAGGGTATTTTAGAGCTGATGGACGAGAGGTTGAGCACCTTCCGTGTTGAGGTGGCGGCCATGATGGGGTCGCGCACACTCACCTTCAGGGAGTTCCGGGCTTGTGGAGCTCCAGACTACCATGGGGCGCGGGATCCCATTACGAGTACCAGGTGGTTGGCGGATGTCGCCAATGCGTTCCGCACCAGCAAATGTCCCGAGGGGGACAAGGTCAGACTAGCATCTTGTCTTCTGAAGGACAGGGCACGAGATTGGTGGGAGGAGATCGGGCATGTCATCGAGGATGATGCAGCGCTTGATGCGATGACTTGGGCTGATTTTACTACCAGGTTCAGAGCCGAGTTTGCACCGGTTATTGAGGTGCAACAGTTAGCCAGGGAGTTTCAGGATATCACCCAGACTACAGAGACAGTGGCGGAGATTACCGCCAAGTTCAGGGAGAGGGCTCTTCTCGTTCCTCAGTACGCAGCTGATGAGGAAATGAAGAAGGCCCGTTATCATGAGATGTTGCGGAGTGATATCCGCCAGTTTGTGAGCCGGTCCAGCTGTAAAACGCTGGATGATATGATAGCGAGGGCTCGTGAGAGAGAGATAGATTTCGAGATGGAGAAGAAGAGGAAGCCAAAGGCGGCATCTGGCACAGGGAGTTCGGGCAAAAAGCCCAAGGTATCAGATCACAGATCTAGAGGACAGCAGAGCCACAGTCGGTGTGGCAAGTGTGGGAGATTGCACGATGGGGCGTGCAAGGCAGGTAGTGTCGGTTGCTATAAGTGCGGTCGGACCGGGCATATGAGTAGAGATTGTACAACTACTACCACCACCACCACAACAACTGATCTGATTTGCTTCCATTGCAATCAGAGGGGACATAAAAAGTCCCAGTGCCCGAGTTTAGCAGCAGCAGGGAAGGTGGCGGCACCTGCCCCTGCTACTTTGAGGATTACAGACGACCGTAAGGGCCGGGGTGAGGCGCCAGTGGCGAAGAGTAGAGCTTTTCAGATGATAGCAGAGGAGGCACGAGCGACTCCTGATGTGGTGACGGGTATGTATTTTCCTCTTATCTCTTTATTGATATTGATTGTTTCTCATGGTTATATGTTTTCGTATAGGGTCGTTCTTAGTGAACGGCATTTCAGCTACAATATTGTTTGACTCGGGGGCTACCCGATCATTTGTTTCCCTTGCGCTTAGCAAGAGGTTTAGCAGAGCTCCGGGGGAGCTGGATTGCCCACTTGAGGTTGAGATAGCTGATGACAGGACCGTCAGGGTCGCGAGAGTACATAGGGCGTGTTCACTGCAGTTATTTGATGAGCAGTTTTCAGTGGACTTGGTTCCCATTCCCCTGCGAGGGAATAAGGTTATAGTGGGTATGGATTGGCTGAGCCCCAATGGGGCAGTGATTGATTGTGAACTGCAGTTAGTGAGGGGTCGCACTCCTAGTGGGGGAGAGTTAGTGATTCAGGGCGAGAGGCCACAACGCGGACCGATTCTGTGTTCAGCAGCGAGAGCGAGGCACTACTTTCAGCAGGGTTGCGCAGGGTACGTCGCCTATGTCATAGATGTCCGGGAGAAGGGTAAGGCGACAGTTGACGATGTACCAGTAGTACGAGAGTACCCGGACGTATTCCCAGAGGATTTGCCTGGAATACCTCCGGAGAGACAGGTCGAGTTTCGGATTGATCTGGTTCCTGGTGCGGCTCCGATAGCTAAGGCACCGTATCGGTTGGCTCCTCCAGAGATGCAGGAGTTGTCTACACAGCTGCAAGAGCTACTAGACAAGGGTTTCATCAGGCCGAGTAGTTCACCATGGGGAGCCCGGATCCTATTCGTAAGGAAGAAGGATGGGTCGCACCGTATGTGCATAGATTACCGGGAGCTGAATAAGGTAACGGTGAAGAACCGTTACCCACTCTCGAGGATAGATGACTTGTTTGACCAGCTTCAGGGAGCATCTTGGTTCTTCAAGATTGATCTGCGGTCAGGGTATCACCAGATGCGGGTCATGGATGAGGATGTGCAAAAGACCGCTTTTAGGACCCGCTATGGTCATTATGAGTTTGTGGTGATGTCGTTCGGGCTCACCAACGCTCTAGCCGCATTCATGGATCTCATGAATCGCGTATGCAGACCGATGCTGGATCGGTCAGTGATAGTGTTCATTGATGACATCTTGGTTTATTCCAAGACTCAGGAGCAGCACGAGGAGCACCCGAAGGAGGTGCTAGAGACACTGAGGAGGGAGAAACTTTTCGCAAAGTTCTCCAAGTGAGAGTTCTGGTTGTGAGAGGTGCAGTTCCTTGGACACCTCGTCAACCAGAAGGGTATACTAGTAGATCCGACCAAGATAGAGGCCGTGATGCAGTGGGAGGTCCCGAGGTCTCCATCTGAGATTCGGAGCTTCCTAGGATTGGCAGGGTACTATAGGAGATTCATCCAGGATTTCTCCAAGATAGCAGTTCCACTCACCCGACTGACCAGGAAGTCGGTGGTGTTCCACTGGGGGCCTGAGCAGCAGGCAGCATTTGAGACCCTCAGACAGAGATTGTGCGAGGCGCCGATTCTTACCCTGCCAGAGGGAGTAGAGGATTTTGTAGTTTACTGTGATGCTTCGATCACAGGTATGGGAGCAGTGTTGATGCAGCGAGGGCATGTGATAGCTTATGCCTCTAGACAGTTGAAGCCTCACGAGGCTAACTATCTGACGCACTATTTAGAGCTGGGGGCAATGGTGTTCGCCCTCAAGATTTGGAGACATTACCTATATGGGGTCCGCTGTATCATTTACACGGATCACAAGAGTTTGAGGTACCTCATGGATCAGCCGAATCTGAACATGAGGCAGCGCCGATGGTTAGACGTGGTAAAGGATTATGACTGTGAGATACTTTATCATCCAGGAAAGGCCAATGTAATGGCCGACGCCCTGAGCCGCAAGGCGGTAGCAGCCCCGATCAGGGATGTATGTCTGAGGATGACAATGATTACTCCATTGTTGGAGCAGATCAGAGAGGCACAGGTTGACGGCCTGAAGGAGGAAAGGCAGAAGTGTGAGAGGATTGTGGGCCGAGTAGCTTCCTTTGACTATGACAGTCGAGGATCGTTGACCCTTCATGGGAGAGTATGGGTACCGTACTGGGGCGGAGTACGGCAGGTTTTGATGGACGAGGCTCACAAGTCCCGGTTCTCCATTCACCCAGGGGCGACGAAGATGTACAGAGATCTTCGACCCGACTATTGGTGGCCCTGCATGAAGCGGGACGTAGCTTGGTACATGGAGAGATGCCTGACTTGCAGGAAGGTCAAGGCGGAGCATCAGAGACCCCACGGCAAGATGCAGCCGTTAGACATTCCAATGTGGAAATGGGAGGATATCACTATGGATTTCATCACTAAGCTTCCCAGGACCGCACGTGGAGTTGATTCGATTTGGGTCATAGTGGACCGGCTGACCAAGAGTGCGCATTTCATACCGATTCAGGAGAGCATATCGGCCGAGAAGCTAGCCGATATTTATGTGCGCGAGGTAGTGGCACGGCAAGGAGTGCTTGTATCAGTAGTATCAGATCGAGACGTCCGGTTCACTTCCAGGTTTTGGAAGCGGTTTCATGACGAGATGGGGACTCGTCTTCACTTCAGCACCGCTTTCCACCCTCAGACGGACGGGCAGAGCGAGAGGACGATTCAGACTCTCGAGGACATGCTGCGAGCATATGTTCTAGATTTTGGTGGCAGTTGGGATACGTATCTTCCATTAGTGGAATTTTCGTATAACAACAGTTACCACGCCAGTATTGACCGCCCTCCTTTCGAGATGCTTTACGGGAGGAAGTGTAGGACCCCGATTTGTTGGGGCGAGGTCGGTCAGAGGGTCATCGGGAGCACTGAGGTAGTGCTCAAGACCACGGAGTTGATCCAGCAGGTCCGTAGCAGACTGCAGACTGCGCAGAGTCGGCGGAAGAGTTACGCCGACAGGAGGCGTTCGGACTCGGAGTTTCAAGTGGGCGATATGGTCCTCTTGAAAGTGTCACCCTGGAAGGGTGTTATCAGATTTCGGAAGAGGGGAAAGCTGGGCCCCAGATTCATTGGTCCGTTTAGGGTTTTGGCCCGGGTGGGTCGGGTTGCTTATCGGTTAGATCTCCCAGCAGAGCTCAGCCAGATCCACAGCACGTTCCATGTTTCTCAGTTGCGGAAGTGCTTAGTGGATGATTCAGCAGTGGTACCCCTGTAGGACATTCAAGTTGACGATAGCCTGAACTATATCGAGAGACCAGTGGCGATTCTAGATCGCAAGGTGAAAGAGCTGAGGAACAAGGCAGTAGAGTTAGTTAAGGTGCAGTGGCAGCACCGCAAGGGTTCGGAGTGGACGTGGGAGCCCGAGGAAGAGATGAAGGAGCACTACCCAGAGTTGTTTCCAGAGACAGCAGACTTCGAGAACGAAGTCTAAGATAAGTGGGGGAGAATTGTAACGCCCCGTTCCTGGTACGTATTAATTTATTAAATGTCTGTTATAAAGAGCTACTCGGCGAGTAGTAGCCCTAACTCGTCGAGTAGATGCCAAGTTGGACGCGGGTTTTAAGTGATCTACTCGGCGAGTCCGCGCCTGGACTCGACGAGTAGGCCAGTCTGGATGAAACCCTAATCCTTAGGGTTTGTACACTACTTAGACGTCCTTATAGCCCCCATCCTAGCCTCCAGCACCCTTAGAGCGTTTCCCCCTAAAAACCCTAGCCTCCATTGGTGAGTTTGAGTGATTCCTTCTTGATTTTGAGTGTTTTGGTGTATTCTTGGAAGTGTAGAAGAGAAGGAAAGAGAGAAGGTGCAAAGGAGAAGAAGGAGATCTAGAAGCTAGCTTCCATTTGCTACTTCATCTGGTAATAAAGTCTCTACCTTGTTCATTTTCCTAGTAGATCTTCATATATGCTTGTTTTGCCACTTTTGGGACATTTCAAGGTCCAAACTCGAGATTGGAGCTCCCTTAGGGTAGTGAGCTATAGATCTGGACATCATTGAGCCCCAGGAGCTCAAAGTAGCTACCTTTATGCAAAGCAAGGCCTTGTTCCAAATCCTAGATTCCCATTTCTAGCTTATTTTGGTGTTTTAGCTTCATACCTCTATGCATGTACGTAAAGTTGGCAACTTTACGTGTTATATCGGCCCTAGAAGCTCAGATCTATGAATCGGATGCACTGGAATCGATTAGAATCATCTGTTTAGTGAGGACATGCATAGGACTCGACGAGTCAGAGCGCAAACTCCCGATTTCTCCGATTTTAGAGTTGTGAGCTGAATCAGCGAGTGGAAGAGGACTCAGTGAGTTAGAACAAGGATCTAGAAGTAGAGGGACTCGGCGAGTCTACGTCCCGACTCGGCGAGTCGAGTCGCGAGTTAGAGAAGCGTGAGTCCGGGAACTCGGCGAGTTCATAGTAGGACTCGACGAGTAGGGTCAATCAGGAAGTTGACTTTGACCAGGGGTAAAATAGTCATTTTACCCTGAGATTAGTTATCAGTATTTGATTTAGTGTTTATGGGATTTGTAGCCGGGGAGTTCCGGAGCAGCAGTCAGATAGTCTCAGATTTAGCACCCCAGCAGCCAGCGTTACGAGGTGAGTTTCCTTCCAATAGGAACGGGTCTACGGCCACAATGTCGGCCCGTTTAAGTTAGCAGTAGTTCCGGACTTCAGTCCGATGCAGTAGTTCAGTGTGCTTGATGTCTTTGTGATTCAAGCATGTCTTCGTGTTATGTGTTCCGGACTTCGGTCTGATGCAGTATGCAGTATATGTGTTTATGCTAGTAGTTATGATTATGCTATGCTATGTTCAGTAAGTTCCGGACTTCGGTCCGATGCAGAGGGCAAGGCCCTGGTTAGTTCCGGACTTCGGTCCGATGCAGTTTCCGGACTTCGGTCTGATGCAGAGGGCAAGGCCCTGGTTAGTTCCGAACTTCGGTCCGATGCAGTTTCCGGACTTCGGTCCGATGCAGTGGGCAAGGCCCAGTAGTTGCTTTATATGTTGTTGTATGGTATGTGGTAGTTTGGGGGAGCTCACTAAGCTTTGTGCTTACAGTTTCAGTTTTTGGTTTCAGGTACTTCCGCTAGTAAGGGGAAGAGCTCGGGATGATGACATGGCACACACCACAACTTCAATTTATCCTGGGAGTTTTATTCGGATATTTTGATATATTTTGACATCAGTTGATTTGATAAATTTATTATGACATTTTGAGACGTATGATCCATGGATTTATCTTTTAATATTTGATATTATGGTTTAGTAAAGTTTTCAAACGAAAATTTTTAGGTTGTATTTTTGGGATGTTAGAACACATGTATGTATACTTAAAACTTTTACAAACCATTTCTTGATAATTATAATCTATTTTTATTTGTCACGAGTTTGTTACATAATTTGTTTAATACATATATATAAATTTAAACTCATACATTAGGAAATATAAAATTGTTAATTTGTTAAACCTTGGTCTCTTAAATTCAAAATTGACACATATATAATGTATATTTATGAAAATTTAACCAAACATATGTAATTGATCATGACACATGTCACATACCCGTACATACAAACATTGGTCTCTTAAATTCAAAATTGATACATATATAACGTATATTTATGAAAATTTAACAAAACACATGTAATTGATCATGACACATGTCTCATACCCGCGTATATATCTTAATACCTTATAAAGCATATTTAGTCAAATGTTGAATTTTAAGTCGTACAAGCCCTTATGCAATATGTACAATAGATTTTTGCATTGAATTTTATTTGGTCAACATACATACAGCTTTTGACCAGATCTCATTTCCTATCCCGTCCAACAACCTCCCCACTATTTCGCCCTTTCTTCAACCTTATAATCATATACCTCTGGCCATTTATATAATACATATGCTCTTCTCCATTCACCATCTACGCCTTTACCTCCGCCACCACTCTCCACTTTTGCCATAACCGATGACCAACACGACCTCACACCATCGTCTCCACCACCTCACACCTAATACCACCGTTGCCATCAGCTCTGTATCATAGCACCACCGTTGCACCACTATTACACCGCCATCACCAGAAACTCAACCATCAGCGTTCTCCTATTTCTCCACCTTAATTGGAGACCATCGCAAGCCTATACCCATACCCTACTCCATCTTCAGCCACCTGGACACCCTCCTGGACGATCGGTGCAGTGAGAAACCCTAATCACCATAATCTTCAAACTCATTAATCGGAGACCATCCCAAACTCATTCATCTCTCTTACTGTAATCTCCATGAATAGCCCTAGCTTAGAGCTCCAAGAGCCCCCCCCCCCCCCCGGTTCCCTAACTATGAATGGTGTGTGGTGGTGAAGGTTGGTTGTTACGGAAGACCATCGCCCTTCTCCTTCTCTGTTCCAGTCATAGCCCTCCAGGTACGATTTCAGATAATCTTTCGATCACCTTCTTTCTCTCTCTTTTCTTCACGTTTTCCAGTCACCGCCATGTTCTCTCTTAAAAAATTGTAGACACTACCCCAATGCAAATAATGTGTATTTAATCTATTTCGTGAAGTTCTTGTTTGTTGTTGTAACTGTTTTGTTTTGAAGAACAAGGCAAGGCACCCCATGTTTTCGATGGAATGCCCCAAATAAGATGTACTTTCTTATTATGCTCCATCTCTTCTCCTTCTTATGGTCACGGTAGGATTATTGATGGGCATACATATACTTCCATTTTGTTTGCATCTTTTTGTTAACTTTGAGTTCTGACAGATTCAAATATAAGGGGTGGAAAATATAAGGGTTAAAAGATTGATCTACTCTGGAGGGCTTGGATCTTGCTATTGGTGCAAGTATATTTCTCTTTTATAAAAGTGTTGGCATTCAAACTTATTTTTTTCTCTTTCTCATCTACTCTTTCTTTGTTGCAAAATGATGGCCCAAAAGATTACTGTAGGATGGATGCATCTAGAAAAAAACAGCCTGCTTAGCTTTAGTTCTAATATTCATGGTTGTTTGTTGTTTGTTTATATTGCTTACTTGATTCAGAAAGGGAATAAAGTGGGGATTGTCTTTTATCTATTGATCAAAACTATTTTGTTTGTGAACAATGTCGACACAGGTGTGGCAAAGGAGTTCTTGACGGCTCACTTAGTCCAATTTCAATCCTTTCTTAGTTAAGTTAACAAGTAAGATTCCTTACTTTTTCAATATGGGATTTTTTTTCTAATTCAAACTTTTTAAAGTGTCATAGTTACCTTTTGTTGTTTTATTTATGCAACGTTTTTTGTGATGTTTTCAATAGAAAGATCATGTTAATGGTTTAGTTTATATGAATTGGGAAATTCATAATTTGTTCAAAAACAGCACATGTTTGGTGAGTGTGGCATAATCTTTTATAATTTAAAGTGAATAAAGTTCAAAGAGTTGTCAAGTAGCCTGAATGTGTATAGATATGTTAAGCATGCTTCTGTTCACTAGGAAGATTTTTGTTTATCCAAAAAAAACATTTCTTTTAATATATATGTTACAATTAAAAAAATCAATATAAACTATTTTCAAGCAATGAGCTTTAAAATTATCTAATGTCGGACATGATTTGTGACATCCCCAAATTTCTCGGCCAGAAAAGACCGATTTAATTTATGCTTTTAAAATAAAATCAGAGTAATCCTTTTAAAAGATGTTGCGGAATTTGTCCCCAAAACAAAACATGACAAAAATTTATCAAAACATTTCTTAAAGAAATATATATTTTCATTTTATATCAAAACCTCGGGATGTCATGTTCCGATACAGATCAAAAGCATAAACAATACATTATAAGCCTTACAACAATTATTTACAACTATTGGCCTGTAATCCAAAAATCTCTCATCATCATCCGGCTATGCTCGGGGTCAACTACCTGTAATATAAAAAGCTGAGTGGGTCAGACTTGGGAGCTTGGTGAGCATATAGGGTTTTCAACCCACAAATAATAATAAATTTATCAAATTCATCAACCAACAATAACCCTGATTACCCATTCCCGTTATCCTCACTTTACGTCCCTAAACACCTAACACAAGGGACCTAGCCTAAGGATTATCATCGGGATGGACACTACTGCTAAGGGGACTCCTCAGCCATACATGTGCTTAAGGCAACCATGAGGGGGATGGAGTACACCAATGAACATATAGTTCACCAACACCTACAAGTTGCGAACCTGCTAGCGTTCCACTAGACTGTCTAGAAAGGTCTGTGGTCGTCATCTATACTCCGCTAGATGACTACAACAACAACAACAACAACATCGAGGCATCTCATCATTTTAACACACATCGACTATTTCGTCTACCCATGTTTTACCCAACATATTTGTAGATAAAAATACATATACATTTTAAAACTTGTATAAAACATCTATTCAACAGTCATCTCAAATAAACAATCAATATAATTACACATAGCACGTATTTTATAGAAAATACTTCATATCTATGTGTAAGATGAAGGTGACTACACACTCACTTGATTTAACGATAATTGGGCAGCACTTCGTTTCCTAAAACAATCGTTTCTGATAAAACCGGGAGTTTTAATGAAAAACCGGGCCTTGCGAAGGTTGAGCTTCAAACCGAAAAGATAAATTTCTCGGGCTCTTCGGGCACTCCGGAACGTGTTTCAGGTGTTGGGTATAATACCGGGGCTTCAGGGAAAGTTGGAATGATAAAAATATGAATTTAGGGGTGAAAGATGTGAATTTTCCAAATTATCACTGGGAGGGTTCGCACCCTTCTATTTATAGGGGCGAGTCCGAAGATCTACAGCTGAGAAGGCTCCACGCGGCAGCAGATGCGAGACTCGGATCCGGAGGGGAGGGACGCGCGTCGGATGCGAGGCGAGCGCAGGTGGCTCGCTTCAGATCTACCACCGGTGCGAGGCGCGTCGAGTCCTTACTGGGCCGCACCTTCGGTCTAATCAGCAATGAGCACGTGGAGGATACGAGGCGGCCTGCGAGCGAGGGTGACGTGGCCGAAGTTGAGCCATGCGAAATTCCTCGGTTTAGCATTTTTCTCGATTTTTGTGTCCCAAACTTCTAAAATCCATAACTTTCGCATACGGACTCCGTTTTTGACGTTCTTTATATGCACGCGTAGGTAAACTTATGCTCTACAACTTTCGTTTAGACTTCATCGGCTAATTTTGACTTTATTTTTAATATTATTATTTTTAACAGACCGCGACAGGAAAATCCGTTAAAAATTCATAACTTCTTCATCCGACGTCCGTTTTCGTCTGTCTTTGTACCGTTGTACTACTATTGACGAGACATTCGATTCTCGTTTAGGTTGTGTCGGCTAAAAATCACCCGATCTAAAATTCGAGTTTTTAGCTGTCTACTGCTAAGCTGAAACTTAGAAAAATCATAACTTCCTCATACAAAGTCAGATTTGGGCGTTCATTTTATGCATACTCTCGGTTTAACGAATACTACGAATTTCATTTAGATCACCAAGGCTAAAAAGTAGTTTATCAAAAACTCACTTCTAACGTCATTCGGCGCCGTACTGGTTTTGTCACGGAACTTCGACAAGTCATAACTTCTTCGTTATAACTCGGATTTCGGTATTCTTTATATATCCGGAATCCTTGTCACGACCACTACAACTTCCTTCATAGATATTGGGTTTATCTAATATTTATTTTTGATGCTTATTTTTATTCTTAATTAATTAAATCCTAATAATTAAGCATAAAACATATAATTCACATAATAATCACATAATTCTTCTTTATTTCTTCAAAATGAGTTACAAATGTTGACTTATACTACTACATCATCGTTAATGTCTATCCTAGAAACACGGACGTTACATGATTATAGTTTTTAAGTAAGAAGATAAAATTAAATATACTATTTTACATATTATTCATAATCAAAACATTTATTTAATTGATTTTATATTATAAATTTTATTAATTGTAATTATTAAAATTGAGTAATTGGCATTTAGTTATTAGTAAAAAATAGTACTAAATAATAGTGCACTTTCATTTAAATTATATATCTGCAAATTAATAACCAATAATCCATAATTTCTTCTTAAGATGACATTATACATTCACTGAAATGGCAGTGTACTATAACTTAAATAATTAATTTGTTTGTTATTGAACCAATGAAATGATATATTAGTAATATGAACAAAAAGTCTGTCCACTCTGAAGTGCCCGTACTGAACCACTAACTTAACTTGTAAAACTGGCAAAACGCATGAAATGACAATGTACTTTCATTTGTATGTGTGTTATAGCATCTTACTTGTATTTCTCTTTTTACAACTTTATAATAGGAATAATTATGAGTATGATACATTAGTGGGATAAATGAATGAAATGGAAACGTAATTTCCATTTATATATCTTTTATAGGCTTAAAACAACATAGTTCCATTTCTTTTTTACAACATACAACATGATGTTTAGTGACAGAGTAATTTGATGTTTCTTTAACAATTCAACGCCCTTAATAAAACATGTAATCTCATGTTTTATTTTTGAAGTTAAATTCATTATACATGGCTTTTTTATTTCTTTTATGGTATTTAATTGAACTCTCTTTTGCATTTGCAAATGTATAGGCATTAATCATTTTTTTTTTGTTGTTTGAGTTTGTCATTTTATATGAATAAACAATCGATACTTGCAAACATTTAATTGCTTCTTGAAACTCTGATTGGAGGAAAGAAAACCATCCAAACCCTTGATCGTTTGTAAAGTTGGTTTTACACATGAAAATTTAAAGATTTAAAAAAGGGGAATTAGTAAAATTAACCAAATTTTAAAATAGTATTAAAAAAAATCAAAAATATATACTTTTTTAAAAAATAACTAAGTCCGAAATCGGTGGACCGCCTAAATTTTTATTTCTGACAAAAAATATATTTTAGAATGACATTTCAGATTCCAATCAAGAATTCCAGATTTTAGACCGAAATTCAAAGTTCTTGACCGAATTCAAAATAAATAAATAAATAAATAAATAAAAACGTTGGAATTTCAAAACAAGTCCAAAATTTGTTGAACATTTATCAAATTCGAAGAATATACTTTGTTTTTTACAAAAATCTAACAAAAATATTAAAAACACAAAGCTAAACGGAAGTATATTCGATACAAGTGATTAAAATAGGACATTTAGTTGAATTCGAACATTAGTATCAACAGTTTTTTGAAAAATTAAATTGAAAAAAAGAAAAAGTACCTTCGGAATTTCAAAAAACAAGTATGAAACGCGACATTCCGGATAAAATACTTATTTTTCAAAAACTGAAAAAAAAATGATTATTTTTGTTAACAACTTCATTTATGAGGATTAGTTTAATTCAAACAAAATGCTATCACTGAAAATGTACATTCTAGATATATTTTAACGTTAAAAATATATAACAATACATTGCGTGCTTAATATTATAAGTTTCCGAAAAGAAACTAATTTGCAAAAGATAACAATTATCATGAAAAAAAAACTATTCACTTCTTGCCCATAACCCATCAAACTGGTAAAAGTTCGAGAACAAGTTAAGATTTTATAATTATTTTGAGTTAACATTCTAAGTGATTAATTCCAATTTCTAAAGAAGTGACACATAAAATAATTTATCAGCGTTTGAGAATTGTAAGAACTACAGAATTAACAATATTTTGTAACCTGGTTAATATTTAATTGTTTTATAGTTTGACAAGATACACACAAGGAAACTATTCACCAAAATCAATTAATCACCACCCAAAATTACACTTCAAATGTGGTGTATAAAGAAGTGTTGAAAGATTAATAATATACAATCAATAATGTGTTTTACATATTTGTAAATAACCCTAACTCTTCATTTTTTATTCTTATTGATTTCGTATTTGTTAGCAATACTCTTATTGATAATTGTCCGCCGAAAAGAAACTAATTGTCGAATCATACATGTTTTTGAATAGAAATAAATGTTGAAAGAAACTATTTGCATCCGTCTCTTGGCGCGGATAAACGACTTGTGTGTGTGTGTGTGTGTGTGTGTGTGTGTGTGTATATATATATATATATATATATATATATATATATATATATATATATATATATATATATATATATATAGTTGTTCATGAATTTAGGAGTGTTGGGCTATTTCCATCATTAAAATCTACATCAACCGGTTTGGATTCTTATATTTTCCCCGAAATACATTACCAATAATAGAAATCATGTCGAAACCAATAGTTTAAGGTTTCACGATTAACTAATTCGAAACGTTTGATTTTTTGACTTTTATAAATATTTTTACTAAAAACATTTCAAGTATCAAATTAAAAATTAGACTATAGTCTGAGTCCATAAATATAACGCCCACAGATTCAGGCTAGTCAATTTAGATACAATGAGCGTTACAAATGAATTTTTGATAGAAGATTATTTAGAATACATAATCTTAACCAAAGCATAGTATATGTCACAAGGATTCTGTACATATAAAGAACGCTGAAATCCGACTTATAACGAAGAAGTTATGACGTGTCGAAGTTTTGCGACAAAACCGGCACGGCTCCGCATATCGTAAAAATTGAATTTTTGATGAAATACTTTTTAGCCTTAGCGACCTAAACGAAAGTCGTAGTATATGTTAAACCGAGAGCGTGCACATAGAGAACGTCTAAATCTGACTTTTTTTGAGGAAGTTATGGTTTTTCTAAGATTTAGCATAACAACACACAACCCGGAAATCGAATTTCAGATCGATCGATTTTTAGCCAACACAACTTAAACAAGAATTAAAGATCTCGTTAATAGGAGCTCAACAATATAAAGACAGCCAAAAACGGACAACGGTTAACAAAGTTACGAAATTTTAATGGACTTTAACTGTCTAAGTCTGTTAAAATATAACTTTAAAAATAAATTCAAAATTAGGCGGCGGACTCCAAATGAAAGTTGTATACAACGTCGATACCTACGCGTGGATATAAAGAACGTCAAAAATGGAATTCGTATGTGAAAGGTACGAAATTTAGAAGATAATTAATTTTGGGGTTAAGTTCCGGAGCACATGGCACCATCTCAGTCGCACCTTCCTCCCCACGGCTTCGCATGCGATTTTGACACGTGGCAGCGTACGCCCCGCGTATCTCTTGGTACCCTGCGTACTGAGTACGCCCAACGTACAGCTCTAGTACGCCCAGCGTACGCGAGTGCTGCCAGCAAATAAATAGAGCTCGGTTTTCCTCCTTTCTCCACAACAATCTCATCCATTTCTCTCCCAAACAGCCCCAAACCATCAAGGCTTTTCCCTAGCACCTCCTAGCTATTAGTAGCGAGTCCCGGAGCGCTAGAAGGCTCTAAGAAGAAGAGCTTTCGGCTCAGAAGTTCTACCCGCGCAGAGCCCGGTTCCTCGCTAAACCCCCCTTATAAGTGAGTTATGTTTACCCTACTTTAAGTATAACTTATGTTTAAGTTCATTATCGTTATTATGAACCTATAAACAAGATTTATCAGTGATTCCAATTCGTTATACTGATTGATCTACATACAGGGATGATGTCTAGGCTGTGATTTAGTGAGGTGTTTAAAGTGAGATTTCCAAACAGTATACTTCGTATAACAAACGGATCCTACCTCTAATATGATCCTACCTGGTTGTTCCTTACTTGATAGATCTTGAAGTAGACTTTGATTTAATGATGAATCTAGACTAATAATTAGTCGCAATAAATAATAAATTAAAACTTAGTAATAATGATACTAGGTTTCGTCAAAGGAAAAGACGCTTGTTAGAAGCGAAGCGCTGCCTGAATTTCGAGTCGTCACTTTAACAAGTGAGTGCATATTTACTTATATATGAAGTATTTAATATTAATACATGCTATATGTGTTTATTATCTGTGTTTCTAATATCTATGCTGGATGAACAATTTATACATGTTTTACTTGATTTAAACTGTATATGTATTTTTATACCTATAAATATATTGGGTAAATGAAAGATGCTATGGATCATGAGAGATGAAAGATGACATAGATGTTGATAGGTGAAAGTTGATGAGAAACCTTGACTTAATCGGTGATCCAGTCATCTAGCAGAGTATAGATGACGACCACGGACTATTCTAGACAGTCCAGTGGAACGCCAGAAGGCTCGCAACCTGTAGGTGTTTTGAACTACGTGTTCACCAGATGTACTATAAATATCATGGCAGTTGTGCGTAATAGATAACATTGGCAGCTATGGACTTAGTGCCTAATAGATAACATTGACAGCTAAGGACTTAGTGCCTAATAGATAACATTGGCAGCTATACACTTAGTGCCTAATAGATAACATCAACAGCTATGGACTTAGTGGCTGTTGGATAAACCCTGGCAGCGATGGACTTTGTGCCTATTCCTTAGGACAATCCTTAGGAATGAATGAATGAAGAATAGATGATTCTTAGGGTAGATCGTTAAGAATAAAGAAGATAATGAGGATGGGAAGTTGGGTTAATTGTTTGATGATTAAACATAATAACTATATTATTGTGGGTTGAAAACCCTATGTACTCACCAGGTTTCCCAACCTTACCCTCTCAGTTTATTTGTATCACATGTTTCGATACGAAGACACATTACACTAAGAGATTAAAGGAGATGTAAATCATTAGTGTAAATGAATGTAAGGTCTGTTTATGCTTATGTTTCTGTATTGGCGTTGTCATCCCAATGTTTTAATATAAAGAAAATATATTTCTTCGGAAATGATTTGATAATATCTTTATCATGTTTTCTGGGAAAAAATTCCACAATATTATTCTTTAAAATGGATACTCTGATTTTTAAATAAGCATAAATAAAAATTTTAAAATGATGAATTTTGGGAATGTCACAAAAAACGTTCTCGAAATTCCATTTGAGGTGTGCAAGTCCCTCAACGGATAGAAACAATTTTAAAAGTTTTAAGAAAATCAGTATTATACTGGTTTTGGATTCTTAAAACGGTCGTATCTTTTGCATACAAAATCCGTTTTGGACTTTCTTTATATTTTCGGAAACATGGAAACATGTACTACGAGACTAGAATGTTTGCTTTGCTCACAAATGCTTAATATGAAATTTCAGTTTTTCAGACGCATTCCTAGGGTTGTAGTTTGTGCTGTTTGATTTGTTTTCCAGATTACATATTTAGAAGTAAGATAGCATCTCGTATCTTATAATAGTTGAAATGAACTCATTTATTTTACATTACATATACCAAAACTTAATGAGTCAAATTACAAAGAGATTTACAGTGAACTTGACCGTTTACAGTCTTTGACCTAAATTCCATGATGTCACATTACCTTACCATTAATGGAATTTCATACCGAAATTATTAATTTCTAGATTATTTTGTTCCACTAGTGGAGGGAGCACCGCTGAACGGTTGCGGGTACTTTTGTTTCATCTGATCCTTATGTTCCCGAGTAATCTCCGACCCTCTACGAGAGTTCTATCAAACTTTTACTATAGGAATGTGGCTTCGATTGAGGCTTTTGATTTCTCGATCCATGATCTCCACTAGTTCCTTCACGAAGTAAAGTTTAGTGTTGACCTGAATCTCATCGAGAGGAAAGACAAGGTTCTCATTAGAGAGACACTTCTTAAGATTACATACGTGGAAGGTATCGTGAACTTTGCTGAGTTCTTGAGGTAACTTGAGTTTGTAAGCCACCGGACCAACCCTTGCTAGGATTTCAAAAGGTCCGATGTAACGAGGATTTATTTTACCTCGTTTTTAAAATCTAATGACACCTTTCCATAGTGTGACCTTTAGTAGGACACGATCTTTTACTTTGAATTCTAAGGGTTTATGTCTTGTGTCAGCGTAGATTTTCTGACAACTACGTGTGGCCTTTAATCGTTCTTTTATTTGAACGATCTTCTACTGTTGTTTCATGAATGATCTAAGGACCAGTGTGTAGAGTATCTCCAGCATGCCTTATAGCTAATTGAGTATCTCCAACTTCTACTCAGCATATCGGCGAACGACATTTACGTCCGTACAAGCCATGCATACGTGTGTGTACGTTAAGTGTACTAAGGCACACCTTAATACGTTGGGCGTACACTTCGTATGTTGGGCGTACGAGGGTGGCATGAAAACCCTAATTTTAGGGACTTGGCTCATATTTAAGCATCTTTATGGACATAAACCTTATTCTTATCCAACCTCTTTCAGAGATTTTGACCCTCAAGCAACCCTAGAGAAAAAGGAAGCCAATTTATGAGCCTTTAAGAGAGTTTGGTGTGGTTTTGAAGAAAGAAGAAGTTGGTGTGAAGACCTTGGAGTGGAGTGCATTGTAGATCTGGGATTTCTAGCTTGTTTGCAACCTCAAAAAGGTATAAAGCTTGCATCTTTTCCACTCCATCTTGTAGATCTAGGTTTTTGGTATTTAAAGTCTCTTTTTGGTCCCAAAATGATGATTCTTGAAAAAAAGCATGTTCTTGAACCATTAAGTCGTCCTTTCAGACCGTTGTAAGAGTCTTGAATCAAAAAAATGGGTTCCAAATGGTTAGTTTTGCTCCATGCATCATGTAGAAGGTCTTAATGGATTAAGACCTTGAGTTGAGCACTCATTGGACATTCTAAGTCATAAAGTCGAAGACTTTATGACTCCTAATAGTATTTTAGCCATGGATCTACAATATGGACGTAAGAGCTTTAGCCATTAAGCTCTTAATGGAAGTTTTCGGTTTTTGGGAGTACGCCCTGCATATGAGGTCAACCACCCCGATGGTGGTCAACATGCGAGGATGCGAGTACGCCTAACGTATCTTCGGTGTACGCCCCGCGTACTCACTCTGAGTCGATTCGGCTGAGTTGACTCGGTTGGGTTAACTCGGATGGGTTGACTTAGTTGACTTAGTTTGTTTGACCAGTTTGACTTTGAGTTTGAACAAGTTTGACCTTTAGGGTATTTTTGGTATTTTGGGATTTTGATTGAGATTGGTCATTTGGTTGGAATAGGAGGCAATTGGAGCTAAGATTCGGAGTCGAGACCTCATCAACTTTTGTCCAGTTTGCGAGGTGAGTTTTCCTCATAATACTTGCGGGTTGAAGGCACCAAGGCCGACCCATTGGTTTGATATTCACTAATATGTTGAGTATGGAATATATGTGTATGATTATGCTAGTTATTGACATGCTAGTCTGGTAGATCTGTAGGACTACCTGTGATTCTGTTTGCATGATTATCTGTATATGTGTATTATATGGTATATGTCGACATATTGTGTTAGGTTTAGGTTGTACTGCTTCGTGCGGTAGCCAACAAACCCTGAAGCATTCCAGATATTATTTGAGGGTCGTGTGGGACATGCCAGATTCATATTGAGGGCTCATGAGCATTCCAAATACGAGTTGAGTACCGGGCGGTATGCCCGAATCGTACTGAGGGCTTGATGATATTTCAGTCCGAGGACTGATCTTGTTAGGGAGCAAGCCAGACATAAGTTGTGGGCCCCGAGGGCAAGCCAGACTTATGTTGTGGGCTCAGGGGTAATCCAGTTGTAACATCCATAAAAATCATGCCAATTTAAAACTTTTTAAACATTCTAAAACCAATAGTTATTACAAATTGTTTTCAAAATAGTTTCATATCAGAGTATCCCAGAAATCAAAATCATAAAATGTGAGGAGGTGCACGATCAAGCCTTCGCCTTCCCACAATCATCCGAAGTACCTGAAACAAAATCAAGAACTGTAAACACGAAGCTTAGTGAGTTCCCCCAATATACCAACACACACAAAATAACATATATCACAAACATCATACTAAGGGTCCAATCATCCATCGGGATGGAATACCCCAGGCCCCTCAACCATCGGTTGGAATACCAACATACTATAGGTCCAATCAACCATCGGGTTGGAATACCCCGGCCCTCAACCATCGGGTTAGAATGCCAACATACTATGGGTCCAATCAACCATCGGGTTGGAATACCCCGCCCCTCAACCATCGGGTTGGAATGCCAACATACTATCGGTCCAATCAACCATCGGGTTGGAATGCCAACATACTATGAGTCCAGTCATCCTCAGGATGGAATACTCTCGGCCCTCAACCATCGGGTTGGAATGCCCCGGCCTGTTGGCTTACGCACAAAGTAGTGAAGCCTCAGCCATCAATCAATCATATGCACAAATATCAGACAATCACATAAAAGTCTACATACAGTCAAACCGATCTACAGATCACTAAGCATAGCAACATCCTATCTACCAGGATACCGATCTAACAGATCATAACCACATAGAAACATCCTATATACCAGGATACCGATCTAACAGATCATAACAATAATAAAATAGGATAACAATCCAAAGGGCCGGCCTTGGTGCCTTAGACCCTGTTGATATAGTGAGAAGAACCCACCTCGCACTGCCGATCACACAGACGATCCCTGACTGTTGGCTGCCAAAACCCCGAACCGCCAACATCAAATAGAACCCCCATCAACAGCTGACTGCAGATCCACACGCGCGCAAACAAACACCAAAATGACAATCCATCAACATCTGGCCACCGACTCACACTATGAATCCAATACAGGGTAAAATACCTTTTTACCCTTCCTCAAGCTTGGCCCAAAGCCAAGGCCCAAACTAGATGACAAAAGGCCCAATACCAAAAATAAACTCCTTAAGTCCAGTTATGGCCCAATTTTCCAAATTGGGCCTAATGGCCTTCACTCAAGAAGATTCAGCAAGCTAAAAGCCCAAACCATAAAATCCCGGACGGTCCATCACAACCCAATGCAATCCAAACCCAACTCTGGATCCAAAAAGCCCAAATCACTTCAAGCCCACACTTGGCCCAATTTTCCAAATTGGGACCAACTCCTTATTGGGCCTTATCCAAAGGTCCGATCCTCTAATTGGCCCAAAACACACTTATCCAGTTGGTCTATTAGGGCCCAAGTATCAAAGCCCAACAGATGGCCCAATACCCGAAGCCCAAAGTCCGAATTCCAAACAGAGAATGTACGCGGGGCGTACCTTGCCTCGTATTGACCAGTTACGGGGGACTTGACTCCGAACACGGGGCGTACGAAGCCTTATGCGGGGCGTACCCTCACATGTCTTAAAACTCTAATAAGTGCTAAATGGATCAAGCACCTAAGCTCAAACTTCAGATCCACTACTCAAATGTGCTCTAGAACCATAAAATCTCAAACTTTAAGACTTTGGTCGACCAAAAAAGGCTTAATGCATGGTATTAATCCATTAAGACCTCCTACAAAGAACAAGGGACCAAACTAGCTCAAGGGAACTCATTTTTATGCCTTAGGACCCATCCTAGGGTCTGAAAGGACAGCTTAACTCGACCAAAACAAAACATGCACAAAATGACACTCTTTGGGACAAGAAGGATATCAAAAGCAACCTTAATGAGATCTAACCAATCTAAGCACAAAGGTAGGAACTTTATACCTTTTGAAGCTTCCCTAGAAGATGAAAACCCCAGATCTACAAGCTTGGTTCCTTCCTTGACTCCTTTGATGCTCTTTCTTCTCATTCAACCATACCAGCATCACACTTTAGGCTCCAAAACTCTCTCTTATGGACTAGGGTTTTGCTAAGAACGATTCAAAGACTTGGAGGCTGGAAAAGATAAGAGGAAATGGTCCATAAGATGCTTAAATACTCCACAAACCCTAAAAGTTAGGGTTTCACCCTGGCACACGTACGCCCAACGTACATATGTGTATGCCCAGTGTACTAGGGCACTCCCTAGTACGCTTAGCGTACTCACATGTACGCCTAGCGTACTTCTCAAGTCCCCAAAATCACCATTTTGCCACTAGGGCTTCCCTTTGCCACTTATTTCTAAACCAAAGGCCAAAATGACATAATTCAAAGTCCAAGGGATGAATTTGAAGTTACTTGAAAGATGGGGTGTTACACCAGTCCTTTAGCTGTGGACCAATTGCATGCTGTTATTGTGTATGTTATTTGGTTATGTGTTTGTACTTTGGGGGAACTCACTAAGCGTTGGCTTATAGTTTTGGGTTATGTTTCAGGTACTTCGGATGATGGCGGGAAGGCGAAGGCATGACCGTACACATCCTCTTGATTATGATCTATGATTTTGGGAAGCTATGATGTCGGAAAATGTTTTGAAAACTATTGTTGTAAACACTTTATGGATTTGGGTTGTATTTAAAAAGTTCAAAATTGTCATGATTTTTATGGATGTTACAATTAAGTAGTACCAAACAACCAGAAAAGGAAGAACAAGTTGAGTTAGAGGAAACTTCAGAAGACGACATTATAAAACCTATCAGTACTCCAGCGATAGGTGAAAGTTCAGGAAGTAGTGAGAGCTCTGATGAAATTGGAGATAGTGGGAGTATGGATGATAGTAGTTCAGAAAATGTAGGTGTAGAAACTGAAACTCCTACTATCCATAGATCCACTAGAGTACGAAGGCCTCTGGTCATGTATTCTCCTTCAGCAAACTTCTTGTTGCTGACAGAGAATGGTGAACCTAAGTCTTATTAGATGCCTTGAGGATGAAAGAATCCATACAATGGAAGAAGGCTATGGAAGAAGAATTGAGGTCACTTGACAAGAATCACACTTGGTCATTGGTCAAGCTCCTAGCACGGAAGAAAGCACTACAAAACAAGTGGGTGTTTTGGGTTGAGGATGAGATTAATGGCACCAAGAGATACAAAGCAAGTTTGGTAGTTAAGGGGTTCCAACAAAATAGAGGGTTGATTATAATGAAATATTTTCTCCAGTTTTGAAGATGACTACAATTAGAATGGTTTTGGGAATTGTGGCCTTTGAAGATTTCCATCTAGAGAAACTAGATGTGAAAATAGCTTTTCTCCATGGCGACCTTGAAGAAGACATCTACATGGCACAACCAGAAGGTTTTCCCACAGTTGTCAAGGAAAATCTGGTGTGCAAACTAAAGAAAAGTCTGTATGGTTTGAAGTAGGCTCCAAGGCAATGGTACTTGAAGTTTGATAGGTTCATGTAGAGGAATGGGTATAACATATGTCAGATGGATCACTGCTGATATTTGAAGAAATTCAAGTCCTCTTATATCATCCTATTGTTATATGTTGATGACATGTTGATTGTTGGATCCGACATGCAGGAGATTAACAAGCTAAAAAAGAAGCTGGCCAGTGAGTTTGAGATGAAGGACTTAGGGGATGCTAAACAAATATTGGCCATGAGCATAGCCAGTGGCAAGGTTACCGGTATACTAAAATTTTTACAAGCTAAATACATCAAGAAAGTTTTAGAAAAGTTCAACATGACAGATGCGAAAGCCAGAAGTACACCATTGCGAGTAAGTTGAGACTCACCAAGACGCAATCCACAAAATGAAAGAAGATAGATAATACATGGCTAAAGTTCCTTACACATCTATAGTTGGTAGTTTAATGTATGCAATGGTTTGCACCAGACTTGACATTGCTCATGCAGTGGGAGTTGTGAGTAGGTTTATGTCAAATCCAGGAAGACAACATTGGGAAGGAGAGAAATGGTTTCTATGCTACTTAAAAGGAACAACTGACTATCCTTATGTTTCAAATGAAAAGGAGTAGTCTTAGAAGGGTTCACTGATGCAGACTTAGGTGGATGTGCAGATTCAGGAAAGAGTACAACAGGTTATGTGTTCACAATTGGAGGTAGAGCAATTAGCTTATTCTTGTTTTTGTTCTGATTTTTATTTGTTTTTTATACATTTTCCATGATCATTAAAATGAACTCTTTCATCAACTATTCCACTACTCTACATTCCCATATTACTTTTTTTTAATTCCATTACCAATATTTATCTATGTTTCAATTTCAAACTGTCCACTGATGGATCAAAATATAAAGCTTGGCGTCTCTCTCTCCCTCTCACACACACACACACACACCCACACCCACTATCTGTAAAAGAGCCAAAGTTTATGGGTCACATGATCACATGCTACCGATGATGATGATGAAGACTAACATTCCATTTCTTACAAATAGTGAAAATTGCACTGCAAAAGACATATAGGATAAATTTGATAAATTCTTTTTTAACAAAAAAATGTCTCAAGCTCTTCAGCTTCCGAATACATTTCAAAACACAAAAAAGGTGCAATGTTTGTCACAAAAAACTGTGATACTGGCAAAAAAACTTTTTGATGCTTTACAATATTGATTCTCACATCACTGAAATTTGATTATTATAAAGTGAAAGGCACAACTGATCTATCTTTTGTCGAAGATTCCCATTCACTTCAAAAAATTTCTCTTATACCCGAAGGTTACATTGTCTACCATCAAAGATTCAGGACTTACATAAGGAGTAAGAAACTCACCCATCATTGAATACATTTCATAAGAAATCCCCTCTTCACATAGAATCAATAGCTCATGCTTATAATCCTTCTCCTTCACCTCAAAAGATTGTTGAGGACATACAAGCCCATCCACTGCCACCGTCTAAAAAAATCTACGTTCAAAGACATTATCACTTCACATCTTCTTTCATCGAAGAGTGCTGATACTCCACACCTGCTAATAAAAACAAGGAAGGAAATCAGGGAGGAAGAAGAAGTGTCCCCAAAGAACTATCGTATTAGTCAATATTATCTTTGGATTCGCTGAATATTGTAAAAAAGAAATAGGAGCACTTAGGTGTGAAAGCAACACATATTCTTCAAGATCATCCAAACGAAGAACTTGATGAAGAACATCAAAGTAGCCCTTTGGAAACTATCACATTTGAGTTTATGGATTGATCTTATCCGACGAAAACTATGTTCCATTCAAAACTTATGTAGTTATGTTTCCCCCTTGTCCATTGAGTCCCATTCCAAATTCTTCCAATGCCAATTTATATAAAAATGTTCATGGAAATGGAGGATCTGATCGCATAAAACCTCCTTATGGAAATTAAATGCTTGCAAAGACTAGGAGTGATAATTCTCGACCCAACGCGTAACCTAACACGAACTTGACACAAAAATAAACGAGTTTGAGTTGAAATTTCTGACCCGTTGACACGTCAACCCGCCAACCCGTTAATTTCATGGGTTGGGTTGGGTTAAATGTTTGTGTTTACGGGTTAACCCGCGAACCCGATTGTATTTATTATATTTAAAAAAATTAAAATTTTATTTAGGAATTAATGGAATATAGTCAATATACGGTGTGCCCTAAGTGACTAAGTCTTAACACTCCTAACCCCAAATCCAATTCTCGACCAAGAGTTCCAGACGTGAGAGACGTATATTTGGTTGTTCATTTAATTTTAGTCAATGTAAAATGCTAATTATTAATTAATTAAGAGACGTGTATAATTCATATAAATTTAACATGTGAAAAGTTATCCAAAAATGATTCGTCGACTCTTTGACTTGAATCGACTCATAACTTACGAACCCATATACTTAAACGGGTTATAATCAACTCATAACTTACGAACCCATATGTTTAAACGGGTTATATGGATTGAGTTGGATTGATGTTTCCAACCTGTCAACCCATATATTATATGAGTTGGGTTTGATCAATATATTCTGACCCATCATCCCCTGATCCGCCAACCCGACCTCAACCCAATTGCCGGACCTAATAAAGACTTTCACCATCGCACTCTTAAGACGGAAAACGCAAGCCCAACAAAAGTATCTACATTTTTTAACTTCCATTTTTCTCTAGCTAGCGCACCTTCTTCACATGTCAACATTACTTCAGCTGTTTGATTATTTAGATATTTTTCGTTACTTGCATTCTACTTCTGAACGTATATTTACAAACTACAATAAACTAGGTGAGTTTGTTTAGACTTCTATATCAACAGTTATCCCTAATAACACAACAATTAAATGTTAACTTTTTTATTTTACTTTTCCTTCGTGGCACAAATATATTAGAAAGTGGCAACTAAAAAGAATCGAAAATAAAAAGAAACAACATTAAAAATACCAATGTAAACTAGACATTTTTGATCGATATAAAAATTGTCTAAATTGATTAATTTTGGCATAATCAACATTTTATGCAACAAAAACGATTGTTAAAATTAATTTGCTTTTAGTGAAATTTCACGTCATTAATTTACTCACACGTGCGTACATCACGTTTTGAAATTTTCACCAACATTGAAAAATTGAGAAAAAAATAATTCTATAGTCAAAGCCTGCACTCTGACCGAATAAGTCACAGTTTTATTTCTTCAAATACCGACACTTTCTCTAGATCTAATAATTATTTCACTTCATCTAACGACTCACTTTCCTCCTTATCCTCTCTCCTAACTTTTGTCCGTCCGATCAGATCCAAGTATAAATCTCCATAATAAGTCCCTCATTATATGGGCAAAATCTATTTTATCAATTTTATGATTACAGTTATTTAAATATTATAAAGTATTAAATTATATTGTATAAATATTTTAATATTATTTATACTCTCCTAACCAATACTCATAGGATCATATAAATCTAACCTACTCCACTTTAATAAATAATTGTTTTAAATAACTTTGATATCTAAACTATAAACTGGATGATTATTTTATAAATAACATGAATATAAAGAATTTATTTGATAAAATTAGCTGAAAGTTGTTAATTCGTAGGTAGATAGTGGAAATCGGAAACTATAACTATTATTTATTATATTAACATTTGACAAAAACAGTTAAAAATTTTGAAATATATAAAATTATATAAAATGACAATTAAAAGTGATTATATTAATATTATTAATAGCAGTTCTGGAAATTAATTAAAAAAACACAATAGTTTGTTTTTAAACGCTACATACGTAGATTTTAGATTTAAAATATTTTTTTTACACTCAAAGGTAAAACTCGTATTTTCGAATATATATATATATATATATATATATATATATATATATATATATTGTTTTAAATTGAACTTTTTGATAAAAGTGCTAGAAGCTCTCAAAATCCGTTGACACATTTTCAAAATATTCATAGATTTGATAACTAATTCACAAAACAATATAAAATGCGATACGATATTTATGAAATCAAATGGTATATTGTATCTTATGGTTTTGTGTAACTATAATATTCATTTGATGGGAAAATAATTATATAAGATAAATTTAATGAAATACTTTATAAAGTAGTATTGTAAAAGCAAGATACACTTGATACAAATTAGAAATGAAGGACGTAAAAAGAAATAAGTCTAAACATTAGGGGGCTTTTTTGAAACTTTCATCAGTCTTATCATAGTCATCTTCGCTCAAACTCTCAAATTTCCTGGATCCAATCCAAAGTCGGAGTCACACGCAGTGTCCCTTTCTCTCTCACACACAAAAACACGTTTCACTGTGTGTAAATTACAATATTGCCCCCAAATGGTGGAGGCACAGTCATGGACAACTCGCCGGAGCAGCAACCCTAGGTTCGAAACCTCCGTGGACATCCCCTCCACACCGACCGGAGAAGTTAGATACGGCACCACGAACAACATCTTCGCCTCCTTCTCCGCCACATCATTCGTATCTCCGACTATCCTCACTGCACTCATTATCGCGTCATGGTACCTATCCAACATCGGCGTTCTCCTTCTCAATAAGTACCTCCTGAGCTTCTACGGGTATAAATATCCGATCTTCCTCACAATGCTTCATATGATCTCATGTACTTTCTACAGTCTCATCGCAATTCGTTGGTTTCAAGTCGTGCCGTTCCAACAGATTTTATCGCGAAAACAATTTCTGAAGATCTTCGCCTTATCTGCTATTTTTTGCTTTTCGGTTGTTTGTGGAAATACGTCATTGAGATATCTACCTGTTTCGTTTAATCAAGCTATTGGCGCAACTACGCCTTTTTTCACAGCTATCTTCGCTTTCCTGATTACATGTAAGAAGGAATCTGCTGAAGTTTACTTAGCGTTAATGCCTGTCGTTTTCGGTATAGTTTTGGCGAGTAATAGCGAGCCTTTGTTTCATTTGTTTGGTTTTTTGATGTGTGTGGGATCGACCGCCGGCAGAGCGTTGAAATCGGTGGTGCAAGGGTTATTGTTGACTTCAGATTCGGAGAAGCTCCATTCGATGAACCTATTATTGTATATGGCGCCAATGGCAGCCATGATATTATTACCTCTCACTTTGTACATAGAAGGAAACGTGTTCTCAAAGACAATTGATAAAGCGAGAAACGATTCGTTTATGGTGTTTTTGTTGATTGGAAATGCTACGGTGGCGTATTTGGTGAACTTGACGAACTTTCTGGTCACAAAACACACGAGTGCCCTGACTTTGCAGGTGCTCGGAAACGCCAAGGCGGCAGTAGCGGCGGTGGTGTCTGTTTTAATTTTTAAGAATCCGGTGAATGTTATGGGAATTTCAGGGTTCGCCGTGACAATAATGGGAGTGGTTCTTTACAGTGAAGCAAAGAAGAGATCGAAAGTTACAGCTCATTGACAACCAAAAAGATAACACTGGTGCGAATTCTCTGTTCAATTGTTCTTCATCTGATATGCCTTTAAAATTTTCAATTAGTTTACAATTCTCAAAAAGGCCTAAAGAGAAATTGGTATAAAGAAAAAGCAAAGAACATAATTCGATTCGATTGCATCAAAATATGATCATTTGAATTGGCAAAAAGGAAAAACGGTTTCTTCCTGTTTCTTTTCCAAAATTCTGCTTTATTGCAAATTTGCATAGTTGTTCTTGATTAAGGCAGTTTGATAGGGGAGAAAAAACAATCTCCTTTTTGCCTTCTGTTTGTAACACGAATTACATGAAAAAGTCCTCAAATTATATCATTTTGTTGTTCTTACTTGTATAAAGATCAATTCCCAACTTGATTTGATTGCTTAATTGTCTGTTTTCCAATCTAATTCGATTCCTTACGTGATTCAACATCAATTTTTTTTTTTCTTGATATGTGATCATAATATGCGTAATAAACACTCTATATGTTATGTTATGGATCACATCAGAATTATCAATTATATTTGTATGGAAGCAGTCAACTTTGTGAACAAATGTTCAAATTGGATAAGGTACTCTGCTTTCATGTGCCAATATGCCTTTGATGAGTGGCCAAATTACATGACCCTTACCCTTAAAAGCAGCTAAATTACAATATTGCCCCTACATGACCCACATGGAGACATGCCCTTCTTTGCTTTTAAGTTATGGTAGTAGTTGCCCTTTCTTTAACTTCTACCCCACCATACTAAGATCCAATTTATTGTGTTAGTTGGCTTTCCTAAAATAATATCATCCCAAACCAAATAAATATCAAGAAAATATATTATTTCTCTTTTGGTGAAATTGAATCGTGTTCGTAGTTTTTCAATTTTAATTCGTTGAAGAGTATTTTAATTATTCCGATTGTTAATTAAAAGCCACTCATGTCTGGTCAATTTGTGGATTCTCTTTGAACAGGGTGAGTATATATTTAATTTAATTTGTGCCATGAAGTTATGATTTTTGGTTTTATATATAACCTGAAAAAAGTTATATTGATCATTGTTGCATATCTAAAATTCATATTAATACTATCTGTTTGTGATGATATATATATATATATATATATATATATATATATATATATATATTAGGTCTGACAGTTGGGTTCGGGTTGTCGGGTCATGGGTCATAATAGATTGATCCAACCCAACCTATATAATATATGAGTTGGTGGGTTGGCAGGTTGGAAACATCAACTCAACCCAACCCACATAATCCGTTTAAGTATATAAGTTCGCGGGTCAGTCAGTCATTTTTGGGTTATTTTTCACAGTCATTTTTGGGTTATTTTTCACATGTTAAATTTATATGAATCATGTCTCTAAATTAATTAATAATTAACATTTTACATTTGTTAGAATGAAATGAACAACCAAATACGAATCTAACATAATAATTCAATAAACACGAATTTGGAAAAAAAAACAGGTTTCCAACGTAAAGTCATAAACTCACAAACATTCAAATGAAATTGAAAACATTCAATCAAAGTGCAATTGTGTCGAATATTCCATTGATTTATAGATAGAATTTTAGTTTTTTTAAATAGTACAATATATAGTCGGGTTGGTGGGTTGACCCGCGAACCCAAATAGCTAACCCAACCCATAAAATAAATGGGTTTGTGGGCTCAACCCAAACCCGTTTATTTTCGTGTTGGGTTCGTGTCGAGCTACGGGTTGGGTCGAGAATCGTCACTCCTAATAAAAGCATCGGGGAATCGTTTTCAAACTTTTTATGTTTATTTGCATAAATTATTGCAATTTTGGATTATTAGTGTTACGTTATGTTTGGCGAGTCAAAATTAGCTTATTTTTCAAGCTTTTTTTATATTGTTATGTTTGGCAAGTCAAAAAATAGCTTATAAGCTAGTTCTTAAAAAAACTATTTAGATAGCTTTTTAGATTTTTTTTTAAAAAAAATGTCAAATATATCCCTAATTAATTATAGAAAACATACTTTACTAAATGTCTTTTTAAGTGATTTTATATATTTCACCTCGTTTTTGCCAAATGTTGTTTTTATCAGCTAACTTTTTAGCTAACAATTAATTTTTCAGCTATCAGATAGTTTTTTAGTTACTACGTCGAACATAGCCTTATTGGGGCTGAGCATGGTATAGTACTAATTTACAGTACCAATTTATTTTATAGTCAAACCGTGTAACGTATCAATTATAATTGATATATAATTTTTGCTACAAGTACAAGTATACTTGGTACGAACGTGTTTGGCTACCAACAAGTTCAATTGTAATAGTTAAAGACAGTCAACGATATGAGACAATTTTCTTGTCTAGTAATATGAATTAGTAAAGTTACTATTTTAGTTACTAAATAATTTTGTTAAGTAACTTTGAAATAACTTTTCACTCATTAAAAAAAACTTTTCACTCATTAAATTTAATGTGGTAATAACTATTTACTACGCCTAATGGTTAATATCATGCATTTAAATTTTAACCGTGCCATTTAAAATGTAATACCATTACCGTATAAAATTTACTGAATTGGTATAGTATTACCAATCAAACATGTTGGCTACCAAACATATTGGTAACTTTTTTGTTCGGTTGGTAACATGTTAGTTGGTTCTGCATGGTACATATTTGACAACACTATAAAAATTAGTTGGTTGTTAGATGCTAAGTTAGCTCCTAAAAAAAATTATTTAATAATAACTAACTTGCTAACAAATGTGAAATTGCATAAATGACATGTAAAAGAAATATTCTCCACAATGTTGAAACGTCTCACTATGATCTCTCTTTTGACAACAAAGTCAGTATATAAGAATATTCCAAACATTTTCTTTTACCCATATGTTAATTAAAAATTACTCTAATTTGTATTATGTTTATAACCAATTATACCAATGAAATTGAAAATTTTAATTGAAAATGCTTCAAATGAGCGTATAGTTTTAACATCTTATTAAATATAGTAATTTTATATTAAGAAGTTGATTGCAAAAAAGTGAAGATATTTACATATTTTTTTTAATATATAGTAAACTGCTCCATCAATATATTTATCTCAAATACCTAGAGCAACTACACATAGGATATTCCAACTCATTTTATTGATATGTATCATTTGATGTTATTTTTTAAAAGAACAATATTTTATTACAAAACAAAGAGACTAGAAAATTACATAGGATAACTAGAATAGGTTTTGAAACCACTCAACCCAACTGGCTTTAATCTCATTTTTTCTATACAAAAACCAATTATATGAAAATCAACTATGTTATAAAAAAGTAAAGCTTTAATTGACATTGAATCTCCAAATAACACACCATTCCGATATCTTCAGATCAGCCATAACGTCATACAAATAACCGAATCTAACACTTCCTTCTTATGCATAATAATTGAGAAAGCTTCAAAGCCAAGTAAAAAGATCATGTAAAGTATCCATACACGACAACACAACATCCACCCAACGAAAAACCCTTTGGCATATAGTCATCGCCAAATCACATTTGATCAGTCGACTCCACATGATTCATACAAACAGGACATGCTAAAGACACTATATTAATTCCTATTCGACTCAAGTTCCATCGGGTTGGTAAATGATCAATTAAAGCATGCCAAAGGAAGATATTTACCTTTCTAGGGATATACTGGTTCCATCTAGTAGACTTCAATCCATCCGACAAGTAAGTATCATCAATAACATAACGAATTTCGTTAATCGTAAACTCCATTTGCCCTCCCATCTCTTAAGACCAAACATCCTTTTGAGAAGTATTCTGAATAGTTCCATACATGCTAATAAGATCATCCAAATGACATGTTAATCTTCCTCTTGTAATAGATCTACTCCAATACCAAGTCTAATTTCTGTTCCACCTATCCGCAATCAAACAATCACGTTTTTTTTTATCTAACATATAAAATCTAGAAAATTGTACTTTCAAAAGTTCCTCTCCAATCCAAACCTCCTCTTAAAATTTAGTATTTCTCCCATCTCCAACTCGTTTTCGGATGGAACTATAAGGAATAATTCCACTTTCACGCATCATATTTATCGACCTGATGATCTGATCCTACACCCCCGAACGAAACTGTAAATGATTAGAAAAAATATCACTTCCTTGATACTTGTGCAACTCAGATATCACTTTGACCCATAACGAAATTCGGCCATTAACGAAACGCCATCTCCATTTTTGAATTAGAGCATGATTTAACATTTCCAAACTCCCTATATCAAGGCCACCTTTTTCTTTAGACGACAAAGTGAGATTCCAGTTCACCCACAATATTTTCTTACTCTTTTAATCACACCCCTATTTTTTTTTACACAAAGAGACTCCAAGAGATTTTTCATCTGAGAAGGCATACTCGTTTTCCAAATAGAAAGTTTCTTCTTGAATCCCTCCACGATCGGCGTCCACCCTTTTACTCTAGCCATACTTGATCCCACTGGAAGTCCAAGGTATAAAAACAAAACAAATTCTTTACCGAAACACATCCCGTAACCCCTGTTAAATCTGGAACATCCTGAAAATCCACTACCACCCCATATAGATTAGACTTATGTAAATTACGTTTAAGGCCAAAAACACAATAAAAACAGTCTAAAAGAGTAACTAAGCAGTTAATTTTTTTCGAGACCAGTCATCTAGAAAGAGCACATCATTTGCATAAAAAATGGGTGAGTAAAATGGATCCAATCTTAATCCCCTGAACAAACCTTTCTGAACCTTATCCAAAACTGTTGAATGAAGGTCTTCCAACACCATACTAAAAAGAAACTGTGAGAGGTCCCCATGCCGAAGACCTCTGCCCATCATGAGTTCCTTAAAGGGATTTCCATTAACCAAAACAAAATCCTTAGCCGACTGCAAGCACCCACACACCTAATTTATCCATTTTGACCAAACACAAATGTCATAATGTGGAATAGGAACTCCCAATTCACTGATTCATAAGCTTTTTCAAAGTTTACTTTAAAATTAATTATCTTCTATTTTCTCCTCTTACACTAATCGACAACTTTATTGATCAAAAGCGGCCATCCAAAATTTGTCTCCCTTTTACAAATGCCAATTGCTCACAACTAATTAAAGAATCCATCACCTTTGACATCCGAAGTGCCAAAAATTTCGCAATGATTTTGTATTGAGCCCCCATAACACTAATATATAAGACTAATGGACAAAACTCAGTCACAACTAATGGACTAGGATCCTTTGGGATCAACGTAATAAACGAAGAGTTGCATCACGAGGGAATCTTTATATAATTAAAAAAATTCTATAACAAAATCCATCACATGTTGCTTAATAATCTCCCAATAACGTTTATAAAAAGCAAATCTAAACCCATCAGGGCCCGAGGAATTATATGAGCCAGAAGCCCAAACCGTATCTTTAACTTCCTGTTCAAGACACCACAATTTCCAAACTCAATACCTATTCTCGTGTAAGAAACTGAAAATTAGAACTACATCAAATAACTGGAACACCTTCTACCTTTTTAAATCTCTCAGTAAAATAATCAAAAAATATCCCTTTAACCGTAGAAGGAGCCGTAACCCACAACACTTCGGTTGTTATACCTCTAATCGTAGTTTGGCACCGTAATAAACGTTTGAGTTTCCATCGGCTTCGACTCCGTACTTCACCTCAGCTTTTTGACTGGAATCCTTCGTATCTTCTTGTTCAATACACGATAATATCCCTACTATAACGACCCAAATTTTCTAACATCTAATCTAATGGAAATATCATAGAGAGTTTTCTTATAGTTGCGAAATTCTACTAAAATTAAAACACTTTACTTCCCAAGATAAGTCACGGGTTTACAATAAAAATCTATCTATCTAAATGATTAAGGAAATACAATAAATAACATCCTACTAACTATTTCTTCCTTGTGCCCATGTCTTGTCTTTTGGTACCACGACTGCTGCTAGGGATGAGCATCGAAACCGGATACCCGCTTTAGGAACCGGAACCACCACGGAACTTAGAGCTGGCAAAAATCGACCCAACTTGCCAACCCAACCCGAACCCAACCCAAAATTAGCGGGTTGGGTTGAGATTTTCAACCCGTTTAACTTAAATGGGTCAACCCGTCTAACCCATTTAATCAAATAGGTTGGGTTGGGTAAAAATTATCAACCCGTTTTCAACCCGTCAACTCATTTAACTTTAATATATATATATATATATATATATATATATATATATATATATATATATATATATAATTTAATATTATTTGAATATTATCATGTATTAATCAAAGTATTAATTTGTAAATTATAATGTTGCATTATTATTATCTATGTTTAATAAAACTCAATCCTAATTTCCATCTTTTTTTAGCGCCGATAATACTGGTCACTCTCCAAAATCAGTGTGAAACTAAACATTTTTAATGTTATTTGAACAATTTATTCGTATTTTTGAATTAGGATTGTGCTTTTGTCATAATTATAAAGTTTTATTTACATTTTATAATTGAAGTTGTATAATATTTAATTATATAATTTATTTAATTGATTTTAAATGGGTTAACCCAAGTTTAACCCATTTATTTAATAGGTTGGGTCGGAAACTACATAAACAGGTCAACCCGGTGACAACTCATTTATCTAAACGGTTGGGTTGAGTTGGAAATATCAACCTATTTAAATAAACAGGTTGGGTTGGGTTGAAATTTTCAACCCAATTATTAAATGGGTTGAACCCGAACCCAACCCAGGTTGACCCATTGCCACCTCTAACGGAACTGCAGGTCCCAGAATCGGATCCGCCTTAACCGGTTTCGGTTCCGTTTTTCATTTTTTCGGAACTGCTACCCGTTGGGTACCCGCCGGAACCGATATATATATATATATATATATATATATATATATATATATATATATATATATAGGATTAGGTTCATGTGAGACCACTATATTTTATGAGACGGGGAGACGCAATCCTAGCCACTCATTTTGTAGATAAAAAACACTTTTAAAATGCAAAATAATTAAAAAATTTCGAAATTTTTTTAAATATTATTTTCGTCACTTTTTTTATCACAAAAAAAATAAAAATAATAAAAAATTACCCTTTTTTTGAAATATCTGTGAAATATTCTAGTAGAATATTAGAATATTCTAATAGAATATTAGAATATTTTACATATCTGACAAATCTACTATAATACTAGAATATTCTAACATTCTAAAAATCACATTGGAATATTTATAGTGTGATATTCTATTAGAATATTTCACGTATTTTTCAAAAAAAAAAAAATAACGGTATTTTTTTAATTTTTATTTTTTTTAGTTTTTTTAATTTTTTTTAGGTAAAGAAAATGACGAAAATAATAATTAAAAAAAGAATTTTCGGATTTTTCCTTTTATTTTGCATTTTAAAATTATTTTTAGATTGCGTCTCATGGTCTCAAAAAATTAACAATTTAACATGGTCTCAAATATATATATATATATATATATATATATATATATATATATATATATATATATATATATATATATATATATATATATATATATATATATATATATATATATATATAGCCATGTTCTTTTGAACCAAAAAATTTGTGAGAACTTGAGAACTCATAATCAACTCATTATTATTCAAAACCAAAAACACTAATCTTTTCAAAATTGTGCATCTAAGCCATATTATAATGTCCAAAATTCAAATAAAATTTTCTCTTTTAAATTCATTTCAACCATACGATGATTATATGAAAACAATCGAGAGTATATCATAATATCATAATATCAGAGTACAAATCCCAAAATCACATAGATGCGGAAAACATGGGCAGATGCGGTTCGATCAAGCTGGGTCCTTCCCTTTTGAGCTGGAAGTACCTGAAACATGAACTGAAAACGGTAAGCACAAAGCTTAGTGACATCACCCAAAATACCTCATACCATACATACATTCAGTCAAACATATATGAGTATATTTCAGCCTCTTCGGTCTCTTTCAGCCGGTACTGGGTCTATTTCAACCCCTTTGGTCTCTTTCAACCGGTACTGGGTATATTTTAACCCTTCAGTTTCTTTCAACCGGTACTGGGTATGTTTCAACCCCTTCGGTCTCTTTCAATCAATATCGAGTCTATTTCACCCCTACAACTAGCATGCATACATATCAGTGCAAGTCACAGAGACATCAATCATATACAAACATAACATGTAATTGTCACGAAGACAATTACCATCCTACATACATAATCTAGTGGACCGGCCTTGGTGCCTTCGACCCACGAGTATAATGTAACATCCCGAGATTTGTAGGTATTTCCGAATCCTCTCTTTTATTATTATTTTGTCATTGGTAGTCCCTAGGGTTGGAAGAGTCAAGTCATTAGAAGCCTAAGGGCTAAAGTTGTAACTTGGGGATCAAGAGAGTACGCTAAGCATACATAAGGTACGCTGAGCGTACTAGGGAGGCCCTAGTACGCTGGGTGTACTCACGTCAGATGGAAACCCTAATATTTAGGGTTTGGGTGCTATATAAATGTCCTTATGAGCTCAAAACCATCCATCACCTCAGCCTCCATAGATTTGAGCCGTTCTTCTCAAACCCTAACCCTTTTCTTGAGTGTGTGAGCTTAAAGTGTGTGTTTTGAGTGGTTGGAAAAGAAGGTATTGCATCAAGAAGTTGGAGAAGGAGGAAAAGCTTTTAGATCTGAGGTTACTTTGTGCTCTAGAAGCTCCAGGAGGTAAAAAGCTCCAACCTTTATGTGTGTATAATGTAGATCTAGTCATAATAGCTTTATGAAACCATTTCTTGTCCCAAAAGTCCCAAGTTGGTGCATGTTATGGTTTGAACGAAATAAGTTGTCCTTTCAGACCCTAGAAAGGGTCCCAAGTGATAAAAACGATGTCACAATAGCTTAAGATGTCCCATGCATGTAGTAGGAAGGTCTTAATAGGTTAAGACCATGTATTAAGAGCTTTCTGGACATCCAAAGTCTCAAAGTTCGAGACTTTATGGTTCTAAGACACATTTGGTCGATGGATCTGGAATTTGGACTTAAGTGCTTAAGCCATTAAGCACTTATTAGAGTTTTGGTAAAACTCGCGTACACCCCGCGTAAGTTCTGTACGCCCAGCTTACTGGGTCAACCAACCCGATGGTGGTCAACGCAAGGCGGAGTACGCCCAACATACCAAAGGAGTACGCCCCGCGTACGCCCTCTATTGGGCTTTTGACGAATTGGGCTTCGAGATTGGGCCACCTTTGAACCAGTTGGATTTGGGCCTTGCTGGACTTTCTGAATAATTGGGTTTTGGGCCAGTTTTGGTAATGGATCCTAAAATAAGGCCCAATTAGGGAGTTGGGCCCAACTGTGAAAATTGAGCCATTAATAGGCTTTGGATATATAGACTTTTAGATCATGGAATTGGCATTGGGCCTTGGCCCAACTGAGAGAAAAGGCAATAATGGACAATTACCCTAAGTGGGACCCTTGGTCAATATTGATATCCGAATTATTGACTTAGTATTTGTTATTTTGGATAATTCGGGATTTTCGGTGAGACAGCGGTCGGAGACTTTCAGTCCAATTCTGCACTACTTGTGAGGTGAGTTCTTCTCACTATATCAACATGGTCTAAGGCACCAAGGTTGACCCTTTATGATTTGTATCCTAGTTATAGGATTATGATATGCTAGTGATCTGCTAGATTGATATCTTGGTTATAGGAGTAAGCTATGTTAGAGATCGGTTAGATTTGTATCCTGGTTATAGGGTTATGCTATGTTAAAGATCGGTTAGATCTGTATTCTGGTTATAGGATGTTGCTATGTTAGAGATCGGTTAGATCTGTATGACTATCTGTACATGCTAGCTAGCGTATGATATTTATGTGCACATGCTTGTTTGATTGGGGGTTGGGTTGAGGCGGTCATGCTTTGTGCTTGTGCCAACATACCCAGGGTGGCCCGGATAGACTGCAGACCTGGTAAGGGCGTACTAGTCAGGCCGAAGGCCCGACGAGCAATCCAGATAGGCTATAGGCCATGCGAGGCGGTCCAGACATGCCGATGGCTCGGAGAACAGTCCAGATAGGCTGCAGGCCCTGAGTGGCGGTTCAGTCAGACTGATGGCTCATTATGCATGTTGTTTGTTATGATATGATTACAGTTTGTATGGCGTTGGTATTTTGGGGGAACTCACTAAGCTTCGGACTTACAGTTGTTGAGTTTGTTTCAGGTACGTATGATGACCGCGGGAAGGCGAATGCGTGATCGTGCACCTCCTTATATTTTTATGATTTGATTCTGGGATACTCTAACATGAAACTATTTTGAAAACGAATTTGTAATAACTATTGGTTTTAAATGTTTTGAAAAGTTTTAAATTGACATGATTTTTATGGGTGTTAGATACAATGAAGGAAACTCACCTCTTGATCGATAATCAACTACTGTTGCTCGCACGGTCAGCTACACCGGTGCTACTCCACACAAATGCCCAAAAGCTCAGCAAGACCAAAATGTAGAAGCTAGATTGTCAAAATGAAGCACTACACGAGCCTTCTTCCACTTCAAAGAACAAAAGCCTCCAAGTAAGCTCTTCAAGATCACCAACAATGGCCAAAGTTCTCAAGGAGGTCGAATTTAGGGTTTTTAGGGGGCTAGAGAGTGAGAGAGGCTGAGGATGGGTAACCATAGCTCTCTCATTCCTTTAAACACTCGAAAATTAGGGTTTTGGGTCATCAGGCCTGGCTCACGTTGTGAGACCTTATGCCTCACGTCGTGAGGTTTAAAAATACGGGTTAAATAGTCAATGGTCACTCTCATGCCGTGACCATTATGGCTCACGTTGTGAGCATCTTCCAAAATGCAAATATTCAAGAATTTAAGTACCTCAAGGTTTCAGATGCTACAAATCTGCCCCACTTGAATCAGACCCCGTCCTCGAAGTTCGATGCTGCAAATAACTCTAGGTAATGCTCCCTCATCTCATCCTCAGGTTCCCATGTCTACTCAGAACCCTTGCGGTGTTGCCACAACACTTTTACCAACTCGACAACCTTGTTCATCAAGGCTTTCGTCTTCCAGTCTCTCGATATAATTCAGGCGATCATCCACCTGAATATCCTCCAATGGAACCACAGTGGAATCATCAACCAAACATTTCCGCAGCTAAGAGACGTGAAACGTGCTATGGATCTGACTAAGTTCCTCAGGAAGATCCAAGTGATAAGCCACCCAGCCCACCCGGGCCAAAACCCTGAAAGGACCAATGTACCTGGGGCCCAACTTGTCACTCTTCCTGAACCGGATGACAACTTTCCAAGGTGACACCTTTAGGAGAGCCATATCTCGGACCTGGAACTCTAGATCTGATCGGCGCTTGCCGGCATAGATCTTCTGCCGATTCTGGGATGTCTGGAGTCTTCCCTAAACCTGCTGAATCATCTCGTTCGTCTTGAGTACCACCTGGGTACTCCCCATGACCCACTGACCGACCTCTCCCCAACATATCGGGGTCCTACACTTCCTCCCATAGAGCATCTCAAAAGGAGGTCGATCGATGTTGGCGTGATAACTGTTGTTATACGAAAATTTCGCTAATGGAAGATACGTATCCCAACTACTGCCAAAATCCATAACACATGCCCGCAACATATCCTCCAATTTCTGGATGGTCCACTCACTCTGACCATCCGTCTGCGGGTGAAAAGCCGTGCTGAAGTACAAACGAGTACCCAACTTCTCGTGAAAACTCTTCCAAAATCAAGAGGTAAACCGAAGATCCCTATCCGAGACCATAGAAACTGGGACCCATCGCGTGCCACAACCTCCCGAATGTAGATATCTGCCAACTTCTTTGCAGAGATACTCTCCTCGATCGTAATAAAATGCGCGCTTTTGGTTAATCGATCCTCGATGACCCATATCGAATCCATTCCACGTGCCGTCTGTGGCAACTTCGTGATGAAATCCATAGTAATCTCTTCCCATTTGCAAACAGGAATGTCTAACGGCTATAACTTGTCGTGAGGTCGCTGATGCTTGACCTTGACTTTCCTGCCAGTTGAACACTTATCTACATACCGCTTCATACATGGTCGTTGATGCCCCTCCTCCATCAAAACCTGTCGCACACTGTAATGCCCGTGTTTCAGGGCTAAGAAGTAGTAGATGATGTAATAGTCTAGGTCAACTATTGTAACTCTTTTTGAAGTAATAAAGATGAATTATTTGAGTATTATGTGAATTGTGTGCATTTATGTGCTTATTACGTATTTATAAAAGTATAATAAATAAAGGATAAAAATAAGCGTCAAAATTAAAGTGTGAGATAAGCCCTATATCTTTACATAAAGTTGTAGTGGTCGAAACAAGGATTCCGGGGATATAAAGAACGCCGAAATCCGAGTTATAACGAAGAAGTTATGACCTGTCGAAGTTTCGCGACGGAACCGACACGACACCGGGAAGCGTAAATAGTGAATTTACGATAGAAGACTTTTTTGCCTTAGTAATCTAAACGAAAGTCGTAGAATATGTTAAACCGAGAACATCCATAAAAAGAACGCCCAAATCTGACTTCGTATGAGGAAGTTGTGAATTTTCTAAGATTTGGCTTAACAGTGCACGACCCGAAACTCGAATTTTAGTTCGAGCGGTTTTTGGCCTACGCGACCTAAATTAGAGTTGAATATCTCATTAATAGGAACTCAACGGTAAAAAGACAGACGAAAATGGAGTCCGTATGAAGGAGTTACGAATTCTTCGCGGTCATTTAACAGTCTAATCTCCTCATACTGTTAAATTTAAGATCGGTCAAGAATTAGCCGACGGAGTCAAAATGAAAGTTGTAGATCTTATTTTTACCTACGTGTGGATATAAAAAACGTCGAAAACAGAGCTCGTATGCGAAAGTTATGAATTTTTGAAAATCGGCTGATTTCCACCCTATGTGCGATGCCATGTGTCAGCACCAGGCTGTGACTTGGAGCCCAAGCTCACTCACGATGTGAACATCAAGATATTCACGACGTGAGAGCCATTTCAGCCTCCTATAAATAGATGTTCGGGGGTAGAGCATTCTTCACACCTCTCAAGCTTTCTTTCTCTCTCTAGAGTCTCTCTCTAAGCCCCCTAACCCCTTCCTAAGCCTAGGTAAACCCCCTAGCACCCGAAGGAAGCCCCGAGGCTCCCAGAGTCCCGAGAAAAAGGGTCTTTCGGTTCGGAAACACTGCTCCAAGCGAAACCCGATTTTCTATAAAACCCGCTGTAAGTGAGCTATGCCTACGCTATTTTTAATATAGCTTTTATTTAATTATAGTAACATTATTAGGAACTTAAAATAATTATTTGGGCTATTATTATGAGTTATATAGAGTGTTGTTTAACGCTTATATAACAATAATAATAGCTAGACTATTAATTAGTCGCGGTTAACGTTAGACTAAACCCTAGTGGTATTGATACTAAGTTTTGTCAAGGGAAAATATTTTTGAGATAAGAAGTGTTGTTCGAGTACCGGGTCACCACCTAATCAGGTGTGTGCATAGTCACTTTCATCTTACACATAGATATGAAGTATTTAATATAAACTACGTGCTATGTGTGCATATTGTCTGAATACTTGTTGTCTATGCTGATGAAAGATTTTTATACATGTTTTAAATGATTTAAACTGTATATGTATTTTATATCTACAAAAATGTTGGGGTAAAACATGGGTAGATGTAATAGACGATGTGTGATAAAATGATGAGAGACCTCGATGTTGTTGTTGTTGATTCTGTCATCTAGCGGAGTATGGATGACAGCCACAGACTCTTCTAGACAGTCCAGTGGAACGCTAGTAGGCTCGCAACCTGTAGGTGTTTGTGAACGATGTCTTCACCGGTGTACTCCATCCCCCTCATGGTTGCCTTTAGGACATTTATTGCTGAGGAACCCCCTTAGCAGTAGTGTCCATCCCGATGATGATCCTTAGGCTAGGTCCGTTATGATAGGTGTTTAGGGACGTAAAGTGAGGATAACGGGAACGGGTAATCGGATTATTGTTGGTTGGTGAAATTAATAAACTTATTTATTGTGGATTGAAAACCCTATGTGCTCACCAGGCTCCCAAGCCTGACCCACTCAGTTTCTTGTATTATTGGTAGTGGTGCACGGGCATAGATATGATGTTTGGGATGAGAGATTACGGATATAGGCCTGTAGATATGAAAAAATGTAGTCAGGCTTATATTGTACTGTTTATGCTTTTGATCTGTATCGAACATGACATCTCGAGTCTTTTTAATGAAATACATTTCTACGGAAATGATTTGATAAATCTTTATCATATTTTATTTTGGGAACAAATTCCGCAACACTTTTATGTAAAATGTTACTCTGATTTTCAAACAAGCATAAACAAAATCGGTCTTTTCTGGCCGTGAAAATGGGGATGTCACAGTTGGTATCAGAGCATTAGTTTAAGCGAACTAGGAATTTGTAGGATTTCTAGACTTAAACTTAGAATGCTAAGCAATGATTGTGAGATGTGAGCACTAGCTTATTTAGGAAAGATGCCTAAAATGCTTTTATGTGCTATATGCTATTATTTGTTCGGATCTATGGTCTGTTGTCGACCGGATCTGGAAACCTTATGTGTTTAGGATTCTAAACGTACGACTACGATATTAGAACTAACATGTAAACGTTTCGGAGTGATAAGGATGATTTAAACGTCTATCCTAAATAAAGATCTAAATTCACCTTATTCGGTGTATAGATCAAAATGGAAAGAACCCGCAGTGGAGCTGGGAATGCAAATGGGAATAGGAATCAACCCCCATTGATTGAGCAAATACCTGTTGTAGCAGCCGCTCCTGAGCCAATCACGATGGCCAGAGTACAAGCGATGATCCAGATGATGTTGGATCATCAGATGGAGGAGACCAGACGTTTACTTCAACAAAATCGAGAGGAAGCTACAATTCTGGTCGAACAGCCCGAGCTGAATGATGGGCCGTCAGAAGGAGGAAACTACAGTGGGACTGTTGGTCAAGCCAACCCACTGATAGTTAGGCGAAACCACCAGGATGGAGGAAATTACGGACGTGGATGCAAATACAAGGATTTCATGGCATCCAAACCACCGTGTCTATCTGGAAACCCGACACCGGTGGAAGTCATGAACTGGATCTCCGAGATGGAGACAATGTTTGAGAGTTGCGAGTGCAGCAACAGGCAGAAGACCGCTCTTGCGGTTCCTCTGTTGAAATCTGGAGTACTAAGTTGGTGGAAGCTACTAGCTGATTCGATGCCTAAGGGGGAAGCTAGTAAGATGTCTTGGGAGGATTTTCTGGTGCAGCTGAAGATGCAATACTGCTCTGAGCAGGATCTTCTGGAGATCAACAATGAGTTCCAGAATCTGAAGAAGGGAAGAATGAGCGTTACTGATTACGCTGCAAGCTTTACAGAGAAAATGAAGCTTGTTCCTCACCTCGTCCCAACTGAACTCTCCAAGGTTAACAAGTTTGCCCTCGGATTACCAGCAGACTTCGGTCCAATGGTCAAGCAAACAACCACTCTGAAAGCCTCATCTGGGCTGCTAAGAATGTGGAGACCCAGATACGAGAGAAGGGTCTGGAGAGAGCGGAGGTGGGAGAGAAAAGGAAATTTGATGAGTCATCGAAATTCAGCAAGAAAAGCAAGTTCTCAAGGTCTGGTACGCAGAAGTTTGGAGGAGGTGAAGCCAAATGGTGCGACAAGTGCAAGAAGAAGCACCAGGGGAAATGTGACGGAGGAGTCATATGTTTCAAGTGTGGAAAGCCCGGACACTATGCCAACGAGTGCACGTTCACTAAAAAGGTTTGTTATGAGTGCAACGAGGAAGGGCAGATATCGAGGGACTGCCCGAAGAAGAAGGAGGCAGGAAGACCCAACATTCCACCGAAGCTGAAGGCAAGAGCCTTCCAGATGACGCTTGAGGCTGCGAAGGAGGCAGCAGATGTCGCTTCAGGTACCTTTCTTGTAAATGGTTTGCCTGCCAATATACTGTTTGATTCCGGAGCAAACTACTCCTTTGTGTCACATAAGTTTGGTGGGAAACTAGTATTACCCGTAGAAAAAACTTGATAATGCCCTGATTGTAGAAGTTGCCAGTAGCAAGTTCGTACCTGTTAGTGATCGTATTAAGAACATAGTCATCGACTTAAACGGAAACGAATTCCATGAGGAGTTATTACCCATAGAGTTAAACGGTTTCGACATCGTTTTGGGAATGGATTGGCTTAGCGCCAACGATGCTGAGATATTATGCCGAAAGAAGATAGTAAGAGTAAACCCACCCGGAAAAGATTCATTTATGGTGTACGGGGACAAACACAGAGTAAATTCTGGAATCATCTCCCTGATGAAAGCCAAGAAATGTTTATCCAAGGGATGTGCATCGTACTTGGCATTCGTGATCGATGCAAAGAAGGAGAAAAAGGAGGTGCAGAATATACCGGTCGTGTGTGATTATCCGGAGGTCTTTCCCGAAGATCTTCCTGGATTACCGCCTGATAGACAAGTGAAGTTCAGAATAGACTTGTTACCAGGAACAACACCGATAGCGAAAGCACCATACCGATTAGCACCGACGGAGATGAAGGAGCTTATGACGCAACTTCAGGAGTTGTTGGACAACGGTTTCATTCGACCTAGTTCATCACCCTGGGGAGCTCCGGTGCTATTCGTGAAGAAGAAAGACGGAAGCATGAGAATGTGTATAGACTACCGAGAGCTGAACAAGGCAACGGTGAAGAACAAGTATCCATTGCCAAGGATTGATGACCTATTCGATCAGCTGCAAGGTTCGAGCTATTTCTCAAAGATTGATCTTAGGTCAGGATATCATCAGCTGAAGGTGAGAGATCAGGATATTGAGAAGACCGCGTTCAGAACGATATATGGACACTACGAGTTCTTGGTTATGTCGTTTGGACTAACCAATGCTCCAGCAGCATTCATGGATTTGATGAACAGGGTTTGTAAACCATTCCTCGATAAATCCGTGATAGTGTTCATAGATGACATTCTCATCTACTCGAAAAGCCATGAGGAGCATGGCCAACATCTACGAGAAGTGTTGGAAGTCTTGAAGAAGGAGAAACTATATGTAAAGTTCTCCAAGTGTGATTTTTGGATCCGAGAAGTCCAATTCTTAGGTCATGTGGTTAACCTGGAGGGGATAATGGTTGACCCAGCAAAGATCGAAACTGTGATGAAGTGGGAACGACCAAAAAGTCCCACGGAGATTCGAAGCTTTCTAGGATTAGCCGGATACTATCGACGATTTATCCAAGGCTTTTCTTCGATAGATGCTCCATTGACAGCTTTGACCCACAAAGGAGCTACTTATACATGGAGCGAGAAGCACGAAGAAGCATTCGAGAAGCTAAAGAAGAAGTTATGTGAAGCACCGATTCTTTCTCTACCCGATGGAGTTGAAGACTTCGCGGTCTATAGTGACGCATCTGGAGTCGGGTTGGGTTGTGTTCTGACCCAAAGAGAAAAGGTGATAGCATACGCATCTCGACAATTGAAGGAGAACGAAAAGAACTACCCCACTCACGATTTGGAGTTGGCAGCGGTAGTTTTTGCTCTAAAGATATGGAGGCATTACCTCTATGGAACGAAGTGCAAACTTTTCACTGATCATAAGAGTCTCCAGTATCTCTTTAATCAGAAAGATTTGAACATGAGGCAACGACGCTGGCTAGAGTTACTCAAGGACTACGACTGTGAGATACTTTACCACCCCGGTAAAGCAAATGTTGTCGTTGATGCTCTCAGTCGAAAAGTAAACCTTGAGAGAAAAAGGCCAAGAGCGTTGAGAAGAGAAGTTGTCTCGAACATTGTGGAAAGTATAAAGAAAGCTCAAGAAGAAGCTACAGAGAAGAATGACCGAAAAGAAGAACGTTTGGGTAAAACGTTGGTGTTCGGTACAAACAGTCAAGGACTGAAGGTATTCCAAGATAGAATTTGGGTACCTAAGACGGGAGGGATACGAGATCTTCTGATGGAAGAAGCGCACAAAACCATGTACTCGATTCATCACGGTAGCAAAAAAATGTATAGGGACCTAAAACCCTACTACTGGTGGCCGACGATGAAGCTCGATGTTGCAAAGTATGTGGCCGAGTGCATAACTTGTGCAAGAGTTAAGGCACAACATCAGAAACCGTATGGGAGTTTAGAACCTTTACCTGTACCCATGGGTAAATGGGAAGACATCACCATGGATTTTGTGACTAAACTGCCCAGGACGAAGAACGAACACGACATGATTTGGGTGGTCGTGGATCGTTTCACCAAGAGTGCACACTTCATAGCAGCCAACGAGAAGTGGTCTATGGATAAGCTTGTAAATGCTTACGTGAAGGAAGTGGTAAGACTTCACGATGTTCTGCTAACGATTGTATCAGATCGTGATAGTCGTTTCACGTCGAGGTTTTGGAGAAGTCTACAAGAGGAATTGGGTACGAAATTGTGTTTGAGTACAGCTTACCATCCGCAGACTGATGGTCAGAGCGAAAGAACGATTCAAACACTGGAAGATATGCTGAGAGCATATACCCTCGATTTACAAGGTAACTGGGATGAGCACTTACCTTTGGTAGAATTTTCCTACAACAACAGTTTCCACTCGAGTATCAAGATGGCACCCTATCAAGTTTTGTACGGACAAAAGTGTCGTACGCCGTCTTGTTGGTTTGAGTCTGGAGAAAAGCAGTTTATGGGCCCCGAGATAGTCCATGAGACTGCTGAGAAGCTGGAGGTGATTAGGGAAAGAATGTTAGCAGCTCAGGATCGTCAGAAGAGCTATGCTGACAAGAAAAGACAACCGATGACTTTTGAAGTTGGGGATTCGGTTTTGCTTAAGGTCTCACCGTGGAAGGGACTTATAAGATTCGGGAAGCGAGGAAAGTTGAGTCCAAGGGTTATTGGACCATTCAAAGTTCTTCAGAAGATTGGGAACCAAGATTACAAGCTCGAATTACCCGAAGAACTAGATGGTATTCATAACACCTTCCATGTGTGTTATCTGAGGAAGTTCGCGGGAGAAGTTCCCGACATAATTCCGATCTCAGAGTTAAGAATGGATGAAAACAAGAGGCTGATTGAAGAGCCCGAGGCAATTGTTGATCGTAAGACTAAGAAGTTACGACGCAAGATGGTCGGCTTAGTGCTAGTCTGATGGAAACATTCGAATGGGCCGAATCTCACCTGAGAAACAGAGAGTGACATGATGAGTCGCTATCCGCATCTGTTTGCTGATGCATGATTCCGGGACGGAATCATCCTAAGGGGGAGAGAATTGTAACGTCCGTGTTTCAGGGCCAAGCAATAGTAGATGATTTAATAGTCTAGGTCCACTATTCTAACTCTTTTTGAAGTAATAAAGATGAATTATTTGAGTATTATGTGAATTGTGTGCATTTATGTGCTTATTATGTATTTATAAAAGTATAATAAATAAAGGATAAAAATAAGCGTCAAAATTAAAGTGTGAGATAATCCCGATATCTTTACATAAAGTTGTAGTGGTCGAAACAAGGATTATGTGGATATAAAGAACGCCGAAATCCGAGTTATAACGAAGAAGTTATGACCCGTCGAAGTTTCGCGACGGAACCGGCATGACACCGGGAAACGTAAATAGTGAATTTACGATAGAAGACTTTTTTGCCTTAGTAATCTAAACGAAAGTCGTAGAATATGTTAAACCGAGAACATCCATAAAAAGAACGCCCAATCTAACTTCGTATGAGGAAGTTGTGAATTTTCTAAGATTTGGCTTAACAGTGCACGACCCGAAACTCGAATTTTAGTTCGAGCGGTTTTTGGCCTACGCGACCTAAATTAGAGTTGAATATCTCATTAATAGGAACTCAACGGTAAAAAGACAGACGAAAATGGAGTCCGTATGAAGGAGTTACGAATTCTTCGCGGTCATTTAACAGTCTAATCTCCTCATACTGTTAAATTTAAGATCGGTCAAGAATTAGCTGACGGAGTCAAAATGAAAGTTGTAGATCTTATTTTCACCTACGCGTGGATATAAAGAACGTCGAAAACGGAGCTTCTATGCGAAAGTTATGAATTTTTGAAAATCGGCTGATTTCCACCCTATGTGCGATGCCACGTGTTAGCACCAGGCTGTGACTTGGAGCCCAAGCTCACTCACGACGTGAACATCAAGATATTCACGACGTGAGAGCCATTTCAGCCTCCTATAAATAGATGTTCGGGGGTAGAGCATTCTTCACAGCTCTCAAGATTTCTTTCTCTCTCTAGAGTCTCTCTCTAAGCCCCCTAACCCCTTCCTAAGCCTAGGTAAACCCCCTAGCACCCGAAGGAAGCCCCGAGGCTCCCGGAGTCCCAAGAAAAAGGGTCTTTCGGTTCGGAAACGCTGCTCCAAGCGAAACCCGGTTTTCTATAAAACCCGCTGTAAGTGAGCTACGCCTACGCTATTTTTAATATAGCTTTTATTTAACTATAGTAACATTATTAGGAACTTAAAATAATTATTTGGGCTATTATTATGAGTTATATAGAGTGTTGTTTAACGCTTATATAACAATAATAATAGCTAGACTATTAATTAGTCGCGGTTAACGTTAGACTAAACCCTAGTGGTATTGATACTAGGTTTTGTCAAGGGAAAATTGTTTTGAGATAACGAAGTGTTGTCCGAGTACCGGGTCACCACCTAATCAGGTGAGTGCATAGTCACTTTCATCTTACACGTAGATATGAAGTATTCAATATAAACTACGTGCTATGTGTGCATATTGTCTGAATACTTGTTGTCTATGCTGATGAAAGATTTTTATGCATGTTTTAAATGATTTAAACTGTATATGTATTTTATATCTACAAAAATGTTGGGGTAAAACATGGGTAGATGTAATAGACGATGTGTGATAAAATGATGAGAGACCTCGATGTTGTTGTTGTTGATTCTGTCATCTAGCGGAGTATGGATGACAGCCACAGACTCTTCTAGACAGTCCAGTGGAACGCTAGTAGGCTCGCAACCTGTAGGTGTTTGTGAACGATGTGTTCACCGGTGTACTCCATCCCCCTCATGGTTGCCTTTAGGACATTTATTGCTGAGGAACCCCCTTAGCAGTAGTGTCCATCCCGATGATGATCCTTAGGCTAGGTCCCTTATGATAGGTGTTTAGGGACGTAAAGTGAGGATAACGGGAACGAGTAATCGGGTTATTGTTGGTTGATGAAATTAATAAACTTATTTATTGTGGGTTGAAAACCCTATGTGCTCACCAGGCTCCCAAACCTGACCCACTCAGTTTCTTGTATTACAGGTAGTGGTGCACGAGCATAGATATGATGTTTGGGATGAGAGATTACGGATATAGGCCTGTAGATATGAATAATTTCAGTAAGGCTTATATTGTACTGTTTATGCTTTTGATCTGTATCGAACATGGCATCCCGAGTCTTTTTAATGAAATACATTTCTACGGAAATGCTTTGATAAATCTTTATCATATTTTATTTTGGGAACAAATTCCGCAACACTTTTATGTAAAATGTTACTCTGATTTTCAAACAAGCATAAACAAAATCGGTCTTTTCTGGCCGTGATATTGGGGATGTCACACACACCACCCTAATACGGGACCCACACCCTCCGATGAAGGGTTTACAATCCCCAATATCATAATTAAAGGAATCCACCTTCCCTACAATGCGCTCACTCTTTTCGGTGCTCTTCCTTCATAGCCTCAATCTGAGCCTCTTTAATCTGCTCCAACAACGGGGTGATCATTGTCATCCTCAAGCACACATTCCTGATCGGAGTCGCGGCCGCCTTACGGCTAAGATCATCGGCCACCACATTGGCCTTCCCTGGGTGATAAAGGATCTCATAATCATAATACTTCACCACATCCAACCACCTATGCTGTCTCATGTTCAGATTCGGCTGAGCCATCAAATACCTCAAACTCTTGTGATCCGTATAGATAGTAAAAAGGACCCCATAGAGGTAATGTCGCCAAATCTTGAGGGAAAACACCACTGCCCTAACTCCAAATCGTAGGTACGGTAATTCGCCTCATGAGGCTTCAGCTGCCTCGACGGGTATGCAATCACATGACCCCGCTACATCAACACCGCTGCTAAACCCATGATCGAAGCATCACAGTATACCATAAAATCCTCCACACCATCTGGCAGGGTTAGAATTAGTGCCTCACACAACTTCTGTCTCAGGGTCTCAAAAGCTGTCTGCTGCTCAGGCCCCCAAAGAAATGTGACAGTCTTCTTCGCCAGTCTGGTCAAGGGAACCACTATCTTGGAGAAATCCTGAATGAATCTCCGATAGTAGCCTGCTAATCCAAGGAAACTCCAAATCTCATATGGAGACCTCGGAACCTCCCACCTCATCACTGCCTCAATCTTGGCCGGGTCGACCAGAATATAGTTCTGGTTGACAAGGTTCCCCAGAAACTGCACCTCACACAACCAGAACTCATGCTTGGAGAACTTCGCGTACAAACTCTCCATCCTCAGTGTCTCCAATACCTCCCTCATGCTGCTCCCGGGTCTTGGAATAGACCAAAATGTCATCAATCAACACAATCACAGACCGATCCAACAAGGGTATGCATACGCGATTCATGAGATCCATGAATGAGGATGGAGCATTGGTAAGCCTGAAAGGCATCACCTTGAACTCATAATGACCATAAAAGGTTCGGAAGGCCATCTTTTGCATGTCCTCTTCCCAGACCCTTATCTGATGATAACCCGAGCACAGATCAACCTTGGAGAACCAAGATGTGCCCTGAATCTGATCGAATAAATCATCGATCCTCAGGAGTGGGTAACGGTTCTTCACCGTTAGCTTATTCAACTCCCAGTAGTAAATACACATTTGATGCGTCTCATCCTTTTTCTTCACAAATAATATTAGTGCTCCCCAAGGTGAACTTCTCGGCCGAATAAATCCTTTGTCTAGCAGCTCCTACAGCTGCGTAGACAACTCGTTCATCTCTGGAGGTGCTAGCCGATAAGGTGCCTTGGCTATTAGAGCCGCACCCAGAATCAAGTCAATCCGAAACTCCACTTGCCTCGCCGGAGGCACTCCCGACAAATCCTCTGGAAACACATTCGGGTATTCCTAAACAATAGGCACATCATCAATGGTCACCTCACCCTTCTCTCGGTTATCCCTCACATAGGCCACAAACCCAGAGCATCCCCGCTGGAGATAATGCCTGGCCCTGGCTGCCGAACAAAGAGTTGGCCCATGCTGAGCACCCTCACCATGGATCAAAAACTCTCCCCCACTTGGGGTCTGAACATCTACCAACTAAAGTCCACAATCAATCATCACCCCATTGGGCTTCAACCAATCAAACCCCACAATGAATTTTCTCTCGCGCAGGGGAGTCAGAACCAAGTCAATCAGATACTACTCACTAAATAACTCCAAGATACATCCTCGGTGAACCCTCAATACTCGCACCGGACGGTTATCAACAATCTCAACCTCTAATGGATGATCCATCTCTCCCGGAGCATCGGCAAATCTCTTGCTGAGCGCAAGAGATACAAAAGATCAGGTAGCCCCCAAATAAAACAATACCAAGGCAGAGATACCATTCACAAGGAACGATCCTAGAACAAAACACACAAATAAAAGCAGAGAAATCAACATAAATAAAGAGTTAAGGAGATGAGACATACCCGTCACCACATCTGGTGTTGCACGAGCCTCCTCGACTGTTAGCTGAAAAGCCCTGCTCCTCAAAACAGATGAATCCGCCTTGCCCTGGCGGCTGTCAGTAATCCGTAAAGTAAATGGAGCGGGTGTTACAACTGGTCCCGCTGCTGCTAAAATCGGGCAACTGGCCTTTTTATCGCCCTTCTGATTGCAATGGACGCAAATCAGATCTGATCTCTGGATGGTAGTAGTAGCAGTATAATCCCTGCCAAAGTGCCCTGTCTTGCTGCACTTATAGCAACCTAAAATACCCACCTTGCAGACTCCGTCATGAGTCTTGCCGCACTTGCCACAGCGGCTTTGACCCTATTGGCCCCTCGATCTAGAATCATAACCCTTGGGTTTCTTCGCCGAAACCCCAATCGTCTTCCCCTGCTCTGCCTTCCTCTTACAGAGGTGCTCCAAATCAATTTCTCGCTCTCGGGCCCTAGCTATCATGTCATCCAATGTTGGGTAGGCGGAAAAACTAATAGACTTCCGACTGTCTGATCTCAACATATCATGGTACCGAGTCTTTCGCATCTCCTCGTCTATACGACATACTGAGGTACCAGTAAGGCTCTCTCCCGGAATTTGGCGATGATGTCCTCCATAGTCTCCATCGTCTGTCTCATATCCAGGAACTCCCTTGCTAGTTGTTGCACCTCAACAATTGGTGCAAACTCTGCTCTGAATCGGGTCACGAAATCTGGCCAATACATGGCCTCAATGGCTGGGGCTCCCAGAGTTTAGCCAACCTCCTCCCACCAATCCCGACCTCGCTCCTTTAGACATCCTGCAACGAGTCGAACCTTTGACTCGTCGGGGCAGAAGCTAATCATCTGGGCACACTCAATATCTTCTAGCCAAAGCCTGGCGGCAATGACGTCCTTCACCCCAAAGAAATTTGGCGCCCCACATCCCCTGAAGTCCTTGAAGGAGAGAGTACGGGCCCCAGACTGGCTAGATGCCAGGTCGACCTCGAAAATCCGAAGGCGATCCTCCACCAGCTCGATGATACCCTCCTTGATCGAGCCAAACATCACCGGGGTTGCATCAAGGACACCTATAATAATCTCAATAGAAATGAACTCTCGTAAACCCTCATCAATTGGTTCGGTGCCCGCCCGAGCCGGATAAAGATTCTGAACCTCCTACTATATGACATGTCACCACCATACTGAAACACAACGACATAAACAATCAGTAAACATACGAAGAGATTCGTACTCTCGAGCTTCCTAGATTTATCGTGGTCTTCCTAGTCTCGGGTATAAATCTTGTGCTTCCAGTAGTATGGGCCCAATACTATTTTCCATACCTATTTGTACCCTCCTCAAGGACTACCCTGATTCCTCCAAGTCACTCTCTTCTCATCTAATACTCCTTCCCTATTACCAAGCGTCTTAAGCGCCAAGACATAATCCAGGAACTCCCTAGGGTTCCCTTCCTCACTACTCTTTGCTATCAGCCGCAAAAAGGAGCTCTCACTAATACCATCCAACTACCACATGAATACAACTACATACTATCGGTACTAGATAATTCTTTGAATGAAAGGTCCCACACTACAACAGTTGGACTCAAACAAGAGCTGCACAATTGAGTTAGACATATCCTTCTAAAATTATCTAATCCCAATAATATGTAATGAAACGCATTCGTCCGCTAGTCAGTTGGTACTAATAAATTCCGCTAAAAGCAAAAGCACCCAACATTCGAGCATCAAGCAATTCAAGTCATCACATAACCTAAACATGCCATCCTATCATATAATTGATCTCATACTAGCATGCAGATCTATAAGCTCATACAATAGGCACATAAAGGCATCTCTCCTAGCATACTATCATGCAATCCTGAGCACATCCTTAGCCCTAGTCTAGCATGCGATTCACAGATTCAGAACATAACATTAGACATGTATGTGTATTCTGGGAAAACTTACTTGAGCTCGGTGAATTGCATGCATCACACCCCATTCTTTTTATTGGAATTTTCTTGTTAAAATATTTCTTTTTATGAAAACTTTCCAAATCCACGATTTCAGTTCAGACATACCCAAGAGTATGTCCGAATCCCTCAAACCAAGGCTCTGATACCAACTTGTAACGTCCAAAAATTCAAATAAATATTTCGCTTTTAAATTTATTTCAATCATATGATGATTATATAAAAACAGTCGAGAGTATATCATAATATCATAATATCAGAGTACAAATCCCAAAATCACATAGATGCGGAAAACATGGGCAAATGTGGTGCGATCAAGTTGTGCCCTTCCCTTTCCAGTTGAAAGTACCTGAAACATAAACTGAAATGATAAGCACAAAGCTTAGTGAGCTCCCCCAAAATACCCCATACCATACACACATCCAGTCAAACATACCTGAGTATATTTCAACCCCTTCGGTTTCTTTCAACCGGTACTTGGTCTATTTCAACCCCTTTTGGTCTCTTTCAACCGGTACTGGGTATATTCCAACCCCTTCGGTCTCTTTCAATCGGTACTGGGTATGTTTCAACCCTTTCGGTCTCTTTTAACCAGTATCGGGACTATTTCACCCCCTATAACTAGCATGCATACATATCAGTACAAGTCACATAGACATCAATCATCTACATACATAACATGTAGTTGTCACGAAGACAATTACCATCCTACAAACATAATCTAGTGGGTACGCCTTGGTGCCTTCGACCTACAAGTACAACAAAGGAAAATCACCTCTTGATCGATAATCAACTACCGATGCTCGGACGGTCAACTACACTTGTACTAATCCACACAAATGCCCAAAAGCTCACCAAGACCAAAAGGTAGAAGCTAGATTGTCAAAATGAATCACCATGAGAGCCTTCTTCCACTTCAAAGAACCAAAAGCCTCCGAGTAAGCTATTCAAGATCACCAACAATGGCCAAAGATCTTAAGGAGGGCGAATTTAGGGTTTTCAGGGGGCTAGAGAGTGAGAGAGGTTGAGGATGGGAAACCCTAGCTCTCTAATTCCTTTAAATACTTGAAAATTAGGGTTTTTGGTCATTAAGACTGGCTCACGTCGTGAGACCTTATGCCTCACGTCGTGAGGTTCGAAAATACGGATCAAATAGTCAGTGGTCACTCTCACATCGTGACCACTATGAATCACGTTATAAGCCTCCTCCAAAATGCAAATATTCAAGAATTTAGGTAGCTAAAGGTTTCAGATGCTACACATATCTAGGCTAAAAAAAGATTCGACGATTTTTTTTTGGTTTTTTTATATGACTGCTGATGAGCACAATCAGTAGTTATATGGACTGCTGATGAGCACAATCAACAGTTATATAACTGCTGATGAGCACAATCAGCAGTCATATGGACTGCTGATGAGCACAATCACTGCTGATTGTGCACGTCTGCAATCCATATGATTGTTGATTATGCATACATGCAAATTTTCAAAATAAATAAAAAAAAATTGTCAAATCTTTTTTTATTGAGCTTAGATATGGCACATACACACCATTTATAGAAGATTGATGTTTTTGATTTTGAAAAATGATGAGTTGATTATGAGTTCGCAAGTTCACATGTTTTTTTAATTCACACACACACACACACACACATATATATATATATATATATATATATATATATATATATATATATATATATATATGGTAATTCTTAGAATAATATTTTGTTTTTATTTTCATCTTGTTGGCTCCATTGAGCCGACTATATTTTTTGAGGCCTTTAGTTATAGAGTTATAACAATTTAGAATATATTGGTCCGATTTTGTCAGTATTTGGTCCAAATTGATTCGATTTGGAACGAACTAAACTACGATTTTTATCGACAAAAAAATGATGTAATCGGTTTACCAGGTCCTCGAATTGGAACCGCCGGTTCTGGGACTGGTTCCAAAAATTTAAGAACCGTGTAGACCGTTCTGGTTCAGGTTCTAAATTTCTAGGAACCACCGATTCTGGTTCTCGCCAATGAGGTGGGTATCTGCCTATGCTCATCGCTAGCTGCTGCTACCTGAACCTGCAAAACATAAAATCTCCGCAGTATCAGACACAATGTGTCTGGTGAGTTATTCTTCTATCATTATTATCTTTCTTCTTGCTTTTCTTTCCCATAATCTATCATCTAACTATTTTTTCTAATAGCATACACTGCTATTCTTTCATTTATCTATATCTTCTATCTTTTCTCTAAGCTTTCTTTCTCTTATTTCTCTGTTTTCTACATCAATCTATCTTACTCTCCTATTAGCCTCTTTTCAATCTCTTCTCACACTCTGCTCATACTCTATCTCTACCTCTAACTCTGACTCTTCTCTGTCTCTCACTATGCTCTCTATTCTTTCTTTTCTATACTCTATCTCTTCTCTTCTCCTTCTTATCTCTAATGCCTCAACATTCTGTTCTCATTTATATCCAACGATCACTTCTCATACTCTAATCTTTCATATCTTCTAAGGGAAACAACATCCCACTACATTACAAGATATTCTCATCCGTTATTACTCTTCTCTCTTATGATCCCTCTTGGATCCTTAATCTTTATTCTTCTCTTGAATCCCTCATGAATTCATTTCTCTTAATCCCTCACGGATTATCTATAAGTTCTTACAAAGAACTCTATTATCTTGTTCCTCTTAAGGAACCTTTCTCTATCTTTTCTAATCATACACAATCTAGATTCCCACATGAATCATCTATCTGTATGCTAAAAGGGATCATCATCTCTTTCCTCATAGGGACATAATCTAATTCCCGAAGGAATCATAATCTTTGTCCCTAAAGGAACCCTACTCTCTTCCCTATAGGAACCATACTCTTGTTTCAGTAGAAACCATACTCTTATTCCCAAAGGAATCATACTCTTATTCCCAAAGGAATCTCTATCTCTTGTCGCTGAAGGAACCTCTATCTCTTGTCCCCGAAGGAACCTCTATCTCTACATCTCTATCTTTGTTATGTGAATCATCACATAACACTTGTCCCATGGACAATCTATCTCTTTGTCTCATTAAGAGACCATCTAATCTTTCTCTTCTAGTACTTAACTCGTTAAGTACTAAATCTTTATCTATGTCTAATAACATATTTGTATTCTATATAATACCAATAATGTGAAGACATACATACATAGTCTTATAATAATATTACATATAATCATCTTCTATCTCTATCTACTTTCTCTTAGGTATTTTAATAAATACCTTTGTCATCTCTAACCACGTATATCTTTTCCTTATACTTCTATACATACTTTGGTTACACATACATGCTTAGATACATGTGTTACATGTATAACCACATTTAAATACTATACATAGGATTATAATTTGTATAATCCTTTCTTTCCTTTCTTTATGTCATGCTCAAGTATGTGACTCTAACATACATAAACATACATACATATATGCATAAACTGTGTAAAATAACGTACACACACAGAGAGAGAGAGAGAGAGAGAGAGAGAGTAATAACTCACCTTGTCAGTTAGTGAAGACTAACTGTCCCATTCTCCTATACTCTACCATTGATGTATTTTGGATTCATCTTCTTTGCTCTTAGGCCTAATCATACATACATACAAGCATCTGAATACTTGTCTTAGCCTGTTAAGAGCTTGATGCATTTTGGATTCATCTTCTTTGCTCTTAGGCCTAATCATTTTATTAGCACATGTGGCCAAGGGATCTCTGAGGTAGCATTGTTCACATAGAGATCCTTTAGGATAGATCCTTTGAGATTATCGGTTAGGATCAACGAGTAAGAATAATAGGAATGGGTAATCGGGTTAATTGTTTGATGCGAATTATATAATTATAAAAAATTAATATTGTGGGTTAAAAACCCTATGTACTCACCAGGTTTTCCAACCCGACCCACTCAGCTTCTTTGTATCACAGATAGCAGTACAAAGATACATGAATGATGAAAGCTTCAAGGACATGTAAACTGATAGTAAAAGATACTATAAGGCTTGTTTATGCTTATGTTTTGTATCAATTATGACATCCCAAGCTTTTATAAATCAATGAAAAACATTTCTTCGAAAATACTTTTATGGGACCGATTCCACAAAATAAAGAATACTATGTTTTAAATAAGTATAAATAAAAAGTTTTAAATAGGCTGTAAAAATTGGGATGTCACACACTCTTCCCGACACCTTATGTAATGCGTAAATGCAGTGTTTTGAGTTTCAAAATTTAAGATGTAGGATTACAAATTCAATTTCAAATTATGAAATATTAAATTAATTTTTTTTTTCAAAAGAAGAATTTGATAAGTTACTTATTGGTTTATTATAATAAGCTTTGAAGCTTGAAGAGCTTGGTGTAAGTAGATATGATGCTAAAATGTATGTTATTTACGTGATGTGGCTGATGAAACCAAACTCGATAAATTTATTTTTAGATAGATGGATGCATCTTCATGTGGTGAAGTTACAAGGCTTAAATGTGACATGAAGACTACCAAAGGAGAACTTACTTACATGTTCATTTTAATGTTGAGTTTTGTTTTTCTATAATAAAATTGTGTGCAATATTAACAATTTATTTTATATATTTACCATTGGAATTATCATTTGTATTTGACATATTATATTTTGTGCAATGAATTATCTTTCTTGCATATGATATTTTATTTTGTATTGTGAGACATGAAATGTGTTATTTAATTTGAAAATTATTAAATTTATTATTAAAAAAAACAATTAAAATTATGATAAACAAAATTGTATGTCGTCTTCCTTTATGACAGGGACTTTAATGGTACGCAATGTGTGTCATAAATGTGTGTAGTAAGATTATGACACGCAAATACATGTCGTCTTCCTTTATGACAGAGGCTTTAATGACATGCATTTGAATCTCATCTGTACCTTTTTATGACACACAATGCGTGTCATAAAGACATTTTTTTGTAGTAGTCAGACTGTTTACATGCACCAGCCATTGGGTTTCCGCGACCCATCAACTCGAGATCATGTTTGCCTACTTCAAAGATATGTATGTGGCCTAAAACACCCCCCCCCGAGCATGGTACGGCATATTTGCTCCTTTATGTCGATGATATTGTTATCACAACTTCATCAACTCAGCTCCTTTAGAAGGTTATTACTAAGCTTCGTTCAGAATTCACTATGACAAATTTTGGTACTCTGAACTAATTTCTTAGCATTGTTGTTACTAGAGATCATCATAGCTTGTTTTTGTCTCAGTAGAAATATGCCACATAAATTCGTGAGCGAGCAAATATGCTTAATTTCAAATCTACTTGCATCTCGTTTGAAACGTCAGCCAAGTTGATAGCACCAGATCACCGGTCGCTGATCCGACTCTATATTGTAGCCTTGCTTGGGCCCTATAGTATTGACATTCACTCGACCCAATATCACTTATGCTACTCAACATATATTCTTATATATATGTACGATCCTCTAGAGCCTCACTTTACATCTCTCAAGCGCATGCTTCGATACATTCGGGGTGCGCTTTATCATGGTCTATAACTTTATGTGACCCTTTCTCGTGGCCTAGTTGCCTACTCGGATGTTGACTGGGCGGGTTGCCCGTTCTCAAGATTCTCCATGTCAGGCTATTATGTTTTCCTTGGTTAGAATCTTCTTTCCTGGTCATCCAATAGACAAGGAACTATCTCCTAGTCTAGTGCCGAAGTTGAGCATCGATGCGTTTTGAACGTCGTTGGTTTGACGAGTTGGATTTGAAACGTATTACATGAGCTATGTTACCCTCCACTTTCCGATATTGTGGTTTACTGTGACAATTTCAATGCCATTTACTTATCCAACAATCCACTTCAACACCAACGCACCAAACACATAGAGATTGATATTCACTTTGTGCGAGACAAGGTTTCCATGGGACAAGTTCGCGTTCTACACGTCCCTTCCTCGTTTCAGTATGCTAACATCTTTACTAAAAGGATTCCGTCTTCTCTGTCCCTCGACTTCAGATCCAGTCTAAATGTCCATTCAAGACCTCCCATTTCGACTACCGGGAGGGGGTGGTGTTAGTCGTGTATTTGTTATATATATATATATATATATATATATATATATATATATATATATATTGTATTTGTTGTTTAGTAGGCTTTTGTATAGCAGCCCTTTTAATGTTAGCGCATTTTCGATTGTATTGTATCAATTTACTGGTGGAATGAATTCTATCTATTCATGGGAAAATATTGTGTCAAAAGAGAGATACAGAGTAACAAAGAATTAACGAAATATAAGTATTGATTTATGAAAGATACATAGAGATTCACAAAGAATCAGAAATTTAGAGAAATTTGCTTAGTGTGATTAAAAAATAGAGGTTGATTTTGATCGAGGTTCTAAAAGGTGAGAGGTGTGACGTGGCTGCAACGCAAAGTCCTAAGCTTTATGAGCCTTGGCAAGGCCATTACATTTTTTACGGTGTGATGTAAGGTGAAAATTTTATATTAATATATAATATTGATTTATGAAGATTCATATAGATTAACAAAGAATTAGAAATTTGGAGAAATTGGCATATTGGGATTAATAAAATATCGATTGATTTTGATCAAGTTCTAAAAGGCGAGATGCGTGGCGTGCTTGCAAGGCAAAGTCTCAATCTTTACGAGCCTTGGCATGGCCGTTACGTTTTTCAATGTCTAATGTATGGCGGAAAATGTCTAATATATATATATATATATATATATATATATATATATATATATCAAATATATCAAGTTTTTAAAAAAGTTATATTAACAACTAATAAAAAACTTATCAAAAAATCAGTGGTTGTATGCCCGATCAGAAAAACTCATAACAGATAACAAAAAAAAGTGTCTTAAACGAATAAAAAATCACGCTATGGCACGAGATATCAAGACTTTCCATACACCCCGCCTAATAGCACTTTATTGAGGCTTTTTGAAACGGTGGGTTCACATCTCACGCCTTGGTGTGCTATGACGCACCATTTAGAACACTTATTTTGATACATTGCCTGCAAATTTGTCACACATAAGCAACATTCATTGACATATTGTAGGATATATATGTGGAGTCATATATATTAACTCTTCAAAAGAGTCTTTAGGTGGAAAGGGGAGACTCCAATATAGATAGAGATATAAGAGACAATGTCACATCGATATGAGATACACAAACACTCTTGTTAAAGATGAATGCTCAATGAGGTCGACAAGGATGCACTAAGCAAGGAGGGTGGAGACGCCGAAGCTGATACCATGTAAGATATATATATATATATATATATATATATATATATATATATATATATATATATATATATATATAGTCTCATATTAACTCTTCAAAATAGTACTTTTCAAAATAGTATCTTATAGAGAGAATGAAAGACTCCAAAACACACACACACACACACATATATATATATATATATATATATATATATATATATATATATATATATATATATATATATATATATATATATATATTAGAGGTGGCAATGGGTCGACCTGGGTTGGGTTCGGGCTCAACCCATTTAATAATTGTGTTCAAAATATCAAGTCAACTCAACCTGTTTATTTAAATAGAGGTGGTAATGGGTCGACCTGGGTTGTTTATATTAGAGGTGGCAATGTGTCGACCTGGGTTGGGTTCGGGTTCAACCCATTTAATAATTGAGTTGAAAATATCAACCCAACCCAACGCAACCTTTTAGATAAATGGGTTGTCACCGAGTTGACATGTTTAAATAGTTCTCGACCCAACCTAATAAATAAATGGGTTAAACTTGGGTTAACCCATTTAAAATCAATTAAATAAATTATATAATTAAATATTACACCACTTAAATTATAAAAAGTAAATAAAACTTCATAATTATGACAAAATCACAATCCTAATTCATAAATACAAATAAATTGTTCAAATAACATTAAAAATGTTTAGTTTCATAGTGATTTTGGAGAGTGACCAGTATTATCGGTGCTAAAAAAAGGATGGAAATTAGGGTTGAATTTTATTAAACATAGATAATAATAATGCAACATTATAATTTACAAATTAGTACTTTGATTAATACATGATAATATTCAAATTATACATATATATATATATATATATATATATATATATATATATATATATATATATATATATATATATATATATATATATATATATATATATCAAAGTTAAATGGGTTGACGGGTTGAAACAAGTTGATAATTTTTACCCAACTCAACCTATTTAATTAAATGGTTTAGACGGGTTGACCCATTTAAGTTAAATGGGTTGAAAATCTCAACCTGTCACACCCCCGAACCAGGACGGCGGAAAGTCCGAGGGCGGATGACGTCATTGTATTGTATCATAAGAGTTGAATACAAATGAATCATAGCAACCCGAACATTATACATTGAGATTACAAGTTTACATAGTTTTACACAATGTGCTTGTTCAAAAATTACACATCATATGAATGAAAAGTAAAAATCCATGATGCAGCAACTCCTGTTCTCAAAATGATTTGAATACCTGTTTACGGGTTCCCTGATAATATAAGTGATTTTGAAAAGCGTTAACAATAATGTTGGTGCGTTCATAAGCAGTTTTGTATTAAAAGGGTTTGTAATTGTTTTGTTTAAAATGGTTTTGTGTACTTCCAGAAAATCTGATATTTTCTATAAAAATGGGTTGTAAGTCTTATATCCAAGACTAAAAATGTGTGTATAACTTTTGTATCTTTTCCTTGTAAAATGATAGTGTATGTTCCCATAAAATCCAATATTTTCTTAAATGTAAACTGTAGTCATAAACCCGAAGACCAGAAATGTAAGAAATGTTGTACTGTGAGATAGTATGTAGTTTTATTATTTTTATATAAAATTGATGAGGTCTAAGCTTCCCGTAAACCGAATAGTATAGTTAATCCCTATGTGAGTTATTATAACCATGCTTAATATAACTGTTATGCATGTACTACGTTTCTTCAGGCGTGGGAATCGGTAGATATTTGTCACCCTAGACTTGTCAATGTCATATCAATTTATAAAACTGTAACAACGTGTCTCAAAACCATATCATCAACAGTAATAAAAATCAGAGTACAATCCCAGAAAACTCGATGCGGAATCATGTGTGAGTGTGATGTGCCGCTACCGCGCCGGCTCCTTCCCCTTCGCTGAAGAGGTACCTGAAACAAAACTTAAAAACTGTAAGCACGAAGCTTAGTGAGTTCCCCCATCATACCACATACCATACAATTACATAGCATACATACTACCGGGCAATTATGGAGTCCCCGACCTACCCGGCCCGACCAATCTGGGGTGCCGACCTACCCTGTCAAGCAGTTCTGGGGTGCTAACCTACCCATGTCAAGCCATTCTGGGGTGCTGACCTACCCATGTCAAGCCATTCTGGGGTGCTGACCTACCTTTCGGTCCTAACAACCGAACTCTGGGGACTATTTCACCCCGTACTACTACTATCACACATATCATAACATAATCGTACTGTCAGGCATATCTGGGGTGCCCGAACTGCCCTTCGGTCCCTACGACCGAGATGCGAGGACTATTTCACCTCCTACTGCTACCACATAATAACAAAGCATAAACATATTGTCGGGCATATCTGGGGTGCCCAAACTGCCCTTCGGTCCTAACAACCGAACTTGGGGACTATTCCCCTCATACTACCATTATCACATGTAACGCCCGTAGATCCGGGCTAGTCAATTTAGAGACGATAAGCGTCAAAAATGACTTTTTGATGGAAGATTATTTAGAATGATTAATCTTAACTAAGTTTTAGTATATGTTACAAGGATTCCGTACATATAAAGAACGCCGAAATCCGAGTTATAACAAAGAAGTTATGACCTGTCGAAGTTTCGCGACAGAACCGGCACGACACTGAATGACGTAAAATATGAATTTAAGATAGAGCGATATCTAGCCTTAGTGATCTAAAATAAAGTCGTAGAATACGTTAAACCGAGAACGTGCATAAAAAGAACGTCCAAATCTGACTTCGTATGATGAAGTTATGATTTTTCGAAGTTTCGACTTAGCAATATACAGCCCAAATCTCAAAATTGAGATCGAGTGATATTTAGCCGAAACAATCTAAACGAGAATCGAAGATCTCGTCGTTAGTAGTCCAACGGTAAAAAGACAGACGAAAACGGACGTTGGATGAAGAAGTTATGATTTTATAACAGAGTTTTCCTGTCCCGGCCTACTAAAAATAATATAATAAAAATAAATTCAAAATTAGCTGACGGAGTCTAAATGAAAGTTGTAGAGCATAGTCTCACCTACGCGTGGATATAAAGAACGTCGAAAACGGAGCTAGTATGCGAAAGTTATGAATTTTTGAAGTTCGAGGCACGCATACCAAAGCTTATCCGAAGAGTACGCCCAGCGTACTGCTTGTAGAGGGAGTACGCCCAGCGTACTCTGAAGTTACGCCCAGCGTAATCGCAGGGATCAGCCCCTATAAATAGAACTCAAGGGCTGCCGAGTTTTGTTGCTCATTTCTTCTCTCTCACTTGCTATTGCCTCGTTTTGCGTGCAACTTATACCCCGAAGCCCCGGTATCATTCCCGAGACCCGAAGCTCCGAGGATCCCGAGAAGTAAAGTTTCCGAGCTGAGACTCTGCCCGCGTAAAGCCCGGTTTTGGAGAAAACGTCCCGGTTTTATTAGAAAAGATTATTTTAAGAGACGAGGTGCTGTCCGATCATCTTCTGATCAGGTGAGTGTATAGTTACTTTCTTCTAACACATAAATATGAAGTATTTACTATGAAATACGTGCTATGTGTTTATATATTGTTTGTTTATTTGAGATGGGTGTGGTATGAATGTTTTATATAGGTTTTAAATAAGTTAAACTGTATATGCATTTTATATCTACGAATATGTTGGATAAAACATGGGTAGATAAATGATGAGGTATGAAAGATAATTAAGAATAAAATTGGCAGATGCACCAAATAGTGAATGTCGTAATCCTGGCAGATGCGCTAAAAGGATAATGTCGGCAGATGCGCCTAATAGTGTATGTCGTAATCCAGGCAGTGGCGCCTAATAGTGTATGTCGTAATCCAGGCAGTGGTGCCTAATAGTGAATGTCGTAATCCTGGCAGAGGCGCTTAAAGGATAAAGTTGGCAGATGCGCCTTATGCAGCAATGGACTTTGTGCCAATTCCTTAGGTCAATCCTTAGGAATGAATGAATGAAGGATAGTTGATTCTTAGGGTAAAACCTTAAGAAATAAAGAAGATAACGGGGATGGGTAATTGGGTTGATTGTTTGATGATTAAATATAATAATTATTTATTGTGGGTTGAAAACCCTATATGCTCACCAGGCTCCCAAGCCTGACCCACTCAGTTTATTTGTATCACAGGTATCGATACGAAGCTGCTTTGCACTGAGAGATTAAAGGAGATGTAAATCACTAGTGTAAATGAATGTATGTTCTGTTTATGCTTTTGGTCTATATCGATGTGGACATCCCGAGTTTTGTAATAAAATGGAAATACATTTCTTTAAGAAATGCTTTGATAATTATTTATTACATTTTGTTTTGGGGACAAATTCCGCAACACCTTTTGAAAGATTACTCTGATTTGAATTAAAAAAAAAGCATAAACGAAATCGGTCTTTTCTGGCCGTGAAATTGGGGATGTCACATCATATATAACATATCATGCTAGCACATAAACATATCAGGTAGTAGCAAACCTATATGAATATCACAAAGACAATCATTTAACGTACAACTCCTACTGGTGGGCCATCATTGTGGCCGTAGACCCACCGCTACTGGAAGGTAACTCACCTTGATGTCGTGTAGTATCTGCACGGTCCTCGGCACGAGAATCGACTCGTCTCTACTCCCCAATCCCTACACAACAACCTTTTCCGATTACTATTTCATACTCACAACCCTTACAAAGGTCAATCCAAATCCAAGTCAAAGTCAAGGTCAAACCCTGGTCAAAGTCAACATCCAGTTGACTTGACTCGCCGAGTTGGTCCACCAACTCATTGAGTCCCTATCCTTTCAAAATGATACAACCCCCGACTCTACTCGTCGAGTCTAGCAAGAACTCGACGAGTCCTTCTTCAACCATAATATCGGGAACATCTTCAATCGACTCGCCGAGTTCCCTTTGAACTCGTCGAGTTCATCTCCCTCATACGAACGTTGTCAGTCTATGACTCGCCGAGTTGTATGAACAACTCGTCGAGTCCATCTTCATGAGTTGGGAGATTACCTTGGATTCGCCGAGTCTGTTCATACACTCGCCGAGTCCTATGATTTCCAAGTCCAAGACAAACCCCTAGCAGGCTGAGTGTTCCTTCCACTCAATCTAAACCATTTCCAGAAGTCGTTTTTGGGGAAAAAGTGTCCCAACTCGCCGAGTCCCTCTTTGTCCAACACTATACAGTCGATTATAATGGGTCTTAACGCGTCAAAACCATAGATCTGGCCTCCTAGGGTCCATTTTATACGTAAAGCTACGAACTTGATGTCCATGCATGGGGTTTTTGGCTCAAAAGGCTATAAAATGGGGTTTATAAGATGCATGGGCTTCCCATGGCCATAAAGTTGACACCTTTATGCTATGGGAACCCTCAATGGTTCCAGATCTGAAGCTAACACTACACAATATGAGCCAAACTCAAAGGTGGCTTAGAAATGTCCCAAAAATGGCAAGATCCAAGTCTTAAAGGAGATCTATCAAATGATAAGTCAAGGTTCAAGCTTTTTACCTTGAATGAACTAGAAATGGAGCAAAATCTGTGGATCCACTTGCTTCTTCAAGAACTCCCAAGCTTCCACTTCTTCCTTCAACTTCAAACACACACACCCAAAAGGCTCAAGAACACACAATAAGGGCTAGGGTTTCGAGTTAGGGTATTCTGGAAGTGAGAGGGACGATGAAGGCTGGTTTGGGACAAGTTAAGTTGTTTAAATAGGGTGCAAACCCTAAATATTAGGGTTTTGTCCAGACAGTTCCTACTCGTCGAGTCGGTCTTCCGACTCGTCGAGTAGGTCACTTAAACCCCCGATCCAACAGTCGAGTCTACTCGACGAGTTGGGCCCCCAACTCGCCGAGTCCCAGAGTAAATTGCCATATTTCTTGAATTTAAATACGTACCAGGAATCGGGTGCTACATTATAAAAACCTCGCTCCATACCAAAGGGTGGGCTCTGCCTCTGGTGTCGACTCCATCTCTCAAGGTCCTCCGCCCAGCGGGGTGTAGGTCCATTGTAGCCCAAACGATGTACAGGAACTCTAGCAACGTAGGGAGGATTGATGACTTCGGACTCCGCATCCTCCTCCTCCTCCTCCTCCTCTTCCTCTATCTCTTCTTCAAACTCTTCCTCTGGCTCCTCTTCCAAGATCTCCTCGGGATCCTCCTCAGGATCCTCCTCAATCCACCCTCCATTCCCCTGGTTGGGGAAATAGGGATCTCCTGGGATGTGGAAACCTGCCATAGCGTTTGTACGAGAATATAAGTATGAGAAATACATGAAATGTTTATAATGTGCTAAAATACTCCTGTAGTATTTTAATTCTTTAGGTTCGGTTCTTAGAGCTTTTTGGTATAAGGTTGGTAAGTTTTAGATTCGTTGTCCACCACGACCACTCCTAAACACATGTTGGTCATATCTCGACTAAATATAGTTGATCAAACTATATTTACCCTTGATATGATTACATAACTGTCTAAGTTTAATCGCTATGTCCAACTCTTCTATATACTTCTTATTATAACATTATTTTCTAATATGCATGTATGTATGTACACTTTTATAAAATACTTGTATTTTTAAAGTATACTTTTAGTCATAGTGTTTTAGTCCCATTGTATTTATAGTTGTATATCTTGTATGGTTAGATATACTAGTTCACTATAAACAATGCTCTGATACCAATCTGTCACACCCTCGAACCAGGACGGCGGAAACGTCCGAGGGCGGATGACGTCATTGTATTGTATCATAACAGTTGAATATAAATGTATCATAGCAACCCGAACATCATACATTGAGATTACAAGTTTACATAGTTTTACACACCGTGCTTGTTCAAAAATTACACATCATATGACTGAAAAGTAAAAATTCATGATGCAGCAACTCCTGTTCTCAAAATGATTTGAATAACTGTTTACGGGTTCCCTGAGAATACAAGTGATTTTGAAAAGCGTCAACAATAATGTTGGTGAGTTCATAAGTAGTTTTGTATGAAAAGGGTTTGTAATTGTTTTGTTTAAAATGGTTTTGTATACTTCCAGAAAATCCAATATTTTCTATAAAATTGGCTGTAAGTCTTATATCCAAGACTAAAAATGTATGTATGACTTTTGTATCTTTTCCTTGTAGAATGATAGTGTATGTTCCCAGAAAATCCAATATTTTCTTAAATGTAAACTGTAGTCTTAAACCCTAAGACCAGAAATGTAAGAAATGTTGTATTGTGAGATAGTATGTAGTTTTATTATTTTTATATAAAACTGATGAGGTGTAAGCTTCCCGTAAACCAAATAGTATAGTTAATCCCTATGTGAGTTATTATAACCATGCTTAATATGACTGTTATGCCTGTACAACGTTTCTTCAGGTGTCGGAATCGGTAGATATTTGTCACCCTAGACTTGTCGGTCTAATTGTAGCGAACAGCTCAGGTGTGAGGTTGTCAATCCCGTATAGATCTATACACAACTATCTCGCTCTCCCTCCAGAAGACTCTGGTTATAATGCAGGACTTAAAGTGTACACTAGGTAGGTACGGTGAAGAGAATGTCTCACTAGAGCATTAACAAATTTACGTGAACTACGACTCCCTTTTTCTTGTATAAAGAAATAATTATACCATTGAAAAATTATGAAAGTGCGGTTTTATGACTCCCAAACTATACCAAATATAGTTTGCCTTGTATGTTTTTGTGTGGTCTATTTATATAAATTTTTATATAAATATAAAGTTGAATTCTTGCCTAGTGTTAATATTGTTAATAAAACATAATTTTTTTGAGCTTTAACCCATCAAAACAGTAATGACTAAAATATAACAAGTTTTATTAGAAAAATTATTTTTACTAAAGAAATTACCAAAAACTTGTAGCTTTTACAACTCATAGTTTCCGGTTGGTATTTGTATCACAATAAGTTATGTTTTGTCATCTTTACAAATCAAGCCTCATAGGTCACGATTTTTGGGTAAAAATAATGGTGATGACTACACCTTATGCAAATATTACTTCATATTCAAATAATAAAGATGAAGCATGCAAATATCCATAAGACAAACATATTTTGACTTGTATTCCCCCCTAAAAGTATGTAAAATTCGAAAAATGAGGGTATGAAGCTCACCTTGGGTAGTTTCTTGGGTGGTAGGAAGGAAAGAGATGAGAGTTTCGAGCCTAGCTTTTTGTATGATCTTGAAGAGCTTCTTGGAGGTGTTAGTATCCTAAGGGTTTCACATATGAAAAATGTGTGTAAACATAATGAAATTAACCTAGAAATGTATAGAAGCACTTGTGATACACGAAATTGCTTACCAAGGGGCTCTAAATCCGACTTGAAAGTGAAGATCTTGGAGAAACTTGAGTTTGTTCTAGAGATTGTTTTGAAGAAAAGTGAAAGTGGTGAGAGGAAAAGGCCCTCTCAGCCGCAATTTAAAAAGGAGGGAAGGATGAGGCTTTTCTTGATACATGTTGGTCACTTATGTGTCTGGCATGGAGGCTTGGTATATATTGTTGTGTAGGGTATAGGAATTCAGTGGTTAAAGAGAAGTAAAGGGAAGATGCCAACTTGCAAAGTCAATGTCTTGGATACTACACCGAACCGAAATCTCTTGTTGATTTCGGTTTTGTTATGGCTCATGGAAGGGTTTTCGGCTCTTTAAGGTCACCATTAAGAGGGTTTTCGGTCAAGAGGTTTTCCTGGCTGAAAACCTTAAAGCAAAGGCCCACTTTAGGACTTACGTGTTACTATTTGATCTATTTTGGTCTTCTAAATGTTTATTACGAATATACATATTTATGTACTCATATAACAATGTCATTTTGATTTACAAGAATCAATTGCAACAAGGCTACATTATGTATTCATTTGTTCATGGTTACAATCTAGGCTTTACTTGACCCTAAATTTACTAGTTGTCACACAACCCAACCCAACCCGCTAATTTTGGGTTGGGTTCGGATTGGGTTGGCGGGTTGGATCGATTTTTACCAGTTCTAATATATATATATATATATATATATATATAATCAACGTGTCACACCGATGTGAAATATACTAAACATATAGTCGTAATCATTAGCATCTACCAACTATTGCCAAAAGAATGGTCTCTCTGTACTATGTACTTATACCATTAATTAGTGTTATGATTCTAGGTTACCACCTTCATCTCTTCATATGTTATTTAAATTAAAGAACTTTTATACCATTCATGTTATGATTCTTGGTTACCACCCAAAGGTTGGACCGAAACTTATATAACAACTGCACGTGGACCGAAAATTATACCCCGGAAATTTGCGGATTTACTAAAATCCAAATTGCGAAATAATATCATCCAAGATATAAAACGTATAAGACTTGTAATAGTCAGTTAAGTCAATCAAATGAAAAGATTGTAGAGCATAAATAATATATTTCTGAATTACACGAATGAGTCCATAATAATATTAGGGAACAAATTAATTGGTTCCAGCCAATAAATACCAGAAAAAAAAAAAAGACACATATGACAAATATAATAAATATTATGATTCATGATCAGACCATAACAAAAGCTTCTTTTAACAACATAAAAGAGAAAGCAATTCATGCAACCTAGAATTTGTGTGGTGCAAGTTTAAGTGCTCCATGGTACGGAGGAGGAGGATATGTTGACTGGGGGAGTACATTGATGAAAAGTTTCAGTCCCATCAAACAGTGCTTTCCGACACCACAAATATACCATTTCCTCCCAGGGGTTTCAAGGGTGATCACATCGTATCCACTTGTGAGAGCTTCAGTAGCAGCAGGGATAGTACATTGTTGGAAGGAAGTTCCATTTACTCTGAACACATTATGCTTTCCCACAGCGTATCTGAAGACTATATCAATTATATATACATATTTAACCAGTTAGCAATTGCCTTAATTTGAAAACATAAAACATTACAGTGGTTTATAAGAAAATATACCAAGTTTGTCCCCGACACAGAATTGTTTTCCCTTGGCCCAAGCTTGGTAATCAAAGTTCAAGGTCCATCCTTTATCGTCACCAACCACAAACACCTTGCTTGATGGAACAGGGGAGACCCAAGGAGCTGGGGGTGGTATTGATTGAGGGAGAACAGTGATGAAAAGCTTCATACCACCTTGCTCGCAATGTTTTCCAACTCCATAAATATACCATTTTCTTCCGGGTGTTTGAAGGGTTATGACATCGTATCCACTAGTGAGATCTTCGTTAACAGGAGGAATCATACACTGTTGGAATACTGTTCCATTGACTCTGAAGACATTGTGTTTTCTAGCAGCATAGTTGAAAACTACATCCAGAATAAAGATAGGATTTAGATACTATCACATGTATAAAATCATGCTCAGAACCTAAACGATAAACCTAATGCTCATAGCACAATTAAGGAGCGCTTACTCAGTTTATCACCAACGAACGAACTTCTTGCCGTAAGCCCAAGCTTGATAATCGAAGTTGAGGGTCCAACCTTTATCATCACCAACAATGAACTCCTTGGCAGTAACTGAAGAAGCTATTGCAGCAACCATTGCTATAAATAAAACGATACTCCACCTGTTTGTAGCCATCTTTGATCACTTAACTACAATATGCTTCAAGTTATTTGCGTCTATATGAAATAGATTTTAGATGAAGTGGCTATTTATAGAAGGAATTCCAAAGGCATTGAACAAGTTTTGTACGGCATGGCATCAAATATGACCAAGTCTTGAACTGAGGGAGTGAGGGTCTACATGTTAAAAGATCGTTGCCGTCTGTTACTCTTCAGATCCTCCATTATTTTATTTGTGTTTATGACATAACTATAATTCCTTGTTAAAATATGAAAATGACGAAGCATGCATGGGATTTCTCTATGCGTCAGGAGAATGAAAGAACATATTATTGTGCTTAATGACTTGTTCAAATCTATGATTGCTAAACAAAGTGATGACTTGTTCAAATCTAAGATTCCATCCCTCATATTCGTTGGACTCTGCTATTTATGTATGCCTGCTCTCGATTATATATTTAATTTCTCGTGAGAAGACAAATCAAAAATAAAAAATAGGGTAAATTATAGGAATGGGCCCTCTTGTTTGTAGTAATCTGTATGTTCTGTCTATTTATTTATTTTTTTTTTAATTTTTTTAACTCGGACCAATTTAAGGTATTGGTTTGTTACAATTTCCGTCACTGCCTACCCGAAAATACTAGTTTTTGGTGTTGCTGAATATTATTTGGTATTTTATTTAGTTTTATTTTTGTTTGTTTTCTTTTAGAGAGACCAACAATCTTACCTCACCCTTTTTCTAGATTCATTTTAAAGATGTGGTCACACCCCATCCTAGTCACCTCTGCCAACCACCATCAATCACTTTGAGCACCAAAAAAAAACTGATATCAAAATAAAACCTGAAAGCTGTAATCAAACACAAAACTAATAAAAACAAAATCTAACATGATCAATATTAAAACCAAGCCTGATGAAAATCAAAATCAAATCCGATGAGAACAAAAACTGAACGTAATGATAATCAAAACTATACCTTATGCCAATCACACTTAAACATATGGTGAAATAAAATCAAACCTAATAAAATCAAAACCAATACTAAGGAAAATCAAAATCTAATACGGGATTATTAATGTATGAAACCAAAACCATTAAGGATAATCAAAACCAGACCTTATGCCAAACAAAGTCAAACATGGTGAAATAAAATCAAAATTAATGAAATCAAAACCAATACTAATGAATATCCAAATATAGTACGGGATTACTGATGTATGAAATAAAAACCAAAATCAAACGATCAAGATAACAATCAAGATCCAGTACTAAACCACCTATTTCTAGAACACATTGAGTTCTCAATGGATTTCTAATGATGTATAGATGGGTGGTAGTCATTTCGATTTGCGAGGTATGCAAAATGATTTTCTAATAGAGTGTCAAAAATCAGAGGAAGGCTATGATTCAAACGTTTTCTAAAACGATTGTCGTTGTTGGTGGTCGCTCAATGGTGGTTGTGATAGTTGATATGGTGCCATTTTCAAAAGAAAATAGAGGTGGTTAATCTTGGGCTTCACGAAGAGTTAATTTACTGGCGGTTTCGAAGATGTGCATCACCTTAAGGGGTCATTAGTGTAACACTGGGGATATATGAATAGGGTGATGGTGGAGAGCTGGATTTCTTATGGATCATGTAAATTTACTTTCCGAACTGATATTTCCACCCTATGTCTGGGTTACAGGAAATCCAATCTAGGATAAATCAAAATGACATTTGTGTATCTAGGCACAGAAAATACAAACCAAATCGCCAGAGAGTTCTAATTAAATTCGTTTTTGAAGAAGAAGAAGAGCTAAAAAGGGTTATGTGCGTGGCTCAAAAGAAGAGCTATATATATATGCATGGCAGATTAGGGTTTAATCTTCTAAATTAGTTAATAAAATCTCAAAATTAATGGCATAATCAATGACTTCCAAAACTGACAAGATTTGTCAATCTTACCATAATCACGCACTAGAATTCAGATTTTCTATAAAGAAACTAATTCAAAGGGACCACCACCATGGGCTCTGCCCCTTGGACCCCGTTAAGCACTACGGGCGCTGCCCCTAGAACCCTGCAAGGGGTGCGACCCCCTTAACATCCTCCTTTTTGTCGTACCATCTTATAATTCGATCTTTATATATCTATGCACTCCGTATTCACCAAAACATATAACATATAGTAGAAACCATAAACCCCTTAGCTCACATGTCAGTTCCCATTACAAAAAATGTCAGGTGTCACTAAAATCACTAACAATCCTCCCCCATTTTAGTGTAACCCATGAACTAACATAAAATTATCTGAGCAAGCCAAAGAAATACACAGATGAAAGTGTCGAAATGGTTGAGTTCCCATTTTAGTACAAACAATTCAAATACTCGAGAATTAGGGTGTTCTAAGAATTGAACGTTTAAACTCAATTGAATACATGAAAGTAAAATACATACTAGTTTATTGAACTTTCTAGCGAAATACAAATTGACACTATTATAAAGTCGTTGTGTGTCCTAATCCTCTCATGACTGTATTAAGGTTAAGTACCCAACTTCTTGAAATGCGGCTACACTTCACAATCATGTAGGTAATTCCTTTACGTTATATATCTTCACAGAAATTTTATCAAATGAATTATTAAGAAGTTAAGCTTCAACCTGGTCAATTTATAGAATCGAATACATACCTGGGATGTATACTTTATGTGTTCCAATCTACATGTGTGAGCTTTCCACATTGAATTCAACTCCTAATGTCATATTAGAAAGGAATTGGTTGTCTCATCGTTACAGAATTAAATGGACTTTAATCCCATCCCAATAACTGATTTGTGCACTAAGTCTCTTGTCAGACCTTTAGTCAAATGATTTGCCAAATTTTGTTTTGATTTCACAAATTCAACTGAAATCACACTATTTGTGACTAGTTCTCTAATCACACCGTGTCTAACACCTAAGTGTCTAGACTTGCCATTATATGCCTTAAACGCTACTGGCTACTTTCCAATGTTGAAAACTAAGATTACTAGTGTATCTGCTCAATTTTTCCACTGCATAAGCAATATCAGGCCTGGTACTTGTCATTGTATACATCAAGCTACCAATAACATTAGAGTTCTCCAATTGTGAAATAGGAATGACAGTGTTAGGAATTAATCTCACACTTAAATCCATAGGAGTTCTCATATGAGAACAATCACAAAATTGAACCGTTTGAGATTTTTCTCAACATAATGACTTTGATTCATTACTAATCCCTTGTCACCCTTTTAATACTTATACCAAGAATTACATCAGCCTCTCCTAAGTCTTTCATGGAGAATTTAAATGACAATAATTGCTTTGTTTCATCTATTTGATCTTGGTCAGTACCAAAAATTAACATGTCATCTACATCTATTTCAAGGACGAAATTCAATTTATAAGAATCAATTGCAACAAGGTTATATTATGTATTCATTTGTTCATGGTTACAATGTAGGCTTTACTTGACCCTAAATTTACTAGTTGTCACACAACCCAACCCGCTAATTTTGGGTTGGGTTCGGATTGGGTTGGCGGGTTGCGTCGATTTTTTCCAGTTCTAATATATATATATATATATATATATATATATATATATATATATATAGAGAGAGAGAGAGAGAGAGAGAGAGGTAGGTTCAAATGTGGATTAACAAATATTGTGTGGATGTAGGGATTAATATGGGCCAAGTATTATTTAATTTTAATAAATAATTAATTAAATCTTCCACCCTTTAATTTAGGCAAATTACTTTATTTAAAACCCTACTGCCTATTTCATCCGCACCCACAAAATCGTCTCCCGCTTCCATCGAAGATGTCAAGATCGTCGACACAAAATCGCCTCCTGCTTCCATCGAAGATGTCAAGATCGTCGGAGGGAAGTTCTCAGGTGCGTTGTCCGCTATTCCGGATGTCGTGACCAATCGAGATCGTCTCCGGGGTTCGAAGAGGTTAAAGAGACAGAGGGAAGAGGGGAGGTCGTCGTCTCCGGGGTCGGCGAGGCCGAAGGGGAAAAGCAGCGCAGGGTTTGCTCCGGCAATCAAATGTGAAGAGAAGGGAGAAGGCTGATCCGAGAGGGTTAAGGCAAGCAGCAACAACACATGATCTGGGGAGATGCGAAGGAGGCTACTGCCCTCCTGACCACCAGGTAATTCTACCAGCGATGGAGGTTTAATGGATGCAGCAACGAGATGGATACCTCCGATGCTCGACAAATTTTCAAGGAAGGAGATGGCGAAGACAGTGGTGACGAGGGGTTGTATCCTGCAACCTCTTGACTAATCAGAAAGCCCTCCTACGATGGTACTAGACAACCCACGAAGATGAAGAGGAGTGTTGCTCCGATTGATAGCAGGTTTTCTTTTTCTTATCCTTCGTCCACATCTTTACATAATTCTGAGTTTTGGTGTCCTTAAATTTTTCTTAAATGTACCAGTTGAGTCGATTCTTAGATTCTTAGATGCGTACACCTAATTCTTATGCATAGCAATTTCTATAGAATTGATGTTTTTATGTGGATTTGTTTGTCTGTATATATACATAATGGTGTTTCTAAGTGTGGTAGAAGACAATGAATGAACCATATGAATTCTTGAAAATATAGTGATGTTGTTTTCTAAAAAGGTCATAACCCACATAGCTTTTAGTAATTGTAAAGTTTGAAGCTGTCAAGTTTTTCTTAATTCAGCCATAAAACTTAATCTCTAAACCACATTTTTCCTTGTTATTTGTATAATCTTATTCTCATGCTTATTTCTGTTTTTTTTAATACAGGTCTTTGTTTACTCGTTAGTTGAAGATCTAAAGCCAAAGGAAATAAATCCCCTTCTAGGAAGAATGAGAATATTCTTATAAAATGAAGATTTTTTCAAGACTTACTTACTATAAAGCTTGTATTCTTATAGAACTTGACAAAAATTCAAAAAAACGACATTGTATTTTTATAGAATGTAACAGTAAAAATTGTTTTTTTCTTTATTTTTGGACCTTAGATTCTTCAATAATATTAATAATAGATGATTATTCTTTAAGAATGTTGTTATTCTTCAACTCACGGTTCAAAATTTTGTTATTTTTCAAAATATTCATTCAATCAGAATATGTATTCTGTTAGAATTTGTATTCAATCATAATATGTATTCTATTAGAATATGTATTTTAAACTCTTGGTCCACATTCATCCCTATATCCACACAATACTTACCATCCACATTATAAGTTAGCCCTATATATATATATATATATATATATATATATATATATATATATATATATATATATATATATATATATATATATATATATATATATATATATAACACCGATGTGAAATATACTAAACGTATAGTCGTGATCTTTGGCATCTACCAACTATTGCCAAAAGAATGGTCTCTCTGTACTATGTAGTTATACCATTAATTTGTGTTATGATTCTAGGTTACCACCTTCATCTCTTCATATGTGATTTAAATTAAACAAATTTTATACCATTCATGTTATGATTCTTGGTTACCACCCAAAGGTTGGACCGAAACTTATATAACAACTGCACATGGACCGAAAATTATACCCCGAAAATTTGCGGATTTACTAAAATGCAAATTGCGAAATAATATCATCCAAGATATAAAACGTATAAGACTTGTAATAGCACTACTAGAAAAAATGAGAATACCTATGAAAATTACCTACAGAAAAATTCCGTCGGAAATTACCTACGGAATATATACGGAATTCCGACGGAAAACGTTGCCCTAAATTACTCACGATATTGTGACGGAACAGCTACAGAATACCGACGGATGTTATATCCGTCGGTAAATACCGACGGAATAGCTACGGCACTGACAAAAAGACTAATTTGTATACTTTCTGTCACAAATCCGTCATTTATTAATTTATTATTATTATTATTATTATTATTATTATTATTATTATTTCAATTACTATTATTATTATTATTATTATTATTATTATTATTATTACCATTATTTCCATTATTATTATTATTATTATTATTATTATTATTATTATTATTATTATTATTATGTATGAATGTATGCGTATGTATGTATATGTGTGTATATAAATGTATGTGTATGTGTGAATGTGTCTCTATGAATGTATGTGTGAATGTGTGTCTATGAATGTATGTGTGGATATATGTATGAATGTATGTCTATGAATGTATGTGTGAATGTATGTGTCTATGAGGATATGTGAATGTATGTGTAAATGTGTATGTGTAGGTGTATGTATGTATATGTACATATGTGAATGTGAATGTAATTTTAAAGTGTGAAAGGAGTAACGGATAAAAATGAGTACGCCACCGAGTTTTTTTAGCGTACTCATTTTTATCTGTTACTCCTTTCACACTTTAAAATTACATTCACATTCACATATGTACATATACATACATACCCCTACACATACACAATTACACATACATTCATATATACCCATAAAAACATACATTCACACATACAATCTTAGACGCACATTCACACACACATAGATTCATATACACATATATACATACATACACATACATTCATAGATACATACATACATACATACATATATCCATACATAAACACATTGACCAACCTGTATGAATGTATGTGTCTATGGGTATATGTGAATGTTTTTGTAATTGTGTATGTGTATGTATGCATATGTACATATGTGTGTATGTGTGAATGTATGTGAAAGAAGTAACTGTGTGAAAGGAGTAACGGATCTATAGGTGCACATGGTTATACACATATATATTAGGTATAACTTGGTAATAGTATTGATAATTATGTATAATAGAAGTGCGAAAAAAACGAAGCGAAAAAAACGACGTCCGGTGCCCCAAATGTCAAAAATAAAAAATATCCGTAGGTAATCCGTCGGAAATTACCGACGGAATGGCGACGGATGGCCTATTCCGTAGGTAATTACCTACGGATTACCTACGAAAGAGGATATCCGTCGCTATTCCGTAGGTAATTTCCGACGGATTACCTACAAACTTTTTTTTTCGAGATTTCGGGCACCGGACGTCGTTTTTTTCGCTTCGTTTTTTTCGCACCTCTATTATACATGATTATCTATATACTATCACCTTGTTATACATGATACCTAGATGTTTATAGTGGCGTACTCATTTTTATCCGTTACTCCTTTCACACTTTAAAATTACATTCACATTCACATATGTACATATACATACATACACCTACACATACACATTTACACATACATTCATATATACCTATAAAAACATACATTCACACATACATTCTTAGACGCACATTCACACACACACATAGATTCATATACACATATATACATACATACACATACATTCATAGATACATACATACATACATACATACATCCATACATAAACACATTGACCAACCTGTATGAATGTATGTGTCTATGGGTATATGTAAATGTTTTTGTAATTGTGTATGTGTATGTATGCATATGTACATATGTGTGTATGTGTGAATGTATGTGAAAGAAGTAACTGTGTGAAAGGAGTAACGGATCTATAGGTGCACATGGTTATACACATATATATTAGGTATAACTTGGTAATAGTATTGATAATTATGTATAATAGAAGTGCGAAAAAAACGAAGCGAAAAAAACGACGTCCGGTGCCCCAAATGTTAAAAATAAAAAATATTCGTAGGTAATCCGTCGGAAATTACCGACGAAATGGCGACGGATGGCTTGTTCCGTAGGTAATTACCTACGAAAGAGGATATTCGTTGCTATTCCATCGGTAATTTCCGACGGATTACCTACAAACTTTTTTTTTCGAGATTTCGGGCACCGGAAGTCGTTTTTTTCGCACCTCTATTATACATGATTATCTATACTATCACCGAGTTATACATGATACCTAGATGTTTATAGTGGCATACTCATTTTTATCCGTTACTCATTTCACACTTTAAAATTACATTCACATTCACATATGTACATATACATACATACACCTACACATACACATTTACACATACATTCATATATACCTATAAAAACATACATTCACACATACATTCTTAGACGCACATTCACACACACACATAGATTCATATACACATATATACATACATACACATACATTCATAGATACATACATACATACATCCATACATAAACACATTGACCAACCTGTATGAATGTATGTGTCTATGGGTATATGTGAATGTTTTTGTAATTGTGTATGTGTATGTATGCATATGTACATATGTGTGAATGTATGTGAAAGAAGTAACTGTGTGAAAGGAGTAACGGATCTATAGGTGCACATGGTTATACATATTGACCAACCTCTATGAATGTATGTGTCTATGGGTATATGTGAATGTTTGTGTAATTGTGTATGTGTATGTATGTATGTATAAATAATAATAATAATAATAATAATAATAAGATATGAATATAAAAAAAATATAATAATAAAATATCATAATAGTAATAATAATAATGATAAATAATTTTTATTATTCATTATTATTATAATAATAATAATAATAATAATAATAATAATAAAGCAAAGTCGTAGTGTATAAAACGAAGAGTGGAGGATTATTTTCGGATGTGGCATGCCTTGCCGTATGGTATCTGTGTTGGTTGTTTCCACGAGTGACCCAAGTTCGATTCTTGCACCAAACTTGAATTTTTTTGTATTCCGTCGCTATTTCGTTGTAGATTCGTCGGTAACGACGTTTCCGTCGGTAAATTTTTAATGAAAATCAGATATACGCCTTTTTGCTCAAAGACTGAAACACTAATTAAAAAAAACGTTCGAAACCCTCTCCAACACAGTGAACGCCTCCTCCTCCTTCTTCCCCATTTTACCGATTTTTCCCTCCGTTCGGTGGCGTTTTTTCCGGCGTAGCTCCGACGCATCTCCCGGCGTATCTCCCAGCGCATATCTCCCTTTGGTGGAACCCCTCTTTGCTCGATTTCTTGTCCAGGTAAATCCCTAAAATAACTTCAATGCATCTATTTTAATCCCCTAAAATAACTTCAAAAGCTGTCAAATAAACACGTAAGTTCCATGATTAGGAATTTCCCACTAATTTCTGCACCCGATTGTGTTCCCCCTTCGAGTAGAGTTTCTTTTCTGGATCGAACGATAGGATGGAATTTCCCACTAATTTAGATGAGTATCAGGTTGAGAGGATGGAGTGGTTAAAGTTAGAGAGACGAGGATTCATGGGAAATTCTGTGTGGATAGAGTTTCAGTCTTGTAGTCTATTGAATGAAAAAGAAATTAATCAAGATTCTAGTTTTGATTTTGTATTGTTTTTGGAAATTTTACACAAGATTCTTATTATTAGCTAATTATGCAGAATCATTAGATATGAAAGGTATTTTAAATTAATTTTTTTATCAAGGTTAATATGGTAATTTAATATTCTGTCCATGTTTGTTCTAGTTTTTTTATCAAGGTTAATATTTTGTCCATGTTGGTGGGTAACAATATCTGGTGTCAAGATTTGGTTGTATAAGGTTTTACTTTCAAAGTTAAAACATATATCTTATTATGAAACAGTGGAATTAATGATTTGAATATTTTATTAATTTATGAATTGTATAATGGAAAACTGGGACAGATTCTAAAAATGTGACGGATTATGAACTTTTGTTGTTGTGTTGTTGCATGAGACAGCTTATAAGACTAAAACTGTTGATTGTTTCGATTTTAGATTATATGTTAGATTAAATGGCATGTTATATTTCTATCATGTTTAGTTTGGAGTTCTAACAATTGTATATTAGTAGTTGTAGATTGAAATGTTGTCTAATAGAGAATGGATGTACATGAAGAGACTTGATAGTAATCGTTTGTTTAATACCCAATGGCCACATTATGTCAATTTTTTTTGGATTTTGCTTACTTGAACGCAACAAACCCGAAGCTTCTTATTATCAACAAACACCACAACACCCAAATCTTGAAGCCCAAAATTTTTATAAAATTTTGAAACAAGCGAGTGAGCCTTTATGGGACGGGTGTACAAAATCTTCCACACTCTCTGCCACCACTAGATTATTGGACTGGAAATCACAATCTAATATTTCAGACACGTCATTTGATAGACTACTTTCGATAGTTAAAGACATTCTACCAATTGGCGAGAAGCTTCCTAATAGCTTCTACGAGACCAAGAAAATGTTGAAGCCACTAAAATTGCCTTAACAATGGATTCATGTATGTATAAACCATTGCATGCTATTCAGGGGTCAGTTTGTTGAGCTGGATCATTGTGTAGTATGTGGCGAAAATAGATACAAAGACAAAGGGAGGAAGGTTCCTAATTTGGTCTTGACTTACATGCCGATTGGACCGAGACTTCAAAGGCTGTTCTATTCAAGGAAGACAGCCAAACATTTAACTTGGCATTCAGATCATCCAGTAGATCCAGAAAAGATGATACATCCCAGTGAAGGTAAAGCATGGAATCATTTTGACAGAACCTTTCCTGATTTTGCAAAAGAGACGAGCAACATTCGTCTCGGGTTGTGAACCGATGGGTTTAGTCCTAATAATTCAAACACAACTCCCTATTCATGTTGGCCGGTGTTTATCACCGTTTACAACCTACCCCCTTGGTTGGCTTTTAAACATCAGTACATACAACTTCCGTTGATCATTCCCGGGAAGAAGAGCCCCAGATAGAATTTGGATGTTTTTTTACAACCTTTGATCGACGAGTTGAAGATGTTGTTCACAGATAGCATTGAAACATATGATGCCTATCGAATGACCAATTTTCAGATGAAGGTTGTACTTTTATGGACAGTTAGTGACTTTCCTGCTTATGCAATGCTATCCGGATGGAGCACGCATGGTACTTTAGCTTGCCCTTATTGCATGCACCAAACAGAATCATTCCGACTTTCCAATGGACAAAAACCGTGTTGGTTTGACTGTCATAGAAAACATCTACCCGAAAGACACATATTCCGAAATGATACAATTAATTTTTTAAAAGGCAAGAAAGTGAAGGGTCATGAAGTGTATACAACGGTATACACCCAACCAGAGAATATATTTGGGAGAAAATCCAACATTTCCCCACTGTATACAACGGTACTCCTTATGGTCCAAATTATATAAAACCTCATGGTTTTGGTATTACACACAACTGGGTAAAGAATAGCATCTTTTGGGAGCTTCCATATTGGCGTCACCTATTGATCCGACACAACCTCGATTTGATGCATATCGAGAAGAATTTTTTTGAAAATATGTTTCAGACTTCAATGGGCACCCCAAAGTCCAAGGACAATATAAAGGCAAGAGAGGATATTGAGATACTTTGTGACCGACCTATACTAAACCCCATCACGGAAAACAATAGGAAGACTCGGAAGAAGCCTGGAGATTACACATTGGAAAAGGAAGATGTTAAAAAAGTATGTGTTTGGTTGAAAAATCTCAAATTTTCTGACGGGTATGCATCTAATATCGGGAACTGCGTAAACATCAAAGATTATAGTTTTTATGGTTTCAAAAGCCACGACTGTCACGTGTTTATGCAACGGTTGCTTCCCCTAGCCGTAATAGGGTTTGTTTCAACAAAAATATACGAGGTCATATCGGAGATATCTATGTACTTTCGAGTATTATGCTAAAAAACGTTGGATGTTTGCGACTTGTTCGATATGAAACGTAGTATTATTCAAACCATGTGCAAGTTGGAGCAAATATTCCCTCCTGGCTTCTTTAATTCCATGGAACACTTGGTCATACATTTAGCAGATGAAGCTATTGTTGGTGGTCCGGTACAATACAGATGGATGTATCAATACGAGAGGTAATCACCCTATTTTAATATTATATATCTAACATTTTTAAAGTTATTTGTGGTATTCCTAAGATATCATTCATACTTTTTAAATATAGGAAACTGGGCATAATTAAAAGAAGAATCAGGAACAAAGCAAGGGTTGAGGGTTCAATCGTCAATGAACATCTAGTGAATGAACTTGCTACCTATTGTTCTTTATATTTTGACCCGACGATTGAGACATGCCATAATCGAGAGGCACGAAATTTCGCACCGCAAAGTCATAGGTTTTCGAGTGGAGAAGCTCCACTTAGCATCTTTGTCGTCCCATCAAGAAGATTATATGAAAAAAGTGGAAAACGAAAACCCTTGAGTGATAAAGACCTTCACAAGGCGCACACCTACATATTACTTAATTGTAAAGAAGCTAACCCTTACATCCTCGAGTTTGATGAGCTGTTCATGAAAACGAATCCAAATGAATCGGTTTCAGATTTAAGAGATAAATTCTTTGCTGAATGGTTTGAAGACAGAGTAAGTAGAACCAGTTCACTAGTACCGATTATTATTTACACATCATTAACCAACACAATGTGTGTATGTTTTCATTTTAGGTAATGAATAAGACACCCGATGGAAGTGCTAAACACTTAGAAGTTATAGCTGAGAAACCATCGAGACATGCTCATTTTCATAATGGGTATTTTGTAAATGGTTATAAGTTCCACACTCAACAATACGGTGAGGGTCGTGTGACTAATAACTTTGGAGTATGTGTGAGAGGGGAGACGTATAATGATGAACAAGAGTCAGACTACTACGGCATATTGCAAGAGATCTTAGAGGTTGAGTATTATAGTAGCGGGCCCTAGACTGTTGTTCTGTTTAATTGTATTTGGTTTGATAATAAAGATGGTGTAATAGTCAACAAAAACAAGTTGATTGATGTCAAAACCAACTCTCGACTTCAAACTGACGACCCATTTTGTTTGGCATCACAAGCAGAACAAGTCTTTTATACACCATACCCTTCAATGGAAAATGAGACGAAAGATAAGTGGATGGTTATCAAAACAAAACCAAGAGGGGTATTTGAAGTCACCGAAGCTGAAATGGAAGCAGAATAAATCTTTCAGGGTGAAGAACGGTTTGAGTCACCTGTTACTGTAACTCGTGCAGAACGATTATGCCTAGCCTCAACTATAAATACATATGAGCAAATATCTGATGACGAGAATGAGGGATCTAGGGAGGAAGACGAAGAAGAGGAAGGTTCTGAAGACGAAGATTATGGAAACGAGTTGTTTTATTCAGAAGAAGAATTTGAAGATGAAGATGATGGGGACGAATATTAGGAGCATTATCTTTTGTTTATGTTAGGAGCGTTGTATTTGTTGATGTTAGGGGCATTGTCTTTTTTAACCTTATAATGAAACGTTGTTTTTGTAATGAGTTTGGTATGGACATCTCGTTGTTTTAAACATTTGTTTTGTCTTGACTTATGAATCTTATATTATATATCTGACCATTCTTGTTCTATTAAATGCAGCATGTCGGGTAATGGACGAAATGATAAAGGCCGGAAGAACAACCCTTCTTCTGGCAGTACGGGGCGTAGGGGGGGTGGCATCCCCTAATTCTACTGAAGAGCCACGTCATACGACGTTGCTCACACCGATCGACATGCCTATGATCACTGAAGTCGCAGGCTCCAATAGTCAAGGTGCCATTACTCCGCAAACCAACATGGCTGATCCTCTAGCAGACTTAGCTGGGGTTATGCGCCAGGCTCAACAGATGGGCTATGTGTCCCAGCCCCAACCCCAACCCCAACAGATGAGCCATCGATTACATCCCTCATAGACATGCTATTGGCCCCGACCTCCACTTACACAAACAGGCTATGGGCTCCAGCCCTCACCCCCACCCCCGCCCCCACCCCTCCACCCACAAAGGGGTTGTCGGACCTCACCTACAGTTTTGAGAACCCATGGTGGTGATGGGTTTCAGGATTATTTTTTTGAGGGTGGAGGCATAGAGATGTCGATGCCAGATACACCGGTCATGCCACACACACCACTGACGCCACATGGCTCCGCCTCCAGAGATATTTCAGGCGATCATGGCTCGAATGCTGGTGATTTTGATGACTCATCGTTGCCCATTATCCACAAAGAAGGGGATAAGTTAGTGTTTTCATCTTTTAAATATTTAATTTTTGATGTTGTAATTACACTTATATATGTTCTTTTTGTAGGTTTGGTGATCATTCTATCCACAGTGCGGTTGTGGATCTCTTTTGGCAGAGTATGGATGATGCGTGGCCTACATATAAGAGCATCACGGAAAAGACTCGTAAACATATGTTTGCACGTTTTAGGGTAGTATATTAAATATTTATTATTGTATCTTAAACTCATTTCTTTTTACTTTCTATTTTTAAGTATACTTTTTATTTTTTTATAGACAAAATATAGGTGGTACACAACGGAGAATGAGTCGATATATACAGCATTCAATAATGTCCTCAAGGAAAGAACAGGGACCGGATGAGGGGTTTGAGGAAGTTATCTGCCAGAATGGCACGGCGTGATGGGTTACCACTTAAAAAAGATTTTTCTAAATACTTTCCAGAGATGTATCAATACCGTCCCCATATGGTACCAGAGTCTGTGTGGCCACGCTTGTGTGATGTAAGAGATACAATATATTATTGTTTTATTTTGTTGATTTTTATTACTTATTATATTATTAAATATATATTTCTTTTAACAACATTGGAGCACAGAGAAATGGCAAAAGTTGTCGGATGCTGCTCAGACGAACCGGAACACCCCTGATTCCAATGGGAAGACATCAAGGCATACGGCTGGTAGCATAGGATATGCCGAGCACCGTCGTAGATTGGTTGGTATCATAATTGTAAAATTTATTATTCTTGTTTTTTTAACACTGACTGCATCAATTATACTTTGTCTTTTATGTAGAAAGCACATCTGGGTAAAGATCCCGAATTTTGTGATCTATACGTGAAGACACATGGCACCAGTGAGTCGAAGAAAAGATATTTCGAGGGAGAACGTGAAAATATAGAATATTGCTCTGAAACAGCCAAAGATGCAAAAGTACATTATTTTTTTATATTGACTGTCTCAATTTTTTTGTATATGACAAGGGTGTTGTTTTGGTAAATTGTAGGATGCATATCTAGAGGGGTTAGTGATGAAATATGGAGAAGACCCGGCAAACCATAGACACGATGCGGAGGTATGGGTTGAAAGCCAAATTCGGAGAACAGGAGGAAAAAAGAAGGGTCTTATCTATGGTATAGGAGCATCGGATGCCAATTTTGTGGTTTCTGGGATAACATCTTCCGAATCTACCCGGTCCACCCAATCCAACAACAACACACAAGAAGAGGTATGTTGTTATTATAGATAAAATTGATTAAAAACAAAAGTACATTGTTATTATGGTTTAAAAGTTAGGTGGTTTGTTGTGCTTATGGATTACATTGATAATAAACAAAAGTACATTGTTATTATGGTTTACAAGTTAAGTAGTATTTTGTTATTATGGATACAATTGATTAAAAACAAAAGTACATTGCTATTTTGTTATAATAAATTCAAGTACATTGTTATTATCGTTTTTTACGTTGATAGGTTATGTGAAGAAGTTTCTAACATGCGACAATTGCAAGAACAAATGGTACAACAAATGGAAAGGATGGCGATGATGATGAATGGTACAACAAATCAAGCCAATGATCCCCCTCATACTCCACCTCATACTCCACCCGAGGATGGTGTATAAGTTATGCATGTTGGTATTTGGAATGAATGTTTGTTAATTTTTAGTTGGTATGAATGTTGTGACAATGGAACAAATGAATGTGTCCACTTATTTTGCAAACTTGGTGTATTTGGAACACTTTTTGTGTATTTTGAAACCTTAATTGTAGTGTTATTATGTTTGTGTTTACTTATCTTGCATATTTGACAAAAAAAATGGAAATATTTTATATTTAAATTTAATAATTAAATAAAATGACTATTACCGACGGAAATGTCGTCGGTAAGCACGCCTGTCGGTAAATAAGTCCATACCAGTCAAAAGGGAATTCCGTAGGTAATCCGTCACAATTCTGTCGGTATTTTTTTCCGTAGGTATTCCGTCGGTAATATGTAGGTAAGTGTCCGTAGGTACTCCGTCGCAATGTCGTCGCAAATGACTTCCGTCGGTAATCTGTAGGTAAGTGTCCGTCGTCGATATTCCGTCGCAATTCCGTCGCTAAGAATTACCCACGAGCAATTATGCTACGGCACCCATTTCGTCACAATTCCGTAGGTAAACCCGTATACCTACGGAATACCTACGGATCTTGCTGTAGGTATTTTCGTTTTTTCTAATAGTGTAGTCAGTTAAGTCAATCAAATTAAAAGATTGTAGAGCATAAATAATATATTTCTGAATTACACGAATGAGTCCATAATAATATTAGGGAACAAATTAATTGGTTCCAGCCAATAAATACCAGAAAAAAAAAGACACACATATGACAAATATAATAAATATTATGATGCATGATCAGACCATAACAAAAGCTTCTTTTAACAACATAAAAGAGAAAGCAATTCATGCAACCTAGAATTTGTGTGGTGCAAGTTTAAGTGCTCCATGGTACGGAGGAGGAGGATATGTTGACTGGGGGAGTACATTGATGAAAAGTTTCAGTCCCATCAAACAGTGCTTTCCGACACCACAAATATACCATTTCCTCCCAGGGGTTTCAAGGGTGATCACATCGTATCCACTTGTGAGAGCTTCAGTAGCAGCAGGGATAGTACATTGTTGGAAGGAAGTTCCATTTACTCTGAACACATTATGCTTTCCCACAGCGTATCTGAAGACTATATCAATTATATATACATATTTAACCAGTTAGCAATTGCCTTAATTTGAAAACATAAAACATTACAGTGGTTTATAAGAAAATATACCAAGTTTGTCCCCGACAAAGAATTGTTTTCCCTTGGCCCAAGCTTGGTAATCAAAGTTCAAGGTCCATCCTTTATCGTCACCAACCACAAACACCTTGCTTGATGGAACAGGGGAGACCCAAGGAGCCGGGGGTGGTATTGATTGAGGGAGAACAGTGATGAAAAGCTTCATACCACCTTGCTCGCAATGTTTTCCAACTCCATAAATATACCATTTTCTTCCGGGTGTTTGAAGGGTTATGACATCGTATCCACTAGTGAGAGCTTCGTTAACAGGAGGAATCATACACTGTTGGAATACTGTTCCATTGACTCTGAAGACATTGTGTTTTCCAGCAGCATAGTTGAAAACTACATCCAGAATAAAGATAGGATTTAGATACTATCACATGTATAAAATCATGCTCAGAACCTAAACGATAAACCTAATGCTCATAGCACAATTAAGGAGCGCTTACTCAGTTTATCACCAACGAACGAACTTCTTGCCGTAAGCCCAAGCTTGATAATCGAAGTTGAGGGTCCAACCTTTATCATCACCAACAATGAACTCCTTGGCAGTAACTGAAGAAGCTATTGCAGCAACCATTGCTATAAATAAAACGATACTCCACCTGTTTGTAGCCATCTTTGATCACTTAACTACAATATGCTTCAAGTTATTTGCGTCTATATGAAATAGATTTTAGATGAAGTGGCTATTTATAGAAGGAATTCCAAAGGCGTTGAACAAGTTTTGTACGGCATGGCATCAAATATGACCAAGTCTTGAACTGAGGGAGTGAGGGTCTACATGTTAAAAGATCGTTGCCGTCTGTTACTCTTCAGATCCTCCATTATTTTATTTGTGTTTATGACATAACTATAATTCCTTGTTAAAATATGAAAATGACGAAGCATGCATGGGATTTCTCTATGCGTCAGGAGAATGAAAGAACATATTATTGTGCTTAATGACTTGTTCAAATCTATGATTGCTAAACAAAGTGATGACTTGTTCAAATCTAAGATTCCATTCCTCATATTCGTTGGACTCTGCTATTTATGTATGCGTGCTCTCGATTATATATTTAATTTCTCGTGAGAAGACAAATAAAAAATAAAAAATAGGGTAAATTACAGGAATGGGCCCTCTTGTTTATAGTAATCTGTATGTTCTGTCTATTTATTTTTTATTTTTTAATTTTTTTAACTCGGACCAATTTAAGGTATTGGTTTGTTACAATTTCCGTCACTACCTACCCGAAAATACTAGTTTTTGGCGTTGCTAAATATTATTTGATATTTTAATTAGTTTTATTTTTGTTTGTTTTCTTAATTTTAGAGAGACCAACAATCCTACCTCACCCTTTTTCTAGATTCATTTTAAAGATGTGGTCACACCCCATCCTAGTCACCTCTGCCAACCAGCATCAATCACTTTGAGCACAAAAAAAGTCAAGTCATTTTTGGGTTGCCATCGTTTCCATAAATAGTTAGGAATGATATTAGAAGAGGAAATAATCTATTAATTTATTATATGATTGATAAATTAATTAAAAATTGATTATAATCAATTTAGAATTAATCAAAATTAACTGAAAATTAATTTTGGGTTAATTGGAATTAATATGAGGTACAAGGGTTAAGATGTAGTTGCTTAAAAGTTGAGCAAATGAGGGATTCTAGAACCCTCGTTTTTGGATGGTTTTGGGAGCCTGTCAAAATGGTTCTCGAAGCCTTCAGTGTATATAATGAAACAAATTTAAATAGTATTAAAATATATTATATTAACATTCAAATTAGGGTTTATCCTTTGATACATGGCAGCTATAAAAGGACCCATAGGGTTGTGATGTTTGGTAATGTATCTGTAACATCCCAAAAATACAGTCTAAAAATTTCGTTTTAAATCATTAATAAAACCATATCTATCATTCAACATATAGAAATCATGAATCGTGTATCCCAAGAATATCTTAATGTCTGTCAAATATATGTCAGAGTATAAACATCCCAGGCTGAATAAATGGTGTGTACACTGCAATCATCCTGAGCTCCTCTTTTGGAAACCGAAGTACCTGAAACCAAAACTGAAAACCGTAAGCACGAAGCTTAGTGAGTCTTCCCAAACTACCACATACCATGCACATATAACATGCAACTAGGAGATATGGGCCCCGCCCACACTCCGCTAACTAGGAGTTACGGGCCCCGCCCACACTCCGCTATCTCTGAGATACGGGCTCCGCCCACACTCAGCTACTTCGAGATACGGGCCCCGCCCACACTCGACTACTTTGAGATACGGGCCCCGTCACACTCAGCTGTTATGCCAAAACATACAAGTATCACACAGACAATATGTATAACTAATCTATCGTTCAATCATATATCATAATCCAGTACAGTTACGAGATACAGGCCCCGCCCACACTCGAATAATAAGAGATACGGGCCCCGCCCACACTCGGCTACTGTGAGATACGGGCCCCGCCCACACTCACTAGTCATGAAAATACATACAAGCTCTAAACGAACAACAAATATCACTAGCACATAAATATATACTATATCAGCTATCTATGAGATACGGGCCCCGCCCACACTCGTATTCCTAACAACACATACAAGCATCACACAGACAACAAGTATAGCAATCCAATAATCTGAATGATATCTATACTCAATAATAATGAGATACGGGCCCCGCCCACACTTAGCTACTATCATATCTCATATATGGGCCGGCCTTGGTGCCTTAGACCCGTTCCTACTGGAAGAGGACTCACCTCGTACTGTTGAAGTCCCGCGAATAAATCATGGGCTGCTGGCTGACAAATCATCAAGCTGGATGACAGATTCCCGATCTGTCAATATAAAAATAACACCCAATTAATGATTGGGTTCCAACTCATAGTCATAAGTCCATGCTTGGGGGTAAAAGACTACTTTACCCCTAACTGGGCTTGATTCAAGCCCAATGCCAAATCCAAAGGCCCAAAATTCCAACTATAGCTTAAAGCCCAACATATGGCCCAATTTTCCAAATTGGGCCCAAACCTCTACATGGACTTCCCTTAAGGCCCAATTGTTCAGTCCAGTCCAACATGTCTCATTCTAGGGGCCCAATATCATACAACCATCTAGGCCCCAAACTATGGCCCAATTTTTCAAATTGGGCCCAATCCTTCATATGGGCCTTACCTTAAAGCCCAACTAATTACTCTAGTCCATTTGATTATTCTTGGATGGTCCATCAATAGCCGAAAACATCTAGGCCCAACAGGAGGTCCAACTGCAAACCCAACAAATTAGGGTTTTCACATGGAATGATGATTAGAGTTAAGTGTTTCTTACTTAACCCATTAAGAACTTAATCCATTAAGTCATTTACTCTACTAGATAAATGATATGGAGAAATTGGGTTTAATACACAATCCAATCTCAATGGCCCAAAGGTGGGTCCAATAAGTCCAAGGCCCAAATACTCACAATTAGGGTTTTCCACCCAAACATGGCCCAATTGGCCCAAAACTAATCCTTAAGCCCATTGGGTCAATTAGGGTTTGCTAGTGGGGCACCACCCACTACCACATCGGGTAGTGGTGGTCAACGGCGGCACACGGCGGCGGCCACCACCTTACGGTGGTGGTTATGGTTCTTTTTCATTAATCCATGCTAATTACAATTACAAAGCTTAATCCAAAATAACACACACACAGCCATCCTAATGTGGCCGGTGGTGGCGGTGGCTTTTCTCGAGGATTCTGACTAAACAAAACACACACAACACACACTTCCACATAAATCACACCCACACATAAGTCTTTCCCGGAACAGGAGCACCTCCACCCTCTTGGTGGCGTTTGGCGGCGGCAGGGGTGATTTTACGAGGACAGCCACCACCTCACGGTGGTGGAGGTGATTCCTTTTGGCCTCCAACCATTCAGCAACACAACACATGCACCCATGCGTGAAATAACCCACACAGCACTGCCATGAACAGATGCGAATCGGCAGCCCACACCCGACAAAGAAAACGCAGCCGCAACCTTCTTGGCGACGAGCAACGGCCGGAAGCGACAGCAGCAAGGCGGCGGCGAGCGTAGGCTTGGGCAGCAGCAGAAGAGACGTGAAGAGAGAGTGTGCGACCACCCACGAACCGCAAAAGCACCCACGAACCATGTTTCCCGATCTCGTCGTGCCTTCTTCGTCTTCGCCGGCGACTGAACATGGCGGCTGCTCCGATAATCCTTCAGTGGTGGCGAGAACACTATGAGATGAACATAACTCTTGGTAAAATGTTTCAAAAGAAAGCTAGGAAAGAACACTATGAGATCATCAAAGCGCTAATGGCATGCAAGCTCAAATAAGGAGAATATGTGTGTGCTTATGTGCAGAAAATACAGAGACACGTGGAAAGATTGAAGAAGCTAAATGTTAATTTCGACAATGAGTTGGCCATTGATATGGTTGTTAACTCCTTGAAAATTTGTTATGATTAGTTCATCTTGACCTATCATTCGACCAATACAGAAAAGAAGTTGATGCAACTCCATAACTTGTTGCAAACGGCTGGAGTATGTATGCAAAAATCTCATCCTTTTAGTGCTGCAAGTGCTCCTGTCATGACGATTCATCTAGTCCAAGGAAAGAAAAGAAAAACCACTTCCCAATCCAAATGGAAAGGGAAGGCTTGCATTGGAGAGTCTAATGAGTCAAATGGGAAGCTAACTATGAAGTCCCACCTATCAGTGATCCGGAAGAGGTCGTTTGCTTTCACTGTGCCCAAAGGGGCATTAGAAGAGAAGCTGCCTAAAATACCTTAAAGATGTGAAAGAAGGAAATCTACCCATCCTTTTCCAAGGCTGTCAATGAACTTCAAGTTGTACTCAGAGGAGTTCGGACAACACCATGTGCATTCATGTTGTTCACCACTATTCTGTACCGGTTTGATACCAATGCTACAAATTCACCAGGTGTTGTAGTGAATATATCGAATTCATTCACCACAGAGGTCAACTACTTGTATTTCATGTTTTCCGATCCCTCAAACAGATCTTGAAAGGTGTCACATATCTCTTTGGCATATTTTCACAACTTAATGTGCTCAAAGAGAGATGGAGGAGCTTCGAATACCATTTTGGAAAGCGCGATTTGGTCGGCATGGAGTTTCTCAATGTCATTGGCTATTATGGGAGCATGTCAGAGCTCATTCTAACCCATGAGAGTAGTAGCAACATCTCTAACCATTTCCCTAATAGGTACGTGAGGACCTTCTTTCACAGACCTCCATATTTATTCACTTTTTTCTCTTCCAATCAATAATCTTTCCATTCTGACTCTCCAGTGATCATATTCTTCACCAACTAGTAATGGGGATCTGGAAGGGCAACCACACTATTTTCTAGTTGCATTGAATACATTTGTTGAGATTGATTATGAGTAGCCATTGTTGTTAGATATTTGAGCAAGAATAGTATATAGAAGAACTTTTATCCTGAACATAGAAATGATTAAGATACCAAGGTAATCTTAACCAACTATAATCTGATCTTATGGATTCAAAGGACAACCACTTATGCTCTGATACTAATTAAGAGAATAAGGATTGCATGGACAAGGATTGAAAACTCAAACCTTGAATTAAACAAAAGAATGATGGCTGATAATAAAGTTGTAGTCAAGTCTGGTAAACCAGTCAAGTCTTGAAGATGATAACTCAACAAAGTATTCAAGATGATATGATAAGTTATAAAATAAGAACAAGAAGAATGTTGATATTTGACTGAATGATTCTTGATTTTATATCATAAGGTAAAAGGTGAAAAAGGTGTTCCAAATTACATGTGATGGTCCCATTTATAAAAACCTAAGATCAATCAAATACTAACACAAGTGTACTATAAAGATGACACATGAAGGTTTGACCTTATCGACTTCATGTAAAATACAAACATAACATGAAAAATAGAATAACATAATCATTCAATTTCCTAACAACAGAGTATACATGTTACATCGAAAACTCATCACATTGGAAGCTACATCATCTCGGACAGACATCAACTCGGATTGGGAACTTCGGATTATCAAGAATCACTTGTTATGAACTAACAAATACTTAAAAGCTCTTCGCATTACTAGACAAATGCAAAATTTTGACGGCTAATTTCGTCTGTAATCCATCCAAAAATCCTATCATCAACAAAATTGTAACATTCTGTTAAAAAAAATAAAATAAGTAAAAGAAAATAAGTAATAAAATAAATAAAGAAAATAATAATGATAAATAAAATAAGTAGATAAATAAATAAATAATAAACCCTAAAGTCTCGAGATATATTTTATATTTTATTTTATTTTAGCCCTAAGTCTGTATTAATTGATCAGTGTTAGCGGGGGAGTTAAATATTATAATTTCATGAAAATGGGGGCTATATTGTAACATTAGGACCTGAGATGTAAAGGATTTGGTAGAGTTGGGGTTGTAGTGTAAATATTGGACCATTTCTGAATTAATTTATGGAGGCAGGGGCTAAAATAGTAAAAACGTATCTAAGTTTTATAAAAGAACGGGACTTGAACCCGACTCCTTTCCACTCCCTTCCCTCGTCCCTTATATACCCTAAAACCCTAACCCTATTTTCTAAAAGATAGCCGCCATATGTTCACCAGCCGCCGCCACCCCCTTCCTTTCTTACTATCACCGGTGAACCTTTGCTGCCAGCGGTATTGAGGACCGACGAGAACCCCGAGACAAAGTCACATCGGTTTAGAGATCAGAAGAGCAAGGACGACGTCGTGAGGTTGCTGCTGGTATCGTTCTCGGTCGTATCCCTGCTACTCCATATCCTCTGTTGCTCCGTCCCAACCCACGCCCGCTGCCGCTCGACGCAATATCTCGTTGCTGTCATCTCCGACCATCGTTTTCCACCGAGACGGTGGTTATAATCGTGTTTTATTATGTGTGTGTGTGTGCTGTTGTTGCTAGTTGGTGCATGTCGTGTGTGTGTTTTGTTGGCCGGAAAACTTGAAGAACCACCATGGCAGCCAACCATGGTGGCTGCCGCCAGTGTTTCCCTTTTCTGCCGCCACCAGCTACCGCGTGTGGTGGCTTTGTGTGTGTACTATGTGTGTTGTAGTGTATGTGTTTATTTCCATTGGATGTTATTCTGGGTTTTGCTTGACCGGAGACTGAAGAAAAACCACCACCACCACTGTAGGGTGGTAGCAGCCACCTCCTGCCGCCGCCGGCCACCGTTTTTGGTGGTTGTGTTGGGCCTTTTCATATTCTTTTGGTACTAGTGTGTGTGTGTGTGTGTTTGTGTTTTTTGTAATAAACTGTATGTATGTTGGATTGTGGAATTATTACTTAACCGCCGCCGTGCGCGGGTGGCTGCCACATCCTGCCGCCATGGACCGCCGCTGACCACCACTTCCCAAGGTGGCAGTGGGTGGTTTCCAATTTATTAATTATATATTTATTTAATTAGATAATCAATTAACTTTTGGGGTTGGAAACCCTAATTAGGGTTTAGAAAACCCTAATATCAAGAAAACCCTAATTTTGGAGTAGGCCGGGACCGACGTTAAAACTATTAATTAAACCTAAAATAATATTTAATAATACTTCACAATTAACTTGATGCGATATTGGACTTAATGGATTAAGTTCTTAATGGGCTAAGTGTGGAACACTAACCCTAGTTATCATTTTATGTAAAAACCCTAGAATTGAGGAGCTCTATTTTGGGTAATAATCGGGCGCGTATTTGGGCTGTTGACCGGATTATTATTTCACCCGAAAATGACTAAATCAAACCTTAATCAATCATACCCTTAAGTGATTAAGTCCTTAATGGGTTAAGTGTTCTTACTTAACCATAATTGTCATTTCATGTGAAACCCTAATCGTCATTTCATGTGAAACCCTAATCGTCATTTCGTGAGGTGGTCACTGTTGCAAGTGACTATGACCTATGATCTGGTATTGACTCAAGTATCTTCCTGTAGGTGTTTGGGAGTGAGTTTAAGCTGGTAGAGCCCTTCATTGCTATAGTGGTTTCTGCACGCACATCGAGGTGAGTTTCGCCTCACTGTACCCGTGGGTCTAAGGCACCAACGCCGGCCCACTAGTATTGATTATCTATTAGTAGAGAGATGCCCTAGGGATTGTATATAGTCATGTAGGATAGAATTAGGACTCTTGATCTAAGCTCTCTTACCTATTCCTTGTTTGGTTGTGGTTTTAGAGTAGGATCACTTGTCCAGGTGACCATCTCACCTCTGAGTATATACGGTTATGCATTCCTTGGATTGTTGATATTTAGTATGCTATTATGCTGTAGTGATCCATTAGAATTGTGTTCTGGTATTGAGTATGTCGTTATGTTGTAGTGATTTGCTAGATTTATGTTCTGGTATTGAGTATGCTGATATGATGTACTTAGATCTGTCTCCTGGTATTGAGTATGTTGCTTTGTGGTAATAACCTGTAGAACTGTATGTTATCTGTGCTTGCTGGTTATCATCTATGGAGTGCCCTTAGGGGCTGTCGGTGGTTATGTAGGATAGCCTGAGAACTCTTGGTCTAGGCTCTCTTACGTGTTCCTTGTTTGGTTGTGGCTCTAGAGTAGGACTATATGTTCGGGTGGCTATCTCACCTTTGGTTACTTATGGTTACGCATTCTATGGCGGTTAGCTAGTAGCGGGATTGTATGTTGCGAGAGGATTAGTAGGCAGTAGTGAGATGTATGATTGTTGTTTGCCTGTATTATGTGCCTACTTGATCATGATGGTTTATATGTCGACACATTGTGTTGGTTGGGTTGAGTCGGTCCTGCTTTGTGCGGTAGGCGAAGATACCCGGTGCGGATCGGCTGTAAGCCGTAGGCACAGATGCTCAGGAGGAGCGGTAGAGTTGAGGCGGTAGGCCAACAAACCCTCGATATTCCAACCTGATGGTTGATTAGACCCAACATATTGGTATTCCAACCCGAGGCTGATTGGGCCAATATGCTTATGATACGAGGGTATTCCATCCCGAGGATGACTGGACCCATCGTGGACATGCCTGGTATTCCAGCCCGAGGTTGATTGGGCCAGGCGTGAGTGTTTGAGTTTATGTTTTGTTTTGTGTGGTGGTACTCTGGAGGAAACTCACTAAGCTTTGTGCTTACAGTTTTGTTTATGGTTTCAGGTTTTTCAGATGATCAGGCGAAGGCGTGACCGTACACATCCTTGATTTTACAACAGGTTGGATCTTGGGAAACTCTGATTTTCAAATAATGGTTGAGAACACTATTTTTGTAAACATTTTATTACTAAAAGGATCGTTTTGAAAAGTTTAAATTTTGTTGAAATTTTTGGGACATTACAAGTTGATATCAGAGCCTTGGTTTGAGTGAATTGGAGGAACACTTGTGTGAATCCAGTCTCAAACTAAGGAAAAGATTTTCAAAATGATTTTCAAAAATGTTTTCAAAATAGTTTTTAGGAGGATGTAGGGTGTACGATCAGCCGGATCTAGTAAGTAGACCCCAAAATACCATACAATTATTTGATATTATGATATGATAGAACAACATGCTAGTACTAGGCTAGGGATCTTCAGGAATTGCATAATAGAATTTCCTGATTATATGATGTCTGATAGCCTAGAGGTAGTGCCTCCAGATTTTTAGTGCAAACACGACTGCTCCCAACTCAAGGTCATGCGTGGTGTAGTTCACCTCGTGGTTCTTTAGTTGTCTTGACGCGTAGGCTATGACCTTTCCTCACTGCATGAGTACACAACCTAATCCTTGATTGGATGCGTCACAAAAGACTACGAAGTCTTCCGTCCCTTCTGGAAGAGACAAGACTGGGATGCTGCATAGGGCCTGTTTCAAGGTTTGGAAGGCAGCTTCTTGTTTCCTCTCCTAGATTAAGGTTACACCCTTCTGAGTTGGGGCGGTGAGCGGTTTAGCGATTTTGGAGAAATTATGTATAAACCTCATGTAGTAACCAGCGAGGCCTAAGAATTCCCTGATCTCCGTTGGGGTTCTTGGTGTTGCTCATCCTTCAATTTCCTTTATTTTGGAAGGGTCCATATGTATCCCCTCTTCACTGACCACGTGAGCTAAGAAATCCACTTTTCGGATCCAAAATTCGCATTTGGAGAACTTCGCATACAGCTTCTCCGCTCTTAATGTTTCCAAAACTTGTCGTAGGTGTTGTCGGTGCTCTTCCTCACTTCGGAAGTAGACTAGTATGTCATTGATGAATACTATCACGAAATTTTCTAGGTAAGTTCGACACACCCGGTTCATTAAGTCCATAAATGCCGCAGGCGCTTTTGTTCGACCGTAGGGCATTACTACGAATTCATAGTGACCGTAACGAGTTCGGAATGCGGTCTTGGGTATATCTTCCTATCGGACCCGTAGTTGGTGGTACCCGGATCTTAAATATATCTTCGAAAAGTAACTTGACCCTTGCAACTGATCGAATAGGTCGTCGATCCGGGGAAGAGGGTATCGGTTTTTGACGGTGATCTTATTTAGTTCTCTGTAATCGATGCAGATGCGAAACGACCCATCCTTCTTCTTTACAAACAAGACCGAAGTTCCCCAGGGTGAGAAGCTTGGCCTTATAAATCCCTTGCCCAGTAATTCACTCAATTGGCTGGAAAGTTCTTGCATCTCAGCAGGAGCTAATCTCTATGGCGACTTGGCAATTGGTGTGGCTACGGGTATCAAGTTGATTCTAAATTCGACCTGTCGTTCGGGAGGTATTCCCGTGAGGTCTTCGGGAAACACATCGGGGAAGTTACACACCACCGGGATGTCTTTAATGTTCTTTTCTCCTTTCTTTTTATTGAACACGTGGGCTAAGAAGGCGTGGTTCTTCTTATGTAAACACTTATGTGCCTTGATACATGAGATGAGGCAAAGGTTTGTACCGGGTTTATCACCGTATATGACCAAGGTTTCGTTTTTTGGTAGGTGAAGGCAAACGAGCTTCTCGTAACACATAATGTCGGCACGGTGAGGACTTAGCCAGTCTATGTCGATGATCACATCAAAACTCCTTATGGTAACCGGCATTAAGTTGATTTGAAAGGAGTGGTTATTCAAAGTTAGTGTGCACCTTATGAATACATCGTTTATTGTTTCGGTTTTTCCGTTAGCCATTTCTACGATAAATGTTTCGTTTAGTGTTTGAGGGTTTTGTTTGAGTAGATGTTTAAACTTATGACTCACAAAGCTTCTCTCCGCCCCATTATCAAATAGTATGCATGTATAAATGTTATTGAGGAGGAACGTACCGGTGACCACTGATCCTTCTTTGCCTCCTCATGTCCTATTGCTAGGACTTTTCCCGTTCCCTCAACATTCCTGTTGTCGGCCTTTGGACAGTTTCTCTTGTAGTGGCCTGTTTCTCCACAACCATAGCATACTTGGCTCACCCCCACATTAGTGGGTTGGGTGGCCTGTTGTGCGGGTGCTCTGTAGTATCAGGCAGTGTGCCCCTTCCGGTTGCAGTTAGTACATTACATCTCCCGGAAGGCGTTGTTGTGGTGAAAGTTACATTTATCACACTTTGGGAGAGTGCCCGCATACGGCTTTGCAGGTGCTGGTGCAGCAGGGGTGGTAGTGGCATGAACCGTCACAATCTGTTGTTTCTTTGCAGGTTCCTGGGTTGGTTGTCCCTTCTTCTTGCTTCCAAACTTCCTCTTGTTATCACTTCCCTTTTCTGTTCGGTGACGGGAGTCATTATGCCCTTCTGTACCCCATGGTCAATGAGCTTTTGAGCAAGGCGCTTGGCGCTGTCGAAAGTTGTTGGGTTTGCAGCAATTACATTCCCTTGGATCTGGGGAGATAGTCCCCAAATGAAACGTTCTACTTTCTTGCTCTCCGAAGTGATCATTCCGGGGCATAGGATCGCCATGTCACTGAATCTGGCGGTGTAGGCTTCGATGTCAGAGCCGTTCATTGTGAGGTCCCAAAGCTCCTGTTCTAGCTTCTGTACCACGCCCCTTGAGCAGTACTCTTCGAGCATCATGATTTTGAGATCATCCCAGCTCATCGAGTTTGTCACCGGGAGTGTTAGGGCTTTCATGTGACCATTCCACCATGAAAGGGCCCTATCAGAAAGAGTGCAGGCTGTAAATTTGACTTTGCTCTCCTTGGGATAGGCACAAATTTCAAATATTGATTCCGTCTTTTCAAACCACTGCATCATAGCAATGACGCCACCGGTTCCATTGAAGGGCTTGGGCTTTCATTTTGCAAAGTCTTTATAAGTGCATTCCCTTGGGTGCCCTTGGTTTTCACTTTGATTGGAACTGTTCGTTCCATTTCCGCCTCCATTGCTGCTACTACTGATTTGAGCTACAGCAGCAGCCACAACAGCGGTCACAGCAACTTGGAACACTATGGTGTCCATTTGTGGGGGAGGCGGCGGTGGTGGTGGCGCCGATGTATTGTTCTTACGCCTGTTGTATCTTCCGGGCGACATTTTCTGCCACAAGGTGGAATGACAATTAGTTTTTGATATGGGTTATGGTTCTGACACTACTGAAATGGAACACTTTGTTTGTATCGAATCTAGTTGTTATTGTGAGTTGCTTGTACTTATAATTGAAACTTTATTATATCAAATAATAATGAAAAGAGAAGACATAGCAGATAACAACATCCAATAAAATAGAAACACATATTCGTTTCAATAATGATAAGGTACCAGTACATAATTTTTGGAAAATTGTCCTCTAAAAAGGTCTATAGTACATTAAAGATAAAAATTTGGCAGCATAAGGACCCTCTGAATAGTGTAATCACTTAGACGTAGGGTCGGTCCTACATATAGGAGATAGAAAAAGTGGTAGCACCAACGCATACCCATAAATCTAGTCTATATCAAACTGTGAGTAGGATGAATCCTACTCACGACGGGTAGTCCACTGCGGTCCCTGAGATGAAGTAGAGGCGCCATGTAGCTCAACCAATCGACGCTCGGCTGCGATCACTCTCTCCTCGAGAGCTGCATGCCTCTCCAGATATTCCCTTACCTCCGCTCGGGCGGTGGTAAGGTCCTTAATGAGTCTGTCCATGGGATAGTAGTCCCTCTCCAAATCTCGTGTCCGCGCATCTGTGACCTCCGCAACGGCTCCCAACTCCAGGACGCGGTTCGCCGTTGCTCTAGTCTAGTCGCCAAGGTCCGTGATCCACTGGATCATAACTGGGAGGGCTCTGTCAGCGGGTCCTCCATGGCTGAGGTTAAAAAAACCTCGCTTCATACCAAAGGGTGGGCTTTGCCTCTGGTGTCGACTCCGTCTCTCAAGGTCCTCCGCCCAACGGGGTGTAGGTCCATTGTAGCAATGTAGGGAGGATTGATGACTTCGGACTCCACATCCTCCTCCTCCTCCTCTTCCTCTATCTCTTCTTCAAACTCTTCCTAGGGCTCCTCTTCCAAGATCTCCTCAGGATCCTCCTTAGGATCCTCCTCAATCCACCCTCCATTCCCCTGGTTAGGGAAATAGGGATCTGCGGGCATGTGGAAACCTGCCATAGCGTCTGTACGAGAATATAAGTATGAGAAATACATGAAATGTTTATAATGTGCTAAAATACTCATGTAGTATTTTTGGTATAAGGTTGGTAAGTTTTAGATTCGTTGTCCACCACGACCATTCCTAAACATATGTTGATCATATCTCGACTAAATATAGTTGATCAGACTATATTTACCCTAGATATGATTACATAACTGTCTAAGTTTAATCGCGATGTCCAAATCTTCTATATACTTCTTATTATAACATTATTTTCTAATATGCATGTATGTTTGTACACTTTTATAAAATACTTGTATTTTTAAAGTATACTTTTAGTCAGAGTGTTTTAGTCCCATTGTATTTATAGTAGTGTATCTTGTATTGTTAGATATACTAGTTCACTATAAACAATGGTCTGATACCAATCTGTCACACCCCCGAACCAGTACGGCGGAAACATCCAAGGGCGGATGACGTCATTGTATTGTATCATAACAGTTGAATATAAATGAATCATAGCAACCTGAACATAATACATTGAGATTACAAGTTTACATAGTTTTACACACTGTGCTTGTTCAAAAATTACACATCATATGACTGAAAAGTAAAAATCCATGATGCAGTAACTCCTATTCTCAAAATGATTTGAATACCCGTTTACGGGTTCCCTGAGAATACAAGTGATTTTGAAAAACGTCAACAATAATGTTGGTGAGTTCATAAGTAGTTTTGTATGAAAAGGGTTTGTAATTGTTTTGTTTAAAATGGTTTTGTATACTTCCAGAAAATCCGATATTTTCTATAAAAATGGGCTGTAAGTCTTATATCCAAGACTAACAATGTATGTATGACTTTTGTATCTTTTCCTTGTAGAATGATAGTGTATGTTCCCAGAAAATCCAATATTTTCTTAAATGTAAACTGTAGTCTTAAACCCTAAGACCAGAAATGTAAGAAATGTTGTACTGTGAGATAGTATGTAGTTTTATTATTTTCATATAAAACTGATGAGGTGTAAGCTTCCCGTAAACCAAATAGTATAGTTAATCCCTATGTGAGTTATTATAACCATGCTTAATATGATTGTTATGCATGTACGACGTTTCTTCAGGCGTCGGAATCGGTAGATATTTGTCACCCTAGACTTGTCGGTCTAACTGTAGCAAACAACTCAGGTGTGGGGTTGTCAATCCCGTATAGATCTATACACAACTATCTCGCTCTCCATCCAGGAGACTTTGGTTATAATGCAAGACTTAAAGTGTACACTAGGTAGGTACGGTGAAGAGAATGTCTCACTAGAGCATTAACAGATTTACGTGAACTACGACTCCCTTTTTCTTATATAAAGAAATAATTATACCATTGAAAATTTATGAAAGTGCGGTTTTATGACTCCCAAACTATACCAAATATAGTTTGCCTTGTATGTGTTTGTGTGGTCTATTTATATAATTTTTTATATAAATATAAAGTTGAATTCTTGCCTAGTGTTAATATTGGTATTAAAACATAATATCCTTGAGTTTTAACCCATCAAAACAGTAATGACTAAAATATAACAAGTTTTACTAGAATAACTATTTTTAGTAAAGAAATTACCAAAAACTTGTTGCTTTTACAACCCAGATTTTATGGTGTATGTGTTCTTATCCATGTGAATCGTCAAAACCATAGTCACAAGACAAGGACAATGACAAATCCAAACTCATATGGACTGAACTTATGCAATCTTAACTTCTTGCCACCTGGCAGTACAGGGCCTGCCATTGCTTCCAAGTTGTTATGCAACCAATTGAGAACTTTCAGAACTCCTATGCAAAGCCAACTTTAACTGGAATGGGCACATAATATGTCAACACGATAGGTTATAAACCTCAAGTCGTGTGCTAGTGAAGAACCTCAGGTTTTATTCTTGATTAGTTCTTGAAATTCTTTTTAGGATCTTTAAGACTCCCACTATCCTCTTGACATATAAGACTATCTTGCCAAATATTCAAGAGATAGTGCCGATTCTTTATCAAGACAAACACTTCACACAATTGGCCTTAATTGGTCTTTGTTTTATCCAAAACATCACAACTTACCAATTTCAAATGTACAAGAGTAGGACACTTTTACTCTTACATTTGACAAGTGTTTTAAACATTTCTTTAAGATATGTCACTCAAGTTACAATCTTGGAGTATGACTCTAAGAATTGTTTTGGAACGAAGTATGACTCATCTTCCTGATCTAACCATTTCAACAATTCATGACTCCTCTTCTTAGTCATAAGAATGCACTAAGATGACCTTTAGAGGAATAATTGTGATATGATTTCTAAATCATTAAGATGATCACAAACATGATACTAAAGTACTCTCCCATCTTTTCAGATTTGAGAAACTTTTATCTTTCTGCCTAATTTGATTCTTCCCATTCGTTCTGCCATATATTGAGACTTTTCCAATGTTTCAGAATTATACTTAAACTTGTAAGTATAACCATATTTACTAAACTTTAGTAAATCAAATAGTCTTAACGAGCTTTGTGGTGGACATGACCAGTGCACAAGAATGTGTACTCGATCCCTTTAGTCCTTCACTTGACTCACACATCCATGTGAACAAGTAATTAGTCTTGATTTTCCAATGCTTGAAAGTTCTCATTCATCATACTATTCAACTTTCATGATTCCAAGTTACGGTCCAATTGAAACTTGGGTGATGAGGAACTTTCCTGATTTGGTAAATTTAGACACTACCACAAATGAAAGAATCAAATCCATTTTCCAATATTGCTATTAGTGGAATCATATAAGCAACAATTTTCCACAAATGTCATTGTAAGGATACTTCAAATAAATAAAATTAAACAATTTTCTTATATTTTAAAACTTTACGGAAAAACTTATTCTTACAATCCACATGGAAAATTGTTGTTATCTATTCCTTAGCAATATATCATAACTTCTTAAGCAACTGCTCAAAATTCTGATACGATCGAAATCCACCTTCGCGATCAGAATCATCATATACTTCCTTTAAGATTTCTCTCTATTCTTTGATTCTTAAAACATCAACATGTGACCCAGTCACATCATGTAATGAGGATCTCAGAATAGAACTTAACAGAGTTAGATAATGTGCTCTACCTGATGTAGAGTCAAACTTATTGACTTTAACATCCTTAGGTAAATTTGGCAGCTTTGCAATCAACGCCCCTTCCTTTGGCAAAATAAACATATGGACCCTTTGGTAATGGGACTATCTCAGACTTAGCCTTTTCTCTTTACCATTTGGTCATCCGGGTTGACTATTCAGCAAAACATCATAATTCCAATTATTAAACTCAAAATTAAAACCATTTAATTAATTGTTTAAGTTATGAACCCAAGAGTTTTAGAATTCAATTCTTTTTTTCATAAAAAACTTTTCTCAAATTCCAAAACTTGAGGGCAAGTTTTGTAATTCTTGAAAACCTTTGGATTCCATAACTTATGGAATTAATGGTGTTTTATGATGAAACTTTCAATGTTCCATAACTTAAGAACAAGTTATGGAATTCTTTAAAACATTAACACAAAATTTTGTAACTCCATAAAAACTTTGAATCAAATTTTTTTTTTTTAAAAAAAAACTTTCATATCCATAACTTATGGAAGTTTCAAAAACCCTTAAGATCACAACTTTTAAAAAAAACTTTTGAGCTCCAAAATTTTATGACAAAATATGTAACTCCTTAAAACATTTAGATCAAACTTTTAAAACTAATAAAATAATCATATCATTTTATCTTTTACTAAAATTGACCTAATTCAACTCATATAACAAATGATTCAAATTTTACAAATAATTCGTTTTTCACAAAACAAGTAATTATCTTAAAATTTGACAAATGTCATATTTTTTTCCCTTTTTTTTTCAACTTCAAAATAAAACATTTGCATCAATATAACAGAAAACAAACCATGGCTCTGATACCACTGTTGGGTTTTGAGCATTCTAACACTCCTATGGTGTACATGCAACCCTATAAACCTTGGATCTATGTTTTCTCTATTATACATGCAAATATTAACTATTCCAAGGTTTCATCCTAACTAGCATATTATAAAGCACCTATACTACAAAGTTCTAGTTAGATGACATACCTTTTGATGTAGCTTGATGTCTTCAAGCTTTAAGAGCTTAGCCCCAATAGTGTGGAAGCCTCAAATGGAATCACAAATCACCAAAACACCTTGGAAGAACTTGAGAGAATATGTATGCACACTAAAATCGGCCCACTCTTATTTTCACACACTTGTGCCAATTTTGTGAGCCAAGGACCCCTTTATATATTATGGAGGATTAGGGTTACATCCATGTAAACCCTAATACCCATGACCTTTCATTTACATAGGATCCATGGGTTAAAAGCTCCATGGACCATCCATGAAAGCTTAGCCCAACCTAAATGAACTTGGCCCATTCCATATATATAAGAGTCCATATTTAATTAGTTATTTTTGATCACTTAATTAATTCTTGATCAATACTAATTAAATAATATGATTCCATATTAATATATTAGAACTTATAATATATTAATATAAATCATAAATATACTATTCTCAAAAGACTATCCATATAAATTGTGCCGGTGAAGTGCAACCCAAATGGACCATGCCGGGTCGGGTCAAGTACATACCAAATATAGTTATGGACTTAGACATTAATCCAACAGTCTCCCACTTGGATAAGTCTAAAACTATTATTGAGTATGACTTCAAAACCTAACTGGCAATCGTAGCTCTTAAAGCCGCTGTCGAACTCTGACCTTGTCAATGACTTGTCCATTAGATAAGGGATCATATATTCCTCCATTCTAGATATCATATGGACTGAGACATGGATTATAATCATTCTCTCTGTCCATTTGTTGTTTCCCGATTTTCGATTTATGATGACTGACTGATTGAAGAAATCAAATCAGTCCTTGCTTGGTCAAGCACTCACATGTGTCATCACTAAATCATCGAGGGGCCCACATATATCGCTTTTATCCCGAAGGTAAAAGGAATGGATAAACTTCGACTCATATGGCTTGTTCTACTACTTGTTGAATCATACACAAAGGCACGTTTTATAACATCGAGTTACCAAATGCGTTTTCGTGCAATCAATGTATAACCAACTCATAGTAACAACTCATATCTCTAGGTTTGAAGAATATAAGATATTATCGTCTCATGATCACTCGTGATAAAATCCATGAAGTGATTCAAATAAGCGCGGGTTGAATCCAATACTCAGAACTTATGAGCACGCATGAGTGTTGTAGCACCATTTTGTCCACCAACTTGGACCTCTACAAACCAACCCATGACAGTCTTGATTCATATCTACTTCCAACATATGACCGACTGTGGATGGTTTGAATAACTTAATCATTCAGGAAGAGCGACTTAGTTATTCTGGAAGTCAAAACATGCAAAGTGAAACACAAGAATAAATGAATCAAATATGGTATCAAACCCTATGAATATAAATAAACATTTTTATTTATCACCATACTGATTACTCATTATTCATTGTTTCGGTTTTATCAACTTTATACTTGAATTAAAAACACTAGTTGTCCCATGCTCCAAGCATGTACACTATGTTTTTCTTAAACAATAGCTTTTCCATACACCAAGTATGCACTCTATGTTTGTCTATGATCCTTACTTTGTGAAATAAACCAATTGAACATAATTTCAATGATTCTAATTTCACACTCCCAAATCCTTATCGAAAAATGTGAGAATTTCAAATTCCTATCATTTATCGAAATCTGTTTAGATTTTAAACTTATATGCACTGACCCTCCTGTAATGAATATGTACAAAGTCACAAAGACTTGTCAACAATCATTATAAGGTATTCCAATGGAGATCAACTCCATGGAAACTAAGTCTCATATTCAAAGTACATTGCTTTGGACATGCTTCTTGCATTAAGTTTTCTAATCTTACACATATAACTTCCACCTATGGAGACAACTCCATATTCTCATTTTGACTATCACTTCTGAATAAGAGATGCCTCTTTTCAGAATATGTCAATATGGTCCTTCCAAAATTAGCACTATACTTCCAACTGTCCCTGAGCAACCAATCTTTGGTAAACCTCAGATTGTCCTCGACAATTGCTTAATCATTTTAGTCATATCCGATTCTAGACCTTTTCCCTTCTTAATGCCTCTGGGCATTTGGAAAAATTTAGAAATGACAAATATTATAGCACATGCAATCGATCCTGTACCCAAAGCAAACGGTGCACGATTCATGATGTCTCACATAAAGACATGATTTAGACCAGTCTTTTGCTACAATATTTTTATTTGCCATGTTTTCAAAATTTGACTATGAAGAGGGATGCCGTAATCATAATCGAATTTTGAGAACGCAATATATAGAATTTCCTTAAGTTGAACCAATCCAACATGAAATTCATATATATATATATATATATATATATATATATATATATATATATATATATATATATATATATATATATATATATATATATATATATATATTCTTGACTAAAGATGATTAAGGTCTCAATCTAAGCCTTTAGAACTGAAATGAAGTATATCCTCTCCCTTAATTATAGCAAAACAACTTTTTCAATCCCTGCAGCCTCACGAATTGAAACTTTTGTTTTCTATAATTAACATTGCTAACTTGCAACACTAACAATAATTATCATGCTCCCACTAACATGATGATTATTAGCATAACACTTATGCTCCCACTAGCTTTGACATGCCGTTTTTCAACTGTCTGAAAGATCTCCGTTTTGATCCTCTGTCTCAGTCGACTAGCTTTTATGAGAGATCTAAAATCTCCGAAATCTCCCCTCTGTCTCAGAGGACTAGCTTTTTTGGGAGATCTAAAAAAATATCCAAAACCTCCTCGGTAGAGGCCTGATTCTATTCCTTGGACTAGCTAATGAGTTAGTTTAACAACCTTCGGTAACTCCTAATTAGCTACATAACAAGAGAAAGATTCTGAACCAATCTTTGAATCAGGCTATCGCCTGCCTAAAAGAAAGGTCTCACTGGAGAAGCTTGACTGAAGGGTCCTAAGAGCAAGGTGCTTAGTCGCAGAAATCAGCTGGACTTCTAGAAATCAATACTTTATTGACTTTCTTACCAAAGTTCAGATTTCTGATACGAGATGCTTTGATAAAACTTTATCAAAATCATACACCTTTCCTTAGATAACATGCATGTGTGTCTAAACAATTTCAGAACTATGAAAAGAGATGCCGTAATCATAGTCTCAATTGTTTAGACCTTTTGCCATGTGCTTCAAATCTACTTGGTGGAAGTGTTTCCTCACCATCATTTTCATGAATCGGAGAGAAACCTTATGACCCTTAGATTTTATGGTGTATGTGTTCTCATCCATGTGAATCGTCAAAACCATAGTCACAAGACAAGGATAATGACAAATCCAAACTCATATGGACTGAACTTATGCAATCTTAACTTCTTGCCACCTCGCAGTACAGGGCCTGCCATTGCTTCCAAGTTGTTATGCAACCAATTGAGAACTTTCAGAACTCCTATGCAAAGCCAACTTTAACTGGAATGGGCACATAATATGTCAACACGATAGGTTATAAACCTCAAGTCGTGTGCTAGTGAAGAACCTCAGGTTTTATTCTTGATTAGTTCTTAAAATTCTTTTTAGGATCTTTAAGACTCCCACTATCCTCTTGACATATAAGACTATCTTGCCAAATATTCAAGAGATAGTGCGGATTCTTTATCAAGACAAACACTTCACACAATTGGCCTTAGTTGGTCTTTGTTTTATCCAAAACATCACAACTTAGCAATTTCAAATGTACAAGAGTAGGACACTTTTACTCTTACATTTGACAAGTGTTTTAAACCTTTCTTTAAGATATGTCACTCAAGTTACAATCTTGGAGTATGACTCTAAGAATTGTTTTGGAACGAAGTATGACTCATCTTCCTGATCTAACCATTTCAACAATTCATGACTCCTCTTCTTAGTCATAAGAATGCACTAAGATGACCTTTAGAGGACTAATTGTGATATGATTTCTAAATCATTAAGATGATCACAAACATGATACTAAAGTACTCTCCCATCTTTTCAGATTTGAGAAACTTTTATCTTTCTGCCTAATTTGATTCTTCCCATTCGTTCTGCCATACATTGAGACTTTTCCAATGTTTCAGAATTATACTTAAACTTGTAAGTATAACCATATTTACTAAACTTTAGTAAATCAAATAGTCTTAACGATCTTTGTGGTGGACATGACCAGTGCACAAGAATGTGTACTCGATCCCTTTAGTCCTTCACTTGACTCACACATCCATGTGAACAAGTAATTAGTCTTGATTTTCCAATGCTTGAAAGTTCTCATTCATCATACTATTCAACTTTCATGATTCCAAGTTTCGGTCCAATTGAAACTTGGGTGATAAGGAACTTTCCTGATTTGGTAAATTTAGACACTACCACAAATGAAAGAATCAAATCCATTTTCCAATATTGCTGTCAGTGGAATCATATAAGCAACAATTTTCCACAAATGTCATTGTAAGGATACTTCAAATAAACAAAATTAAACAATTTTCTTTTATTTTAAAACTTTGCAGAAAAACTTATCCTTACAATCCACATGGAAAATTGTTGTTATCTATTCCTTAGCAATATATCATAACATCTTAAGCAACTGCTCAAAATTCTGATGCGATCGAAATCCACCTTCGCGATCAGAATCAGCATATACTTCCTTTAAGATTTCTCTCTATTCTTTGATTCTTAAAACATCAACATGTGACCCAGTCACATCATGTAATGAGGATCTCAGAATAGAACTTAACAGAGTTAGATAATGGGCTCTACCTGATGTAGAGTCAAACTTATTGACTTTAACATCCTTAGGTAAATTTGGCAGCTTTGCAATCAATGCCCCTTCCTTTGGCAAAATAAACATATGGACCCTTTGGTAATGGGACTATCTCAGACTTAGCCTTTCTCTTTACCATTTGGTCAACCGGGTTGACTATGGCCAATCCCTTTCCATTGGGAAGAGAATGCTTTTTCTGGATTTCCGGTGTCACCATTGTCACTGTCCATAAAGTTTTTGGGAAGTTGATCTTCTAATCAAATTTGCTTCACTATCGTTCCAAATCATTGCTGATTCAGCATCACCAAGCAAATAGATATGATCATTAAGGTTCATGTCATAGTCTGTATCATAGTAGTCCCAAAGGAACTCACTATGTGACTTAGAAAGTGATTGAACATCCAACTTTCTCAAGACTTTGAAACCCAACTCTCCCGGCTTGTCAATATGTGACTTCATCTCTAAGATGTGATCACACATAGACCTTGCTTGCCATTAGGGCTTGAGTGACCTTGAACTTGTGGGTTAGGGAGAATAATTGGAGGAGGTGGAGGAAGTAAAGTTCCAAGAGATTTGGGAAGATCATAGATGTCTGAACTCGACATCTTTTGGGAGATATTCAAGATAGTTGATCTAAAGTCCTTAATATAACACCCAATATGAAATATTAAGGCTAGGATCCAACAACCTATTTATAACTGGAAGAGGGATGCTGTAATCCGAGTTATAAAATAGTTGAAGGTAGGTAAATGACGATTTACCAATTTCCACCATGAAAAACGAAATAATTTAATTAGGTTTTTTACTTGGATTTGAAACTCCTAGATCTTTTGAGATTCATTGAACTTTTCAATGGCATGTTTCAATCTTGAGTGTTCCCTTCAGGTTTTGTGACTGGGATGCCGAGGATCACAAAACAAGGTGTGAAGTAACCATGCAAATATACTTGGTACCCTTAATATTTACCCCTCAATCGATGTGCCGGTTAACCACACGAGCTCCACCGATACTATGATAAATATTAAGTTACCCTTTGCCTACTTTGTTAAATCCAGGTTAGTGTGCCGGTTAACCACACACGCTCCACTAACGGTTTAAACAAAGTGCAAAGTGTAATTTCATGGATTAGCACCTTATTCACATTTTCCTAAGTAACTAAGATTGAGAATTAATAAAAGGTTTAGTTACTTAGTATTTATCATTAATACTTTTAATGAAGGGAGAATTATAGTCATTGTCCTACCTGTTCGGCTAACGACCCTCCACCAGTCAAGGAAGCGGTGGGTGAGAGTGGACACCCATTAAGCTGCCATTTTATAGGCAACAACCTTATACCCCCCTTATAGACCGGCTTCGTGAATGATGCCTACTAATGGTAAGACGACTTGCTCTTATACATATAATATATTAAACTTTTAATATTATAATAGTATAAGGGTGTATTTTAGACATTTAAAATACTTGATGGTTTAATCTATTAATTAAACTAGACTTTTAATTTAATTAAACTCAAACCATATATTTATGGATTTAATAATACTCTTTTAATTAAACGCTTTAATTAACTATTAATAAAGTCCATAAGAGTTAATTTGAACTATTCAACAAAACATCATAATTCCAATTATTAAACTCAAAATTAAAACCATTTAATTAATTGTTTAAGTTATGAACCCAAGAGTTTTAGAATTTAATTCTTTTTTGAGTAAATTACTGAAATCGTCCCTGTGCTTTGGTCAAAATTGCACGTTTGGTCCCTAACTTTTTTTTTGCACTCGGATCGTCCCTATGGTTTGATTTTGTTGCGTTTTTCGTCCCTGTGGTTTGATTTTGTTGCATTTTTCGTCCCTTACATACATAAAGTTAGGGACCAAACATGCAATTTTTACCAAACCATAGGGACGAAAAACGCAACAAAATCAAACCACAGGGACGATCCGAGTGCAAAAAAAAAGTTAGGGACCAAACGTGCAATTTTGACCAAACCACAGGGACGATTTCAGTAATTTACTCTTCTTTTTTTCATAAAAAACTTTTCTCAATTTCCAAAACTTGAGGGCAAGTTTTGTAGTTCTTGAAAACCTTTGGATTCCATAACTTATGGAATTAATGGTGTTTTATGATGAAACTTTCCATGTTCCATAACTTAAGAACAAGTTATGGAATTCTTTAAAACATTAACACCAAATTTTGTAACTCCATAAAAACTTTGAATCAAATTTTTTTTTTAAAAAAAAAAAACTTTCATATCCATAACTTATGGAAGTTTCAAAAACCCTTAAGATCACAACTTTAAAAAAAACTTTTGAGCTCCAAAATTTTATGACAAAATTTGTAACTCCTTAAAACATTTAGATCAAACCTTTAAAACTAATAAAATAATCATATTATTTTATCTTTTACTAAATTTGACCTAATTCAACTCATATAACAAATGATTCAAATTTTACAAATAATTCGTTTTTCACAAAACAAGTAATTATCTTAAAATTTGACAAACGTCATGTTTTTTTTCCTTTTTTCCAACTTGAAAATAAAACATTTGCATCAATATAACAGAAAACAACCTGGCTCTGATACCACTGTTGGGTTTTGAGCATTCTAACACTCCTATGGTGTACATGCAACCCTATAAACCTTGGATCTATGTTTTCTCTATTATACATGCAAATATTAACTATTCCAAGGTTTCATCCTAACTAGCATATTATGAAGCACCTATACTACAAAGTTCTAGTTAGATGACATACCTTTTGATGTAGCTTGATGTCTTCAAGCTTTAAGAGCTTAGCCCCAATAGTGTGGAAGCCTCAAATGGAATCACAAATCACCAAAACACCTTGGAAGAACTTGAGAGAATATGTATGCACACTAAAATCGGCCCACTCTTATTTTCACACACTTGTGCCAATTTTGTGAGCCAATGACCCCTTTATATATTATGGAGGATTAGGGTTACATCCATGTAAACCCTAATACCCATGACCTTTCATTTACATAGGATCCATGGGTTAAAAGCTCCATGGACCATCCATGAAAGCTTAGCCCAACCTAAATGAACTTGGCCCATTCCATATATATAAGAGTCCATATTTAATTAGTTATTTTTGATCACTTAATTAATTCTTGATCAATACTAATTAAATAATATGATTCCATATTAATATATTAGAACTTATAATATATTAATATAAATCATAAATATACTATTCTCAAAAGACTGTCCATATAAATTGTGCCGGTGAAGTGCAACCCAAATGGACCATGCCGGGTCGGGTCAAGTACATACCAAATATAGTTATGGACTTAGACATTAATCCAACAGAAATGTATAGAAGCACTTGTGATACACGAAATTGCTTACCAAGGGGCTCTAAATCCGACTTGAAAGTGATGATCTTGGAGAAACTTGAGTTTGTTCTAGAGAGTGTTTTGAAGAAACGTGAAAGTGGTGAGAGGGAAAGGCCCTCTCGGCCGCAAGTTAAAAAGGAGGGAAGGATGAGGCTTTTCTTGATACATGTTGGTCACTTATGTTTCTTGTATGGAGGCATAGTATATATTGTTGTGTAGGGTATAGGAATTCAGTGGTTAAAGAGAAGTAAAGGGAAGATGCCAACTTGCAAAGTCAATGTCTTGGATACTACACCCAACCGAAATCTCTTGGACAAGGGAGGGGGATTTCGGCCTTTAGGGTTTTCCATTAGAAGGGTTTTCGATTCTAGGGTGGCCCTAACTTGTTGATTTCGGTTTTGTTATGGCTCATGGAAGGGTTTTTGGGTCTTTAAGGTCACCATTAAGAGGGTTTTCGGTCATGAGGTTTTCTTGGCTAAAAACCTTAAAGCAAAGGCCCACTTTTGGACTTACGTGTTACTATTTAATCTATTTTGGTCTTCTAAATGTTTATTACGAATATACATATTTATCATACATACTTATAAAGCTAGAATTTTTTCTTGAATCTCATGCATTTGAAACCCCCTTTTTTAACTTCCTCAAACCACATTCATTTGAATCCCCTTTTTTTAACCAATGCAAATCATAAGTTTTCTTAATTATGATTTAACACTCAAAAGTTTTATAACTTATATTATGTTTAATTAGCATTTAGTGAAAAGTTTACTATAAAAAGGCCAATCTTTTGTGTCTTTTGTGTTATATAAAATCTTACATGTAAGAAGGATTTGAAGATATTGTGATTCAAAAGTTTTCATATAGTTGAAGCATTCACGATCCAAATATGATGATTTGAAGAAATGGGTTATGTTGCATCGATGGTAATTGTAATATGATTTTTTCTTTCAACCAAAACAAATGAAGCTTTTCTATTCTTTCTTTATATTCAGTTTCTCATTTAATCTTTATATGTGATTTGTGTGTATTACTCAATCTTGAATGTGACTCTCCAAACATCAATGTTTTGCTTGTAATATCTTTCTGATTCTTCTTTTTCAAGAAAAATATTTTGATTGCAGGTTAGTGAAGAATTGTCATCAAGTTTCTATGGTTGAATGATGTTAAATGAAGAACGAAGATTCATAAAATGGATATAGGTTTTTTTGTTTGAGCAAAGTTGACGAATGTTAGTTTTTTCTTTTGATTTAAATGTATGTTTATGTAACATCTTTATTTATATATTCAACCACCTAATGCTCTTATTTATTTGATTGTAGTTTTTCTATTTTGATTATGTTTATTTTCTATTATTTTTTTGTTGGGTTATCCTACACAACATATTTAAAAAACAATATTTAAAAGATAACATAATTTTGAACATTTGATATGTAATTATGATAGACTTATCATGATATGTTCTTCATATGAAAGTAATTTATCCATATTACTACGAAAAGAATTACATATGACATTTACGAAAAAAATATATATTATATGTGATTTGTTTAATATGTATATGCACCTATGTATGTTATAAATTTATAATTAAATATATTTATGTTTAATAATTGAAGGGATTAAAATGATGCATCAAAACCAATTATTTAGACGAATATAATAATAATAATAATAATAATAATAATAATAAATATACATTTTCAAGTACCGCATTTATTTGAAACTCACACTACAACTCAAGAGTTTTCTAATTGATGTATATTTATTAGTTACAACTCAAGAGTTTTTAACTTATGATTATTAATTAGTAATCACTAATAACTTTTATTTTCCTTTCTTTTATAAGGTTGTAAAGTTTTGTTCATTAAAAACATTAATGCATTTGAAGAGATTTGTGATTTAAATATGAAGAGTTAATATAAATGTTATAATAGATTTTTAGTGTTTTTAGGTTATTAAAAATTATAGTGTTTATTTTTCATATTTTTTATTATTCGTTGTATATATATATATATTTTTTAATACAAATGTTATAATAGATGTTTTTCTATTTTTATGTTACTAAAAGTTGCAGTTTATATTTTTGTTCATACGTTTTGTTACCCGTTATATTATCATTCATTTGATATATAATTTACACAATTTTAAACGGTTTATAAAATTATCAAATAATTGTATATATCACAATACTTAAAAATTAAACTATAATGTTTAACAAAACTAATATGTTAACTATATGTTTGCTTTACTACTAATATTTTGTTTCAAAGTAGAAATATTAAATAATAATTTGATAAAAGTTATTATTTTAACTATATAATTCTATTCTCGCGCAACGCACGGTGATTCGCCTAATATACTCATATAACAATGTCATTTTTGATTTACAAGAATCAATTGCAACAAGGCTACATTATCTATTCATTTGTTCATGGTTACAATCTAGGCTTTACTTGACCCTAAATTTACTAGTTGCCACACAACCCAACCCGCTAATTTTGGGTTGGTTCGGATTGGGTTGGCGGGTTGGGTCGATTTTTGCCAGTTCTAATATATATATATATATATATATATATATATATATATATATATATATAGCGTGTCATGCCGATGTGAAATATACTAAACGTACAGTCGTGATCAATAGCATCTACCAACTATTGCCAAAAGAATGGTCTCTCTGTACTATGTACTTATACCATTATACCATTAATTCGTGTTATGATTCTAGGTTACCACCTTCATCTCTTCATATGTGATTTAAATTAAAGAAAATTTATACCATTCATGTTATGATTCTTGGTTACCACCCAAAGGTTGGACCGAAACTTATATAACAACTGCACATGGACCGAAAATTATACCCTGGAAATTTACGGATTTACTAAAATCCAAATTGCGAAATAATATCATCCAAGATATAAAACGTATAAGACTTGTTATAGTCAGTTAAGTCAATCAAATGAAAAGATTGTAGAGCATAAATAATATATTTCTGAATTACAGGAATGAGTCCATAATAATATTAGGGAACAAATTAATTGGTTCCAGCCAATAAATACCAGAAAAAAAAAAGACACACATATGACAAATATAATAAATATTATGATTCATGATCAGACCATAACAAAAGCTTCTTTTAACAACATAAAACAGAAAGCAATCCATGCAACCTAGAATTTGTGTGGTGCAAGTTTACGTGCTCCATGGTACGGAGGAGGAGGATATGTTGACTGGGGGAGTACATTGATGAAAAGTTTCAGTCCCATCAAACAGTGCTTTCCGACACCACAAATATACCATTTCCTCCCAGGGGTTTCAAGGGTGATCACATCGTATCCACTTGTGAGAGCTTCAGTAGCAGCAGGGATAGTACATTGTTGGAAGGAAGTTCCATTTACTCTGAACACATTATGCTTTCCCACAGCGTATCTGAAGACTATATCAATTATATATACATATTTAACCAGTTAGCAATTGCCTTAATTTGAAAACATAAAACATTACAGTGGTTTATAAGAAAATATACCAAGTTTGTCCCCGACAAAGAATTGTTTTCCCTTGGCCCAAGCTTGGTAATCAAAGTTCAAGGTCCATCCTTTATCGTCACCAACCACAAACACCTTGCTTGATGGAACAGGGGAGACCCAAGGAGCTGGGGGTGGTATTGATTGAGGGAGAACAGTGATGAAAAGCTTCATACCACCTTGCTCGCAATGTTTTCCAACTCCATAAATATACCATTTTCTTCCGGGTGTTTGAAGGGTTATGACATCGTATCCACTAGTGAGAGCTTCGTTAACAGGAGGAATCATACACTGTTGGAATACTGTTCCATTGACTCTGAAGACATTGTGTTTTCTAGCAGCATAGTTGAAAACTACATCCAGAATAAAGATAGGATTTAGATACTATCACATGTATAAAATCATGCTCAGAACCTAAACGATAAACCTAATGCTCATAGCACAATTAAGGAGCGCTTACTCAGTTTATCACCAACGAACGAACTTCTTGCCGTAAGCCCAAGCTTGATAATCGAAGTTGAGGGTCCAACCTTTATCATCACCAACAATGAACTCCTTGGCAGTAACTGAAGAAGCTATTGCAGCAACCATTGCTATAAATAAAACGATACTCCACCTGTTTGTAGCCATCTTTGATCACTTAACTACAATATGCTTCAAGTTATTTGCGTCTATATGAAATAGATTTTAGATGAAGTGGCTATTTATAGAAGGAATTCCAAAGGCATTGAACAAGTTTTGTACGGCATGGCATCAAATATGACCAAGTCTTGAACTGAGGGAGTGAGGGTCTACATGTTAAAAGATCGTTGCCGTCTGTTACTCTTCAGATCCTCCATTATTTTATTTGTGTTTATGACATAACTATAATTCCTTGTTAAAATATGAAAATGACGAAGCATGCATGGGATTTCTCTATGCGTCAGGAGAATGAAAGAACATATTATTGTGCTTAATGACTTGTTCAAATCTATGATTGCTAAACAAAGTGATGACTTGTTCAAATCTAAGATTCCATCCCTCATATTCGTTGGACTCTGCTATTTATGTATGCCTGCTCTCGATTATATATTTAATTTCTCGTGAGAAGACAAATCAAAAATAAAAAATAGGGTAAATTACAGGAATGGGCCCTCTTGTTTGTAGTAATCTGTATGTTCTGTCTATTTATTTATTTTTTTTTTAATTTTTTTAACTCGGACCAATTTAAGGTATTGGTTTGTTACAATTTCCGTCACTGCCTACCCGAAAATACTAGTTTTTGGTGTTGCTGAATATTATTTGGTATTTTATTTAGTTTTATTTTTGTTTGTTTTCTTTTAGAGAGACCAACAATCTTACCTCACCCTTTTTCTAGATTCATTTTAAAGATGTGGTCACACCCCATCCTAGTCACCTCTGCCAACCACCATCAATCACTTTGAGCACCAAAAAAAAACTGATATCAAAATAAAACCTGAAAGCTGTAATCAAACACAAAACTAATAAAAACAAAATCTAACATGATCAATATTAAAACCAAGCCTGATGAAAATCAAAATCAAATCCGATGAGAACAAAAACTGAACGTAATGATAATCAAAACTATACCTTATGCCAATCACACTTAAACATATGGTGAAATAAAATCAAACCTAATAAAATCAAAACCAATACTAAGGAAAATCAAAATCTAATACGGGATTATTAATGTATGAAACCAAAACCATTAAGGATAATCAAAACCAGACCTTATGCCAAACAAAGTCAAACATGGTGAAATAAAATCAAAATTAATGAAATCAAAACCAATACTAATGAATATCCAAATATAGTACGGGATTACTGATGTATGAAATAAAAACCAAAATCAAACGATCAAGATAACAATCAAGATCCAGTACTAAACCACCTATTTCTAGAACACATTGAGTTCTCAATGGATTTCTAATGATGTATAGATGGGTGGTAGTCATTTCGATTTGCGAGGTGTGCAAAATGATTTTCTAATAGTGTGTCAAAAATCAGAGGAAGGCTATGATTCAAACGTTTTCTAAAACGATTGTCGGTGTTGGTGGTCGCTCAATGGTGGTTGTGATAGTTGATATGGTGCCATTTTCAAAAGAAAATAGAGGTGGTTAATCTTGGGCTTCACGAAGAGTTAATTTACTGGCGGTTTCGAAGATGTGCATCACCTTAAGGGGTCATTAGTGTAACACTGGGGATATATGAATAGGGTGATGGTGGAGAGCTGGATTTCTTATGGATCGTGTAAATTTACTTTCTGAACTGATATTTCCACCCTATGTCTGGGTTACAAGAAATCCAATCTAGGATAAATCAAAATGACATTTGTGTATCTAGGCATAGAAAATACAAACCAAATCGCCAGAGAGTTCTAATTAAATTCGTTTTTGAAGAAGAAGAAGAGCTAAAAAGGGTTATGTGCGTGGCTCAAAAGAAGAGCTATATATATGCATGGCAAATTAGGGTTTAATCTTCTAAACTAGTTAAGAAAATCTCAAAATTAATGGCATAATCAATGACTTCCAAAACTGACAAGATTTGTCAATCTTACCATAATCACGCACTAGAATTCAGATTTTCTATAAAGAAACTAATTCAAAGGGACCACCACCATGGGCTCTGCCCCTTGGACCCCATTAAGCACTACGGGCGCTGCCCCTAGAACCCTGCAAGGGGTGCAACCCCCTTAACATCCTCCTTTCTGTCGTACCATCTTATAATTCGATCTTTATATATGTATGCACTCCATATTCACCAAAACATATAACATATAGTAGAAACCATAAACCCCTTAGCTCACATGTCAGTTCTCATTACACAAAATGTCAGGTGTCACTAAAATCACTAACAATCCTCCCCCATTTTAGTGTAACCCATGAACTAACATAAAATTATATGAGCAAGCCAAAGCAATACATAAATGAAAGTGTCGAAACGGTTGAGTTCCCATTTTAGTACAAACAATTCAAATACTCGAGAATTAGGGTGTTCTAAGAATTGAACCTTTAAACCCAATTGAATACATGAAAGTAAAATACATACTAGTTTATTAAACTTTCTAGCGAAATACAAATTGACACTATTATAAAGTCGTTGTGTGTCCTAATCCTATCATGACTGTATTAAGGCTAAGTACCCAACTTCTTGAAATGCGACTACACTTCACAATCACGTAGGTAATTCCTTTACGTTATATACCTTCACATAAATTTTATCAAATGAATTATTAAGAAGTTAAACTTCAACCTGGTCAATGTTACATCCGGACTTTCAGGTATATTATTGTGTGATTAATATTGAGATTTATGGAGTGACTCGACGAGTTGTGAGTCCAACTCGTCGAGTAGAGTTGAGTGTCCACGTGGGATTAATGATTGGACTCGACGAGTTAGAGAGCTGACTCGCCGAGTAGGTGTTGGACATAGAAACCCTAATTTCCCGGGTTTGGGACCTATTTAAAGGAACTTATAGCCTCATTTGCGGCTACCCTTCCTTGAGAGCAAACCCTAAACGTGTATAGAGAGCCATGAGAGTCTTAGAAGCTAAAACTTGGAGTAGACTAGTGCATCTCTTGAGGAGAAGAGGAGATCACCCATCAAGGGAGCTAGAGAATTAGTGGATCTGGTGTAACTTCGTGCAAGGGCTTGAGTAAGAGGTAAAAGCTTGCACCTTTCTTGTTATTTTGCTTAGATTTTGTAAATATGGAAGATTAGGGTTTCTTCCACCATTGTTTGGACTTTGTATGCATAAGGTCTCTCTTGAGGCCTAGACTTCAGATCTGGACCTTGTGAGGTCCAGAGAGTCCAAAGATTATAGCTTTATTTAACCATAGAAGAGTTATTGTCGTTAATCATCCTTGTTAGAGTTATATTGGCATTATGAGCCTTATATGCCATGTTTAAACGTAAAGCTTGCAACTTTACGTGGCAATCGACCCTTAGGATGGTAGATCTAGTGTTTAGGGTGATGGATCTGCCTTAAATCGTTTGAATGAGGAATCTGATCGAAGGGACTCGTCGAGTCCATGGCCTGACTGGACGAGTCGGTGAGGGTTTGTCCCGATGGGTTGATTGAGTGATAACTCGGCGAGTTGGGGGTCAACTCGACGAGTTGAGCTAAACTTTTTGAGACTTCTGAGGATACGAGGGGACTCGACGAGTCGCAAGAGTTCACTCGACGAGTCGGGTCAAACTTGGACTGTTGACTCGAGTGTTGACTTCTGTTGACTGTGGGGTTCTGGTCAACATGAGTAATAAGGATCATGGAGGGGTAAAATGGTCTTTTATCCACTTCAAAGAGTTAGAAAGAGAAAGAATAGTCTTCGGTTGTTTGAATTGTGAAAAGAGTATTAGTTAGTGATATTCATCCCTTGTGTTAGGCGGAGGCTAGTTCGAGATTCGGGAGCGAGGTTATTTACTTGCTGCTTGTCAGGTGAGTCTTCTCACTATACGTACCTAGAGTGGTAATATGAGTTGTGTGTGACCGGAGGGTCTTATGTGTTTATTTGAGTACTGTGATATCATGCTTTATGTCTTTGTGATATATGTTGTGAATTATATTGAGATTACTGAGTTGAGGGACCGGAAGGTTCAACCGAGTTGTGGGACCAGAGGGTCCCACTGAGACACATTGACCGGAGGGTCTTATTGAGTTATAGCCTCGAGTGGCTAACGAGCTGTGTGTGGTATTTTGGGGAACTCAGTAAGCTTCGTGCTTACTGTGTTATGTGTTATGTGTTTCATGTTCTTATCAGGAATCACGGGAAGGCACCGACTTGATTGTACACACATCTGAGTTGGAGATATGTCTTTGGAGGATCCTGGAGTTGTGACAAACAATTTTGAAATGTGTTGATAAATTGATACTTGTGATTTTTAAGAAAATGTGACATGTGATTTATTGTGTTTTAAAATTAAAATTTTGGGTTGAAAATTTATGTCGTTACAGTCAATTTGTAGAATCGAACACATACCTGGGATGCATACTTTATGTGTTCCAATCTACCTGTGTGAGCTTTCCACATTGAATTCAACTCCTAATGTCATATTAGAAAGGAATTGGGTGTCTCATCATTACAGAATTAAATGGACTTTGATCCCATCCCAATAACTGATTTGTGCACTAAGTCTCTTGTCACACCTTTAGTCAAATGATTTGCCAAATTTTGTTTTGATTTCACAAACTCAACTGAAATCACATTATTTGTGACTAGTTCTCTAATCACACCGTGTCTAACACGTAAGTGTCTAGACTTGCCATTATAAACCTGGTTATATGCCTTAACACTACTGGCTACTTTCCAATGTTGAAAACTAAGATTACTAGTGTATCTGCTCAATTTTTCCACTGCATAAGCAATATCAGGCCTGGTACTTGTCATTGTATACATCAAGCTACCAATACCATTAGAGTTTTCCAGTTGTGAAATAGGATTGTCGGTGTTAGGAATTAATCTCACACTTAAATCCATATGAGTGCTCATATGAGAACAATCACTAAAATTGAACCGTTTGAGAATTTTCTAATCATAATGACTTTGATTCATTACTAATCCCTTGTTCACCCTTTTAATACTTATACCAATAATTACATCAGCCTCTCCTAAGTCTTTCATGGAGAATTTAGATGACAATAATTACTTTTTTTCATCTATTTGATCTTGGTCAGTACCAAAAATCAACATGTCATCCACATCTATTTCGAGGACGAAATTCAATTTATGTGGGGTAGAGTTGTAACATCATTTTTAGGATGTTTCTAATTTGGGGATAATGGACGGTAATTTGACCGAGTAAAGGTCTTGGGCTTCAAGTGAATAATGTTTAGATCGTATTAGATGTTGATAATGTTTGTTAAGTGATTCAAGCCCTTGAACTGTGGTTTGGAGCCAAAAAGGGTAGAATGGGAAAAGGTGAAAGTTTGGACTATTTTCTTGTATTAATGAATTAAGTTCGGTATAATTTAAGTCAAAAGTAATTATATAGAATTATGGGGCTTGTTAATACTTTCATGTACGTATAAAGATCAGTGAAAACGGATTTGAAACTAAGAAGTTTTGGTTGTTTTGTTGGATTAAGGTGTCTAACGTCTTATCTAAATTGGTATATTCTTATGAATAAAAGTCAAGTCATTTTTGGATTGCCATCGTATCCATAAATAGTTAGGAATGATATTAGAAGAGGAAATAATCTATTAATTTATTATATGATTGATAAATTAATTAAAAATTGATTATAATCAATTTAGAATTAATCAAAATTAACTGAAAATTAATTTTGGGTTAATTGGAATTAATATGAGGTACAAGGGTTAAGATTTAGTTGCTTAAAAGTTGAGCAAATGAGGGATTCTAAAACCCTCCTTTTTGGATGGTTTTGGGAGCCTCTCAAAATGGTTCTCGAAGCCTTTAAGTGTAGATAATGAAACAGATTTAAATAGTATTAAAATATATTATTTTAACATTCAAATTAGGGTTTATCCTTTGATACATGGCAGGTATAAAAGGACCCATAGGGCTGTGATGTTCAGTAATGTATCCCTCTTATAACCAAGGCTGAAATTCTGCCTCTCTCTCTCTCTCTCTCTATATATATATATATATATATATATATATATATATATATATATATATCTAAATCGATTCTTTAGTTTCTAGAGTTTGGGTGTGAGCCATTAGAGGCAGCCATAATTTTGGTGCTAGCTTTCTTAATACCAACTAAGAATCAAAGAGTGGTACATAAAATTATAACAATAAAGGTATGTAACTCTACTTGAGTTTTTCTATTTTACTTAGGGTTTGTAGTAGTTTCAATAGTATGCTGCTATAATGTGTAAAGACATAGATCGATAGGTTGTATGTGCCTATAATTAGATTGCGAGTTAATTCCAATGTGAAAATATGTTTAATGTAACCTACAAAACCTATCATTGGTATTAGAGCCTAGGGTGCTTTCCATTATAGGTGTATATCTGAAACTGAAAAAATGGAATATACCTTCTGTTCATCAGGCGCGGGACGTCTCCTGGTCTGGCAGATCTAAATTCCGTACCTATTTTCCGTCTTGGGGGATAATTGCTTAATATATAATAGTTATCTTAATTAAATTAAAATCTGAACTTTTAATTAAGTAATGTGATAAATCGAAAATTCGGAAATCTTGGAAGAGAATTATGGAGTTTTTATTATATAATTAATAGATTAATTAAGATAACCATAATCCATAAAATATTATTAATCTTAAATATTTAAATATTAATAATTTAAAAGTTAATTAATTAATTAGATTCAAACCTTGTAATTTTAAAATGTTTAAAATACACCATTATATATTGTAAGAGTTAATAATGATATACGTATAAGATTAATAATTGCAGTCAAACCAAGTCTAGGCCTCATTCATGAAGCTATGATATAAGAGAGGTATAAGGAGACATCCTATAAAATGATCGTCGAATGAGTGTCCTTTTCACCCACCAGTTCTTTGCGTAGTGGATTGTTGTTATCCGAAAGAGTTCTAATAGGAAATTAATCACATTAATAGTATAAATGAAGTAATAGTACATTCTATAAAATCTCACTCTACTTACCTTAGGAAAAAAAATGTGAAATTGTATGCTAATCAATGGAAACACACATTTTTTCTTCGTGAGTCGTTAATGCAGCGTGCTTGGTTAACCGACACACTAAATTGGGACTACAAAGCTGAAATGATGGTACAAACTCAAATTTATGATTGTTGATGGAGCATGTGTGGTTAACTGGCACGTCAATGAGAGATCATAAACGACACTGAAGGTGTCATGCAGTTTTGCATGGTTATTCAAATCTCGTTTGTGATTCTCGGCATCCCAGTCAGAAGAGTGAGTGCATAATATGAGATTAAATATGTCATTGATAAGATTCAACGAATCTCAAAAGATAAAGGAGTTTCATAATATTGAAATTGATAAAAGCCTTACCTACCGAAAATAGATTCGAAATTTTATTATGACAACCCCTTCAAAGTTCAAATTAAAATATGGATTGTTGACATGAATATTAATTTGGGTTAAAATATTAAGGATTAATCAACTAACTAAAAATTCCTCTCATATAATAGATGTATGGAAGTGGTGATCTTCTTCCTCCTCCTCCCAACCCTCCAAGTTCAAACTTCACTCTCTTGCCGATCATGTCTAAGGAAAAACTCATCGGACCAAAATACATGGATTGGATGCACAACTTGAAGATGATTCTCTGGTATGAGAACAAAAAGTATGTTCTCGATACTCCTATTCCTAATATCGACTAGAATAACTCTACTCCAAAAGAAATAGCTTCAAAAAAAAATTAACGATGGCATAAAGGTTGTGTGCATCATAATTGCTATTATGGCCCTCAATTTGAAAAAAGTCATATAAGGTCTATTAGTTGTTTGAGATGAACATAACTCTTGGTAAAATGTTTCAAAAGAAAGGTAGGAAAGAACACTATGAGATCGTCAAAGCGCTAATGGCATGCAAGCTCAAATAAGGAGAATATGTGTGTGCTTATGTGCAGAAAATACAGAGACACGTGGAAAGATTAAAGAAGCTAAATGTTAATTTCGACAATGAGTTGGCCATTGATATGGTTGTTAACTCCTTGAAAATTTGTTATGATTAGTTCATCTTGACCTATCATTCGACCAATACAGAAAAGACATTGATGCAACTCCATAACTTGTTGCAAACGGCTGGAGTAGGTATGCAAAAATCTCATCCTTTTAGTGTTGCAAGTGCTCCTGTCATGACCATTCATCTAGTCCAGGAAAAGAAAAGAAAAACCACTTCCCAATCCAAATGGAAAGGGAAGGCTTGAATTGGAGAGTCTAATGAGTCAAATGGGAAGCTAACTATGAAGCCCCACCTATCAGTGATCCGGAAGAGGTCGTTTGCTTTCACTGTGGCCAAAGGGGCATTAGAAGAGAAGCTGCCTAAAATACCTTAAAGATGTGAAAGAAGGAAATCTACCCATCCTTTTCCAAGGCTGTCGATGAACTTCAAGTTGTACTCAGAGGAGTTCGGACAACACCATGTGCATTCATGTTGTTCACCACTATTCTGTACCGGTTTGATACCAATGCTACAAATTCACCAGGTGTTGTAGTGAATATATCGAATTCATTCACCACAGAGGTCAACTACTTGTATTTCATGTTTTCCAATCCCTCAAACAGATATTGAAAGGTGTCACATATCTCTTTGGCATATTTTCACAACTTAATGTGCTCAAAGAGAGATGGAGGAGCTTCGAATACCATTTTGGAAAGCGCGATTTGGTCAGCATGGAGTTTCTCAATGTCATTGGCTATTATGGGAGCATGTCAGAGCTCATTCTAACCCATGAGAGTAGTAGCAACATCTCTAACCATTTCCCTAATAGGTACGTGAGGACCTTCTTTCACAGACCTCCATATTTATTCACTTTTTTCTCTTCCAATCAATAATCTTTCCATTCTGACTCTCCAGTGATCATATTCTTCACCAACTAGTAATGGGGATCTGGAAGGGCAACCACACTATTTTCTAGTTGCATTGAATACATTTGTTGAGATTGATTATGAGTAGCCATTGTTGTTAGATATTAGAGCAAGAATGGTATATAGAAGAACTTTTATCTTGAACATAGAAATGATTAAGATACCAAGGTAATCTTAACCAACTATAATCTGATCTTATGGATTCAAAGGACAACCACTTACGCTCTGATACTAATTAAGAGAACAAGGATTGCAGGGACAAGGATTGAAAACTCAAACCTTGAATTAAACACAAGAATGACGGCTGATAATAAATTTCTAGTAAAGTCTGGTAAACCAGTCAAGTCTTGAAGATGATAACTCAACAAAGTATTGAAGATGATATGATAAGTTATAAAATAAGAACAAGAAGAATGTTGATATTTGACTGAATGATTCTTGATTTGATATCATAAGGTAAAAGGTGAAAAAGGTGTTCCAAATTACATGTGATGGTCCCATTTATAAAAACCTAAGACCAATCAAATACTAAGACAAGTGTACTATAAAGATGACACATGAAGGTTTGACCTTATCGACTTCATGTAAAATACAAACATAACATGAAAAATAGAATAACATAATCATTCAATTTCCTAACAACGGAGTATACATGTTACATCGAAAACTCATCACATTGGAAGCTACATCATATCGGACAGACATCAACTCAGATTGGGAACTTCAGATTATCAGGAAAGACTTGTTATGAACTAACAAATACTTAAAAGCTCTTCGCATTACGAGACAAATGCAAAATTTTGACGGCTAATTTCGTATGTAATCCATCCAAAAATCCTATCATCAACAAAATTGTAACATTCCGTTAAATAAATAAAATAAATAAAAGAAAATAAGTAATAAAATAAATAAAGATAATAATAATGATAAATAAAATAAGTAGATAAATAAATAAATAATAAGCCCTAAAGTCTCGAGATATATTTTATATTTTATTTTATTTTAGCCCTAAGTCCGTATTAATTGATCAGTGTTAGCGGGGGAGTTAAATATTATAATTTCTTGAAAATGGAGGCTATATTGTAACATTAGGACCTGAGATGTAAAGGATTTGGTAGAGTTGGGGCTGTATTGTAAATATTGGACCATTTCTAAATTAATTTTTGGAGGCAGGGACTAAAATAGTAAAAATGTATCCAAGTTTTATAAAAGAACGGGACTTGAACCCGACTCCTTTCCACTCCCTTACCTCGTCCCTTATATACCTTAAAACCCTAACCCTATTTTCTAAAAGATAGCCGCCGTATGTTCACCAGCCGCCGCCGCCCCTTCCTTTCTTACTATCACCGGTGAACCTTTGCTGCCAGCGGTGTTGAGGACCGACGAGATGTAGGATAGCCTGAGAACTCTTGGTCTAGGCTCTCTTATGTGTTCCTTGTTTGGTTGTGGCTCTAGAGTAGGACTATCTGTTCGGGTGGCTATCTCACATCTGGTTACTTATGGTTACGCATTCTATGGGGGTTAGCTGGTAGCGGGATTGTATGTTGCAAGATGATTAGTAGGCAGTAGTGAGATGTATGATTGTTGTTTGCGTGTATTATGTGTGTTGGATAAGGTGTCTAAGTCCATAACTTAGTTGGTATATACTTGACCCGACCCGGCATGGTCCATTTGGGTTGCACTTCACCCGAACAATTTATATGGATAATCTTTTGAGAATAGTATGTTTATGATTTATTAATATATTATAAGTTATAATATATTAATATGAAATCATATTATTTAATTAGTATTGATCTTAGATTAATTGAGAATTAATTTAGTGATAAAAAAGGTGACTAATTGAATATGGGCTATTGTATTTATATAGTGTGGGCTAACACTAATTAGGAATGGGCTAGGCTTGCATGGGAGTCCATGGATGGTCCATGGAGCTCTTAAACCCATGGATCATTTGAAAGGAAAAGACATGGGTATTAGGGTTTACATGGATGTAACCCTAATCCTCCACACTATATAAAGATGCTTATATTGCTTGAAATGGCACTAGTGGTGTGTGAACAAGAGTGGTGGCCGAATTTCTAGAGCACATATACTATTCTCTCAAGTTTCCAAAGTTTGTGGTGATTTGTGATTCCACTTGATGCATTCACACTATTGGTGCTAGGCTCTCAAACTCCAAGCAATCAATCACTATCAAAAAGTATGTCGTTCTTCTAGTGTATTATGATTCTAGTTTTCCATGCTATGCTAGTTAGAATGTAAACCTTGGAAATTCTTATTTGCATGTATTTTAGAGAAAACATAGATCCAAGGTTATTAGGGTTGCATGTACACCTTAGGAGTGTTAGAATGATCAAAACCCAACAGTGGTATCAGAGCCTACGCTTGTTTTCTTGAATACTTGATGCAAATTGCTGAAAAATGTCGAAAAACTGCATTCTGCCTAGCTGACTCGTCGAGTCCATCATGGAACTCGCCGAGTTCATGCATATCTTCAACCGACTCGTCGAGTCAGTTTATGCACTCGACGAGTTGGCTGGCCTGAGTGCAGATTTTCGAGTTTTGGTGCTGGAATTGGTCTAGAATCATTACGTTAAACTGTTTTGGACTTGTAAAACCTGTTTTTGATGTGGTAATGATTGTGGTGAACCAATTTCAAAGTTATAATCAAAGGTTCAAGTTTTATATATGTTTATATGATTCTTGAAAGTTGTTGATTATGAATATTCATGCTTATGAGTTTTGGTAGATCATAGGAATTATGTGCAAGTTGTTTGATAGTATAATTCTTGATCTTTATGACATTGAATTGACTCCATAACTTGTCCTCAAGTTATGGAATTCAAAAAATTTTCTTTAAAAGAAGTTATAAGTTACACTTTTTAAGTGTTTTTCTCATAAATGGTTTTATGGACTCCATAACTTGTCCTCAAGTTATGGATGTCCAAGAGTCTCTTCATTAAAAGTTTTTTTTAAATCCTTAATTAAACTCATAAGTTATGAATATCCAAAAGTTTTTGAATTGTTCAAAACTTGCCCTCAAGTTTTGGAATTTGTAAAGACTCACACACACTTTAGTTCCAACCCTTAGAGTTTTAAAAGTTAAAATTCAACCCCTATACTTTATAGTATTATAAGTTAATAATATATATATATATATATATATATATATATATATATATATATATATGTGTGTGTGTGTATAAGAGCAAGTCAGTCTTACCGTTACTAGGTCTCATTCACGAAGCCGGTCTATGAGGGGGGGTATAAGGTTGTTGCCTATAAAATGGCAGCTTAATGGGTGTCCACTCTTACTGTCCCTTGTTTGATTGTGGTTTGGAATATGATCACTTATTCGAAGGTCTATTATATCTTTCGTTATATGTAACTGGTATGCACCATGTCATTATAGAAATAACTAAGGAGGATCAAACCCCTATAAGTATTTCTAGGAATATGATAATTATATGCCTCTTACCTCACCCCTATTCTCGCACGAACATCATGGCAAGATTTTACTTACCAAGAGACCCCTACTTTCCGAGCCCGGAGAGTTAGAGGGTGATTAGGAAAAAGAGTCAGAAGTGGAGCCAGAGGTCGACAACTCTCCTTACATAGCCAGGACTCTCGCGAACCGTTTCAACTACGTCGAACTTGTGCCCCGTTGGGCAGCATTGATCGAGGGGTGGAGTCGTCATCAGCAACAGCAGATCACGAACATTAAGTTAGGGAACTGCGCGCTGCTACAAACGCTACCATCTCACAAAATCGAGACTTAGAAAGAGACTACTATTTCAGAGACCAACTCATCAAGGACCTTATCGCCGCGTAGACGAGGGCAAAGGAATATTAGGATAGACACTCGACACTCGAAGAGAGAAGTGGTCGCAGCCGAGCATAGGTTGGCAGAACTACAAGACGCATCGGCTTCGTTTCAAACACCACTGGGGACGTGTTGTCGTGAGCAGAGTTCATTTTACTCACAAGACCTTGTAGATTAGGTCTATGAGTATGTGTTGGTGCTACTCCCCTCCATGTGTAGTCCCGACCCTACGAGTTAGTAACTACACTAGTCCAGAGATTTATTTGCAGTCCAAACTTCTCCATTGCAATGATGTGGTGTAGACCTGCATCATGCTTAAAACCTTTCTCTAAAACTAAATATACTAGAATCATACAAATGAAATGGGCATGCGTATTATTTTCATTGGGAGCAATACTACTAAGAATTCATAAGTTTATTATATATAAACTCTCATTATGAATTGTTTTCAAGAACACCATAAACATTGGAACACGACACACTCAGAACTAAGATAAACTTAGTGAGATAACTCCTGACGTATAAGCCCTTATTCAAGACTCATTATCATCTCACCTTTTTTTTAAACCTTATGGTTGAAAGGTGCCTTTTTCGTAGGCATATAGGGTGCGATCATACCAGTACTAATACACCGGATCCCATCAGAACTCTTCAGCTAAGCGTGTGTGGAAAAACATAATCCTAGGATGGGGAAAAACTTAACTCCCGTACAAAAACCTACTTCTACCCACTACCATAGCTCCGTCTCAAGAACATTAGCAGAAACATCGAGAATAGTTCATTAAAGTGCGAAATTTATATATGTGTATATAAATGGTAAGGATATAACTAGAGATAATCATCCCCACTCACGAAATCGTTTCTCCCCATGCAACAGAGCTATGTCTTCACAAGGAGGTAACCAGCCAACATGCAAGGCAGCAATCCTGTAGATAGACTCTGTTACTTTTTAAGTTGCGGTCACGGCAGCCGTGACAGCCGCCATGGCGCAACTCAATGCTAACAACGCCAACAGAGGTGAAGGCGGTGTCGGCAATACTAACCGTAGTAACAGTCAAGAACACCAACGGGTGTCTACCAATGAAGACGCCTCAGACCACAAACCTAAGAACAAGAAACGAGAATTTTGGGACAAAAAGAAGCGCAACCTATCTCAAAAACGCGCTAAAAGACAACAATCCGTGGATGCCCCTGAAATTACAACAACAGTCACGACACATGCCTCGACACTAGCACCTGTCACTCAAGCACCGGTCAGACGATATATGGGAACGCTCCCAAAATGTAACAGGTGTGGCTACCATCACAATGGGGTTTGCCGGGTGCCGCACTATAAAAACTGCAACAAGAACGGACATACTGTCCGCTTCTGTAGGAACCAGACCCAGCACATCCCTTCAATCACATATACCAGTGTAAGTCCAGTATGCCACCTATGCGGTGAAATGGGACACTTCAAGAGAGACTGTCCAACGGAGAGGAATGACGGAGGAGCAGGATGAGTGTGGCAAACAAACTAGCAGGAGCAACAAGGAACCTTATTAGGACTTTTGTAATGTTTCCAACAACAAAAACGTTTAAGTACCATATGTTTGTAATGAATTTGGTATGTTTGCTAAAATTACCGTATTTCAAAAAGTAGTTAAAATACTCTCTCGATCAATCAAATCAAAGACACTTATATATGATCTTAGGATCATTACCAGTAAGCTGGGATAACTTGGTATATACATCAGGGTTAATTAAAATCAAAATACTACAGACTTAAAGCGAATACAACTTAACACATGTATTACTAAAAAGATATGTTGTCGTCATTCGATGTTAATTGGTATAGTCCTCACTTTCCCGATTAAACGGCTACGAAAAGACCCTTCACCTAACCCACTGAATATCGAAACCCTCGTCTCTCATAAACGCAAATCCGACACGGACCTCCGGGTCATCTCTCGTTGCGAAACCCCAAAACACTCACCAGAGGAGTATTATACCTTCCGAAACCTTTCCACAAGTAGTTCCAGAAGACCCTTCGGGAATGTCACGCATGCAGCAGATAAGGTTCAAGCATAGAAGCTTGGGACGAATACGGTACGATTCCTACCATGAACTTCGGGACAAGGCTATCCAGGAGTGCAAATGAACGTTCTACCATCCGAATAAGTCTAGTCCCGTAAACCGAACCCATATGCTCCCTACCGATCTAATCAAACGAGAAACACTAAAACAGACCCTATGCATCACTCCGAGGAGAAGTTATTACTTATGACTTAGTACAAATTCGAGAAAGGCTGATAGCATCTCGAAACCGACAAGCGAGCTACATAGATAAGCGACGCAAACCCTCGGAATTGCAGGTTGATGACCGAGTTCTACTAAAGGCGTCACCGATTAAAAGAATGATATGTTTCGGTAAACTTGGGAAACTAAATCCAAGGTACAGCGGACCATTCGAAATCCTCACTAGGTTTGGCCCGGTAGTATACAAACTCCGGTTGCCCCAAGAACCTAATAATGTACATCCAACCATCCACGCGTCATATTTAAAGAAATGTATGTCCGACGAGACTCTGGTGATACCTCCCGACGGAATCAAAATCAACGAGAGTCTCCACTTCGTGGAAGAACCGGTAGAAATCATGGATCGAGAGATCAAGAGCACGAAATCAAAGACGCATCCCTATTGTGAAGGTCTGTTGGAACGTAAAACAAGGACCCGAGTTCACCTGGGAACGCGAAGACCAAATGAAATAAAAGTACCCACATCTATTCCCCAACCCTTGAAGTCCCACTCAAAATGCAAATTTCGGGACGAAATTCCTTCTAACGGGGGGATAATGTGACAACCGTCAAATTAAAAGTCAAAGTCAACAAGTCAAAGTCAAAGTCAACAATGTCAAATCGGTCAAACTTAACTAGTACTTGTATGTTAAAACTTATTCTATGTATAAGAATGTGCATTTGTATGTCAAGAATTCAAGTGTCTCGGAGAATCTATGTGTTTATCAGTGGAAAACCCTAAAAAGGGAGTTAAATGCATCAAAACACTACTATGGACCCTTTTGGGGACTTAAAACAATCATAAACGAAGCATAACGGGGTTCACGAACCTTGCATTACGAGATTATACGATAATAATGGCTAAGATTAAATCTCTCCTAAATCTCTCCAAGTATGGGAAATCTCTCCAAAATCTCTCCAAGTATGTGAAATCTCTCCCAAATCTCTCCAAGTATGTGAAATCTCTCCAAGTATGTGAAATCTCTCCCAAATCTCTCCAAGTATGTGAAATCTCTCCAAGTATGTGAAATCTCTCCCAAATCTCTCCAAGTATGTGAAATCTCTCCCAAATCTCTCAAAGTATGTGAAATCTCTCCAACTATGCGAAATCTCTCCCAAATCTCTCCAAGTATGTGGAATCTCTCCAAGTATGTGAAATCTCTCCCAAATCTCTACAAGTATGTGAAATCTCTTCAAGTATGTGAAATCTCTCCCAAATCTCTCCAAGTATGTGAAATCTCTCCCAAATCTCTCCAAGTATGTGAAATCTCTCCAAAATCTCTTCCAAAATCTCTCTCAAACTTTTTATAGTCATCCGAGTTATCCCAACCCTTAACTTGGCCAAAAACCGCTTGAATCGGGGAGTTATATCGAAAAACAGCAAATTAGGGCCGAAACACCTCTTAAGAACTGAAACCCTTCTTAGGAACCGAACCTCTTAGAAGCGAAACAGCCTTCTCGGACCGAACTAGGCATGCAGGACCGAAGCCTCCCTACAACCGAAATAGGCCGAACCCTCGGTCCAATTCGGTTCCATAGCCATTTCGGACCGAGCCTCCACCTTCGGTCCCTCCTCTCGCACCTTCGGTCCCTTCTCCCTTCTCTCGGTTCCTTCTCCCCTCCTCTCGGTTCTCACCTTCTAAGAGCTGAACCTCGCAGGTTCGGTCCATAATGCCCGGTTTTCGACTACTTTCGCTTCCTAAGCCCGTTTTTGACGGGATTTTTCACCAAATTCATATTTTTACCATTTTAAACCCCCAAAACTCATATTTTATTTATTTCTCAAGGATTTATTAATTAAAAATCATTATTTTATAATAAGAGAAGTATTTTACCCCACAAGTGGGTCAAGTCTGCCCACTTGTCTCCATGTGTCATCCTTTCATTAGCCAACCTTATCCACATCACACAAACCAAGGCAAAAATCACTTCAAACTTACAAGTTGCTCCAGCAACCTTCAATATATATAGAAATCCCTGGAGGATTTCTTGGCTTACTTGATCATTTCAAACACTTACACATCTCAAAACACCAAAAGAGCCTCATTTTCTCTCTACTTCCCACCACTTTGTGAAAGTGTTCTTGAGCTACTACTGCACTTTTTGGTAAGTATTTCATCTAAACTCAAGTGTTATTCCATAATTTCATAACACTCTTGGATCATCGACTCATATCTTAACACCACAAATCGTTCTTAGGATCATCCAAGCTTCCACGTGTTCATCAAGTGTTCTTGACTTGATACTCCTCGACTTCAACCTTCCACTCTTTTAGAAATCACTCAAGGTGAGTTCATACCCCTAAATTTTCTAGTTTTCTTTAGTTTTCAAGGGGGGAATACAAGTTAAAACACCAAAACATATTTAAAACTTAACTTGACAACTTACAACAGAAAAGTTGTGACCTGTTCACGAACTGTTTTACCCAACTTAAACTTAATATCTTTCAAAACTGTTTAATATGAAAATATTTCAGGTTCATACCTTTAAAATGACTACTTGCACATCTCCATACAATTTTTCTACAATTTATGGTGATTTTTACAAAACCGCCTAACATTTCAGAAGCGAATTCGGACCAGTCTGTGAATATGAACCTTTTCACACAAGTTAGAGACTTCTAAAAATCATAATAAAAATTATGAATAAACTAGACACATTTTCTAAACTCTCAGAGTTTACGGAGTTAGTTTTTGACTTCGTATGATTTTTCTATGATATTTTCAAAACAGTGCAGAAAGGGTAAAAACTAGTTACATAGCTTACTATATTAACAACACTTTGTAGTATGTTGAGCAAAGTGCATAAAAATAAGTTTCTAAGTGTTTGGATGCATTCTTGTTAGTTTACCATCATAAACAGAAATTAGTCATTCATGATAAAGTTTTTCCATTCATTTCGAAACACATATAATAAACTACAATAAGTATAGTTTATGAATTTTTCGATAAAAGCATACTACATGGAAAAGGTTTTACTCTCAAAACAAATGAGTTTTTCATATACTACATGATAAACTATAATAGTAATAGTTTATGTATTTCATATCACTAATTTATTTCATAAAAGCTAATTTCACTTCCATCAAAATAGAGGTTTTATACTCAAACTATATGTAAACTAGTTAACGTAAGTTGTGAGACAAATCTCTATCGTACTCTTAGAGTACGGGTTCAAATCCTATAAGTTGTAACTAGAGTCTCTTGTAGGGAGAGCATGATAATTGTGTATAGATCTATATTGGGATTGACACCCCACACCTCGCTGCTAGCTACAGCCGGACCGACAGGACTGCGGGTGACAAGAGTCATAAGATCCTGACGTCTGAAAAATGTTGTTGCGGGTTATTTCTCGTCATAGTATGGTTATAACGACTCACATAGGGAGTTAGCGATCTTTCAAGTTTACAGGGAAAATTCTACTTCGAAAAGGAGTTTTATCTATTTAAAGACTATTATAAACATCATAAGTACAAAACACACACACGTATTCTCGGTCTTGGGATTTAAGGCTACATAACTTTTTATAAGGAAAATAAGGGATTTTCTTGAAGTATACATGACAAAGTACCAGGTTTATCACTAAATGGCTTTCATGATATTAAAACTACGTTTCATCTAGAATTGTTAGACTTCAGCTATAATTTGCTAAGTGTGCATGTTAGAGTTATATAGGAATTTAGTCGCAATCGACTTAGAATTGGTGGGCCCGCCTTACTTCCTGTTCCTTGTTTGGTTGTGGACCTAGGGCAGACCCATTATATTCGACAGTTTATTTAACTTAAATTTTATATAACTTATATACACTGGGTGATTATAGAAGGAATCTACAGGTCTTTCTAGGGTACATTATCGCATAACATAGGAGAGTTCATTTCGCGTTTAATAAAGAAAATATTGAATTTTCTGGAATCATACTCTATCGCTTTTTACAAGGAAAACGGCTTCTTTCTCAAATAAAAGTCTTATGAACTCACCAACTTAATTGTTGACACTTTTTCAAAACTACTTGTATTCTTAGGAATTCAGTGAAACAGGAAATCAACCGCTTTTGAGGATGGGACGTTAAATCATCAAACATTTCATCTTGTCATCATAGTGTAATTGATTTGAAACATGTAAACACATACTATGGTGTAACTTTTTCAATTATATCCTTGATGGTTGTATTTACTTTGAGCACTATTATACTCGTTGTTGTGATACTATACATGAAGTCCTCCAACCCCGGACGTTTCTGCCATCCTTGGTTTGGGGGTGTGACAACTGGTGGAGGGTCGTTAGCCGAACGGGTAGGACAAGGACTATAATTCTCATTAAAAGTATAATGATTATTATAAAGTAACTAAACCTTTTATTTCCAATCTTAGTTACTTTAGGAAAATGTGAATTTGGTGCTAACCCATGAAATTCACACTTTGTACCTTACCAAGTTGTTGGTGGAGCGTGTGTGGGTAACCGGCACACTAACTTGGACTAGTAAGGATAACAAAGGGTAACTTAATGTTTATCATAGATCGGTGAGCGCGTGTGGGTAACCGGCACATTGATTAGGTGATAATATTAAGGGTACCAAGTGAATTTGCATGGTTATTCACACCTTGTTTTGTGATCCTCGGCATCCCAGTCACAAAACTTGAGAGGGCACAATCGAGATTTAAACATGTCATTGAAAAGTTCAATGAATCTCAAAAGATCTAGGAGTTTCAAACCAATTAGGGCCTAATTTTTATTTCGTTTTCATGGTGGAAATTGGTGAATCGTCATTTGCCTACCTTCAAATATGTTATAGCTTAGATTGCGTCTTCCTCTTCTAAGTTATAATATATTGTGTTGGGTCCTAGCCTTAATATTTCATATTGGGTGTTATATTAAGGACTTGAATCAACTAAATTGATTTTCTCCCATTATAGATGTCTGGTTCAGACAAGTATGATCTACCCAAATCTCTTGGAACAAGCTTCCCTCTTGAAGATGGTGTCCCTCAACATCATGCTTCACTTCCTCCACCTCCTCCAATTATTCTCCCTGACCCACAAGCTCGAAGACTTGAAAAGTTCAAACTCACTCAAGTCCTATTGGATAGCAAACACAAAGATGGAAGGCTGGTGTGTACACATGTCTTGGAAATGAAGGCACACATTGACAGGCTGAGAATGTTGGGTGTCGTTTTCCAAAGGAAGTTGGCTATTGACTGGGTTCTTCAGTCACTTCCCGAGTCATATAGTGAGTTCGTTAAAGACTACTATGTGACAGATCACGACAAGACCCTAATAGATCTTACCTATTTGCTAATTGCTGCTAAATCAACAATGATTTGGCGCAATGGTCAAGCAAATTTGAATGGAAGGTCTGCCTCTCAACCTAACATGGACATCCCAAAAATGATTCCTTCTCCCAAAGGAAAGAAATTGGCCATGGTCAAAAGTGTTGATCGTAAGAGAAAGGCCAGTGTTGAGATTGTACCAAATAAGCCTATGTGTTTCTATTGCCAAGGAAAGGAACATTGGAATCGAAGCTGCCCTGACTACCTGAGATCTTTAGTCAGAATGTATGGTTCTGCTTCAGGTAAGTCCACTATCTAACTCTGTTAAGTTCCTAATTGTTGATTCTTAATACATGATGTGATTATGTTACATTTTGATGTTTGGCAGGATCAATCAAAGGGAAGGAAACTTAAAGGAAGAGTATGCTGAATCTGATCGCGAAGATGGATTTCAATCGCATGGTTCGAAGATCGGATTCTTGAGCTGCTGCTTAGAAGTTATGATAGATTGCTATGAAATATGTAATAGCATAGTTTCCTTGTAATTGCATTGTAAGGAAAAAGTTTTTTCCGCATTTTATAAAGAAATAAAAGTTTTGTTTTATTTTATATTATATTCCCTTACAATGGCATTTATGAAAAATAGATGTTTGTATGTTTCTAGCAATATTGGAAATGTGAATTTGATTCTCTCATTTGTGGTAATGTCTGAATTTACCAAATAAGGAAAGATTCTCATCACCCAAGTTTCAATTGGACAGAAACTTGGAATCATACAGGCTGTATTGTATGATGAATGAGAATTTTCATCTTTGGAAAGTTAAGACTAGTTCCTTGATCACATGTGAGTCACGTGAAGGACTAAGGGATCGGGTACACTAGGTATGTGCTGGTCAAGGTCCACCACAAAGGTCGATTCGTCATGATTTACTAAAGATTAGTAAATATAAGTTTCACTAGGTATGTGCTGGTCAAGGTCCACCACATTTGAAATTGGTAAGTTGTGCTGTCTTGGATAAAACAAAGACCAACTGAGACCAATTGTGTGAAGTGCTTATCTTGATAAGAATCCGCACTGACTCTTGAATATTTGTTTGGTTGTCAATGAATGGTTCTTGACAAAGAGAAACTTATATGTCAAGAGGACAGTAGGAGTCTTAAAGGTCTTGAAAGTTTCAAGAGCTAATCAAGGATAAAACCTATAGTTTATCACTAGCACACGACTTGAGGTTTGTAACCTATCGTGTTGAAATAATTCTTGTTTATGTGCCTATTCCGGTAAAGTTGACTATGTATGTGAGTTCTGTGAGTTCTCAATTGTGTGCATAACAACTTGGAAGCAATGGTGGGCCCTTGGGCTACCAAGAGGCAAGAAATCAAGATTGAACAAGTTCAATTCATATGAGTTTGAGTTTGTCACTAACCTTGTCTTGTATTATGGTTTTGACAAATTCACATGGATATGAACACATACACCATAAAATCTAAGTGTCATAAGGTTTCATTCCAATTCATGAAAATGATGGTGAGGAAACGCTTTCACTAAGTAGATTTTAAGTAGATAGCAATTGTGATATTTGCATTCTCAAAGTCGTTAGTGGAGCATGTGTGGTTAATCGGCACACTAACATGGACTTGTGAGAAATGGAAAACAGGTCTAAACATTATGATTACGACATCCCTCTTCATAATTGTTTAGACACACATGTGAGCTATCTAAGGAAAGATGTATGAGTGTGAGAAGCCTAGATAAAGTTTATCAAAGCATCTCGTCTATTTGGTACGTGTCAAAGCTAGTGGGAGCATAATTGTTATGCTAGTGGGAGCATAATCAATTATCACAAAATATTGCAAGTTAGCAATGTTAATTATAGAAAACAAAAGTTTCAGTTGGGAAAATGTTGTTTTGCTATAATTAAGGGAGAGAAGATTATACTTCATTTCAATTATAAAATGTTTAAATTGAGATTTTAATCATCATTAGTCAGGGACATATATATGAATTTTATGCTGGAATGGTTTAACTTAAGGAAATTCTATATATATTGCGTTCTCAAAATTCGATTATGATTACGACATCCCTCTTCATAGACAAATTTTGAAAACAGGGCAAATAAAAAATATTGTAGCAAAAGACTGTTCTAGTATCATGTCTTTATGTGAGACATCATGAATCGTGTCCCATATGATTCAGATATAGGATCGATTGCATGTGCTATAATATTCATCCTTTCTAAATTTTCCAAATGCTCAGAGCATTAAGAGGGGAAAAGTCTAGAATTGGATAAGACTAAAATGATTAAGCAATTGTCGAGGACAATATAAGGTTCACCAAAGATTGGTTGCTCAGGGACAGTTGGAAGTATAGTGTTAAATTTTTGGAAGGAGCATATGGATATATTCTGAAAAGAGGTAGCTCTTGTTCAGATATGATAATCAAAATGGGAATATGGAAATGTTCCATATTGGGAGTTGGATATTAAGAATCTATGAGAAAGTTAGAAACTTTTATGCAAGAAGGATGTTCAAAGCAATGTACTTTGAATATGAGACTTCGTTTCCATGGAATTGGTCTCCTTTGGAATACTCTGTAATGATTGTTGACAAGTTTTGTGACTTTGTGCATAATCATTGCAAGAGGATCATTGCATATAAGTTTAAAATCTAACAGATTTTGGTAAATGGTAGGAGTTTGGAATTCTACATTTACTATAAGGATTTGGGATTGTGAAATGAGTATCATTTGGAATCATGTTCAATTGATATATTTCACAAAGTAAGGATCATAGACAAACACAGTGTGCATAGATGGAGTATGGCATAACTGTTGTTTAGAAAAACATAGTGTACATGCTAGGAGCATGGGACACCTATTGTTTTATTTCAAGTGTTAAGTTGATTATTTGAAACATTATGCATTGAATAATGTGTAATCAATATGGTGATAAATAAAAGGTGTTCTATTTATATTCATAAGTTCTGAGACCATATTGGGTTCGATTATTATTGTGTTTCACTTTGCATGTTTTGACTTCCAGAATAGCTAGGTTATTCTTTTCGAATGACTAAGTTATTTAAACTCTCCATAGTCGGCCATACGTCGGAAGTAGGTACTGTCATGAATTGGGCTTGTAGATGACTAAAGGTGTTTAGCCATAACAATGGTTGCTACAACATTAATGAGTGCTCAGAAGTTCTGAGTATTGGAATAAAGCCACGCTCACTTGCATCACTTCTTGGAATTTATCTCGAGTGATCGTGAGACGGTAATATCATATAAGTTTTCAAACCTAGAGATATGAGTTGTTACCTATGAGTTGGTTGTACATTGATTGCACGAAAACGCATCAGTAACTTGATATTATAAAACGTGCCTTCGTGTATAATTCAACAAGTAGTAGAAGCAAGTATATGAGTCGAAGTTTATCTGTTCCTTCTAGTCCTTGGAGGATTAGAAGCGATATCTGGGCCCCTCGATGATTTTTTTGACCTAAGTACCGGGCCCGGTCAGAACCTAATTGATGTGTTCAATTTAGTTCTATGTCAAACAAATCAGAAATCGGGAATCAAACTGCTGGACAATAAGTACGACGTTGTTCCATGTATTTGTCCGGCTGATATCATGACAGCAGAGGATTATATGATCACTTATCTAAAAATGGCGCTTCATAGTTCAACAGAGTTTAGAGAGCTACGATTGTCGGTTGGTTCCTGAAGTCATATAGGCAAATATAGTTATTAGACCTATCCAAGTGGGAGACTGTTGGATAAGGTGTCTAAGTCCATAACTTATTTGGTATATACTTGACCCGACCCGGCATGGTCCATTTGGGTTGCACTTCACCCGAACAATTTATGTGGATAATCTTTTGAGAATAGTATGTTTATGATTTATTAATATATTATAAGTTATAATATATTAATATGAAATCATATTATTTAATTAGTATTGATCTTAGATTAATTGAGAATTAATTTGGTGATAAAAAGGTGACTAATTAAATATAGGCTATTGTATTTATATAGTGTGGGCTAACACTCATTAGGAATGGGCTAGGCTTGCATGGGAGTCCATGGATGGTCCATGGAGCTCTTAAACCCATGGATCCTTGGAAAGGAAAAGACATGGGTATTATGGTTTACATGGATGTAACCCTAATCCTCCACACTATATAAAGATGCTTATATTGCTTGAAATGGCACTAGTGGTGTGTGAACAAGAGTGGTGGCCGAATTTCTAGAGCACATATACTATTCTCTCAAGTTTCGAAAGTTTGTGGTGATTTGTGATTCCACTTGAGGCATTCACATTATTGGTGTTAGGCTCTCAAACTCCAAGCAATCAATCACTATCAAAAGGTATGTCATTCTTCTAGTGTATTATGATTCTAGTTTTCCATGCTATGCTAGTTAAGATGTAAACCTTGGAAATTCTTATTTGCATGTATTTTAGAGAAAACATAGATCCAAGGTTATTAGGGTTGCATGTACACCTTAGGAGTGTTAGAATGCTCAAAACCCAACAATGTGCCTACTTGATCATGATGGTTTATATGTCGACATATTGTGTTGGTTGGGTTGAGTTGGTCCTGCTTTGTGCGGTAGGCGAAGATACCCGGTGCGGACCGGCTGTAAGCCGTAGGCACGGATGCTCAGGAGGAGCGGTAGAGTTGAGGCGGTAGGCCAACAAACCCTCGGTATTCCAACCTGATGGTTGATTGGACCCAACATATTGGTATTCCAACCCGAGGCTGATTGGGCTAATATGCTTATGATACGAGGGTATTCCATCCCGAGGATGAATGGACCCATCGTGGACATGCCTGGTATTCCAGCCCGAGGTTGATTGGGCCAGGCGTGAGTGTTTGAGTTTATGTTTTGTTTTGTGTGGTGGTACTCTAGGGGAAACTCACTAAGCTTTGTGCTTACAGTTTTGTTTATGATTTCAGGTTTTTCAGATGATCAGAGTGGCAAGGCGAAGGCGTGATCGTACACATCCTTGATTTTACAACAGATTGGATCTTGGGAAACTCTGATTTTCAAATAATGGTTGAGAACACTATTTTTGTAAACATTTTATTACTAAAAGGATCGTTTTGAAAAGTTTAAATTTTGTTGAAATTTTTGGGACATTACAAGTTGGTATCAGAGCCTTGGTTTGAGTGAATTGGAGGAACACTTGTGTGAATCCAGTCTCAAACTAAGGAAAAGATTTTCAAAATGATTTTCAAAAATGTTTTCAAAATTGTTAAAGGAGGATGCAGGGTGTACGATCAGCCGGAGCTAGTTAGTAGACCCCAAAATACCATACAGTTATTTGATATTATAATATGATAGAACAACATGCTAGTACTAGGCTAGGGATCTTCAGGAATTGCATGATAGAATTTACTGATTATATGATGTTTGATAGCCTAGGGTTTTCCTTATATGAAATTGACATCATTACTGCAGTTGCTTAGTGTATGCATCACTGCGGTACATAATTAAGATCTTATAGCCTGAGAATATTTGATTTAGCTTTATTTCTTGTTCCTTGTCTGGTTGTGGGCTTAGAGTAGGACCGAGTATTCGAATGTCTATAGGGTCCAACATTATATATGGTTAGCATATACGAGTGTTGCAGGGTTGGTGGAAGTTTCATGGGTGGGTTGTGTGAGGCCGGGAGGCCAGTTATAAGATAGTTAGCCTTCCTCTAAGAGTGAGGATTGAGTGACCACCATGCATATGTATATTGTTAGGGTTTTGTGATGATACTTGAGACAAATATGGAGGTGTGGAAGGTGTATGGGCCCGTACTACTGAAAGCACAGGATCCATACGCGTAGCAGGGAAGTCACAACCCCTAGGGTTTAGTTGGGAGTTGGTTCCCTGTTATTTATGCGGATTATCTGATATCTTCCTGGTATGTTTTCAGAATGGTGGTTACGAGGCGCTTCGTGGCTGGATCCGGATTAGGATCAGGATCAGGAGATGGCGGTCAGTAGGGACCGACATCGCCCGAGGTTGTTGGTCAGATGAGAATGGATGAGCTAGACGCCAGGATTCGAGAGATTTTGCACGATGAGGTTGCCACTTTGTTCCGGGCACAACTGTCGGAGATGTTTGGGTCTATTAAGACCGCCATGGTAAAGTATTTCGACGAGCGCTACGCACCCCTTGCAGAGACGGCTTCCGCAACAGCTACAGCAGCTGTAACAGCGGCAGGGAGAAGAGGCAGTCGGGCTTTTCAGTACTGGGACTTCGATATCACGAAGCCCCCGACTTTTGATGGGACTCAGGATCCGATCATAGCCACGAGGTGGCTGTCTGACGTGGAGGGATGTTTCTTCACATGCTCATGTCCTGCTGATCAGAAGGTCAGATGTGCCCTGAACTTGCTGAGGTGTGGGGCAAAGGGCTAGTGGAGGTTGATGATTGTGTCATATACGGATGATCAAAGAGCTGCGGTTACTTGGGAGCAGTTTAAGGAGATGTTCCACGCTCGCTACATTCCACGGGTCGAGAGCGAGCGGCTGTCACAGGAGTGTTTGGATCTGAGACAGGGTACAGAGTCGGTGACGAAGATCACCCGCATGTTCACTGAGAGGGCGATGTTTTGCCCGGAGTTTGCGTCTGAGCAGGCTCAGATGACTCGTTATCTGCACATGCTAAGTCTGACATCAGACAGTTTATTGCTACTCAGTGGTGTGTTACCTTATTGGAGTTACAGAAGGCCGCGAGGAGGCGAGAGATTGAGATAGAGACCCAGGTGAAGGAAAAGTGTCAAGCTCCGGATCAGTCCCAGCCTGCAGCAAAGTGGTTCAAGCCCGTCGGCCAGAGTTCAGGACCAGTTGGAGGGAGACGCAGAGCTATTACATGTCGTCGGTGTGGCGAGGAGGGACACTTTGGAAGAGATTGCAGGCGGAGTGTGTGAGCTTGTTTTCATTGCGGTCAGGAAGGCCACATCAGGGCTCATTGCCCACTTCTCAGTGAGGTGTCGGATCCTACACCCTTAGCTTGGCAGTTACCCGATGGTCGTTAGGGGACCGTCGGGGTTCCGAGGACATAGATTTGAGTTTGGCAGTTCTATTTAGCAATTGTGGTAGTATTGGTATTTATCTGTCATTTCTGTTTGTGTTGCAAGGTTTAGTTGTAATTTTGGATGATCAGTTAAACGAAAGTATCTTATTTGGCTTTGTATCAATTGATCTCTTGTATGGATTAATTATATTTGTCATCAATTGTGTGCGTACTGGAGGTTGTGAATGTTGTGTGGCTTCAGATTTCTCCTATGTATGTGGATATCAGTGGTTGGGATCAAGTAATAAAGTCCGAGTTAGCATGAGTATCGAAGGAATACAAAGCTCTCAGATTCTAGCATATTTCAAGTGGGGGAGAGTGGAACCTCGCAGCAGGAAGGCTTGGTGCCAAGATTCGGTTTCAACCAGATTTCTCCAAGTTTCAAACTTCTGCTAAGTCCTCCGGTTTCACAACAAGATCATGGTCAACTGTTGGATTTTCCCTTCGACTCGTATTAGCCTTAGTTGTGATAGCATATGCAGGGAGTGCTTGTGCTTAGACCATAGGGTGTCAGGAGCTCACGTTGAGGGTTGCTTGTATGTTATCATCTGATCGGGGGTGAGCCCAATGTTAACAGTGGGTAGTTCTGCTGGGCAGTCGGAGCAAAGAGAGAGTGTGGTTCAGTTCAATATGAGATCAGTTAGTTTTCATTGCGGCGATGCCCCATTTTGGTGCGGGATTAGGGTAACAGTGTTGGCCGGGAAGCTCGGAGACCGACTGATTTCATGGATTTTCATTTACCTTGGTTGCTGTGGGGAAGTGCATCTTGAAGTAGAAGCGAGAGCAGATTTCGAGGACAAAATCTATTTTAAGGGGGGGGGGGGGATTGTAACATTCCGTTTAAAAATAAAATAAATACAATAAAATAAAATAAATAAAGATAATAATAATGATAAATAAAATAAGTAGATAAATAAATAAATAATAAGCCCTAAAGTCTCGAGATATATTTTATATTTTATTTTATTTTAACCCTAAGTCTGTATTAATTAATCAGTGTTAGCGGGGGATTTAAATGTTATAATTTCATGAAAATGGGGGCTATATTGTAACATTAGGACATGAGATGTAAAGGATTTGGTGGACTTGGGGCTGTAGTCTAAATATTGGACCATTTCTGAATTAATTTATGGAGGCAGGGACTAAAATAGTAAAAACGTATCCAAGTTTTATAAAAGAACGGGACTTAAACCCGAATCCTTTCCACTCCCTTCCCTCGTCCCTTATATACCCTAAAACCCTAACCCTATTTTCTAAAAGATAGTCGTCGTATGTTCACCAGCCGCCACCACCCCTTCCTTTCTTACTATCATCGGTGAACCTTTGCTGCCAGCAGTATTGACGATCGACGAGAACCCCGGGACAAAGTCACATCGGTTTAGAGATCAGAAGAGCAAGTTCGACGTCGTGAGGTTGCTGCTGGTGTCGTTCTTAGTCGTATCTACGCTACTCTGTATCCTCTGTTGCACCGTCCAAACCTACTCCCGCCGCCGCTCGACACGATCTCTCGTTGTTGTCATCTCCGGCCATCGTTTGCCGCCGAGAAGGTGGTTACAGTCGCGTTTTATTATGTGTGTGCGTGTGTGCTGTTGTTGATAGTTGGTGCATGTCGTGTGTGTGTTTTGTTGGCCGGAAAACTTGAAGAACTACCATGGCAGCCAACCATGGTGGTTTTCGCCCATGTTTCCCTTTTCTGCCGCCACCAGCCACTGCGTGTGGTGGTTGTGTGTGTGTTGTAGTGTATGTGTTTATTTCCATTGGATGTTATTGTGGGTGTTGCTTGACCGGAGACTGAAGAAAAACCACCACCACCACCGTAGGGTGGTGGCTGCCACCTCTTGTCGCCGCCGGCCACCGTTTTTGGTAGTTGTGTTGGGTCATTTCTTATTCTTTTGGTACTAGTGTGTGTGTGTGTGTGTGTTGTAATAAATTGTATGTGTTTTGGATTGTGGAATTATTACTCAACCGTTGCCGTGTGCGGGTGGCTGCCGCCTCCTGCCGCCATGGACCGCCGCTGACCACCACTGCCCGAGGTGGCAGTGGGTGGTATCCAATTTATTAATTATATATTTATTTAATTAGATAATCAATTAACTTTAGGGGTTGGAAACCCTAATTAGGGTTTAGAAAACCCTAATATCAAGAAAACCCTAATTTTGGAGTAGGTCGGGACCTGTGTTAAAACTATTAATTAAACCTAAAATAATATTTAATAATTCTTCACAATTAACTTGATGCGATATTGGACTTAATGGATTAAGTCCTTAATGGGCTAAGTGAGGAACACTAACCCTAGTTATCATTTTATGTAAAAACCCTAGAATCGAGGAGCTCTATTTTGGGTAATAATCGGGGGTGTATTTGGGCTGTTGATCGGATTTATATTTTACCCGAAAACGACTAAGTCAAACCTTAATCAATCATACCCTTAAGTGATTAAGTCCTTAATGCGTTAAGTGTTCTTGCTTAACCATAATCGTCATTTCATGTGAAACCCTAATCGTCATTTCATGTGAAACCTTAATCGTCATTTCATGTGAGGTGGTCATTGTTGCAAGTGACTATGACCTATGATCGGGTATTGAATCAAGTATCTTCCTGTAGGTGTTTGGGAGTGAGTTGAAGCTGGTAGAGCCCTTCATTGCTACAGTGGTTTATGCGCTCACATCGAGGTGAGTTTCGCCTCACTGTACCCGTGGGTCGAAGGCACCAATGCCGACCCACTAGTATTGATTATCTACTAGTAGAGGGATGCCCTAGGGACTGTATATAGTCATGTAGGATAGACTGAGGACTCTTGATCTAAGCTCTCTTACTTGTTCCTTGTTTGGTTGTGGTTTTAGAGTAGGATCACTTGTCCGGGTGACTATCTCACCTCTGAGTATATACGGTTATGCATTCCTTGGATTGTTGATATTTAGTATGCTATTATGTTGTAGTGATCCATTAGAACTGTGTTCTGGTATTGAGTATGCCGTTATGTTGTAGTGATCTGCTAGATCTATGTTCTGGTATTGAGTATGCTGATATGATGTAGTTAGATCTGTCTCCTGGTATTGAGTATGTTGCTTTGTGGTAATAACATGTAGAACTGTATGTTATCTGTGCTTGCTGGTTATCATCTATGGAGTGCCCTTAGCGACCGTCGGTGGTTATGTAGGATAGCCTGAGAACTCTTGGTCTAGGCTCTCTTACATGTTCCTTGTTTGGTTGTGGCTCTAGAGTAGGACTATCTGTTCGGGTGGCTATCTCACCTCTGGTTACTTATGGTTACGCATTTTATGGGGGTTAGCTGGTAGCGGGACTGTATGTTGCGAGAGGATTAGTAGGCATTAGTGAGATGTATGAGTGTTGTTTGCCTGTATTATGTGCCTACTTGATCATGATGGTTTATATGTCGACATATTGTGTTGGTTGGGTTGAGTCGGTCCTGCTTTGTGCGGTAGGCCAAGATACTCGGTGCGGACCGGCTGTAAGCCGTAAGCACGGATGCTCAGGAGGAGCGGTAGGGTTGAGGCGGTAGGCCAACAAACCCTGGGTATTCCAACCTAATGGTTGATTGGACCCAACATATTGGTATTCCAGCCTGAGGCTGATTGGGCCAATATGCTTATGATACGAATGTATTCCATCCCGAGGATGACTGGACCCATCGTGGACATGCCTGGTATTCCAGCCCGAGGTTGATTGGGCCAGGCGTGAGTGTTTGAGTTTATGTTTTGTTTTGTGTGGTGGTACTCTGGGGGAAACTCACTAAGTTTTGTGCTTACAGTTTTGTTTATGGTTTCAGGTTTTTCAGATGATCGGAGTGGCAAGGCGAAGGCGTGACCGTACACATCCTTGATTTTACAACAGATTGGATCTTAGGAAACTCTGATTTTCAAATAATGGTTGAGAACACTATTTTTGTAAACATTTTATTACTAAAAGGATCGTTTTGAAATGTTTAAATTTTGTTGAAATTTTTGGGACGTTACAAAAATTTTGATTGAAAACATATGTCATTAAATAACACGTAGGTAAATAGTACAAACAGATGCTTTGACACTTTCCTAGAAGAAAAATATGTCTTATCGATACATTTCTCGTAATACTCGTGCTTTTAAAACCTTAAAATACCATGCATGGTTGTACATTTATCACGATGTTAAGTCACACTAAAAATATGGTTTTACAGAACCCTTCAAATCTTTATCAGAGTTTACAAATATTGGTGTTAGAAATGGTAATCACAATCGTAGTATAAAGAAATTGATATTATAAATTCAAGATTGTTCTAAATCTCCCAAATGATCTTTACTAGCATGTAAACTTTTAATCCTTTATTTTCGATCCTGGAAACATAACCATTCAAAAAAATAGAATACGCAAGTCAAATGATTTGTGAGACACATGGGTTTACACTCAGCAAAATAAATATGAAATATAATTTAAAAATATTTCGTAGAGCTGTAACATTTCACAAACATTGAATACCATAAACTTACGAAAATTCTTAAATCTAAAACTTACTTTCATAACTTCATGAACACTTTAACAAATCAAAAAATATTTCGTATCTTAAATTTTTACCAGTATATATGGGGAGTTTAACTACCAGCTCGTATGAAACTTCATAAATCTTAAAATTACTTTCATAACTTTGTAAATCTTAAAGTTACTTTTGCAACCTTCTCATTACTAACCACGGGAGCTCTAATGTCATTGTGCTTGATGGGGAGTCTATACCCCTTGAGAACTACTTCATGAGGGTAGGTACCATCTTGATAGTGTCTCATTTAGCCCATTATAAGGACATGTTCAGACACTTTCATAACCATGAATGCATTCATAACATAAGACATCAAACTCAAAGCGTGAATAAATCTTCCTCAATCAATGAACATATGACAGTCTTTGAACTTTCATAACAAAGTACCAGTGATCCCATTTTTAAATCAATAAATCATAAGGCATGCTTCAACTTTCACAAATATACTTCTAGAAATGCATCGTAAGTCAAATCACATAAGAACATAAAGGTTCTAGCATTAAAACACTTTTTGACATCAAACATATTCATATAAGAAATTTTTCTTTTCTGTGTACCCATTAAAATCCATATATACTCACATTTTTAGTTAGTGAAAACTAACTATCACCTTTGTTCTCTAGTTGGTGCCTCTTAACCAACGACGTTCAATTCATATTCAATCAATACATTAAGTTCTTATTAACATGATGTATCATAAAAATAACTTAATTCCAATCCATCTTTATCATTTATTTGGTCATACAAATTTTATATCTCAACCTTTTTATGATACAACTAGTTAAGCTCTAAAATATCTCATATATGTGTCTTAACTCATCAAGATATAAGTTTAATTTCCATTAAATACAAAATCACTCATTTAGGGTTTGAGCTCACCATATTAAAATTCATGATTTCCACCATACAAAATAAAAACTTCTTCTAATTTCACCATTGAAGAATAAATGAACTTGAGAAAGAGGAGAATGAGTATACCTTGATTCTACTAGTAGAAGTTAAGTGGCTTGATCCCTTTTCAAACCCCCTTAGAGGAAGCTTCACTCTTGATTAGGGCTCATAAATTCATCCCTCACCGCTTTACTATCGATGGGTGTTAACAAAATGAGTTAATTGAGCAAACTTTAGGTCTTATACAGTGTTTTGGGTAAGCAATTTAAGTTTTATGTAAATCATCTGGATGCACCGTGTAATAATAAGTTACATTGCATTATCTTAAGTTCATGCATCCTGTTCTCCTTTACCTCAACTGGTGACCCTACTTTCGAACATGTCGCGTACTATAGACATTACATGTCGTGTTCTCTTAGTACATTACATACTTCAGTTATAGCATTGTGCTTCAATATGTTAAATAAAGACATGCTCAATGTGTCGCATACTCCCTACATACGCAACATAATATTCAATTCAACAGATTCCCTTCATGGATAAAATTCCTAGTTTGCACCATTTTTGTTCTACCTACAACTTTTTATAACTCTCTATCCACAAGAAGATGGGAAATGGATTAACAATTTCATTAAGATACTTTTGACTAAACATGTACGGGTCTTATCTATTAAATTATGATATTGGTATTAAAAATTATAAAATTTTCCATTTTGCCCTTTTAATCAAAATACACAATTCTATTACTAAATTCACTTAGTGACATGTTGCACTTTATCACTACGGCTAATATAAATTATATTAACATACTTATAAGACTCAAGATTTCAAAAGTTCATGAAATTATATCGACTAAATTAACCTTATGATCAATATGGATTTGTTAGCATATATAATAAGGCTTACGTTTTACTTATACTTGTTCGTTCTTCACCTTAGATTCATTCCTTGATTAAAATTTGGTTTTAATATTTGTCAAACTAAGGGAATTACATTGATATTGTTTCATATAATTAGCCAAATAAAATTCAATTTAGATATCTTTTTTTTTTATCAAATTCCAACCCATTGCTTTAGTGTTGTCTAATCCATTTTAATAAGTCATAGCTTGTGTACCTTTGTCATTTTGGATTTCCATATGATTAACTAAACCTTCTTTTCCTTAGAAATTCTAGAAGTTTATATTGCCTTGATTTATTCTCTTCTTAATACGTTAGCAATTATCTTTCGATTACTTTCTCCGTTCACATAAAAAAATTTAGAACATGATCTTGATAAGTTTTACATCTCCTTGTTATGAGTAGACATGTATTAGACACTCTGCTCCAATCTTACATGAAACAATTTGGTCAACTTACACCACTTAGTAACTTCTTGTAACCAAATGTATTTAATACATTCTATCTGTCACTTAAAAGGAAATCAATGACATTTTTATTTCAAGTTTAAATTTACTAATATGTTCATATAGTAATATACATCTTCCATTATTATTAGTGTATCCCACATCAGTTCAACATGGTCTTATAATTGCTTATATATATATATATATATATATATATATATATATATATATATATATATATATATATATATATATATATATATATATATATATATATATATATATATATATATATTGGAGTCTCCCCTCTCTCCATAAGGGTTCTTTTTGAGAGAAAATCTTGGACTCCACATACATATTACATGGTATCAGAGGCATCATCTGCACCTCCATGGCTTAACATATTCTGGTTTGACATCATCGAGTCGTCATCTATGAGTAGGAGTGTTAGTGTCTCCAACATCGGTGCAACATGATCACTTATGTGACTATATATGTTGGAGTCTCTTATCTCTCTATAAGGGCTCTTTTGAAAAGTTAATATCGACTTCACATATATCTTACACAAGGTTCATACCACAACAAAGAAATAAAAAAACAAATGAAATTTCAAAACTATTTGTGTTTGTTCAATAAATATAAAATTTGAAGTAACTTTACTAAGTAAATATTGTGAAGGATACATGTACCATTACAACAAATATTCTAATGCTAAAAGTTTTACGAATTTGATAACCTAGACATCCAGTTATAATGATTAAACTCAAAAGTAATCTAACAGAAAAGAAGACTAACTTGGCATTATGTGGGATCATAAAATAACACTAATCTTAATTGAGAATGATAGGAAGAAAATGTTAAGATTTCTAATAAATATTAGTAATTGTATTTAACATAACTAATTAATATTTATTGTTCACTTTTCAAGTATAAATGTTTGAACCCCTCCTTATTTTTTTCTTTGAACATAAAATGAAATTTTAAAAAAAAAATCTAATGTAAATTGTCAAACTGGTTTTGGTCACTTTGGTTGTTTCAACCAATTCTTTTATTTAAACTACTCTATTTCATAATTTTTTCAAACCTAACTTATAGTTTACTCAAGCTAAACCATATATTTTGAATCCGCATACATAGAATACAAAATGCAAGAACAAGCTTCATACTGCAATCAAAGAAAAAAAAACAAATGATTCTTTCAAAAAATAGTGTTTGCTTAATAAATATACACTTTGAAGTGTCTTTTCACAATCAAATATGTGTACATGATTGGTATGTTTGCTTAGTAAATTTACCTAATTAAGAATATATATACCACTTTTCAAGTATAAATGTTTGAACCCCTCCTTATTTTTTTCCTTTGAACATAAGATGAAATTTAAAAAAAGAAATCTAATTAAATTGTGAAACTGGTTTTGGTCACTTTAATTGTTTCAGCCAATTCCTTTATTTAAACTACTCTATTTTTTAATTTTTCAAACCTAACTTATAGATTACTCAAGCTAAACCACATATTTTGAATCCCCATACATAGAATACAAAATGCAAGAACAAGGTTCATACCGCAATCAAAGAAAAAAAAACAAATGATTCTTTCAAAACAAATAGTGTTTGCTTAATAAATATAAACTTTGAAGTGCCTTTTCACAATCAAATGTGTGTACATGATTCATATGTTTACCTAGTAAATTTACCTAATTAAGAATACTAGGTGTGAGACCCGTATACCACACGAGTTTATTAAAAATAAAAATTTAATATCAATATTTAAATATTAAAAATTTTATAAAATAACTCTTTTACATAACATAATGTAATCTTTTGAAACATTTATAAAAGAAATCAAATATTCTTTAGAACATTTATGAGATTATATTATCAAATTAATAGAATGATTATTTTTCCTTATAAAACTCGTTAGAAATTTATGGAATTTTATTTTAAAAAAATGGAAATTCCTAAAAAATGACAAGTGGAAAATAATAATTCTAAAACTCCCACAAAATTACATGTGACAAAACTCTTGAGAATTTGACAAGTGGCAAAAAAAAACTTTCATTTATTAGAGAGGATATGTACCACTAATAGGAAATTCTAACGCTAAAGAAACTAGAGATTTGATATAACATTGACATCCAATTACAATGATTAAATGAAACTCAAAAGTAATACAACAATAAATAAGACTAGCCGGACATAGTATGAGATCACAAAATGGCACGAATCACAACTATTTTTTAAAAAAGCTACGATTTTTTGATATATAAAGTCAAAAAAAAGTTTTGTGATCTCTAAGTATTTTTTATGTATTTTTATGATTTTTAGGGTTTTTTTGTTTTCCATATAACCCTTCCGTATATATATTCCAATTTTTGTTTGTATTGTTGTGGTTCTATGTTACTTCTCCATCTCTTCATACATGATTTAGAAATTAAAGAAATTAGACCCAAATATATAACAACTATACACGGACTAAAAACTATGTCTCCAAAATTTATGGGTTAAATAAAAACCCAATTCCAAACAATACCAGTTAAAGTTGTCAAGATCGAGATCTTATATGGATCGTTTTTCGCTTTGCAAAACCGTGATCGTAAACTACTACCAAAACCATTATATAACATAAGAAAAAATATTTTTTATCCATATGTTAACATTCAGTTAGCAATAAATAGTTTAAAATATAAAAAATACATATACAATACATTTTTTAACAATAAATAATTTATAAAGGGTATTCTACATAATTATTCTAAAAAAATATTACTTTAATATATATATATATATATATATATATATATATATATATATATATATGTTATGAATTAAGCGTAATTAATGTAACTATAAATCAAACCAAACTAGTAAACTTTGATAAGAACTTTAATTGAGAAGAAAGAATATTTAGAGAGAATATGAAAGTTATATCTCTTATAACTTTTTGGTGTGTTTCATTCTTTACAATGGAGGGGTATTTATACTACGAATTTTACTAACATATAATTGTAACTAGTTAGAAATGTTGACAAATTTACCATGCACCAATTATTATGTCATCCACCAATTATTTACAACACCACCAATTATTTACAACACTCCCCCTTGGTTGACATCATTTTAGCATTCAACTTTGACGTACTGCCTCATTAAAAACCTTGCTAAAGAAAACCCAGTGGGAAAAAAACTTTAGTGAAGGGAAAAAGAGTGCAGTGTATAGTTGACTCCCCCTTATTTAGACATCCGTCACATTATATTCTATGCACATGTCGCATTCCGATGCAATGGACATGTTTCCTGAAGATTGAAGTAGGAAGTGCCTTCGTAAAAAGGTCTGCTGCATTGTTACTGGATTGAACATATTTGATTTCAACTTGATGGTTCTTTATAAGCTCTTGAGTGTACTCAATAAACTTTGGAGGTATATGTTTTGTCCTGTCGCTCTTTATATATCCCTCTTTCATTTGAGTGACACATGCTGAGTTATCTTCATAAATTAAAGTTGGACATATATCCTTTTCAAGTCCACATGAAGTTAAAACTAGTTGTGTCATCGATCTTAACCATGTATATTCTCTACTAGCTTCATTTAGTGCAATTACTTCAACATGACTTGAGGATGTGGCAACAAGTGTTTGCTTTTGAGAACGCCAGGAAATTGCAGTACCTCCATTCATGAATACATATCCAGTTTGAGATCTAGCTTTATGAGGATCAGACAAATAACCTGCATCTGCATAACCAATCAAGCATTGTTTTGAATTGTTAGGGTAAAATAACCCTAAATCACTAGTTCCTCGAAGGTATCGAAAAATATGTTTGATTCCATTCCAATGTCTTTTTGTTGGGGCTGAACTAAATCTTGCTAGCACGTTTACAGCAAAAGAAATGTCAGGTCTAGTACAATTGGTAAGATACATAAGAGCTCCAATTGCATTTAGATATGGTACTTCTGAACCAAGGACTTCTTCATTTTCTTCGCATGGACGAAATGGATCCTTGTCAATATTTAATGATCTAACAACCATAGGAGTGCTTAAAGGATTTGCATTTTCCATATTGAAACGTTTCAAGACTCTTTCTGTGTAATTTGATTGATGCACAAGTATTCCATTAGGCATATGCTCAATCTGTAAACCAAGACAATATTTGGTTTTTCCAAGATCTTTCATTTCAAATTCTTTCTTTAAAAGTTCAATCACTTCAAGGATTTCTTTATTCGTTCCAATGATGTTCAGATCATCAACATAGACTGCTATGATCACATATCCAGATGTTGTTTTCTTAATAAATACACATAGACAAATAGTGTTATTTTTATAACCTTTACTTGTCAAATAATCGCTTAAACGATTGTACCACATGCACCCAGATTGCTTTAACCCATACAAAGATCTTTGTAATTTTATAGAATACATTTCTTTGGGTTTTGCACTTAACGCTTCAGGCATTTTAAATCCTTCAGGGATTTTCATATAGATATCACTATCAAGTGATCCATACAAGTAAGTTGTAACAACATCCATAAGACGCATCTCTAAATTTTTAGATACTGCCAAGCTGATTAAATATCTGAAAGTGGTTGCATCCATTACCGGTGAATAAGTTTCTTCATAATCAATTCCAGGTCTTTGAGAGAAACCTTGAGCAACAAGCCTGGCCTTGTATCTTACAATTTCGTCTTTCTCATTTCTTTTTCGTACGAAGATCCATCTATATCCTAATTGGTTTCACAACTTCAGGTGTGAGGATAATGTTCCTAAAAACCTTTCTCTTGTTAAGAGAATTTAATTCAACTTGCATAGCTTCCTTCCATTTAGCCCAATCATTTCTTCTTTGACATTCAATGACAGATTGTGGTTCGGGATCATCATTCATAATATCACATGCAACTGAATAAGAAAATATTGCACCTATATTGTCAGTTTCATTTTGGTCACATATTCTATTTTTCTGACCATAATTTAATGCATCATCCTCCTTTCCTGGGGGAATTTGAATAATTCGTGTTTCTCCAGGAACACTTTCATCGTGATCTAGTGCATTTTCTGTTCCTCTTCTTTTTCGTGGGTTCTTATCCTTAGAACCAAATGGCCTTCCACGCTTCAGGCGTGTTTTAGACTCTTGAGTGACTTTATCATCAGATTGTCCATGTGGAATGTCAATTCGAGCTGGAACATTGACAACTGGTATATATGATTTAGTCACCCTTTTTGTGTCAGTAAATGCATCAGGTAATTGATTTGCCATTTCTTGGAAATGCATTATCTTTTGAACTTCCATGTCACATTGCTTTGTGCGAGGGTCAAGATATGATAAAGTAGGCTCATGCCATGACACATCCTTTTCCAGAATCTTCTTTTCTCCACCTAATGATGGGAAATTTGCCTCATCAAATGGACAATCTGCTAGGCGTGCTGTGAAAACATCACCTGTTAATGGTTCAATATATCTTATAATAGAGACTGACTCATAACCAACATATATTCCCATCCTTCTTTGAGGACCCATTTTTGTCCGTTGAGGTGGTGCAATAGGGACATATACTGCAGACCCAAAAATTCTCAAATGGGATATATTTGGCTCTTGACCGAAAGCAAGTTGTAGTGGAGAATATACATGATATGAACTTGGTCTCATGCGTATCAATGATCCAGCATGTAAGATTGCATGACCCCAAATAGAAACAGGAAGTTTGGTCCTCATTATCAATGGTCTAGCTATTAGCTGGAGACGTTTAATCAGTGATTCAGCTAAACCATTTTGTGTGTGTACATGAGCAACTGGATGCTCAACAACAATTCCTACAGACATACAATAGTCATTAAATGATTGTGAAGTAAATTCACCAGCATTATCAAGTCTCACTCTTTTGATAGTATAATCAGGGAAATGTGCCCTTAATTTAATAATTTGGGCAAGAAACTTTGCAAATGCCATATTACGAGTTGATAATAGGCAAACATGAGACCATTTGCTGGATGCATCTATTAAGACCATAAAGTATCTAAATGGTCCAGATGGTGGGTGAATCGGTCCACATATATCACCTTGAATTCTTTCTAGAAATCTAGGTGACTCCCTTTCAACTTTCATTGGAGAATGTTTTATAATTAACTTTCCAAGGGAACAAGATGCACATGGTTTTATGCTATTGGATTGAGGAAACTTTTGGTCCTTCAATGGATTCCCGTGTGTATTCTCAATTATCCTTCGCATCATTGTTAATCCTGGGTGGCCCAACCTATCATGCCATAAACTGAATGTCCCAGGATCACAATGTTTTCCTTTTACTACCATATTTGATTCAATCATATGTATATATGTATAATGCAGACCAGAATCAAGTGTTGGTAGTTTTTCAAGCACATGGTTTTTGTCTATAATATACATATATTTCTTATTTTCAATGGTCACAGTTTTTGTGTCATAACCTTTGAAATATATGTCATTGAAACTTAATAAGTTTCTATTAGACCTTGGAGAAAATAAGGCATTTTCTATACAAAAGCTTGTACCATTTGGTAATATAAAATGGGCTTTCCCGGTTCCCTCTATCAAGTCTGCAGGACCTGATATTATATGTATGACTGTTTTTGTTGGTACTAATTCTGAAAAATATTTCTTTGATTTCAGAATAGTATGTGTACTACCACTATCTGCTATACAAAGATCTCCAATCTTTTCTTGGTGTTGTGCTCCAGTTGGACTCATATTAAACTTCACATATAAAAGGAATAATAAGTGAATAAACATAATCATAATTATTATTAAAAATAAAGTTCATTTATTGTAGGAAAGACATTACATGAAAAACAAACGAAGGAAAAACAGTTTTACTAGAACAATAATAGATTTTTTTTTAGTTTATGTCTTCCATGTCATTGCAGAAATCAGCAACATTTAGCGGAGTGAATTCAACATTATCAATGAGGTTTGCTTCTTTTCCTTTTCCTTTAATGGACTCTTGATAAAGTTGACAAAGATGTGCAGGTGTGCGACAGGTCCTTGACCAATGGCCTGTGCTACCACATCTATAACATGAACCATCAGATTTTTGTGATGTCCCAGTGTCATGCCTTGCCACTTTGGCCTTATCTTGTGTGTGGACATTGTTTCTTTGTGAATATTGGTAATTATTCCTTTTCTGGCCACGACCACGATTATTACATTGTCCACGACCAAAATTATGGTTCTGATTATGGCTTTGGTTTCGATTAAAATAGCTAAGACCTCGCCCTCGACCACAACCTCGCCCTCGTCTACGTGTATTGTTTCGATGACCATCAATATTTGTAGCATTTGCTTCAGGAAGTGCTACTGATCCCGTTGGACGAGATTCATGGTTTTTCATTAAGAGTTCATTGTTTTGCTCTGCAACGAGCAGACATGCATTCAGTTCAGAATATTTTGTGAACTTTTGCATCCGATATTGTTGCATCAAAGTAATGTTTGTTGCATGAAATGTTTAGTAAATTTTCTCCAACATATCTTCATCAGTAACCTCTTGTCCACAATACTTAAGTTGTGAACATATTCTGAACAAAGCTGAGTTGTATTCATTTACTTTCTTGAAGTCTTGAAACCTTAGTGTTCTCCATTCATCTCTAGCATTTGGAAGTATAACTTCCTTTTGATGATCAAATCTTTCTTTCAAAAGAATCCAGAGAATACTTGGATCAGTAACATCAAGATATTCAAATCTCAACATTTCATCAATATGCTTACGAAGGAAAACTTGTGCTTTTGCTTTGTCTTGTGCCAAGCAATTATTAAATTCATATATAGTATTTGAGATACCCATGGATTCAAGATGCATTTTTACATCTATCATCCATGGCACATAGTTTTTCCCACTAACTTCAAGTGCTGCAAACTCGAGCTTTGCAATGTTGGACATAATGTAACTATAAATTTTAAACAAAATAAAAATTAAAATTAAAATCCATTTATTTCAATAAATATTACACAAAAAAGAAGCGGTAAAACTAACATTGCATACAAGCCTAAAAGTAGATGAAATTCCATATTATCTTCGATGTTAAGGATTGGGATGAAAAGTAACATGACTATTATAGTCATGATTATCACAAAAGGATGAATCATCTTGAAGCTTGATTTCTTGAAATTGATTTATTTGATACAAGAGAGAAAAATTTGTTGTGGGTAAAATAAGCAGGGTAAAGATGTTTATTTATGGTAAAAAAATATAGCCGTTGTTTTTGCTGTTTATAACCGTTGCATATATATTTCCGTTGTGTATATATGTATATGTATTTTATAAATTATATAATAAGACTTATAACTAATACATAACTTTACTAATTAGAAACATAAATAAATATTAGTAAATGTTTAAATAAAATTATGAAGAGTATCTAAAATATAAATAAACATTGACATGTATAAATAAATATAATTTAAATGTTAGTATGCACAAATAAAAGTTAGTAGCATAATATAAATGTTAGTATGCATAAATAAAAGTTAGTTGCATAATGTAAATGTTAGTTTGCATAAATAAAAATTAGTTGCATAATGTAAATGTTAGTTTGCATAAATAAAAATTAGTTGCATAATGTAAATGTTAGTATAAAAATTAGAATACATAAAGAAATGTTAGTATAAGAAATAAAAATTGTTAGTAGTCCATAATGCATAAGTTTCATTAATTCATTAGTATTATTATTATTTTAATATGATTGAAGTTTTTATAATTAATAGTATTTTTAATAAGTAATACATACATTGATTAAGATAGATGTGATTTTCCACTTGTTTAATAACCTTGATTAGAGCTTTCGTGCTGATAACGTGTTATGAATTAAGCGTAATTAATGTAACTATAAATCAAACCAAACTAGTAAACTTTGATAAGAACTTTAATTGAGAAGAAAGAATATTTAGAGAGAATATGAAAGTTATATCTCTTATAACTTTTTGGTGTGTTTCATTCTTTACAATGGAGGGGTATTTATACTACAAATTTTACTAACATATAATTGTAACTAGTTAGAAATGTTGACAAATTTACCATGCACCAATTATTATGTCATCCACCAATTATTTACAACACCACCAATTATTTACAACAAAAAAATATATATATATATATATATATATATATATATATATATATATATATATATATATATTAACGATCCTACGATCTTACGATCGATGCCACGATCGTACCGTGATCTTACTGAAAAACGATCCTAATAAGATTGTGATCGATTTACTTAGGTGTGACTGATCTTACGCGATTTTAACAACTTGATACCGGCCAATAGATAATTAAACATACTGACTTGGAATGGTCAATTAAGTCAATCATTATGAAAAATAGAGTATATATAATATATTTCTGAATCACAGGAATGAGTCTTAATAATACTAACAGGTGCCACACGCGGGAACAAATTGGCTCCAGCCAATAGATACAACAAAAAAAATACGAAAAAAGACATGAATATGATAAATATCATAATTCATGAGACCATAAAAAAGACATCGCATCATTGTCAACAACAGAAGAGCAGGCAATCCTTGCAATTAACCTAGAATTTTGGTGGTGCAAGTTTTCGTGCTCTATAGTACGGCGGAGGAGGATATGTTGACAGGGGGAGTACATTGATGAAAAGTTTCAGTCCCTTTAAACAGTGTTTTCCGACACCACAAATATACCATTTCCTTCCAGGGGTATCAAGGGAGATCACATCGTATCCACTTGTGAGAGCTTCAGTAGCAGCCGGAATAGTACATTGCTGGAAGGAAGTTCCATTTACTCTAAACACATTATGCTTTCCCACAGTGTATCTGAAGACTATATCAATTATATTTAACCAGTTAGCTATCGCCTTTGAGAACATAAATTAAACGGTTATAATTTTTGAACTGGTTTATAAGAAAATATACCAAGTTTATCCCCGACAAAGAATTGCTTTCCCGTGGCCCATGCTTGGTAATCAAAGTTCAACGTCCATCCTTTATCGTCACCGACCACAAACAGCTTTCTAATTGAAGGAACAGGAGAGACCCAAGGAGGCGGTGGAGTTGATTGCGGGAGAACAGTGATGAAAAGCTTCATACCACCTTGCTCACAGTGTTTTCCAACTCCACAAATATACCACTTTCTTCCAGGTGTTTGAAGGGTTATGACATCGTTTCCACTAGTGAGAGCTTCGTTAACAGGAGGAATCATACACTGTTGGAAAACTGTTCCATTGACTCTGAAGACATTGTGTTTTCCAGCAGCATATTTGAATACTACATCCAGAATAAAGGAAAGATTTAGAACTATCACACATATATTATCATGCTCAAGAACCTAATCCATTAATTTAATGCTTGTGGGACGGAGGGGCGCTTACCCAGTTTATCACCAACGACGAACTCCTTCGCATAGGCCCACGCTTGATAATCGAAGTTGAGGGTCCAACCTTTGTCATCGCCAACAATAAACTCCTTGGAGGAAACTGAAGTAGCTACTGCAGCAACCATTGCTACAAAGAGAATGATGTTCCACCTGTTTGTACCCATCTTTGATCGCTTGACTACTGCTTCAAGTTGTTTGCGTCTATATGTGAAATTGAATTTAGTTGAAGAGGGTATTTATAGATCGAAGGCATTGAACAAGTTTTGAACGTTAAGGCATCAAATATATTTGTTGGACCAAGTCTTGAACTGGGGGTCTATATCTTAAAAGGAACGTTGAGATCTGTTACTGTTTATATTTTACACTCTTCTACTTGGGTTTACGACAAAATTACGAGTTAAAATATGAAAAATAAGTAGCATGCATGGTATTTCTATAAACATTGGGAGAATGAACATATTGTGTTTGAGCCTTTGAGGACTTGTTCAAATCTATGATTTTTAAACAAAATGATTTGTCTAATTATAAGATTCCATCCCTCGTTCGGTGGATTCTGCAATTTTTTGCATATTGCTTTTGACTATATCTTTTGTGTCTTGTCCCAGGACAATGCAAACAAATAAAGAGTAAATTACACAAAGTGAAACCAAATTATATCCTCATTTTTTTTTTCTATTTAACTTTAAATTCATATTTTTTTTTATCTTCCAATCTGTGATGATAAAAGATAAATAGAAAAGTAAAATAAAAAGAATATTTATTTTATCCCGTGGTGATGGATGGATTGCAGATATAAACTTTAAAGGGTTGTATTTTTCGCTATTTGTTAATTTTATATTAATAAATAATATAATTAATTACTAAAAATAAGAAAAGAAAAACAAGAAAAAAATATATAATAAAGGTAAATTAATCATAATAAGTCGGTCGGTGATTAAAATTGAAACACAAATAAAATACGGATGTTAGGTTTATAAAATTAAAACATAAAAATCAAATGTGTATATATGTGGGCCGGTATGATGATGAATTAATTGAAAGAAAACCAATGTGGTGATCGCAACCAATGGCGACTAGCGGAGTAGAAAAAAGGGAATTACGAAGTACATGACATCAACGGTACATTAAGCTTAGCTTATCAGAGTGTTTAATGTATTGATACATGGTTATTTTATTTACTATATAATTTTACATTAATTTTTATACACTGCATTAGAGTTCAATGAATATATATATATATATATATATATATATATATATATATATATATATATATATATATATATATATAGGGTTAAGATTAAATGTGAATCACAAATATAGTGTGAATGTATGACCGATTTGTGTCCATTTGATTAAAATGATGAATGGTTAAGATGATGATCGCATGATGGTTATTAATTTGAAAAAAGTTAATTCTTTTTAATTAAGAAAAAACTAGTAAGGATAGAATAGTCAAATTGTTCTAACAACAGAATATGAAAAATGCATATTTTGAGGAATACATTTTAATTACGTTGATTTTTTCATCCGGTCTTGATTTTTAATTTTTTTTTTCATTTTTGTTGCTAAATTATTAACGAGTATGGTAAAAAATTCTTCATATTGAAAATTCCTTACATTTAAAATTCTTTAGGAATACGTTAATATAACACAAGAAATATCAAAATAGGCGAAAGAAATAATACAATAGAATTTTAAAAATTCTTTAGAAATACGTTAATATAACATAAGAGATATCAAAAAATGCAAAATAAATAATACAATAGAATTCTATACGCATATTCTTCTTTTGAAATACTCATTCTTTAAGAATACGTATGTTAATATCTTATTTAGCAAAAATAATTATACTATTAATAGATACTACAAAAACAAATGTTTGTATAAAAACAAAATGATGTGAATAACTGACATTCTTGAAAATAATATAACATTTTTTAAAAAATAAGATTGATTCTTAAAAAATAACACATACTTAAAGAATAATACATGTGAATTACATACAAAATTACATACATGCATTTGTTCTTAAAGAATAAGATTGCTCATTCTATAAGAATAATAGTATTACATAGGGGCATGTGTTCTTAATATTACATTCTGTAATCTTTAAGAATGATAAACAATTTTTTTTTGAAATCCAACAATTCACAAAAGTCCAACCCACCTTATTTCTTAGTTTTGATGCATTTGGACACAAATAGCTTGTTCCCATTTTGATGGTGTACAATTTAATACAAAAGATACAGCAGTCTTGCAACCAAGAGTAGCAAAAAATGCAAACATTATTTGTAAAAATAAACTAAAATAAGAGAAAATAACATTTGAAAATATGATAAACTATCATAAACAAGAACAATTATCAGTCATTTATTAGAAAAGGAAAACAAACATAACAATAACTACCCAAAATGGAAGTACGAATATGCAAAAAGTCATTTATCTATTTCAATTCTCCGGCCAAAACTTTGAGGGTTGTCGACTTTCCAATTTCTATTTGTTGGAACCAAACCAATAACTTTTTTTGGGCCTTGCAAGGCTACCTGGAAAATATCAAAAACATCAAAAGAATAATTAAAATCGCATAAATATTAGGAAAAAAAATCAAGTGAATAGTTAAAACAAATCTTGGTTTTTAACGACAAAGCACTATATAAGCAAAAAACTAAGAGCCACCCAGGGGTGAAACAAGGAACAATACAATCACATACTAGAAAGAAACAACAAAACAACAACTAACCTAACCAACATCACAAAACTATAAAGATTGAAAAACTAGAACTAACACAACAAATAAAAGCAATGCAGGAACAAACCTGGAACAACAATTTGGAAAACAATTAGGTGCACCTGAATCAAACATAGCAATAGATTAAGAATGAAACATCAGTAGAAGTAAACTCCCAGTGGCACCATTAAACCAACCAGAACAAAATAGGGGAAAGAAAGTTCAACACGAACCAATCCAAGCAAACATGAGCAAAAGCACCACCAAACCCAAAACCTACCAATGGCAAAACAACCAATCAAAGCCGACTATGGGCAAAATTGTCAAAAACCACTAAACAGAATTTATCATATTTATAATTGTTATATCATCCAATGACAAGTCAACGTTCTTCAAAGACAATTTGTTATAAGATAAACGAAACCTACATGAAATGTTTCAAAAAATCACATCAGGGTAACCACAAGAAAAGGAAATATAGTGTGTTGTGCTATTTATGCAAAAAAAAAAAAAAAAAAAAGAACAACCCTTTAGATAGAAATCATAGAAAAATACTTCCAGCTCCAGATATTGTTTGTGCGTTTCATTTTCCTTCCACTATGTGCTTGTTGAGCACAACAACCAAAAAGAATAGAAAATAATAGCCATATAGATAATAACAATTCATCCCTTAAAATATACCCCTAAATCATAACTTACAGTCACATTTTATATGGAGGAATATGAAAGAAAGTTGATGCATATTAAAGAAAAACTACCGATTAATAACTAAAAAAGACATAAGATATACATTAAAAAATAAAATTGGATGTGAGAAAACTTACATAGAGAGGCATAATCCAAAAAATTTATTCTCACTTCTTCACAGCTTCTATCGTGGATCCTAATCACAACAAATGTAACCACACCTTTCATTATCTGCTCATTCTTTGAAAGTTTAGTAGTTGTCTGCAATATTCATAGTATTCATTGCACTAATGAACCGGTAGAATCAAGACAAATTTACGACATTTAACATAGGGAGAAAGAAACATACCTTAGTCGATTATTTCACCAATCACAAAAAAAAACCTACTTTCAATATCGGTTGAATTCCTTAGGTCATGACCGGCGGCGACGACAATGAATTCCAGACGACGATGTTTGATTTTAGGGAAGAAAAAGGACGGTGAGGACGACCGAGAAGAGGGGAAAGATAAAGAGGAAGAACGATACCAACTTACTAGTTTGCATTTTCATTCCAGAAATTTACGCTCAAAGTTTTAAGTATTTAATTAATTAAGTATTGAATTTACTATAATACTTCTAGGTATTTGATTGGTCAAGATTTGGTTATACATTCACACAATAGATATGGTTTATATATGAACCTAAGTCTATATATATATATATATATATATATATATATATATATATATATATATATATATATATATATATATACTAGGTTTAAGACTCGTGTACTACACGAGTTTATTAAAAATAAAAGTTTAATATCAATGTATAAATATCAGTGTTGTAAAAATCCCGATTAGGTCCCGATTAATCTCTGATTAATCCCTAGGTGCTACCCGACCGATTAGAGGGCGCCTAGCGATTAATCCCTACCTACAAAGTGATTGAAATAGTAAAAAACGATGAAATTTTAACACTTTGAAGAAGTTCTATCTCAATAGAAACCATTTGAGGAATGATTAATGATGTATTAATCATATTAACCTATTTTATTAAGATATTAGTGGTATTTACGAACTTTGTTATGATATTAGTCATATTTAATTTTTGAAATTTTAACGAGTTAGCAATTACTACTCACCGATTAATCCCCGATTAATCCTCGCATAACCGATTAATCCCTTAACATCAGTCCACCGACTAGCTAACGTCGAACGTTTTTTACAACCTTGATAAATATTAAATATATTTAAGAAAATACTTTTACATATTTAAATGCAAACAATATAATGAATAAGTAAGTAATTCAATCTATACTAATAAAAAAAACTATTGACATATTTTAAATAATGATGTTGAAAAATAAGGTGTAAACATTAAATATTTTTTAAATTAATTTTCGAAATAAATACAAACGAAATGATGAATAAGTAGTTATTGAATTTATACTAATAAAAAAAATTATTGACATATTGTAAATAGATGTTATGAATGAAAATTTTCAAATACTTCTTTGAAAATGGTGTTTTTTTCATTTATTAGGGTAGAGATAAATTTGTTAGAATTCAAATTAAAAGTCCAAAAAATTAAAGGTATGTTTTGAATTCAAATATATCATCAAATGCACGATATTAATTGTGTCATTAGAGCATTCATTTGAATTCAAATATATTTATAAATTAATAGACATTTAAATAGAATGAATAATTTACATATATAATACCTTACATATATAATAGTAGACTCATTAGTGCAAATGATTATTGATTAATAAAAAAATAAATATACCACATAATGACATGTGGAATTTAAATAATTGTAAAATCTCATATAATGATATGTGGCAAAAGCTTTAAGAAAAGTGACAAGTGGCAAAAAAAAACTTTCATTTATTAGAGAGGATATATTTAATAGTTAAAAGATTTCATTTTTCCCATTGAACTCCATATCCATTGAGTGTCAACATGGCATCCTACAATGGTAGATTTTAATCCACTGAGTATCAATTGGGCATGACATCCCATTCAAATCTCTCATTGAACTATGCATTGTGGATGCTCTTAGTTATGGTCACCAATGGACACCGTTCTTTTAGGTGTATAACGTATAATGTGACATCCCCTAATTTCTCGGCCAGAAAAGACCGATTTAATTTATGCTTTTTAAAATAAAATCAGAGAAATCTTTTTAAAAGATGTTGCGGAATTGGTCCCCAAAACAAAACATGATAAAAGTTTATCAAAACCTTTCTTTAAGAAATGTACAGTTTCAATTCATATCAAAACATCGGGATGTCATGTTCCGATACAGATCAAAAGCATAAACAAGACATTATAAGCCTTTCAACAGTTATTTACAACTACTGGCCTATAATCCAAAAATCTCTCACCGTCCTCCGACTATGCTCGGGGTCCACTACCTGTAACATAAAAAGCTGAGTGGGTCAGGCTTGGGAGCCTAGTGAGCATATAGGGTTTTCAACCCACAATAATAATAAACTTATTAAGTTCACCAATCAACAATAACCCTGATTCCCATTCCTGTTGTCCTCACTTTACGTCCCTAAACACCTATCACAAGGGTCCTAGCCTAAGGAATATCATCGGGATGGACACTACTGCTAAGGGGACTCCTCAGCCATACATGTCCTAAAGGCAACCATGAGGGGGATGGAGTACGCCAATGAACATTTAGTTCATCAACACCTACAAGTTGCGAACCTGCTAGTGTGCCACTGGACTGTCTAGAAAGGTCCGTGGACGTCATCTATACTCCGCTAGACGACTTCAACAACAACAACAACAACAACAACAACGACACCGAGGCCTCTCACCATTTTAACACACATCGACTATTTCGTCTACCCATGTTCTACCCAACATATTTGTAGATAAAATACATATACAGTTTAAAACTTGTATAAAACATCTGTTCAACAGTCACCTCAAATAAACACTTAATATACTTACACATAGCACGTATTTTATAGAAAATACTTCATATCTAGGTGTAAGATGAAAGTGAATACACACTCACATGATTTGATGATAATCGGGCAGCAATTCGTTTCCTAAAACGATCGTTTCTAATAAAACCGGGAGTTTTATTGAGAAACCGGGCTCTGCAAGGGTCGAGCTTCAAAACTGAAAAGATAAATTTTCTGGGCTTCTCGGGCACTTCGTGGCGTATTCTGGGGGTTATAATTGATACCGGGGCTTTGGGGGATGTTAAAATGAAAGAACATATGAAGAAATGGGCTAAAAGTGACAATTTTCCAAAATATACCCGGGAGGTCTCGCACCCTCCTATTTATAGGGGCCGAGGCTGCTGATCCAAGGGCTGAGAAGCCTCCACACGCTAGCAGATCCGAAGAGGGCAGCACCTGGCTCGCATGTGGGTTGCGCATGCGAGGGCCTCGCTGGCATCTTCTAAGTGGACCGAAGTCCGGGTCCGAGGAGGGGGGGGGGTCCGTGGCACCCTGCGAAGCTCGGATGCACGAGGAAAAGGGCATACGTCGCAACTTCATTGGACCACTTCGGATGACTCAGCAGAATTTCGGACACGTGGCATGATTTAAGCGAGGGTGAGGTGGCTGAAGTCCACCTATGCGAAATTCCTCGGTTTTGGCAATTTTTCTCAATTTTCGCGCCACAACTTCTAAAATCCGTAACTTTCGCATACGAGCTCCGTTTTTGACGTTCTTTATATGCACGCGTAGGTAAATTTACGCTCTACAACTTTCGTTTAGACTTCGTCGGCTAATTTTGACTTTAATTTTTATATTATTATTTTTAACAGACCACGACAGGAAATCCGTTAAAAATTCATAACTTCTTCATCCGACGTCCGTTTTCGTCTGTTTTTTTGCCATTGTGCTACTATTGACGAGACCTTCGATTCTCTTTAGGTCGTCTCGGCTAAAAACCACTCGATCTAAAATTCGAGTTTTTAGCTGTCTACTGCTAAGCTGAAACTTCGAAAAATCATAACTTCCTCATACGAAGTCAGATTTGGGCGTTCTTTTTATACCTACTCTCGGTTTAACGAACACTACGACTTTCGTTTAGATCACTAAGGCTAAAAAGTAGTTTATAAAAAACTCACTTTTTACGTCATTCGGCACCGTGCCGGTTTTGTCGTGAAACTTCGACAGGTCATAACTTCTTCGTTATAACTCGGATTTTGGTATTCTTTATATATCCATAATCCTTGTCACAACCACTACAACTTTCTTAATAGATATCGGCTTTATCTAATATTTATTTTCGACGCTCATTTTTATTCTTAATTAATTAACTCCTAGTAATTAAGCATAAAACACATAAAACACATAATATTCACGTAATTCCTTTTCATTTCTTCAAAATGAGTTACAAAGGTTAACCTAGACTATCACATCAATATTAATGCCTAGCCTAGAAACACGGGCATTACAATTCTCTCCCCCTTAGGATGATTCCGTCCCCGGAATCACATATCAACAAACAACTGCGGATAGCGACTCATCATGTCACTCTCCGTTTCCCATGTGAGATTTGGCCCATTCGTATGTTTCCAACGCACAAGCACTAAATCGACCATCTTGCGTCGCAACTTCTTAGTCTTACGGTCAACGATTGCCTCAGGTTCTTCAATCAACCTCTTGTTTTCATCCAACCTTAATTCAGAAATGGGAATTATGTCAGGCACATCTCCCTTGAACTTTCTCAAATAACACACATGAAAGGTGTTATGAATACCCTCCAGTTCTTCCGGTAATTCTAGCTTGTAAGCTTGATTCCCGATCCTCTGAAGAACTTTAAATGGTCCAATAAACCTTGGACTCAACTTTCCCCTTTTACCAAATCTTATAATTCCCTTCCACGGCGAGACTTTAAGTAAAACCGAATCTCCAACTTCGAAGGATATCGGTTGTCTTTTCTTGTCAGCATAACTCTTTTGTCGATCTTGAGCTGCTAACATCCTTTCCCTTATCACTTTCAACTTTTCAGCAGTCTGATGGACTATTTCAGGTCCCATAAACTGCTTTTCCCCAGCTTCCAGCCAACATGACGGCGTTCGACACTTTTCTCCATACAAAGCGTGATAAGGTGCCATCTTGATGCTTGAGTGGAAACTATTATTATAGGAAAATTCTACTAAAGGTAAGTGTTCATCCCAGTTACCTTGGAATTCTAGGGTACATGCTCTCAGCATATCCTCCAATGTTTGAATCGTTTGTTCGCTCTGACCATCGGTTTGCGGATGGTAAGCTGTACTCAAACACAACTTCGTACCCAATTCCTCTTGTAGACTCCTCCAAAACCTTGAGGTAAAACGACTGTCACGATCGGATACAATCGTTAACGGAACACCGTGAACCCTCACAATTTCCTTCACGTAAGAATTCGCAAGTTTATCCATAGACCATTTCTCATTGGCAGCTATGAAATGCGCACTCTTAGTGAAGCGATCAACGACCACCCAAATCATGTCGTGACCGTTCCTTGTTCTGGGCAGTTTAGTCACAAAATCCATGGTGATGTCTTCCATTTAACCATGGGTACAGGTAAAGGTTCTAAACTCCCATACGGTTTCTGATGTTGTGCCTTAACCCTAGCACATGTTACACACTCGGCCACATACTTAGCAACATCGAGCTTCATCGTCGGCCACCAGTAATAGGGTTTTAGATCCCTATACATTTTTGTACTGCCGGGATGAATCGAGTACATGGTCTTGTAAGCTTCTTCCATCAGAAGATCTCTTACTCCTCCCGTCTTAGGTACCCGAATCCTATCCTTGAATACCTTCAGTCCTTGACCGTTTGTATCAAACACCAACGTTTTGCCCAAACGTTCCTCCTTCCGGTCATTTTTCTCTAAAGCTTCCTCTTGAGCTTTCTTTATACTTTCCACAATTGTAGAGACAACTTCAATTCTCAACGCTCTTGGCCTTTTCTTTTCAAGATTTACCTTCCGACTGAGAGCATCAGCAACGACATTTGCTTTACCAGGGTGGTAAAGTATCTCCCAGTCGTAGTCCTTGAGTAATTCTAGCCAGCGCCGCTGTCTCATGTTCAATTCCTTCTGATTAAAGAGATATTGAAGACTCTTATGATCAGTGAAAAGTTTGCACTTCGTACCATAAAGATAGTGTCTCCATATCTTTAAGGCGAATACTACCGCTGCCAACTCCAGATCATGAGTGGGGTAGTTCTTTTCATGCTCTTTCAATTGCCTCGATGCATATGCTATCACTTTATCCCTTTGGGTCAGAACACATCCTAACCCAACTCCAGAGGCATCACTATAGACTGCGAAGTCATCAACTCCTTCAGGTAACGAAAGAATTGGTGCTTCACATAATCTCTTCTTTAACTTTTCAAAGGCTTCCTTATGATTTTCATTCCAAGCATAAGTAGCTCCTTTGTGGGTCAAAGCTGTTAATGGAGTAGCGATCGAAGAAAAGCCTTGGATAAATCGGCGATAATATCCGACTAATCCTAAAAAGCTTCGAATCTCCGTAGGACTTTTTGGTTGTTCCCACTTCATTACAGCTTCAATCTTTGCTGGGTCAACCATTATTCCTTATTGGTTAACCACATGACCTAAAAATTGGACTTCTTGAATCCAAAATTCACATTTGGAGAACTTTGCATACAGCTTCTCCTTTTTCAGAACTTCTAGTACCTCACGCAGATGCTTTTCATGCTCCTGCTTGCTTTTCGAATAAATCAAGATATCGTCTATGAATACTATCACGGATTTATCAAGGTATGGTTTACAAACCCTGTTCATCAATTCCATGAAAGCTGCTGGGGCATTGGTTAGTCCGAACGACATAACCAAAAATTCATAGTGTCCATATCTTGTTCTGAACGCAGTCTTTTCGATATCCTGCTCTCTCACCTTTAGTTGATGGTATCCCGACCTAAGATCGATCTTCGAGAAATAGCTCGAACCTTGGAACTGGTCGAACAGGTCATCGATCATCGGCAACGAGTACTTGTTCTTTATTGTTGCTTTATTCAGCTCTCTGTAATCGATGCACGTTCTCATGCTCCCGTCTTTCTTCTTTACAAATAACATAGGGGTTCCCCAGGGCGATGAACTAGGTCGAATGAAACCTTTGTCCAATAACTCATGAAGTTGTGTCATAAGTTCTTTCATCTCTGTTAGTGCTAATCGATACGGTGCTTTTGCTATCGGCGTCGTTCCTGGTAACAAGTCGATACGGAATTCTACTTGTCGATCAGGGGGCAATCCGGGAAGATCTTCGGGAAATACTTCCGGATAATCACACACCACCGGAATATTCTACACCTCCTTCTTTTCCTTCTTAGCATCGATCACGAATGCTAGGTATGATGTACATCCCTTGGCCAAACACTTTCTGGCTTTCATTAGGGAAATGATTCCAGAGTTTACTCTGCGTTTGTCTCCATACACCATAAATGACTCTTTCCCTGGCGGGTTTACTTTTACTATCTTCTTCCTACACAATATTTCAGCATCATTGGCGCTAAGCCAATCCATTCCTAAAACTATGTTGAATCCATTTAACTCGATAGGCAATAATTCCTCATGGAACTTATTCCCATCCAAGTCAATGAAGATGTTTTTCATACGATGGCTAACAGGTACAAACTTGCCACTAGCAATCTCGACTATTATAGCATTAACTAGTCTATCTACAGGCAAAGCTAGTTTTCTACCAAATTCATGCGAAATAAAGGAGTAATTGGCTCCAGAATCAAACAAAATTTGGGCAGGCAATTCGTTTACGAGAAAGGTACCTGAAGCGACATCGGCTTCTTCTTTCGCAGCTTCGAGTGTCATCTGAAAGGCTCTCGCCTTCGGCTTTGGTGGAAGATTGGGCTTTGCTGCGTCCTTCTTCTTCGGGCAATCCCTCAAAATATGCCCTTCTTCATGGCACCCATGACAGACGTTATTAGTGAAGGTGCAGTTATTGGCATAATGCCCTGGCTTTCCACATTTGTAACAAGTGAGTTCCACGCTGCACTTCCCAGCATGTTTCTTCTTGCACTTCTCACACCACTTGGCTTCGGTTCCTCCTCCGAATTTTCTCGAACCAGTCTTCGAGAACTTGTTCTTTTTATTGGAACCTGAAGTTCCTTCAAACTTTCTCTTTTCGCCAACTTCAACCTTGCTGGCGGCTCTCCCCTTTATCATATCTTCAACAGACTTGGCAGCCCAGATAGCTGCCTCCAAAGTAAGTGCCTGACGTACTGGCACCACATACTTCCATGGAAGTCCCTTTGCGTACCTATCAATTTTGGCCAGCTCATCTGGGACAATACGCAAAGCAAACTCCATTTTGTCTGTGAAGTTATTCGTATACTCGTCAACGGTCATACTCCCCTTCTTCAACGTTAGAAATTGGTTTTCTAACTCAAGTACGTTTTGGGCCGAGCAGTACTTGCGCTTGAAGTGCACCAAGAACTCTGCCCAAGTCAGTTGCAATGGCTCATTAGGTCTTAGGGTTTTCCCCAAAGTGTTCCACCAACGAGCAGCACTACCCCTGAACTGACGCACTGCAAATGTGGTTTGTAACTTGCCTTGGCATTCACAAGTCATGAAAGCCAGCTCCATTTCCGAGATCCAATCCATTACTCCGACAGGATCTTCTTTTCAAGTGAAGGTCGATGGCTTGCAAGTCATAAAGTCCTTATACTTGCACCCATTTCTCTCCACTCTATCCTCATGGTTATTTCTCCCAACCACAAGCGGTTCACTATGACCAACCGATCTACTGTTTTTCCTTCTTCAGATCGATCGTCATTCAATTCACATTGTTCAACAGGAACTGAAGGTTCATCCCTGTTGTTCAGCAACATTTTCCTCAATTCCTCCCTCTGTTCAGCCATCATGGTCTAAATCATAGTTCGTACTCCAGCCATGGTCATGGGTTCGGGTGCAGCTCCTACTATCGGCACCTGTTCCACCACTTGAGGTTGAGGTTGTTGGTTTCTGTTTGCATTTCCTGCTCCACTTCGAGTTCTTGCCATTACAATCTATATACCGAATAAGGCGAATTTAGGTCTTTATCCTTGTTAGACATTTCAATTCCCTTATCACTCCGAAACGTTTACATGTTAGTTCTAATCTCGTAATCATACGCTTAGAATCCTACACACATAAGGTTTCCAGATCCGGTCGGCAACAGACCATAAATCCGAACAAATAATGGCATATATGGCAAACATATAGCATTTAGCACATAAAAGCATTTTAGGCACCTTTCCTAAAATAAACTAGTGCTCGTGTCTAAAATATGGTAGACACTCATCTCACAATCATCACTTAGCATTCTAAGTTTAAGTCTAGAAATCCTACAATTTCTTAGTTCGCTTAAACTAATGCTCTGATACCAACTGTGACATCCCCTAATTTCTCGGCCAGAAAAGACCGATTTAATTTATGCTTTTTAAAATAAAATCAGAGAAATCTTTTTAAAAGATGTTGCGGAATTGGTCCCCAAAACAAAACATGATAAAAGTTTATCAAAACCTTTCTTTAAGAAATGTATAGTTTCATTTCATATCAAAACCTTGGGATGTCATGTTCCGATATAGATCAAAAGCATAAACAAGACATTATAAGCCTTACAACAGTTATTTACAACTACTGGCCTATAATCCAAAAATCTCTCATCGTCCTCCGACTATGCTCGGGGTCCACTACCTGTAACATAAAAAGCTGAGTGGGTCAGGCTTGGGAGCCTAGTGAGCATATAGGGTTTTCAACCCACAATAATAATAAACTTATTAAGTTCACCAATCAACAATTACCCTGATTCCCATTCCCGTTGTCCTCACTTTACGTCCCTAAACACCTATCACAAGGGACCTAGCCTAAGGAATATCATCGGGATGGACACTACTGCTAAGGGGACTCCTCAGCCATACATGTCCTAAAGGCAACCATGAGGGGGATGGAGTACACCGATGAACATTTAGTTCATCAACACCTACAAGTTGCGAACCTGCTAGTGTGCCACTGGACTGTCTAGAAAGGTCCGTGAACGTCATCTATACTCCGTTAGACGACTTCAACAACAACAACAACAACAACAACAACGACGACACCGAGGCCTCTCACCATTTTAACACACATCGACTATTTCTTCTACCCATGTTCTACCCAACATATTGTTGGATAAGGTGTCTAAGTCCATAACTATTTCTGGTATGTACTTGACCCGACCCGGCATGGTCCATTTGGGTTGCATGTCACCATGCAATTGGATAAACTAAAATGAGAGAAATAACACTTATGGTTTATTAATATATTATAAGTTCTAATATATTAATAATATTATTTAATTAGTTTGATCAAGAATTAATTTAGAATTAATTAAGTGATCAAAAGATAACTAATTAAATATATGGGTAGATTATGTAAATCTTCCATATCTTATATAGTGGGCTAAGAGGCTCCATGGATTATCAAGTTGGGTTCCACCCATAGGATGCTTCATGGATGCTCCATGGGAGTTACAAACCCATGGGTCATGGAAATGAAGAGTCATGACACATTAGGGTTTACATGGTGTAACCCTAGATGTGTCAACACTATATAAGAAACCCATTCTCCACCAAAATCGGCGACACATAAGAAACAAGAGGGCTAGAGCCGATTTTGCAAGTGTAAGATTCTCTCAAAGTTTACTCCTTTGCATTTGGTGTTGTGTGAAGCATTTGAGGCATCACACTTGGGGTGCTAGGCTCACAAGGTTTCAAGGATCATAATCAACAACAAGGTAAGTTATTCTATCTATCATTCAAGTTAAAAATGTTCCCCATGTATGCTAGATAGGAATATAACCTTGGAATTCAACTTTGCATGATTATTAGACAAACATAGATCCAAGGTTATTAGAGTTGCATGTACACTTAGGAAGTGTTAGAATGCTCAAAATCCATCAGTGGTATCAGAGCCTAGGTTTGTTTGTTGTTTTTTTTTGTGTGCAAACAGCTTGAAAAAAAATCGTTTTTCTGTTTTCTGCTCGTATGAAAGTTTGCACATTTGTTGCTGGAAATGGACTAGAAACATTACCCTAAACTGTTTTGATGTTTTAAAGCTTGTTTTAGATGGTGTAATGTTTATGCTAATCCATTTACAATGGCAATTATTAAAATTACAAGTTTTTTAAGTGTAATTTTTTGATTCTTGAAAGTGTTCATATTCATGTTCTTGAACTTATGAAGATTAGATGATCATAGGAATTGTTTGTAACCTTCATGGTAGTTTAATTCATGATCATAATGTGTTTTATTGGAGTCCATAACTTGTCCTCAAGTTATGGAAAACCAAAAGTCTCACTTTTATTAAAGCCATTAAAAGAACACAAGAGTTATAAAAATGAAGAGTCTTCATTTTTATTACTCAATTAATTGATAAGTTATAAGAAATGAAAAGTTTTGGAAGTTTACAAAACTTGCCCTCAAGTTTTGGAACATGTAAAGTCTTGATTAAAACTTTAGTTCCAACCCTTAGAATTTTAAAAGTTAAAATTCAACCCTTATACTTTATAATATTATAAGTTACTAATATATATATGTATAACGTCAAGTCGTCTTACCGCTAGTACGCCTCATTCACGAAGTCGGTCTATAAGGGGGGTATAAGGTTGTCGCCTATAAAATGGCAACTTAATGGGTGTCCACTCTCACCCACCGCTTCCTTGATCGGTGGAGGGTCGTTAGCCGAACGGGTAAGACAAGGACTTATAAATTCTCATTAAAAGTATGATGAATATTATAAAGTAACTAAATGCTTTTATTAAATTCCCAATCTTAGTTACTTTAGGAAAATGTGAATAAGGTGCTAATCCATGAAATTACACTTTACACTTTGTTTAAGTCGTTGGTAGAGCGTGTGTGGTTAACCGGCACACTAACTTGGACTTAACAAGGTAGGTAAAGGGTGACTTAAGGTTTACCATAGCATCGGTGGAGCGTGTGTGGTTTACCGGCACATCGATTGAGTGATAAACCTTGAGGGTACCAAGTGATTTGCATGGTTACTTCACACCTCGTTTTGTGATCCTCGGTATCCCAGTCACAAAACTTGGAGGGCACACTCGAGATTGAAACATGCCTTTGAAAAGTTCATTGAATCTCAAAAGAATCTAGGAATTTCTAAGAACCAATTAAAAACCTAATATTTTTATTTCGTTTTTCATGGTGGAAATTGGTGAATCGTCATTCACCTACCTTTCAAATATGTTATAGCTTGGATTACGGCATACCTCTTCTAAGTTATAATATATTGTGATTGGATCCTAGCCTTAATATTACATTTGGGTGTTTTATTAAGGACTCTCTTAATATCTAAACTAATCTTGTCCTCTTCTTTCAGATGTCTTCAAACAATGCTGCTTCTGGCTCTAATCCTAATGGCTCCTTTACCCTCATGAACTTGTGTGGGAAAGTCACTTTTGATGGATCCAACTTCAATGAATGGATCAGAAACATCAGGATGATTACCCGCTACAAGGACAAAGAATATGTCCTTGACAAGGAGCTTAAGGAGATTGATGAGACCACTGCAACTCCCCAGGAGATCGCTGACTTCCGGGCACATGAAAGGGATGCTACAAAAGTGGCATGCATCATGTTGGCCACCATGACAGCGGAACTCCAAAAGTCCTATGAGGACTTCTACCCTTTTGAAATGCACCAAGATCTGATGGAAAGATACCATCAAAGTGCACGAAAAGAGAGGTATGAAATCATATGCTCTATCATAACAACCATGATGAAGGACGGGGAATCCGTCACGAGCCACATGCAGAAAATGCAAAGGTATGTGGATCGGTTGCTGAAGCTTAATGTGAACTTCCCTGAGGAGCTTGCAATAGATATCATTTTGCACTCCTTACCATCGTGCTATGATCAATTCCGCATGACATATCACATGAATAAGGAAGAGGTCACACTCAGCAAACTTCAGGGACTCCTCAAGACCGCAGAAACAGGTCTTAAGGGTAAGTCGGTTGTTAACACTCCTACTCCAAACTCCGCCCCGGTTTTGGCAATCGGGAAAGGTAGAGGGAAGAAGAGGAAGAGCTCTTCGAAGGGTACCAAGGCTAGGACCCTTGATGGCTCTTCTTCAAGTGGAACCAAGAAAGGTTTTGTCACTCCTTCTTCTGACCCTAAAGAGGCTGAATGCTTCTATTGCCATGAAAAGTCACATTGGAAGCGGAACTGCCCAAAGTACCAGCAAGATGTGAAGGATGGGAAAGTTAAACCCAACCATGCATGTATTTACACTATCTTATCTAATAACTTACCCCATTCTAACTCTTGGGTCCTTGATACCGGTTGTGGTATTCATATCTGTTCTGATTTGCAGGGACTAAGAAGAAGTGAGAATGTAGAGCATGGAAGAATAAACTTAATCATGAGGAATAGGAAAGCTTTACCTGTCACCAAGATTGGAGTTTATACTTTATCGCTAAGTAGTGGGTTTAGTTTAGATTTGAATAAATGTTGTTATTCTCCAGAAATGGCAAGAAATATTATTTCCTTTCATGCATTGTATAAACAAGGTTTCACCTTTTCATTTGATAATGAAGTTGGTTCGATTAATGCTTTCTTTAATAATGTTCTTTATTTTAAAGCATTACCTTGTGATGGTGTGTATGAAACTGTATATGTGGTTGATAACTTAGGAAATAATGTATTGTGTATTGATTCTGTTAATGATAATAACTTGGATAAAGCATCATTATGGCATTGTCGTCTTGGACATATAAGCAAGAAACGCATAGGTCAACTCCAAAAGGATGGAGTATTGTAGTCATTTGACCTAAAGTCAGATGATAGTTGCGAATCATGCTTACTTGGAAAAATGACAAAGTCACCCTTCACAGGTTCTTGTGAGAGGGGTGAAGGTTTGTTGGATCTTATACACACGGATGTGTGTGGGCCCTTCAAACATGCCACAAGGGATGCTAATCGTTATTATTTGACTTTTACTGATGATTACAGTAGATATGGATATGTCTACTTAATCAAGCATAAGTCAGAGACTTTTGAGAGGTTTAAAGAGTTTAAACAGGAAGTCGAGAATCAATTGGGCAGGAACATTAAGATGCTTCGATCCGATCGAGGTGGTGAGTATCTTAGTTCAGAGTTCCTCGACTATCTTAGGGAATGTGGGATTGTCTCACAATTGACACCTCCCAGGACACCGCAGTTGAATGGTGTAGCTGAGAGGCGTAATCGAAACTTGTTGGATATGGTTCGTTCCATGATGAGTCGAGCTTCGCTACCAATCTCATTTTGGGGGTATGCCTTAGAGACTGCCGCCCATATCCTTAATCTAGTTCCCACAAAGAAAGTTGCCAAAACTCCTCATGAGATGTGGACTGGTAAAGTACCCAAACTAGACCACATTAAGATTTGGGGTTGCGAGGCTTTCGTGAGACGCGAGACTCATGTTAAGCTCGAACCTCGAAGTGAGAGGTGTATTTTCATCGGCTACCCACAGAAATCCTTTGGTTACCTCTTCTACAGACCTAGTGAGAATGTGGTCTTTGTAGCTAGGAGGGCTTTCTTTCAAGAGAGAGAGAGTTCATAAGCCAAGGAGACAGTGGGAGGCAAGTTGACCTTGAAGAAATTCAAGAGTCAAGTGGTGAAGGAACTTCAAACCCTAGCACTCAACTTGAGGAGGAAACTTCTGTTGAGCCAATTGACAAGTCTGTACCTCTGAGGCGTTCCACAAGGGTTAGGAATGCACCTGAGCATTACTATGGATTCCATATTACTGCGGAAGGTGATACACTTATCAGTGATGAGACACTGATAGGTCTGGATGAACCTAACAGTTACGCGGAAGCCCTGGCAGGCCCTGAGTCAGCCAAGTGGAAAGAGGCAATGGATAGCGAGATACAGTCCATGTATGACAATCAAGTTTGGAACTTGGTTGAGAATGTACCAGGTCGTAAGACTATAGGGTGCAAATGGATCTTCAAGAAGAAGACCGACATGGATGGTAATGTACACACTTATAAGGCACGACTGGTTGCAAAGGGTTTCTCACAAACTCCGGGAGTTGATTATGATGAGACCTTTTCTCCAGTGGCCAAGATTAAGTCTATTAGGGTTCTGTTAGCCATAGTTGCATTTCATGACTATGAAATATGGCAAATGGATGTCAAAACCGCTTTCCTTAATGGAAAGTTGGCTGAGGATGTTTACATAAGTCAGCCAGAGGGTTTTGTCAATACAGAGTACCCTAATAAAGTGTGTAAGCTTGGGAAATCCATTTATGGGTTAAAGCAAGCACCTCGCAGATGGAATCTTTGCTTTGATGAGAAAGTCAAAGAATTTGGCTTTTCTAGGAGTGAAGATGAATCTTGTGTATATGTCAAGGCTAGTGGGAGTATAGTTAGCTTTTTGGTATTGTATGTGGATGACATACTACTCATAGGAAATGACATCCCAACTCTGCAGGAAGTTAAGTCCTGGCTTGGGAAGTGTTTCTCTACGAAGGACCTAGGAGAAGCTGCCTATATTCTAGGGATAAGGATCTTGAGAGACCGGAGTAAAAGACTAATTGGACTTAGTCAGAGTACTTACTTGGATAAGGTGTTGAAGAGATTCGGCATGCATGACTCCAAGAAAGGAGAGTTACCCATCCAGAGTAATGCCAGATTGAGTAAGACACAAAGCCCTAGTACTGAGGCTAAGATAGCAGAAATGAGTCGAATACCTTATGCTTCGGCTGTAGGATCGATCATGTATGCTATGACGTGTACTCGACCTGATGTAGCCTTTGCTTTGAGCATGGTTAGCAGGTATCAGGGGAACCCTGGCAAGGCACACTGGACTGCGGTAAGGAATATCCTCAAGTACCTACGGAGGACTAAGGACTGGGTCCTTACCCTCGGTGGGAGTGAAGACTTGAGAGTTGTAGGGTATAGTGATGCTAGCTTTCAGAATGATAAGGATAATTTCCGCTCTCAGTCAGGTTGGGTCTTTACCTTAAATGGAGGAGCAATTTATTGGAAGAGTTCCAAGCAAGAAACAGTGGCTGATTCAACTTGCGAATCAGAGTATATAGCAGCTAGCGAGGCAGCAAAGGAGGCGATATGGCTGAAGAACTTCATTGGAGACCTTGGAGTTGTACCAGCTATTAAAGAGCCAATGGAAATTTTCTGTGATAGTGAAAGTGCAGTTGCCTTAGCCAAGGAACCAAGGGATCACGGGAGATCCAGACACATCGACAGAAAATACCATTTCATCAGACATCAAATAGAAGAAGGACTCCTTGTGGCAAAGAGGGTATCATCGGATGAGAATCCAGCAGATCCCCTCACGAAGGGACTGACTCGGGTTAAGCATCTCCAGCATGCTCGGAGCATAGGGCTGAAGGATGATATTAGATTTAGTAGTTAGATAACCTTGAAATTTGTAAAGTGTAATTGACATTAGATGATGAATAAAAGGTGTTTTATTTATGAGTAAAGCGTTGCTATCTCTTGTCGATCGTTTACTATATTTCTTTTGCATGTTTTGACTTCCAGAATAATTATGTTTGGTATATCATAATATTCGAACCTCCACAGTCGGTCATATGTCGGAAGTAGGTATGAATCAAGACTGTCATGATTGGTTGCAGAGGTCTAAGTTGTTGGACATGGCTACAACACTCATAAGTGCTCATAAGTTCTGAGCATTGGACTCAACCCACACTCACTGGAATCACTTCATGGAATTTATCTCGAGTGATCGTGAGACGGTAATATCATATAAGTCTTCAAACCTAGATATATGATTTGTTACTTATGAGTTGGTTATGCATTGATTGTACGAAAACGCATTGGTAACTCGATGTTATAAAACGTGCTCTTGTGTATAATTCAATGAGTAGTAGAACAAACATATGAGTCGAAGTTTATCTGTTCCTTCTTGGATTAGAAGCTGATATCTGGGCCCCTCGATGATTTTGTTTTGACCTATGTACCGGGCCCGGTCAGAACTAAGTTGATGTGTTCAATTGAGTTCTACGTCAAACAAATCGGAAATCGGGAAACAAACTGCTGGACACAAAGTAAGACACTGTTCCATGTATTTGTCCGGCTGATATCTAGAACAGAGGATTATATGATCACTTATCTTAAATGGCGTATCATCATCTTCTCAGTTCCGAGAGACCTTGAAAGAGCTACGATTGCCGATCGGTTCATGAAGTATTGCAGTTATAGTTATTAGACTTATCCAAGTGGGAGACTGTTGGATAAGGTGTCTAAGTCCATAACTATTTCTGGTATGTACTTGACCCGACCCGGCATGGTCCATTTGGGTTGCATGGCACCATGAAATTGGATAAACTAAAATAAGAGAAATAACACTTATGGTTTATTAATATATTATAAGTTCTAATATATTAATAATATTATTTAATTAGTTTGATAAAGAATTAATTTAGAATTAATTAAGTGATCAAAAGATAACTAATTAAATATATGGGTAGATTATGTAAATCTTCCATATCTTATATAGTGGGCTAAGAGGCTCCATGGATTATCAAGTTGGGTTCCACCCATAGGATGCTCCATGGATGCTTCATGGGAGTTACAAACCCATGGGTCATGGAAATGAAGAGTCATGACGCATTAGGGTTTACATGGTGTAACCCTAGATGTGTCAACACTATATAAGAAACTCATTCTCCACCAAAAGCGGCGACACATAAGAAACAAGAGGGCTAGAGCCGATTTTGCAAGTGTAAGATTCTCTCAAAGTTTACTCCTTTGCATTTGGTGTTGTGTGAAGCATTTGAGGCATCACACTTGGGGTGCTAGGCTCACAAGGTTTCAAGGATCATAATCAACAACAAGGTAAGTTATTCTATCTTTCATTCAAGTTAAAAATGTTCCCCATGTATGCTAGATAGGAATATAACCTTGGAATTCAACTTTGCATGATTATTAGACAAACATAGATCCAAGGTTATTAGGGTTGCATGTACACTTAGGAAGTGTTAGAATGCTCAAAACCCATCACATATTTATAGATAAAATACATATACAGTTTAAAACTTGTATAAAACATCTGTTCAACAGTCACCTCAAATAAACACTTAATATAATTACACATAGCACGTATTTTATAGAAAATACTTCATATCTAGGTGTAAGATGAAAGTGACTACACACTCACATGATTTGATGATAATCGGGCAGCAATTCGTTTCCTAAAACGATCGTTTCTAATAAAACCGGAAGTTTTATTGAGAAACCGGGCTCTGCAAGGGTCGGGCTTCAAAACCGAAAAGATAAATTTTTCGGGCTTCTCGGGCACTTCGTGGCGTATTCCGGGGGTTATAATTGATACCGGGGCTTTGGGGATGTTAAAATGAAAGAAATATGAAGAAAGGGGCTAAAAGTGACAATTTTCCAAAATATACCCGGGAGGTCTCGCACCCTCCTATTTGTAGGGGCCGAGGCTGCTGATCCAAGGGTTGAGAAGCCTCCACGTGTCAGCAGATCCGAAGAGGGCAGCACGTGGCTCGCACGTGGGCTGCGCATGCAAGGGCCTCGCTGGCATCTTCTAAGTGGACCGAAGTCCGGGTCTGAGGAGGGGGGGTCTGTGGCACCCTGCGAAGCTCGGATGCACGGGGAAAAGGGCATACGTCGCAACTTCATTGGACCACTTCGGATGGCTTCTCCGGTTCGGATGACTCAGTAGAATTTCGGACACGTGGCATGATTTAAGCGAGGGTGAGGTGGCCGAAGTCCACCTATGCGAAATTCCTCGGTTTTGGCAATTTTTCTCGATTTTAACGCTAAAACTTCTAAAATCCATAACTTTCGCATACGAGCTCCGTTTTTGACGTTCTTTATATGCACGCGTAGGTAAAATTACGCTCTACAATTTTCATTTAGACTTCATCGGCTAATTTTGAATTTAATTTTTATATTATTATTTTTAACAGACCGGGACAGGAAATCCGTTAAAAATTCATAACTTCTTCATCCGACGTCCGTTTTCGTCTGTCTTTTTACCATTGTGCTACTATTGACGAGACCTTCGATTCTCGTTTAGGTCGTGTCGGCTAAAAATCACTCGATCTAAAATTCGAGTTCGTAGCTGTCTACTGCTAAGCTGAAACTTCGAAAAATCATAACTTCCTCATACGATGTCAGATTTAGGCGTTCTTTTTATACCTACTCTCGGTTTAACGAACACTAAGACATTCATTTAGATCACTAAGGCTAAAAAGTAGTTTATCAAAAACTCACTTTTTACGTCATTCGGCACCGTGCCGGTTTTGTCGTGAAACTTCGACAGGTCATAACTTCTTCGTTATAACTCGGATTTTGGTATTCTTTATATATCCGGAATCCTTGTCACGACCTCTACAACTTTGTTAATAGATATCGGCTTTATCTAGTATTTATTTTCGACGCTCATTTTTATTCTTAATTAATTAACTCCTAGTAATTAAGCATAAAACACATAAAACACATAATATTCACATAATTCCTTTTCATTTCTTCAAAATGAGTTACAAATGTTAACCTAGACTATCACATCAATATTAATGCCTAGCCTAGAAACACGGACATTACATATAAGGGGTTAGCGGGTTGTATAGAAAGCTTTAAAGGGTTGTGTTTTTGTCCTATATATATATATATATATATATATATATATATATATATATATATATATATATATATATATATATATATATATATACTAGTTTATAACTCGTGAGAACCACAGTTATAAAATTAATAAACTTTCATATTAAAAAACTTTAAATTATTAATCAATTGTTTTAAACAAATTATTATTTAATAGATATTATTTTAGTTATTTAAAATTATAATCGTTAATTTAAATAAATACGTGAATTTATATCACCTTATAATCTGTATTATTTTAGTTTATTTTTTAATCTAATGTTATTAATTTAATATAATTAAAATGAGAAAATTTAAAATTTAAAATGAAGAATCAATTATTAATCATACATACTTATAAAGCTAACATTTTTCCTTGAACCTCATGCATTTGAAACCCCCATAAAAATTTGCAAACACCTCATTCATTTAAAACCTCATATTTTAATGAATATCACTAAAAAGTCTCTTAATAATGATTAACAATTCAAAGGTTTTATAACTTATATAATATATTTAATAAAACATTAATGGATACTCTACTATAAAAAGGTCAATCTTTTTGAGTAGACACACAAATACAAATCACATACAAAATTCACAAAGAAAACAAGTTTAAAGTTTTTTGTGTTGGTTTGAGGGCTTTGAATAATTTTTCGAGCCATGTTATTATGTTGAAGTTTTTAATTTGTAAGTTTGGTATATACTAATTCTTTTTTGTGTTTTCTTGATTTAAGTATTCTTTTAAGAATATCATTGTATGTTGTGGTTGAAATTTTAATGTGAATTAGATTAGATTCATGTTATCGATCATATGTTATGGAAAATGATATATAAAATATTTAGTTAACTATTGTATACATGTTTGTATGTTCATGTTGCTTCAAAACAATAATTAATTAAAAATCATAAATATGTCATATTATCCATATTATCCATGTAAGCCTTTTTTTAAAATGCAAATTGTCTATCTTATCACTTTATATTTTAGTATATGTTTAACATTTTAATTATAACAATAAGTGTTTTTTAAAAGTTTCTTTCACTTATTAATAATAACAAGTGGTTTTAAAATTAATAAGCAATAATTATAAATAATAAAATCAAATTACATGGATATGTCATATTATCCATGTAAGTCTCTTTTGAAATGCAAATTGTCTATCTTATCACTTTATTATTTAGTGTATGTTTCACATTTTAATAATAATATTAAGTGTTTCTTAAAAGTCTTCTTTAACTTATTATTAATAATAAGTGGTTTAAAACTAATGAATAACAATTTTAAATAATAATAACATCAAATTATAAATTACATTTAGCTATAAATAAATTGTATTTTAAATGAACATCATTATTGAAATTAGAAAATGATCGCATAAGTAAAAATATAATTAATCAATAATAATAATTGTTAAAAATAATACTAATAGATAATTATATTTAATTCTATTAATGAGGAATGTGGGTTGATGTCAATGAATATTATTGTTCAAAATAATATAGATTATATATATATATATATATATATATATATATATATATATATATATATATATATATATATATATATATATATATATATATATGTGTAAAAATATTATCTCAAAGTTAATGTCAATAACATAACCATTTTAAACATATATTTTTCAATATTTTAACAATACATTTTTAATCTTCGCTGCGCAACGCGCGAGAATTCGTCTAGTTTAATGTAATTAGAATAGGAAGTTTAAAATTTGAAATTTGAAATTGATAATTAATAAGTTGACAAGTGGCATAATATGTGACATATAATATTAATGAGGAGTTCTAATGATATGACACTTGTCAATAGAAGATTAAAACTACTCATTTATTAGAATAGGGATATATATATATATATATATATATATATATATATATATATATATATATGGCTAGGTTATTTTGTTTTTTACATTTATTGTGTGCTAGAATGCACCAATAGAAATTTAATAAATTAAATAATTATTTAATTAAATAAATATAGATATTAAATGATTTCCATAATTATATGTATATTAAATGATATCCATAATTATAATTCTCTTTTTATGGAAACTAATTAAATTCGTCATTAATGTCAATAATAATATTCTTTCAGAATAAATTCGTATCTAGGTTTTTATATATGAGTTCGTATTTTGTTTCAGAACTCACTCACTTAAAATACAACAAAGTTGAATAGAATATGAAGAACGAGAGTGTATTCTACTAGAATACACTCTCATTCTATTGGAATACACTCTCATTCTTCTAGATATGAATTTATTCTTAAAGAATATTATTGTTGACATTAATGACGAATTTAATTAGTTTCTATAAAAATGAATTATAAGTATGGATAGCATTTAATATATATATATATATATATATATATATATATATATATATATATATATATATATATATATATATATATAATTAATACTAAATTCTTATTGGTGCATTCTAGCACACAATAGATGTAAGAAACATTTGAACCTACCTATATATATATATATATATATATATATATATATATATATATATATATATATATATATATATATATATAGAGAGAGAGAGAGAGAGATAGCTAGGTTCAAGTATTCTAACTAATTATTGTATGGAGGTAGGAATAAATAATTAAATAATTAAATAAATAAATAAAGGTATTTTAGTAATTTGATTAATAACTTCCATAAATACTTCCTATAATCATGGTATTGATAGATTGACTTTTAACCTAATTTATCCCCTTTTATATCTACAACCGTTTTTTCTCCAAAAACCACAACCACCGATCAACTTTTAACCCTAATCGCCATCTACCCTTGGGTGGACTGATGAACGAAGGTGACGAGGGGGAAAATACGAAGGCTTCGCATGTGACATTCGTCGATCAGATGGCAAGCGGAGGTCGTCGTCTCCGGGTCGGCGAGGTAGAAGCAACGAAGCTTCCCTCTTCATGTTCGGTGGTGAGGAGCGAGTTCCAGGCGTCACCAGTAGCGAAAAATTCGAACCAGTTGAGGTTTCTGGAGGTTTTGTTCGATGAACGGGGAAGAGGAAGGTACGAGAGTTTCAAACTGTGGGAAGGAAGCACGAAGGCGGCTGAATGGTTCGAAGGGTTTCGATCATTTGCAGTTCTGAGGTTACATCTCCCGAATTTGACGGCCTTGAGGTGCAAAAGAGGGAAGGGTCCGATGGGCCAAATCAATCGACGAGGTCTAGACCTTCAGGGGTCTATGGCGATGTGAACAGTAGAGAAAGAAACGAGGGGTTGAAGGTGGGGTGTTCTCTGGCATCAGAATTCTCTGCTACACACGGCAGATCCTTGAAGAAGGTTCGTGTACTTGTGTTTTCATTTAAGTATAATACACATTTCAGTTTACCATCCCCCCGAAATTTTGCAAAAACAATTGGTTTATTTAAGTTAATCTAGCTTAATGCATTTATTTTTGCAGGTGGGCAATCTGATTAACCTGGTTTAGGTGTTATCCTTGTTGATTCTTGATTTCTATGTGTTTACCTATATATCATTGTTGATTCTTGATTTCTCTGTGTTTATTTGTATATCACGCATTCCCCTGCTACATTGGAATTGGAACTCCAGTTTGATTGAGTTGTAATATTTGATATCCTACAAGTAGATGCACATATGAATGTTAGGAGAACTGATTGCATCTGGCTATCTGCATACATGTTTTTCTTTTCCAATAGGTAAAGGGTTTACCTAGTTTCATCTGTAATTTCATTAATTCATCAAGCCTACCCAACTAACTTAGGGTTTAAAGCTTGTTGTCGTTAGTTGTTACTGTTAATCTCATGTTGTTTTGTAAAACCTTACCTGTTTTAGCTTATAGATGTTGATTTCATTTGTAACATAAGTCAAATGAGTTTCAATATCTTTTAAAATTCATCTCTGATCTCTCAGTAGAGGTTTAATTTCCTTATAGGAGTGATGTTATGTACCTCATTTCTTGCCTTTGGTATTTTTACAGGTTAGGTGTAATGGTCTTGTTGGAGATTATCTTAAAAATCATGGTGACCTAAAGACTGTATCTGAAGTTGAAAAAGAAGATGAAGTAAAGAATTCTAAACTTCTTATGGGATTGAAAACAATGTTGAAGATGATGAGTACAAACACATTCTATGTGTAGAGGCAACAACAATTGAGAAGTCGATTTGAAGCCTAATGAAGAATAGAAACTAAGGCAACAATATTCGTTCAAAATTTATTAGCATGTTTTTCTGTCAGAATGGATTAGCAACAATATTCGATCAGAATGTATTAGTGTTTTACTTAGATTTCAATGTTTTTATTTGATTTTTAACCAGTATCAGTTTTATTCTTTAAGAATAAATGTATTTTTTAACCATTATTACTTGTATTCTTTCAGAATGAATGTCATTTATGTATGTTCATAGTTGTATTAGTTAAGAATGAATGTAAGTACTAATTTTATGATCTTAAAATTCTTTTCATATAAAATTTGTATTCATTAAAAAATATTAATCTTGATAATATATGTTTATAGTATTCTGTCAGAATTTACTGTTATTTTTTTCAAGATAATGATAAACATATTCTTTTAGAGTGTCCGAATTAATATATTTATTATCAAAAATCATATTTTTTAAGTATAGAGAATTAATTATTCCCTAAAATCTGCATTTTTCCTTTTTTAAATCTATGTTAATTGACTAAAATACCCTTAGAATGAAATTAGATGGTATTTTTCAATTATATTTAATTTAATAATATGTATTAATCACTTTCTTAAAATAAGTAAAATGATTGGCTCACAATCATTCCTACATCCATACAATAATTAGTTAGAATACAATAACCTAAGCCTATATATATATATATATATATATATATATATATATATATATATATATATATATATATATATATATATGGGAAAAGTGAATATACCCTTAAGGGTATATAAGCTTAGGTACCCAAACTCACCATACTACATCGTTTTGTGTCATATATAGACATTGTAATTGTCCAATGTTCTTATAATTCAACTTCTAACTTGAATTACTTCAAAGATTTTTATAAATTTCATATTTATCTTCCTCTTACATAATTGTCATTTTCAACAATAATATATATAGCCTAGTAAGTGTTCGACAAAAAGATATGATGTAAGAGGAAGATAATAGTAAAATTTTAAAAATATTGAATATAAATCAAGTTAAGGATTGAAGTTTAACAATATTATAATGAATATATCAAACAAAACGACGTATTATTATGAGTTTGGGTACCTAAGCTTATATACCCTTAAGGGTATATTCACTTTTCCCTATATATATATATATATATATATATATATATATATATATATATATATATATATATATATGTGTGTGTGTGTGTGTGTGTGTGTATGGAGGGCTCATGCAAAAAAATGCAAATAATTTGTCAAAGCATGAAAACAAGGAAAACCTATGAGATTGTGTCACCTCAACCTTATATTTGGACAAGAATCAATCAAATTTTGAACTACATGATGATAATCGATGATACATGAGAAATTGTTTCATATTAGCAAAGCATGTTGTTTTAACTTTTTTTTTATGAAAACTTGAATTTAAAACTGCTTAAGGACGAGAAAAAAAAGAAACGGTTGTTAAAACCACCTTTAAATCTATATTACCATAACACACTCCTATGTATACTTATTATCTTTAATTTATTGCTAATAAATTTAATTTCTAAAGTACATGTGTTTGATTTTTATAAGATAAAATCTGTTTTTGCATTTTCGCAAAGAATATATGTTTTCGCATGAGCCAACTTGTATATATATATATATATATATATATATATATATATATATATATATATAGTCGATCGAGTTTGATAGGATATAATCTCCTTAATAAGTATAATGATATAAAGTAACATAACTATTTTATAAAAACCCCACTCTAGTAACTTTAGAAAAAATGTGAAAAGTATGCTAATCCATGAAATTGCACATTATGTTTTATATGTAGCTAGTGTAGTGTGTGTTGTTAAACGAAACATTAATAATGACTATAAAGGGTAATAATGGGCATCTCGAAAATTATCGTTTTTAATGGAGTGTGTATGGTTAACTGGCACATTAATTAGAGATGATAAATGACATCGAGGTTGTCAAACATATTTGCATGTTTATTCACATCTTGTTTGTGATCGATCACAAATAAAAGAGCATAATCTGATGTTAAACATATCATTGATAAGATTCAACGAATCTTAAAAGATCTAGGAATTTAATTTTGATTGAAATTTATGAATTGTCTTTACCTACCTTCATAAGTTTGCGATAAGATTATGGCATCCCTTTTCTTAGTTGTGAATTGTTATTTTGAATCCTAGCTTTAATATTAAGTATAGGTTAAAATATTAAAAATTATTATCATCTAACTAAAACTACTTTTTCTCTATAGATGTCTACTCCTGGTGATGCTTCTGTTTCTCAAAACTCATCCCACAACTTCTCATTTCTCTCGATCGTGTCTAAGGTGACATTGGATGGCACCAACTACAATGATTAGATGCGTAACATCAAGATGGATCTTAGATATGAGTTCAAGAGTATGTCCTTGAGAAACAACTCGTTGAGATCGATGAGGCCACTACTACTCATGAAGAAATAACCTCCTACAAGAAACATTACGACAATGCAACAAAAGTTTCTTGCATCATGGTCGCCACTATTGTTCCTGAATTACAAAGGTTTTATAAGGATTACTGGTCATACGAGATGAACATGGATCTTGTGGAAAAGTTGCACAAGAGAGCTCGTCAAGGAAAGTATGATGTCGTAAAATCTCTCATGGCATGCAAGTTAAAGGAAGGAGAGTCGGTCTGCAATCACGTGCAAAGGATGCAGAGATAAGTGGAGCGCCTAGAAAGGCTAAATGAGAACTTTGACGAGGATTTGGCCATTGACATGGTCCTTAACTCTTTGCCACCTTGTTATGATCAGTTCATATTAGCTTATCATTTGAACAATACTAAGACCACATTCGCCCAACTCCCCAACCTATTGTAGACGGCCGGGTCGGGCATGAAGAAGAATGAAGACCCTACTCCTACTAGTTCTCTTGTCCTTGCCATTGGGCAAAACAAAGGAAAGAAAAGAAAAGCTTCTGTCAAGTCCAACTGGAAGGGAAAGGCCCATCTTGGGTCACTAGTACTGGCCCAAGCGCAAGGCCTGTGTTAGGTCATCTAGAATGGGATCGCGTAAAGGTGTATGGGAGGAATTTCCAACCTCGTAAAAACCAACGCTCTCCTCCAGGTCCACTCGTCTACCTGTGGAGTCTATTTGTGGGTAGGGTAAGGCTTCTTTGATGACCTAGGTAATGATGGTGATGAGTCTACTCTCTTACAAGATGGAATGGGAATGGACTTTCTTGGAGTGGTTATTGTCCTAGGTCCCGAAGCATAATTACTGAAGAATCAACTAGAATATTGTGGGTAGTGGAGTAACAATCTCCAGGGATGGCCCTGACTCGGTAGTTTCCTCCTCCTGAGTCTCAGTATGCTCAGTAGGGTTACCTTGGGAAGATGAATTCGGGTAATGTGAGCTATCTGCTGGTACTCCACCTAACTCCTCGTCATGTTGCTCATCTTCCTTAATGGGCTCCTTTTTGTCTTCAAGTGGCTCATCATCAACAAATGGTTCCTCCTTGTCCATAGGTGAAGGTGGTCTAGGCATCCATGAGTCGTACCCTTCTGTTTTTGGCATGTATGGCACAACCTAGTCTTCTTCTGGTAAAGGATTCGAAACCCAAGCCCACATATCATCCACATCGATCCGATATCCTGCATAAGACATCAAACAGAAAGATGTTTATGAGAGACAGAATGAGAATCATAAAATACATATAATTCCCTATTATAAGTATATAGTAGATAGTACCTTATCTTATGTGATTCTCTATATAGGGTATATCAGATACTTTTCTCTAATCCATATATCTTTAAGGTGTACCATTCCAAACTAAATGTTGAGTCCTCTCATAATAGGTATTCATCTAAGACTCTAATTTTAAGGAGGTTGACTGAAGCTATCGATCCAAAGATCCTCAAGTTGCGGACCTCGACCTAATTCTTAACTAATAGTACTAAGTTATCGATCCATAAATCCTTAAGCATCTAGGTTGTCAACAATGGCATCCAGGTTTATGTGTAACATACACGTTTTGAGATCGTGTTTTATATAAATAATATTATGAAATATTATGTGATATTGAGTACTGAGTTCTAACAGATAGTTTTTACTAGAAATAAGGTAAAACTATGTTTAGAATCACTCATAAATTATTGGAAGTCTTATGAGATTCCAATTAAAAGCTAAATAGTGAAATTTAGCAAAAATATAAAACTTGAAATAAGTAAAATTTTATTGTTTAAAGTTGTAGATAATCTCGTTAGAAACACGTAGGCGAAAACCTCGTCGAAATCCGAGTTATAACGAAGAAGTTATGACCAATCGAAGATCCGCGATAAAACCGGCACGGTGCCGAATGACGTAAAAAGTGAGTTTTTGATAAACTACTTTTTAGCCTTAGTGATCTAAATGAAAGTCGTAGTATTCGTTAAACCGAGAAGTTCGATAAAAAGAACGCCAAAATCTGACTTCGTATGAGGAAGTTATGATTTTTACAAGTTTCAGCTTAGCAGTAGACAGCTAAAAACTCGAATTTTAGATCGAGTGATTTTTAGCCGACACAACCTAAACGAGAATAAAGGTCTCGTCATTAGTAGTACAACGGTAAAAAGTCTGACGAAAACGGACGTCGGATGAAGAAGTTATGAATTTTTAACGGAATTACCAGTCCCGGTCTGTTAAAAATAATAATATAAAATTTAAAGTCAAAATTAGCCGACGAAGTCTAAACGGAAGTTGTAGAGCGTAACTTTAGCTACGCGTGCATATAAAGAACGTCAAAAACGGAGCTCGTATACGAAAGTTATGAATTTTAGAAGATTTTGGCACAAAATTCGAGAAATTTCGCATGGATGAGCTTCACCCGGAAATGCCACGTCAGCTTCGCTGGTAGTGCGCCACGTGTCCGAATTGCTGATGTCACCGAGGCAGCTGGTAGTTGCGTGTCACTTCCGGATTCGACCGAAGCCTCGGCCTTCGCACGTCCGACGAGTGTCCGAAGCTGCTTAGTCACCCGGTGACGAGGCTCATCCGAAGCCGCCTTACCTCGCACATGGACTCCGAGTCCGCGGTCCAATCAGATCATGCCACCGAGGCCCTCACATGCGCAGCCACGTGCGAGCCTCCTCTGCGAGCCGTCGGATCTCCGGAGCGTGGCCACTTCTCAGCCGTTGGATCAAGACTTCGGACCCTATATATAGAAGGGGACCTGCGAGCCTTCCCGGTTAGATTTGGATTTTTACCATTTTTAGCCCCTTTCTTCATCTTTTCTTCACCTTAACCTTCCCCGAAGCCCCGGTATCGATTCTAAACCCCGGAATACACCACGGAGTGCCCGTGAAGCCCGGAAAATTTATCTTTTCGGTTTCGAAGCTCTACCTTCGCAGAGCCCGGTTTTCAAGAAAACTCCCGGTTTTCAACGAAGAAAGTCATATTTAAAGCCGAAGTGCTGCCCAAATTACTATTTTGACCCCCGTTTATTTCTCGGTGAGTTTAATATATAGGAACAATTGTATGTTATGTGTTATATGTGCTATGTGCTTTTCCATGTTATCATCTCGAGTTGTTGTATCTGCTATTTTATAGCAAGGCTGTACCTCTGAGTTGAAGTGTATGACATAAGCATCACTTGGGTATTGGTATGAACCGTTGACCATGAAGTGTATGACATAGGCATCACTTTGGCTTCGGTAGTATGCTAAGATAAGGCTGAAAGCCTAAATATTCTAGCAAAATGATATTCTTGAGTATTTACTGTGCCATTTGTGCTGAAACTTTATTGATTTTATATCAAGTATGGAATTTGTTATGTCTCATTGATTAATATGGAAAGCTTTTTGGCATTATGCCTTTGTTGTTCCTTGTTCCTCTTTGCTTCTGGCATATTACAGTATATATATGGCATAACGTTATATTGTATCTATTATTGAACTCACTAAGCGCCACCGCTTACCCCTCTCAATGTTTAACTAATTTGCAGGAGATAAGCATCCAGTATAGTTATATACTGGCAGTAGATTTTTTTTGAATAGTTTGAAACTACTGTATTGATAGAAGATTTTTGAATAGTTTGAAACTATTGTATTTTGCACTCCCATATGTATAAATCTATAGAATCCTGGGAAGTTATGTAATATATAACACTATGAAATAGTGGGTTTGTATCCAATAGTTTGTAACCGCTTTATCAATATAAAATATTGTTTTATGAATATGCATGTAGCATGTTTTGGAGTAACTATATTGTCAAGTATGAAAGTTGGGTCTTTCAGAAATATGAAAGTATAGAAAGGGTTCTTTCATTATGGTACGTCGGTCGGACCATAATAAAACTTAATTGCGCATTTTAGGTCTAGTTGTGGTACGGTCGCGTTACTATACTAACCCTAGGATTCGTTTTTTGGCATAATATCTTTAGTTGCGATTTAAATGGATGATCTTTATGAATGTAGGTACATTTATAAGAGTTTGTATAATTCTTTATTTGATTTAATGTTTAATTAAGGGCATTTTATTAATTCTATGTTTTGTACTTCAAGACTATCAAGTAAGGATCGGCCAGATGAGAAGTGTCAGAGGGCAGGAGCAATTTAGCATATAGTCGTTCTGAAATCCAACAAACTAGGTGATAGTTCAAACTAGACAACTCTCCGGTAAGTATTCTATCCGTATGGAAATTAATAATAATAATTTTATTAGTTTTACCTAATTTATAGTGTACGTCCTAGGTTACAGTCGTAGATCCTAAGGAATTACTAGTTTGCTATAACCTGTAGCTCTAAAACTAATCTGACACACCCCCGGTCGGCGGCGGAAACGTCGAGCTATGCGACGTAGGTATACTGGATCGAGGTAAACATATATATTGAATATTACATAGAAATATAACACAAACGTTACTTTTATTCATTATATATTATTCGGGTTTGCATTGTTCAATAGATCAAGCACACATCCTAAACATAGCTAGAAAATAAACACACAAAAATAAACTTCAGCAAGCTTCCTTGATGACAACTTCCTCTGCACGGCTATCCTTCACACTCATCTCCTTGAAAATACATGTATTTTGAAAACGTCAACATAATGTTGGTGAGTTCATAGGTTTTTATAGTTTTCTACTCTATTTGATCATTTTAATTAAGAATCATTTTTCTTTTAGAAAACCTTTCTTTCCTTGTTTAGATATTTTACCAATCCTAACTTAAATACTTTCTAGGATATTTTACTAATCCCAATTTATTATAATATATTGTACGATATTTTAACTACTCGAAGGCGTTCCTCTAGATAGATGGTTCCTTAAGGTTGTTGGATATGTATTACCATGAGCTCCCATACTCGACATTGTGGACTAATATTTTCCCCGCATGACTCTTCATCGAACGTCGAATAATAATACCTTTATATAAAGATAGTTATTCTGACGGGATTGTAGCTAGCAATCGCAGGTGTGTGTGTGTGTGTGTGTCTGTGTGTCTGTGTGTGTGTGTGTGTGTGTATCAGCCCCGTATAGATCTATACATATCTTTCTGGCTCTTTCAAGATTAATAATTATAGTTTCGGAGTAGCCAGATTTAATCAGGCTAAGGTTGAATAATAAAAGCTCAATAACACATTTAACCATAGGCATTTATCTTTTCTTTAACTCTTTTACTTAATAACTCTTATAATTATCACTATATAATTCTTTTACTTTATATTTGATAATTATAATCTATATATCTCATAATTATCTTTGTATATATATATATATATATATATATATATATTATTTTACCATATATATATATATATATATATATATATATACCCTAGTTATGGTTGATTTGAAAACGAGATATTTGGAAAGATACTATGTTATCCTAGGAAATTGGCTAGTATAACATCTAGGTAAAATCTTTTCCTAGACTTTTAGACATTATAACTCTTAGGCATAATATCATAGCTTACAACTAGGTAGAGTATCTATGGGTATATTATCCTCAGGTTTCATGCTTTATATAACTACTGATATATATATATATATATATATATATATAGTAACATGGGATCGTGAACTCACCCTTGACGTGAGAGACCGTTGATGTAGGGTTGAATCAGGCTTGGGACTCAAGAAACCACCTAGCGCAGTAGTGACCTCGAGGTAAAGAAAGAGAGAGAGAGAGAGAGAGAGAGAGAGAGAGAGAGAGATAGAGAGAGAGAGACTTTAAGAAAGGTGTGCAGAAGGAGTTTGCACTGTATTCTATTTGTAGGCATGGTTTTGGGGTGCGGGCAACGAAAGAATCTGTGTGCATCGCTCCTGATCATCGTGGCTCCAACCGGAAGTAGCCACGTGTCACTTCCCCACTTGTCCACGTCACTCACAATCTACTCGAATCCGGTGTCAGGTATGCGACCGGAATAGGCACGCACCTCGCACGCACGAAATGACTGTGTAAAAATCATAACACTTTCGTGCGAGCTCTGAGCTAATCCCTCTTTATATATATTTGATGATCTCAAAGAGTACTACAACTCTCCTTTAGGTTGTTCTAGCTATTTTTTACTTTCATTTTTATGCCTAAGGGGGGTAAAAATAAATGATTTTACAAAAATCATATATCTCTCATATGGATCCCGTTTCCGACATTCTTTCTCCCAAATTTTATATCTCAAGGAGTAATTCAAATTTCCTTTTTGCTCTTTTAGTCAAAACTCAATCAATCTCTATGTACTGTTTTTATGTAATTAACTTTAATTACGCGATTGATTTTTACTTTTTACTAAATCCATAACTCCTCTATTTGGAGTCGGTTTTTTACGAATCTTATATCATTGGGATCAGGTTAACGAGTACTTTCTAAATACATTAACAAATTTAAAAGACAGTACAAATTTTTGGACGCTTATTTTGTAGCCTAACGGTCGATTTAATCATAAATGTAACGTCATATTTGATTTTTATTATTATCTCATAAATCAAACATTAAGCTATTACATTTATTTTCATACTCTCTCCTAACGGTGGTTGGTGATGTGATTTTCTCGGTTGTCATACACGTCCTCATATAACTTCCCATTTGGAAAGCGGTTTTAACAACCATTTGACATACCTCATAATCATAAAAGGCAGCTATGGAAAGCATAATTCTGATCAACTTGATCTCAGCCACTGGTGAGAAAGTCTCATCATAGTCAACCCCTTAGGTTTGAGCAAAGCCCTTCGCAACCAGTCGCGCTTTGAACATGTGTACTTTTCCATCCATACCGATCTTCTTCTTGAAGATCCATTTGCAACCTACTGTCTTTCGACCGGGTTCATGATCAACCAAGTTCCATACTTTATTATCATACATGGACTGAATCCTACTGTTCATCGCCTCTAATAGATGCCATTTTATGCATATTTTATATTAGTTTTTTTAGAATTTTGCATCATATTTTATGCTTTTTCATGTGCATTAGTTTAAATAATATTCAACTCATGTATTTCGTAAGAATTCTCGTACTGCTCATGTTTTGGTGTCTATTTCAGGTAATTCGAAGTGGAGCGGTAGTTTGAAAGTCTTTGGGGCATATCTGGACCTTAGACGGAGCCAAAACGCTAAAAAATACCAAATACGGGCTATGTCTCACCACACATAGGTCGTTCTTCACTTACGAAACTTAATTGGAAAATTTCTTATTTTTTTAGGCATTTTAAAACTTTGGTCCTGAATCACGAGTCGTGCCTCCCAAGCACAGGTTGTGCCTACCTCCTGATGCCATTATTTTATATTTTTTTAACCTGTGAAGCCCAAGCACGGGACATACTTCCCAAGCACGGGTCGTGATTCCCCATTGAAATCTAGTTTTTTTGTTTTTTTTCTAATTTTTTATGGATTCTCAATTTGCGTTGACCTGGCACGGGTCGTGCCCCAAAAGCGTGGGCCTTGCTTCTTGCCAGAATCCTTATTCGTTTCCAAGTCTTCTATATAAATACCAGATATCCTCTCATACGATCCTAGGCGTTCCCAGACGACAAAAAACCCTTCTGAAGGATATTTTCTATTACTTTTCATCACTTTTTGAAGATCTGAAGGCTGAGGATCATATCCTATGTTTAGTTTAGTAAGATTTAGTAGTTTAATGTTTCTTTTTACTAGTTTTGATCAGATTTTAGCCATGTCTGGCTAAACTCTAGTTTTCAGTTTTGCAAAAGACTAGTACTTTTTATGTGATTAAACATCATATTTGGATTTCATTATTTGTTTCTATTTAGTCATTTCAGTTTTATACTTAATGAATGTTTGATTTTGATTCTTGTTACTCTGATCATCTAGCTGGGGTTTAATCATTCCAGTTAATCGGTTGTTGAAATCTATAATCGTTTTGACAATCTGGTAATAAGTAACAAGTAATAAATCAGTTCTATCTTTAGATTTGACTTTATTATAAACTGAAATTTCATATCTTTATGCTTCCGAGCTTCTAAGAAGTATTGGATATTGATGGGAATTTTACACTGATCTTAAAGCAACTTTTTTGAATTTAATTAAGAGCTTGTTTAACTAGATCAGTAAAAAGTTAGAGTTAATGAAGAGCTTTTTTTGGTTAACTAATTAGGTAAAAGAGAATTTACTAGAGCATGTTTTTTTCTGAGTACAACCTTAAACAGAACATATTTTGAATAATCGGGTATGGATTTATTGCATGACTAGGAAAGTCGCAACATAACTGAATTCTCTTTTTATTATTGAATTTGGTTTAGTTTATTTTCACTTCTAGTTTAGTTTAATTATTAATAAAAAAAACCCTTTTATATTTTCTGTTTATGACAAGTATGTGTCTTATGCAAAGCGGCATTGACCATTAGGTTGTGTCCTTGAGGATTCAACCATGCTTCCATGTGCTATGCCTTCGAGTAGTGAAATTTTATTTGCTTTAATCGTGCGCGACAACGGTTTAACAAATTGGTGCCTTTGACGGGGACACGGTGTTGCTAATAGTTTGTATGCCAAGATCTTCACATACAGGTACACCACTAGAGTTTGATCCCGAAATTGAAAAAACTGCAAGAAAACTGAAAAAAGAAGCAAAAAAAAACAAAAGCAATCAGTTGGTTTCTTTGGTACATCATATTCTCTAGCCCGAGAAATCATCACACCACAAGGCAGTACCTTGTGGAACGAACCAGAACTTGCCATCTCATCCTTCTCGAAAGTACCACCATCTTCACTTCTAACAGTCCGTTTAAAAAATATTCCCTACCACCCTCTGAAAAATTCGAAACCATAGACTCTTCCCAAAACGAATCAGAAAAATCAACCATGAGTGAATCAGGAGACGAAGCATAAAAAACTTTCAGATAATTGGCCACCCATGAGGTTAATCAACAACCTCTCTACATTACATTTCCAGAAGCCCAGATTTTGAGCTTAAATCTTGGCTGATACACCTTCTTCCCACGTTTAAAGGCTTAGAAAACGAAGACCCACCTAAATTCTTCAAGGAGTTTCATATGGTTTGTTCACGAATGAAGTCACATGCAATTACTAAAGATCAAATAAAACTGAGAGCAATCCCCTTTTCATTTCAAGATTTGGCGAAAGAGTGGCTTTACGATCTACCATACGGCTCCATAACTACATGGAACGATGTCACACCCCCAAACCGGAACGACGGAAACGTTCGAGGGCGGAGGGCGTCATGTCAAGTATCACAACACATGCATTATAGTAATCAAAGTACAACAACCATTGCATTAATAATGTATAAGTTTTTACATAAGTGTTTAAGCATTACATATTCAAACATCAAAAGTAGATATAGAAAAAGACAAAAGACGCAGCACGGTACTAGGCTGTCTTCTCAAAAGCTCCGGGAGTGTACCTGTCTACCGGATTCCTGAGAATACAAGTTATTTTGAAAGAGAAGATCAACATTTAAGTTGGTGAGTTCATAAGTATTAGTTATGGTTGCTTTAGTTTTAAGAAAGTGATTGATTAAGTTCCAGAAAATCCTATATTTTCTACATTACAACTGAAAAGTAGTTTTAATCTCATAAAACCGTTCTGTTTAAGTAGTTTTAATCCCATAAAACCGTTCTGTTTTGTTGGTGGAAAATGATTAATACAGTAGTATTTCTTAAAAATAAACTATTGGTGTAGTAACTACCCTATTATTAAACTGGTTAATTAGGATTAAAATGTGATATGGTTGTAACCATGCTGATTGACTAGTGGTAAACACGACGACCTTCTGGCGCCGAAACTGATGTGACATTTGTCACCCATAGACCGGTAGGTCCCACTGTAGCTAGCAGCGAGGTGTGGGATTGTCAGTACTGTATAGATCTATACACACAATGCCGACTCTCCCTCCAAGAGACTTTGGTTACAAAACACGAACTAACAAGTATATTGCTATGTCGTGAAGTAGTGGCTCACATTTCTGGTTTATCTAATTTAAGTAAAGATCGAATGATATCCTTTTCTTAACAAAGTAGTTTAAACCTGGTATACTTATCTAGTAAAAATAGATTTCTCGTTTGTTTCATAAATTATACCTATTATAATTTATATGTTCTATCTGGTTAACATGATCTCTCATGAATGTACCCCTTTGCTCAACGTGATACAAAGGTAACAATATTGATGGAAGTAACCTTTTATATTCCCATATGTATAATTTATATAATTAAGAAGGAAACGGCCTTCGGACAAATAACCTCACCTTAAGCCCACATCCAAACAAGGAAAAGGAAATAAGGCAACTCATTAGTCCTAAGCCCTTTAAGTCTTATTTATATACTTATACATATATGAACATGATTTTGACAAATATAAGCTTAAAGAGTTTATAAAACATTTTAAAAGAGTTTAATAGTTTTTTAAAGAGTTTAACAGTGTATAAAAAGAGTCTACATGACTTTAAAGAGTTTACATGACTTTAAGTCATTTGGAAGTGTTTTGTAATCTTTTATTGTTAACATAATATTTAAAAGCATAAGAAAACATTTTATGTGATTGATATCACATGTAAATATTAACACAATATTAATTGTGTTCAACTTGTATCCTCCCCCCCCCCCTTAAAAGCATTTAAAATCATTAAAAGATAGATTATAGGGGTATGAACTCACCTGGTGTGAGTGATTTGAATGAAAGATCGATATAGGATGATAAGTTTCACGAGTGAAGTCTCGAGCACAAACGAATCCTATTTAGCATATAATAACATATATATGTGTACAATTAGTGCATTTAACAACTAAAATATAAAGGAAACAACCTTAGGAAGTAGGGAACACTTACAATGAAGTGTTAGAACTAAAAATGAGAGGCTGAATGATGATCACGGCCAAGAGTGAAGGGTTCACGGCCTTGGAAGGGATGACGGCCCTTGATGATCTTGAAGATCTTGAAGCAAAGTGATGAATCAAAGGGGTTTCATATGGACAACAAGAAGGGATGAGTTACTTACAAAAAAAAAAGAGAAAGAAGAGTTTTTGGTGGATGATACTTGAGAGAAAACCTTGATGTTCACGGCTAGAAGAAGTAGAAGTGAAGAAATAATGGCTAAAACTGATATATATGGCATGAGTTCACGGCCTAAGGAGGGTTCACGGCCGTGAACATGGTTTGCGGTCGTGAACCTCCTTTGATGAGGTTCCTGGCTCGGATGCAGCTCTCAGATCTCAAGTGTTCACTTCTTAACATACAACCCTAAAGTGTACTAGGCTTAGAAACTCATAATATAACCCTTAACACAATAAAAGATAACAGAAACAATTCTGAACTCTTGATTGATTTGATTGACTTACAAGATAGAAATTTCGGGTTGTGACAAACGAGTTGCCAGAATTATTTTTAGAAAAATATTTTCCAGAAGCAAGAGTCTCAAACCTTCGTATAGAAATCGTTGCAATCAAGCAAGGAAAAAGAGAAGCTATCCACACCTACTGAGAACGTTTTAAAAAGTTAGTGGTTCGATGCTCACAACATGGGATAAGTGATTATCAATTATACCAGTGTTTCTGTGAAGGCCTTATACCCCTACAGAGATGGTTGATTAACGCTTCGAGCGGGGGATCATTACAAGATATGACGCCGACTGAAATTTATGCATTATTTGAGAAACTAGCGAACGAATCAAATTATTCTATAATTGAAGAAAAATAGTACCCATATCAGCCAAGAGAAATAAAAGAGGTCAACAATGCCCATCTAAAAGCCCAAATATCTGAACTGGCAAAAGCTGTTTTGCTACTTACAAAAGAAAAAACAGCTACGAAATTAAGTTTTTTTGCAAAATTAAGTTTCATAGCAGTTTTTATGTATGTTATATTGTTTTTTATAGTTTTAATGTTAAATAATATATATATATATATATATATATATATATATATATATATATATATATATATTAGCGGCGACATGTTAGTATTAGTGGCGAGAGAGCATTGGTGGCAACATAACATTTGCAGCGACAGAGAGCATTGGCGGCGACATATGGAGCATTTGCAGCGAGACAACAGGGGCGACTTTTTTGCGGCGACAGGTCACCGCTAATACCTTTAGCGGCGACGCCCGTCGCCGCTAATGATCGCGTTTCTTGTAGTGTTGACGAGTATTTTGGAAAAATGGGTTTCTATAAAGTGCACATATGAACACCCACTCTATATAAAAAAGGATCAAGGTAGTTTACTAAGAGTCTGTATACATGTTGATGATTTAGTCTTCATAAACAACTCTTAGAACTTGGTTAAAACATTCAAAGAAGCTATGAAGAGAGAATTTGAAATGACAAATCTTGGGCCTTTATGATATTTCTTAGGTATAGAGGTCAAACAAAATCTAAACATGGTTTTGTTTCTCAACAAGAGTATGTTAAGGATCTTTTCGCAAAAGTTCAATGGGAGAATGTATGTCGTTGTCTACTCATGGAATAAAAGCTAAAATTTTCAAAGGGAGTTCAAGAAAAGAGCTTAAACGCTTGTTTGTTCCGTAGCTTAGTTGGTAGCTTGATGTAAGGTACAAGGAGCATGGAAAAGAATCATGAAGTATGTTGAAGGGACAATTGATCACATTATCATTTATGGAAAGTCTACAAAGGCGGGACTTGTTAGCTTAAACTGATAGACTTTGGAGGGGATATATGATAAAAATAGCACCTCATCCGGTTTTGCTTTCAGTCTTGATTCTAGAGTTGTGTTTTGGCAATCCAAGAAACAGAGCGTAGTTGCCTTATAACCATCGAGGTTGAGTGCATATCTCTCTCTAGTGTTTGTTGGCAGACTCTATGGATATAGGAGTCGTGTTGAAGGAATTAAGTCAATATCTATGATTTTCTGGATAAGAAATTAACTATTGCTTTGTCAAAGAATCATGTTTACCATGGAAAGAGCAAACACATCAGAATCTAATACCATTTCATTCGTGAACATGTTGATAACTATGAAATTCAGATTGATCATTGTAGCACCAAGGAGTAATAGGAAAATATATTCACTAAAGCCCCTACATGTATGTTAGGAATGGATTGTATCTAGCTTAAGGGCCGGAGAGTATTCGAAGTAAGCTAGAGAGTTAGTTGGTTAACTTAACGGTTACAGTGACAATTATTAATACGAGTATTAATTTTCCGTTACGCATGAATGGTTGTGATGGTTCAAACATTGTATATAAGTAGTAATTTACTATGTATGTTTGTAAATAATGTTATTATCATGTATAAATATAAAAAGGCTCATGTATCTGTTTTATATGTTAAACTTCTTCAATTCTCTTCGAACAAGCACAATGATGAGGTTAATGCTGGAAGGAACAAGTGAACAACCAAGATCACTTAGTATATATACTCGATATAGCAATGTCAAGGGTTGTATCCAAGTTAAGTTTCCTTATAAACAAAATCATACATAAAATGATCATCCTATCCACTTAATTTACACATAATATTTACAGCAAGAGCTTATATATGCCACATATTTGGCTCCAGCCATTAACACACAAAAGTAAAGAAATATGAAAGAAAAATACAAAAATATATCACGTAGGAGGGTATAACTCTTCACAGCACAAGGGAGAATCCAATCCTCAAAGCCTAGAGTTTTGCTGGGATTAGTTTTCTTGCTCCTTGGAATCCAGGAGATTTGGATGGATCAGATGCATGGACGAAAAGCTTCATGCCCTTCTTACAATGATCTGGGGCACCGCAAATAAACCAGGTGTCTGGGGCATCTAGGGTGACAATATCGTATCCATTACTGAGACCTTCATCAGCATTAGGAGGGATACATTCCTTAAAGGAAGTTTCATCGATCGCTTGAAAGACACTATGCTTTCCGGCTGGATACTTGAAGACTGCATGCATACACAATGTTTAACCGGTTAGCTAGTTGCTTCAAGACATACGATGCTTATAGTTAATTAGTTATGAAATTATATATATATATATATATATATATATATATATATATATATATATATATATATATATATATATATATATATATATATATAGCTAGCGTAAAATGAGCATACGAAGTTGATCTCCGATATTGAATTTCTTTCCATTCGCCCAAGCTTGATAATCCACATTCAGGGTCCAGCCTTTATCATCTCCAACAACATACAACTTGCCCGGGGCAGCAGGGTCATTAGGAGCGAAAACCGTGATGTAAAACTTCATAGAACCTTCCTCACAGCACCATTTTCCTGTTAAACAAATGCGTAGTTTAGTTATTTTTTTTATACATGTATATAGAGTTCAAAGAGATATCAATGTTCGTCCTACGCCATAATTAAACCCTTAAGGGGTTTACCATATTTTCTATGTGTACACTACAGTTAAGATGTAATCAAGTTAGGTTTCAAAAACAAAACAAAAACAAAAAGAGACCTTCATCGTTTTTTGTTTTGCAGATGAAAAATTTATTTCCAGGGGTTTCTAGGGTTATCACATCGTGTCCACTCGTGAGACCTTTTTGTTTACTAGACACATAACAATCTTCCCAGCCCGCATCACCAACTTCAAATACATTGTATTTTCCAACAGGATAATTGAAAACTACATCAAGAGAAAAAGAATTAACAGAAACACTTCTTATGAATAGATAGAGAAATAACTGATGCATTAATTAATTTATATAAGATGCCAGACACATACTAAGTTTATCGCCAACATAGAAATGCTGCTGGAGTGCCCATGTTTGATAATCAAACCCAAAAACCCAACCTTTGTCACCACCAACGATGTGTTCAGTGGCTGAAGCGGCCGGAATAGCTAAAGCTGCTACGGTTGCTATGAAGATGATGATCGTCGGCTTGTTAATAGTCATTTTTACACACACAATGAACTTCTAATTACTTTTTTATATTTGAATTGCAAATGGATCGATATGCCTATTTACGTAAAAACTTTGAAGACAAGTGAATTTTTAATGAGTTTTGGATGGCATGGCACCAAATAGTATTTGCATGAAACGGTTTAAGAGGATGTTATAAACTTCGTCGAGACCAGTCTTTGTTGATATCCACAACTTTTTTGATTATTTTTCATGGTAGAACTTGGACCGCCAATATAGAAAGAAGAGGCATGCATTAAATTTCTTTCAACCACGAGAACTAATGAAGACAGTATTTTGTTGCCTAATGACTCGTTCAAGTATTCCATATTTGGACAAACGCTCTCTTTTATTAGTATCTAATTATTTGGTTAAAAAAAACTCAACTTAAATAAATAAAAGATAATTATATTGATTATGTTGGGTTTTTTCTATTATTATTGTTATTCTTTTGTGAAACGGCATGTTTGTTTTATAATTCTAGTTCCACAACGAGAGTATGTTGGGACTAATATTTTCATCCTGTCTTTTATCAAATGGGATAATAATTAAGCAAGATAAGGTTGTCCATATATGGTACTTTGATGGGTTTGGGTACAGTGGTCTCCTATATCCATATTTTAATAAATAAATAAATTTATTTTCCTATTGACCTCTTATATTCATATTTTAATAAATGAATAAATTTATTTTCCTATTGACAAGCGTCACAATTATACAAATCTTCATTAAATTATATGCAACTTATCACTTATCATGTCACATGTCAATCTATTAATTCTCCATTTCAAAATTTTAAATTTTAAAATTTCCACTCTAATTACATTAAATTAATAACATTAGAATAAAAATAAAATAAAATTAGTATATATATATATATATATATATATATATATATATATATATAAGATGATATAATTTCATGTATTTATTTAAATCAACGATTATAATTTTATATAACCAAAAAATATCTCTTAATTAATAATTTATTTGAAATAATTGATTGATAATTTTGAGTTTTTACTATGAAAATTTAATTAATTTTATAACTGTGATTCTCACGGGTTATAAATTAGTTTGGATAAATATAAAAAGATGGATGATAAGAATTATCAATTATTATATCTTGAGGCTCTTGGACTCATTAGACAAAAATAATCCAAAATTAAATATGTATTTTAGTTTTAATTACTTTCAGTTCGTGTGGGGACCGAATTTGTGTAATTATAAAAGTGTAGGGAGCAAGCATGTAATTATGAAAGTGTAAGGAGCAAGTAAATATGTATTGCGGGGAGAAGAGTGGGGCGTAGTCTACCAATTTTCTATTAGCTATAGGGTATTTTTGAAATATTTTAAATACATAGACCGTTTATGTAAAAAAAAGCACAATAACATTTTCTGTGAATTACAAGGACATTTTTTGTAATTTATTTCTACCCAAGGGTCAACCTGCTAACATACGAAAATGTTAAACATATGAGTTGTTTATGTAAAAAAAACAAAGCCATGAGGATGTTTTTTTGTAAATTACGAAATTATAAGGACTGAATCTGTGACAACCCGAAATTTTTTGTCTTGTAAGTCCAGCCATTCAATTCAACTGTGTCAGACTCGTTTCTGCTATCTTTTAGCCTTGTTTAGAGTCTGTTTAAGGGTTCAAAGCTCAGTAAATTCAAGCATTGGGTATAGGATTGAGTTGCGTAAGTTCTTCGCGTTGAAATCGAGTCGAACACTCCATCAGAGGGAGTGTACGGCCGTAGACATGACTGTATGGCCGTACACCCATATTGGCCGTACACCACCTCCACAAGTATGATATCCTTTCATTTCTAAGTCATTTCTCACATTCCCAAGTCCAGAAAATCGATTCTCTCTCAAGTATCATCGAGTTCTTCATCCTAGATCATCAAAAACGTAAGTGTTTCTTCCCTCTAGTTGTTGTTATTCTTCATAATCATATATCACCCTTTGATTTCATCCATGAAAATCATCTTTTTGGGTAGATCTTCAAGATCTTCATCTTTCACCAAGAACACACACTTGTTCTTGGTGGCTGTGAACACCCTTTTGAGCCTCGAAATTGTAAGTATCCTTCCCCTATGCTTAGTACATGTTAGATACTCATGTTAAACATCCTAGAATCGCCATTTAACTGGAACCAAAGGAGTGTATGGTCGTACACCCATGTGTGGCCGTACACCCCTCAAAACACCCCTAAAGGACCTCCAAAGTGAGAATCTAGTTCACACCCTTGTTGAGCAATAGTCCCAAAAGCTTCCCTATCATTCAAACACACTTTTATGCACATTTTACCATGAGTGTATGACCGTACACTCCATGGCCGTACACCCATGGCCGTACACTCCTCATTGTGGCCGTACACACCATGTAGTGGTCGTACACACCTCTTTGATGAATCCCATGTGATTCTAACACTTAGTCCAAGTGTTTCCTAGTCCCTAAGGGTGTTTCCTTGCATGTTAGTTGCTTATAAACACTATATTCATGCCAATACATGCCATATATGTCATTTAGGACTCGTTTGTGTCTCGGGACTTCATTCGTGGAACTTCTCATCCTTACGCGCACATTCGTTTGAATCACCCACATAAGGTGAGTTCATACCCCTATAATCAATCTTTTAAACTGTTTTAAATGCTTTTAAGGGGGGGAATACAAGTTGAACACAATGATAATTGTGTAAATATTTGTTATAAACACCTTTCAAAGGATTTCTTATGTTTTTATAAGTGATCAAACATTCCAAAAACTCTTTTAAGTTATGTTACTTTATAGTTTATAAAACTCCGTTTTTAAAGTACAATCATAACTTAGTAGATAAATGAGTCTTTTCAGTAATAGTTCAAGTAAACATACGAGTAAAATATAATAGGTATAGTTTAGGGGTTCAGTTCATACTATATACTAGAACATACTATAAAGAGAAACAGGGAGGTAGATACAATACACGATAACATAGAGGTCATACTATAAAGAGAAACAGGGAGGAAGATACAATACACGATAACATAGAGAACATACTAAGATACTATAACAGAAAGAACATACTAAGATACTATAACAGAAAGAACATACTAAGATAATATAACGGAAAGAACATACTAAGATACTATAACAAAAGAACAAACCAGGATCTAATTATACCAATGATCACTAACTCATTGTTCTAAACAAAAGGTGATAATAAATTGGGTATACATGATCAAATAACTTTAATGTGAATTTACATGGCCTAGCAATTTGTTTGCGGAAGTCGCGTTTGGTAACCAGAATCTCTTGCAGGGAGAGCATATAGTATGGGTACTACTCATCACATTATGACCTTAATAAAACAAACTTGTTTTAAGGTAATCAGTACTTCAGGATGTCAAATTAAAAGACAACTGTGTACTTACATTTTCCCATTACTTTCATATTGTGACAGTTCCACTTGAAAGTTAATGCACACTATTTTCGAGTTAAGATAGTTATAAATTAGGGAAAACTTACATCTTTTCAAGCGACAAATAGAACAGTCGAGTCTAGTACATTCAGTAGAAAGTGGCCTATAATGATAACTTTATGATTCCTTAGTGTATACATCAGGGATATATATTAATCGGATCCGACAGGTAGTAGGATGTGTGCTTTCCGCTTCATTTCCTGTTCCTTGTTTGGTTGTGGGCTTAGAGCAGATTCACCCAACCTACTATCTATTCGATCTTAGCTATATATATATTCCGTATACACCAAGTAATCATAAGGAGTACCAGGTATGGTTCAGGTCATAGGACACTAATTCAATGCACTGTTGTCTAGTACAAAACATACTTTTCAAATAGAACGTTTGATAAACAAAACTAGAAACTTACCAGTAAAGGGTTTAATCCATTTTATTAAACCAGTATAACTTAAAGGACCTTTAGTGGTTAATTCTATAATACCTTAGTTTATAAATCAGGGTTATATAATTAATATCCGATAGGTAGTTGGATGTGTGCTTTCCGCCTCATTTCCTGTTCCTTGTTTGGTTGTGGGCTTAGGGCAGATTCACACAATTAGCTATCTATTCGATATTAGATTATATATAGCTAGTATAAACTAAGTGATTATAGAAGGAACTATTGTGGTTACCATTTTTACTAAAAGAAATAAGGGTTTTCTTAAAGAATCTTTTCATCAAATATAAAGGAACAATTACAGTTAACTTCGTGAGTACCAAGTGAATACACCATGGTTGTATATAACGAAGATCTAAAAAACAATGGGATGTGTGCCTTCCGCCTCATTTCCTGTTCCTTGTTTGGTTGTGGGCTTAGGGCAGATACTGTCACACCCCAAAACCGGAACGGCGGAAACGTTTTGGGGTGGAGGACGTCATGTTTAGTATCACAAGACATGCATCATAGTAAGCAAAGTAATAAACAACCATTTCATTAGCAAGAAAGTGTTTACAAAGTATGTGACTCACATAATATAGAATACATAGCAAATAACAAAAAGACATGAAGCTATACTGCTCCATCTTCTGAATCCCAGTGCGCGTACCTGTCTACTGGTCTCCTGAGAATACAAGTTATTTTGAAAGCGTAGATCAGCATTTAAGCTGGTGAGTTCATAAGATTTTAGTGATGTAAGTGAGTAGTAAGAAGTTGTAGTAAGTTTTGTTTAGAAAAGTTTGCCTGTTCCTCCAGGAAATCCTATATTTCCTGCTTTGATGAAAGATAAGTAAAAATGACTCTACAATCCTTTCTATGAGTATTAAATGGATACAAGTTATATAAGACTCAGAGTAAACAAACAATCGGTTGTGTGTATCTGCCCTAAGCCCATAACCAAACAAGGAACAGGAAATGAGGCGGAAGGCACACATCTCATTGTTGGTTAGATCGTCGTTGTATATGACCCTGGCGTATTCACTTGGTACTCACGGAGTTAACTGTAATAGTTCCTTTAATTTGATGAAAATATTCTTTAAGAAAACCCTTATTTCTTATAATAAAACTGGAAACCACAGTGTTTCCTTCTATAAGCACTTAGTTTATACTAGCTATATATAATCTAATATCGAACAGATAGTTAATTGTGTGAATCTGCCCTAAGCCCACAACCAAACAAGGAACAGGAAATGAGGCGGAAAGCACACATCCAACTACTTATCGGATATTAATTATATATAACCTTGATGTATAAACTAAGGTATTATAGAATTAACCACCTAAGGTCCTTTAAGTTATACTGGTTTAATAAAAATGGATTAAACCCTTTACTGGTAAGTTTCTAGTTTTGTATTCAAAAGTTCTATATTTGAAAAGTATGTTTTGTACTAGAAAACGGTGCATTGAATTAGTGTCCTATGACCTGGCCCATACCTGGTACCCCTTATGATCACTTGGTGTATATGGAAACATATATATATATATATATCTAAGATCGGATAGATAGTAGGCTAGGTGTATCTACTCTAAGCCCACAACCAAACAAGGAACATGAAATGAAGCGGAAAGCACACATCCTACTACCTGTCGGACCCGATTAATATATATCCCTGAATGCATGCACTAAGGAATCATAAAGTTAGCATTATAGGCCCCCTTTCTACTGAATGTACTAGACTCAACTGTTCTGTTTGTCGTTTGTAAAATGTAAGTTTTCCCTAGTTTATAACTATCTTGACTCAAAAATAGCTTGCATTAACTTTCAAGTGGAACTGTCACAAAATGAAAGTAATGGGAAATTATAAGTACGCAGTTGTATTTTGAATTGACATCCTGAAGTATTGATTACATTAAAACATGTTTGTTTTATTAAGGTCATAATGTGATGAATAGTCCCCGTACTATACGCTCTCCCTGCAAGAAATTCTGGGAACCAAACACGACTTCAGCAAACCTGTTGCTGAGCCTTGAAGTAGGCTCACATTAAAGTTATATGATCATGTATACCCAATTTTTACTATCACCTTTTTTTTAGAACAATGAGTTAGTGATTCATTGGTATACTTAGATCCTGAGGCACCTACTCGACGAGTGCACTGTTGGGTTTTTCAACAAGTAGGATGAATTTACTCATTGAGTGCACGAACAATGAGTTAGTGATTCATTGGTAACAATGAGTTAGTGATTCATTGGTATACTTAGATCTGCATTCTGAGGCTCCTACTCGTCGAGTGCACGAACCTACTCGACGAGTAGGATGAATTTACTCATGGACTAGTCGAGTCCCCCCATGGACTCGGCGAGTTCATGCTGCAGTATGCAGAAAACTTGAGTTTTTCAACAAGTTTGCATCAAGTATCAAGAAAACAAGCCTAGGCTCTGATACTGATCAAGGTCGTTGTCTCAATCAAAAATAAACCAACTAACCTAAGTAGATAGGGTAAGTCGGGTCGAACCCACGAGGAGATCGTGGTTAAACCTTGTGTTAAAATAGTTAACGAAAAACTACTAGCAATTGTCACGAAAAATATTTAAACTAAGATTTAAATAAAAAAAAAAACTAGAAACTTTATATTGAAAACGATTACCAATGAGAAAAACAAGGTTACTTCAGGTTCAGTGTTGGATGATTAAGACTCACGTGTTTATCTTCCCTTAAATTCCAATTTAATTATGAAAACATAACTAAGCTCAATTAACATGCAATAAATAACTTTGGGCACACAATATGTTATTCCTACTAATTGTCTTACTCCCTATGTCTAAATGGATTAGGAACAATGAGTGGCTTGGCAATTTTGTGTCTTATGATTACCAATTACCATGTTTAGCATTTAAAATCACAAGTTTGGAATAGTATATGTTGATTCAACCGATCGTCTTAGTTCCTAAACTATATGAATTTGGCACGATTAGTGAATTGATAATAAACTATTTAATTGTAAAATTAAACACTTGAATAAAACCCAACTTCAATTATCACTAATAGAAATCATAAATTTAAGAACATATAATAGCCAAAGTTGATTGGAATAGAAGTAATAATCAAAACACGTTCATCAAAGCATCCTAAACATTCCCGGAAGTAACCCTAATGATTTAGTCTTCCGTAATATTCACAAAACACACAACTAGCATAAAAACAATGAAATCTAATGTAAGATCCACAAAAAAACTAAAAATCATAAAGCTAATGATGTTTTATAATCATTAAAGCATAGAACAATAGGACCTTGGGGAGAAAGTAATAAATTCTGGAACTTGATAGAATTGAAGTAGATCCACCCTTTGAACGATCTTCAAACATCGAATGATTGTGTACTTGATGATTTCTTGGCTTTGATTTGGAAATTAATGATAAAAAATGTGTTTGGAGAGGCTTTGAACGTGTTTGGAACCCTCCAAAACTGTGGAAAATCGCAGGGAAGAAGTCCTAAGTCGATTAGGGTTAAATCTCCTTTAAATAGGTGCTGAAAAACTGATTTTCGGAGCTGTTTCCGCGTCGGTGTCCTAGTAGGCATCTTAGACGTCATATAGGACGTCTGGGCGTCCTTCGGGACGTTTTACATGTCTTATGTCGTCCTTTATTTACACTTGAAAATGACCTAAAACGGGTAGGCGTCCTAGGGGGCGTCTTAGACGCGTTCTAGGACGTCCCTCATCATTGTTCCCCTTTTTGGTGATGAAAACGGTAGATTCAGTAAAAACGCAAAATATGAAATTTGTAGGAAATTTTGTCTAGTCTCCAGAACTTCTTCATTCATGTCAATCGGAGCTCTAGATCTTAAGATATGATCAAAACATTGAAGAGTGGTCAAATTTTCAGCACCATTTTTCTTCATTCTTTTAGCAATTTGTCCCTCGTGCTTGTTAGCTTCATTTTGCTCGTTTTTCTTGCGCGTTCCTCCCACTTTAGCACTAAGTTGTTTCCTGCACATAATGTTCAACATTTCATCAAAGTAGTGTCATTCTTGGACAATTATGCTTCAATTCAACATATTTAGTACAATTTATTGTGCTATAAATATAGACCGATCAAACCTCCCCAACTTTATTCCAAACTCGTCCCGAGTTTGGCTTGAAATAATCAGTGTAGTCTTACTCTCTTATCCTAAGAAAAACTCAATGTAATCACGAATTCCGTACATTTTATCACAACATATTCAATAAGCAGGATATATCGATTTTGAGGATTATTAGTTGTTTATCCGGACTTTTAAACTCAAAAAACATGTTATGCTTATTTTAATTTGTTGTTTGAAACCCTTCACTTTTTGAACCCTTTCCAATAATCAACCTCACGAGTAATCAGTTGAACTCATTGCCAAAGTCCCGTTTTCAAGGTTCACTAACAAAGTTAGCGTGGTCGGTAACACTTAATGGACCAACCCATACACTCCCACTATCAAGGGGTCACATATTGTTTCACACAATGTCTTCAACTTGAACTTTTCTTCATATTTATCTTGATTGTGCATTCTTCAAGTTCTTTGATGGCTTCATCGGATTTGATCATCTTTGTATTTGACTTGAGCTTGAACATAGATACTTGGAAGTTCTTTAATGTCTTTTGATGCTTTTTGGTTGTGTGAAAACAATAATAGTCCCTTCCCAACCCCAAAGGCGCAGGAGTAAGTAAGACCAAGTACTCAGAGCGTGATGGCACATATTGTTCGGTTGGGTCCTCAATTGAAAGATCGTAGGCTCGAGCCAAAAACCTTCATTTTTCAAACACTTGGGTATTTCACATAACAATTTTTTAAATAAATATAAATATTCCCAAACCGGCCGAGCAACCTACAAAATCAATATTTAATATATATTATGACTCGATATACGAAACTCCTATCATTTTCCATCTTGATGAGTTACATTCAATATATAGAGAAGCTACTAACTCATCACATATTTCATGGTGACCAACTTGAGGATAAGATAATTAAAGATAGAGTTTAAGATAGCAGTACATTCATCCTAAGTTGATTATCCAAAAAAATTCATCAAAGTTAATGTAAAAGAAATTAAAAATATGGAGGACGACACACCTGATGGTACTGATAGTAGATGCGGTTTTGATTCTTGAAAAACTTCACTAACTTGAGGCATTTTCATAATGTTTCGTTATGCCCAAACAAACATCGAAGAATTATGATTTTTTTAATCACTTTTTCTTCGATCCTCCATCTTTTTCTTGTGTACACCTCCTCCCCAATTTTAAGTCTTGCATCGTCCCCGATGCATCAAAAGATAAATTCCTAAAATAATAAAAAAAACAACTACAAGCACAAAAATCAAATCAAATAAAAATAAACTACACTAACTAGCCCTCAATTTCGCCGGGGTCCACGATTGCACTTGGCATGTGAAACAAGCCTTTTAAACCCCTAGGTTACCCCTAGTGGACGAGTGAAGTCTCGTGAGGGTTTGCAGTGAACACACCCACAAAGTTCCAAAATTGCCAAGTTTAACGTCATTAAGTGGGACGAGTTACCTCGAGTGATATCTATGGAGGATCATATGTTCGTGGAATTTTTTGAAAGTCAACCGTCTTGTTGTTGACCTTAACCTGAATGACCGGATCGTGTGGCAAGCCATCTTTGACCTTGTATAAATAAACCATGTTGTCTTTAATCTTTCCACGATGACGCCTAAACCTTGATTTGAACATCCAAGCATAATTTTTATTAATGGACTTCTTGGCTCGATGTTTGGTATCATGAAACATCTTCATCTTTGATTCGTAGGCAAGCGTACCATCATGTTTCTTGGTCCGTAATTTCTTCTTCACTTGTTGAAACTCGACCCCATCCAATTCTATTAACCTGTGACAAGGAAAAAGTTTCTCCAAATCGTGGTTGGTGTTAGAGAGCATAGTTGTGGTATGCTCGTAGACATAATCATCGATAATATTTATTACAAACAGGTCACCACTGATTGGAGGATCATTAGTAGGTCCAAATAATAGGAGTCTCAGTTTATGGCTTACAAAGGTCACATTTATCGCACCTTCCTGACAACTAATATGAGCATATATACTTTTCAAAAAAGGACGATCAATGATTATACTTTGTTGTTTGTATATGGCCAATATTTTAGAATCCATCAGAAGAAGTTGTGGGTTGGTTTTTTTAAAAGTTGTTGGGTAGGGGATGGTATTGGCCTCCACAAACCCCTCCCCAATTTTGGACATTTCAAACTCATGAAACTCTTCATTAGACTTTTCCAATTCAATTACAGCTTCTTTAATTTCAAACATCCTTTGGGTATCATTATCATTTAAAGGTACATCATCCTCCACCACAACCTCAAGTTTGGGTGGTGTAGGATTATGCACAATGTGATCATTGCATAGAAAACTTACCTCATTTACTTGGGTAGTGTCCGAAGGTTTTCCCGGTAGTTGTTGCTTTAGCTGCTCTGTTATTCGTTCTAGTTGATCTTCAATTGCCGAAATTGATTTGGAGTTGTCTTCCTCCTTGTTGAAGGTTTCATTCAACATCTCTAGCCTTTGATCCAACTTTTTGCTGAATGAAGATTCATTTGATTCTTGGTCTTCCGGGAAACAAGGTGATTCATGGTGTTGGTTTTGAGCCGAATTGCTAGTCCACCAACAATCATCATCATATTGATCATCATTATAGTAGTGATATTGGCCTAGATTTTCGTTCTCCCACCACATGTCTTGATTGATGTAATTATATTCCTCCATTCACTATCGAGTATCAGCAAGAATATATATGTTGTGCCTTGTTTGCAGACACCGGTGTACCTACACAAAAACAAAAGAGTGAAGATTCCAAACTAAAAAAAAAACAAAAAAAAAACTAAAATTTAATGACTACTTCAACACAATTGCTTAAGCGCACAATCTCCCCGGCAACGGCGCCAAATTTTTGTCGAGGTCGTTGTCTCAATCAAAAATAAACCAACTAACCTAAGTAGATAGGCTAAGTCGGGTCGAACCCACGAGGAGATCGTGGTTAAACCTTGTGTTAAAATAGTTAACGAAAAACTACTAGCAATTGTCACGAAAAATATTTAAACTAAGATTTAAATAAAAAAACTAGAAACTTTATATTGCAAACGATTACCAATGAGAAAAACAAGGTTACTTCAGGTTCAGTGTTGGATGATTAAGACTCACGTGTTTATCTTCCCTTAAATTCCAATTTAATTATGAAAACATAACTAAGCTCAATTAACATGCAATAAATAACTTTGGGCACACAATATGTTAGTCCTACTAATTGTCTTACTCCCTATGTCTAAATGGATTAGGAACAATGAGTGGATTGGCAATATTGTGTCTTATGATTACCAATTACCATGTTTAGCATTTAAAATCACAAGTTTGGAATAGTATATGTTGATTCAACCGATCGTCTTAGTTCCTAAACTATATGAATTTGGCACGATTAGTGAATTGACGATAAACTATCTTAATTGTAAAATTAAACACATGAATAAAACCCAACTTCAATTATCACTAATAGAAATCATAAATTTAAGAACATATAATAACCAAAGTTGATTGGAATAGAAGTAATAATCAAAGCACGTTCATCAAATCATCCTAAACATTCCCGGAAGTAACCCTAATGATTTAGTCTTCCGTAATATTCACAAAACACACAACTAGCATAAAAACAATGAAATCTAATGTAAGATCCACAAAAAAAACTAAAAATCATAAAGCTAATGATGTTTTATAATAATTAAAGCATAGAACAACGGGACCTTGGGGAGAAAGTAATAAATTCTGGAACTTGATAGAATTGAAGTAGATCCACCCTTTGAACGATCTTCAAACATCGAATGATTGTGTACTTGATGATTTCTTGGCTTTGATTTGGAAATTGATGATAAAAAAATGTGTTTGGAGAAGCTTTGAAGGTGTTTGGAACCCTCCAAAATTGTGGAAAATCGCAGGGAAGAAGTCGTAAGTCGATTAGGGTTAAATCTCCTTTAAATAGGTGCTAAAAAACTGATTTTCGGAGCTGTTTCCGCGTCGGCGTCCTAGTAGGCGTCTTAGACGTCATATAGGACGTCTGGGCGTCCTTCGGGACGTTTTACATGTCTTCTGTCGTCCTTTATTTACACTTGAAAATGGCCTAAAACGGGTAGGCGTCCTAGGGGGCGTCTTAGACGCGTTCTAGGACGTCCCTCATCATTGTTGCCCCTTTTTGGTGATGAAAATGGTAGATTCAGTAAAAACGCAAAATATGAAAGTTGTAGGAAATTTTGTCTAGTCTCCAGAACTTCTTCATTCATGTCAATCGAAGATCTAGATCTTAAGATATGATCAAAACATTGAAGAGTGGTCAAATTTCTCAGCACCATTTTTCTTCATTCTTTTAGCAATTTGTCTCTCATGCTTGTTAGCTTCCTTTTGCTCGTTTTTCTTGCGCGTTCCTCCCACTTTACCACTAAGTAGTTTCCTGCACATAATGTTCAACATTTCATCAAAGTAGTGTTATTCTTGGACAATTATGCTTCAATTCAACACATTTAGTACAATTTATTGTGCTATAAATATAGACCGATCAGATACCACTGTTGGGTTTTGAGCATACTAACACTCATATGGTGTACATGCAACCATAGAATCCTTTGATCTATATTTTCTCTAAAATACATGCAAATTTGATTTCCAAGGTTTACAACCTAACTAGCATGTTATGGGGTACTTGTAATACAAAACTTTAAGTAGAATAACATACCTTTCTTTTGTGGTTGATTGCTTGGAGTTTTAGAGCCTAGAACCAATAGTGTGCATGCCTCAAGTGGTGTCACAAATCACCCAAAACAACTTGGAAATACTTGAGAGAATATGATGCTTGCTAGAATCGGCACACCCTTGTTTCTCACACATACTAGTCCCAATTCTAGAACCAATGACCTCTTTATATACTATGGAGGAATAGGGTTACACCCTAATACCCATGACTCTTCATTTACCTAGGATCCATGGGTTAAGAGCTCCATGGACTATCCATGGACTTCCATATACTCTTAGCCCATCCTAAATAAATCTTAGCCCATTCCATATATATGCAAGAGTCCATATTTAATTAGTTTCATTTGACCATTAAATTAATTCCCAAAAATTAATTTTTGATCAACACTAATTAAATCATATTAATATATTATAACTTATAATATATTAATGGATCATAAGCATCTTATTCTCAAAATATATCCATACAAATTGTTAGATGAAGTGCAACCCAAATGGACCATGCCGGGTCGGGTCAAGTCATACCAAATATAGTTACGGACTTAGACACCTTATCCAACAGTCTCCCACTTGGATAAGTCTGATAACTATAGTTGCAAGTCTAACTTCAGGAACCAACCAGCAATCGTAGCTATTTTAAAACTCTGTTGAACTATGAAGCGCCATTTTAGATAAGTGATCATATATTCCTCTGTTCTCAAGAGATCAGCCGAACAAATACATGGAACAATGTCGTACTTATTGTCCAGCAGTTGTTTCTCGATCTCTGATTTGGTTGACATAGAACTAAATTGAACACATCAATTAGGTTCTGACCGGGCCCGACACATAAGTCAAAACAAAATCATCGAGGGGCCCAAATATCGCTTCTATTGCTAGAAGGAACATATAAACTTCGACTCATATGCTTGTACTAACTACCAGTTGAATTATGCACAAAAGCACGTTTTATGACATCATGTTACTGATGCGTTTTCGTGCAATCAATGGACAACCAACTGATAGTCAACAACTCATATCTCTAGGTTTGAAGATATATATGATATTACCGTTACACGATCACTCGAGATAAATTCCATGAAGTGATACAAGTGAGCGTGGGTTTAATCCAATAGTCAGAAATTATGAGCACTCATGAATGTTGTAGCAACCATTGCCATGTCTAATGCACCTTAGACAAATCTTACAAGCCAGATTCATGAAAGTCTTAATTCGATACCTACTTCCAACGTATGACCGACTGTGGAGAGTTTGAATAAAATAATTATTCTGGAAGTCAAAACATGCAAAATTTGAAACAATAGTAAACGATCAACATAGGATAGTAACACTTTACTCATAAATAAATAACAACTTTTATTTAATCATCAAATGTTAATTACATTTTACAAGTTTCAGAAAACTATCTAATTATTAAAAGTAATATCTTCTCTCAGTCCGATGCTTCTCGCATGCTGCAAATGCCTAACCCTAGTCAGTCCCTTCGTAAGGAGATCTGCAGGATTATCTTCTGACGATACCCTCTTTGCCACGAGGAGTCCCTCTTCTATCTTGTGTCTTATGAAGTGATATTTTCTGTCAATGTGTCTGGATCTGCCATGATCTCGTGGTTCCTTGGCTAAGGCAACCACACTATTGCTGTCACAGAAAATCTCCATAGGCTCCTGTATAGCTGGTACAACTCCAAGGTCTCCAATGAAGTTTTTCAGCCATATCGCCTCCTTTGTCGCTTCACTTGCTGCTATGTACTCTGAATCACAAGTAGAATCAGCTACTGTCTCCTGCTTGGAACTTTTCCAAGTAATTGCTCCTCCATTTAGGGTAAAGACCCAGCCTGACTGATAGCGGAAATTATCCCTATCAGTCTGAAAGCTAGCATTACTATACCCTGCTACTCTCAAGTCATCACTCCCACCGAGAGTAAGAACCCAGTCCTTAGTCCTCCGTAGCTACTTGAGAATGTTCTTTACCGCAGTCGAGTGAGCCTTGCCAGGGTTTCCCTGATATCTGATGACCATGCTCAAAGCAAAGGCCACATCAGGGCGAGTACAAGTCATAGCATACATGATTGAGCCAACAGCGGAAGCATATGGTAATCGACTCATCTCTGCTATCTCAGCCTCTGTACTCGGACTCTAAGTTTTACTCAGTCTGGCATTGTGTTGGATCGGTAAGTCTCCTTTCTTGGAATTCTCCATGTTGAACCTTTTCAACACCTTATCCAAGTAGGTACTCTGACTAAGTCCAATTAGTCTTTTACTCCTGTCTCTCAATATCCTTATCCCTAGGATATAGGCAGCTTCTCCAAGGTCCTTCATAGTGAAACACTTCCCAAGCCAGGATTTTACCTCCTGCAAAGTTGGGATGTCATTCCCTATGAGCAGTATGTCATCCACATACAGTACCAAAAATCTAACTATACTCCCACTGGCCCTAACATATACACAGGACTCATCCTCGCTCCTCGAAAAACCAAACTCCTTGACTTTCTCATCGAAGCAAAGATTCTATCTGCGAGATGCTTGTTTCAATCCATAAATGGATTTCTCAAGCTTACACACTCTATTGGGTTACTTTGCATCCCTCTGGCTGAGACATGTAAACATCCTCAGCCAACTTTCCATTAAGGAAAGCGGTTTTGACATCCATTTTCCATATTTCATAATCAAGAAATGCAGCTATGGCTATCAGAACCCTAGTAGACTTAATCTTCGCTACTGGTGAGAAGGTCTCATCATAGTCAACTCCCGGAGTTTGAGTAAAGCCCCTCGCCACCAGTCGCGCTTTGTAAGTGTGCACTTTCCCATCCATGCCGGTCTTCTTCTTGAAGATCCATTTGCACCCAACTTTCTTACGACCTGGTACATTGTCAATCAAGTTCCAAACTTGATTGTCATACATGGATTGAATCTCGCTGTCCATAGCCTCCTTCCATTTTGCAGACTCGGGGCCTGCCATGGCTTCCTTGTAATTATTAGGTTCATCCAAATCTATCAGTGTACTGTCACTGATAAATGTATCACCTTCAGTAGTGATGTGATAACCATAATAAAAATTAGGTGTGTTCCTAACCCTCGTGGAACGCCTCAGAGGTGCGGACTCATCTATCGGATCAACAGGAGTTTCCTCCTCAGTTTGGTCGCTAGTGTTTGAGGTTCCTTCACCGCTTGACTCTTGAAGCTCTTCAAGGTCTATTTGCCTCCCACTGTCTCCTTGGCTTATGAATTCTCTCTCACGAAAGACTCCTCTCCTTGCTACAAAGACCACGTTATCACTGGGTCTGTAGAAGAGGTAACCAAAGGATCTCTGTGGGTAGCCGATGAAAATACACCTCTCACTTCGAGGTTCGAGCTTGTCGTGAGACTCGCGCCTCACGAAAGCCTCGCAGCCCCAAATCTTGATGTGGTCTAAATTAGGAACTTTCCCAGTCCACATTTCATGAGGTGTTTTGGCAACCTTTTTGGTAGGGACTAGATTAAGGATATGGGCGGTAGTCTCTAAGGCATACCCCCAGAATGAGATTGGTAACGAAGCTCGACTCATCATGGAACGAACCATGTCCAACAAGGTTCGATTGCGCCTCTCAGCCACACCATTCAGCTGTGGTGTCCTAGGAGGTATCAATTGTGAGACAATCCCACATTCCTTAAGAGAGTCAATGAACTCAATACTAAGATACTCTCATCCCCGATCGGATCGGAGCATCTTGATTTTCCCGCTCAGTTGATTTTCCACTTCCTGCTTGAACTCTTTGAACTTTTCAAAGGTTTCTGACTTATGCTTGATTAAGTAGATATATCCATATCTACTATAATCATCAGTAAATGTCACATAGTAGCGATTAGCATCCCTAGTGGCGGTTTTGAAGGGTCCACACACATCTGTGTATGAGGTCCAACAAACATTCACCCCTCTCACAAGAACCAGTGAAGGGTGACTTTGTCATTTTTCCAAGTAAACAAGATTCGCAACTATCATCTGATTTAAGGTCAAATGATTCCAAAACTCCAGCCTTTTGGAGTTGGCCTATGCGCTTCTTGTTGACATGTCCAAGACGACAATGCCACAAGGATGCTTTATCCAAACTAATAGAAGAATCAATATGAAATACATTATTTCCTAAGTTGTCTACAATCGACACAGTTTCATATACACCATCACAAGGTAACGCTTTAAAATAAAACACATCATTATAAAAAGCATCAATAACACCAATTTTATTATCAAAATAAAATGTGAATCCTTGCTTGTACAAACTATGAAAGGAAATACTATTTCTCGCCATTTCTGACGAGTAACAACATTTATTTAAATCTAAAGTTAACCCATTATTAAGCAATAAAGAATAAACTCCAATCTTGGTCACAGGTGATGCTTTCCTATTGCCCATGATTAAGTTTATCTTCCCGTGCTCCACTTCTTCACTACTTCTTAGGCCCTGCAAATCAGTACAAATGTGAATACCACAACCTGTATCAAGTACCCAAGAGTTAGTATGCAATGAGTTATTAGACAATATGGTATTAATACCTGCATGGGTGGGTTTAACTTTCCCATCCTTTACATCATGCAAGTACTTAGGGCAGCTTCGCTTCCAGTGCCCCTTTTCATAGCAGTAGAAGCATTGTGCTTCCTTTGGGTTTGAAGAAGGAGTAATGAGACCTTTCTTGGTCCCACTTGAAGAGGAGCCATCAAGGGACTTTCCCTTGGTACCCTTCGAAGGGGTCTTCCTCTTCTTCCCCTTTCCCTGCCCAATTGCCAGAACAGGGGCTGTTCTAGGAGTAGGAGTAGAAGTAACAACCGATTTACCTTTAAGACCACTTTCAGCGGTCCTTAAAAGTCCTTGAAGTTTGCTAAGTGTGACTTCCTCCTTGTTCATATGATAAGTCATACGAAACTGATCATAACTTGGAGGTAAGGAATGGAGAATGATGTCAATCGCCATGTCCTCAGCGAAGTCCACATTAAGCTTTAGCAACCGGTCCACGAACCTCTGCATTTTCTGTAAGTGACCGGTGATGGGTTCACCATCCTTCATCCTGGCTGTTATCATGGAGGAGATGATTTCATACCTCTCTTGACGTGCGCTCTGATGGTACCTTTCCATCAGATCCAAGTGCATCTCATAGGGGTAGAAATCTTCATAGGATTTCTGGAGTTCGGGAGTCATAGTAGCCAACATAATGTAGGACACTTTTGTAGCATCCCTCTCATGTGCAGCATACTCCGCAATCTCCTCAGGAGTAGCAGTGGACTCATTGATAACCTTAAGCTCCTTGTCAAGGACATATTGCTTGTCCTCATAGCGGGTAATCATCCTGATGTTCCTTATCCATTCATTGAAATTAGAACCATCAAAAGTGACCTTCCCACACAAGTTCATGAGTGAAAAGGAGCCTGTAGGGTTTGAGCCAGTAGTAGTGTTGGAAGACATCTGAAAGAAAGAAGGACAAGTTTTAATTAGATAAGAAGTCCTTAATAAGTCACCCAAATGAAATTAAGGCTAGGATCCTACAAACTATTTCATAACTTGGAAGAGGGATGCCGTAATCCAAGCTATAAAATATTTGAAGGTAGGTAAATGACGATTTACCAATTTCCACCATTATAAACAAAATAAATTATTTAGTTTTAATTGGATTTGAAACTCCTAGATCTTTTGAGATACATTGAACTTTCAATGGCATGTTTAAATCTCGATTGTGCCCTCTCAAGTTTGTGACTGGGATGCCGAGGATCACAAACAAGGTGTGAATAACCATGCAAATTGACTTGGTACCCTTAATTTTATCACCTAATCGATGTGCCGGTTAACCACACGCGCTCCACCGATCTATGATAAAACTTAAGTCACCCTTTGCCACTCTTACTAGTCCTTGTTAGTGTGCCGGTTAACCACACATGCTCCACTAACGAGTCGGTAAGGTACAAAGTGTAATTTCATGGGTTAGCACCTATTTCACATTTTCCCTAAAGTAACTAAGATTGAGAATTAATAAAGGTTTAGTTACTTTATAATTTCATTATACTTTTAATGAGGATTAAGGTCCTATCCTACCCGTTCGGCTAACGACCCTCCACCAGTCAAGGAAGCGGTGGGTGAGATTGGACACCCATTAAGCTGCCATTTTATAGGCAACAACCTTATACCCCCCCCCCTTATAGACCGGCTTCGTGAATGAGGCCTACTAACGGTAAGACTGACTTATTATTATACATATATATATAATAATTAAACTTTTAATATTATAGAAGTATAAGGGTTGAATTTTAAACTTTTAAAATTCTAGGGTTCAATTTGGAATTTTAAGTATTAATGTGTGAGACTTTACAAATTCCAAAACTTGAGGACAAGTATTGAAACTATTCAAGACTTTTCATTTCATAACTTATGAGTTTAATGGGCCATTAAGATGAAAGACTCTTCATTTTATGTAACCTCCTATTCTTTAATAACACTTTTAAAGAAGTGACTTTTGGTTATCTATAACTTGAGGACAAGTTATGGACTCCATCATTAGGCATTAAGATCAAGAATCAATTATCAACAATTCAGCAAATAATTCCTATGATCTAACCATAACCCATAAGAACATGAACATTCATATCAAAATTTCAAGAATCATATTAACATATATAAAACATGGAATTTTGATATTAGCCATTGTAAACGGATTAGCATAAGCATTACAACATCTAAAACAAGTTTTAAAACACCAAAACAGTTTAGGGTAATGTTTCTAGTCCATTTCCAGCAGCAAAACTCGAAAATCTACATTCTGAGGCTCCTACTCATCGAGTGCACGAACCTACTCGATGAGTAGGATGAATTTACTCATGGACTCGTCGAGTCCTCCCATGGACTCGGCGAGTTCATGCTGCAGAATGCAGAAAACTTCAGTTTTTCAACAAGTTTGCATCAAGTATCAAGAAAACAAGCCTAGGCTCAGATACCACTGTTGGGTTTTGAGCATACTAACACTCCTATGGTGTACATGCAACCCTAGAAACCTTGGATCTATGTCTTCTCTAAAATACATGCAAATTTGATTTCCAAGGTTTACAACCTAACTAGCATGTTATGGGGTACTTGTAATACAAAACTTTAAGTAGAATAACATACCTTTCTTTTATGGTTGATTGCTTGGAGTTTTAGAGCCTAGCACCAATAGTGTGGATGCCTCAAGTGGTGTCACAAATCACCCAAAACAACTTGGAAATACTTGATAGAATATGATGCTTGCTAGAATCGGCCCACCCTTGTTTCTCACACACACTAGTCCCAATTCTAGAACCAATGACCTCTTTATATACTATGGAGGATTAGGGTTACACCCTAATACCCATGACTCTTCATTTACCTAGGATCCATGGGTTAAGAGCTCCATGGACTATCCATGGACTTCCATATACTCTTAGCCCATCCTAAATAAATCTTAGCCCATTCCATATATATGCAAGAGTCCATATTTAATTAGTTTCATTTGACCATTAAATTAATTCCCAAAAAATAATTCTTGATCAACACTAATTAAATCATATTAATATATTATAACTTATAATATATTAATGGATCATAAACATCTTATTCTCAAAATATATCCATACAAATTGTTAGATGAAGTGCAACCCAAATGGACCATGCCGGGTCGGGTCAAGTCATACCAAATATAGTTATGGACTTAGACACCTTATCCAACATATATAATTAGGATTAGTTAGACGGTCGGATGTGCGATTCTGCCCTAGGTCCACAACCAAACAAGGAACAGGAGATAGGGCGGAAACACACATACTAGATCTGCGTAATCATAATCATATACTACCCTCGCGTATACACTAAATAGTGATAGGTGGGCTGTATTCGTCCTTAGCCTCTGTGCTCGAACTTGGTCTGATGGACGAGTGGTATTTCGGAAAGGTCTGCGGAACATACGACGGCAAGGCTTCGGAGGACAAAGTACCCTTCGCATGAGTACTTCGGGGTTTAGAATACGAAAGACAAAACTGAGGTTTAGGTCGGACTGTCGTTACGAAAGACGAAGGTTTCGTGAACTTGACGGTCAAGGCGATAGGAACATATGAATTTAGTATGGTGAGGACCACGCAAACTCATGACGAATGATAGTAACAGACTCTTTACTGAACAAAGTTTTGGCCGATTTGAAAGAAACGTTTGTTATATGATGATGCACTTCCCTAGTGTGTTTGAAAAAGGTACTCTTTGTAAATGTTCTAGTGTTTTCTGTTTTCCTCTTGTTGTTAACACTTCTACGTATCGTACCGCGATGTAAGCATACATACCGCAACAGTGCTTTGATAACTAGTGTCGATACTTTAAACTACAATCCTCCTTGGTACCACTATGATCGCCTGGAATATACAAGTTATGAATAATTAAGATGAATTGGACGGTCGACTGAGTAACTCTTCCTCAAATCCACAACCAAACAAGGAACAGGAATTAAGGCGGAATCACTCACTCTAAGTCTGCAAAATCTTAGCTATACACAACCCTAACGTACATACTAAGCCGTCATAGCTTCTCAGAACGGATCCCTTAGTTCTCTTGAATACTGTGACTTATTTTAATAAGTGAGTTAGTATAATTACTTTTAAGTGTTATCCCCAAGTTTTAATCTTATATAAATATAAATTAATTTTTCAAAGTAATTACTATTTCGAAAACGTACCGCTGCTCGATGGCGACTCCGAGGTCGATTCTCCTGTGGTGATCATCAGAATTCGTCCATCCGCTCCTGAGTTCTTTGTTATCGGGCAGTCCCTCTGGTAGTGTCCATTCTCACCACAGCCATAGCAGGCTTGGTTTTCTTCAACTCCGGGGACTTGGGAGATCGGTTGAGCCGGCGCTCTGCAGAAACGGACTGTGTGTCCCTTTCTGTGGCAGTTCAGACACTGCATTTCCCGGCATACTCCGGTGTGGTGATAATTGCACTTTCCACACTTCGGGAGGGTTCCAGCATATAGACTGGCAAGTGCTAGAGTAGCGGGTGTTGTGGCGTCGTACATAGTACTTGTTTGTTCCTCCTGCGGGGTGTCCTGTGTTGTTTGCTTCTTCTTCCTCTTGTTCCCCGACTTCTGGCTATTGTCCTCTCCCCTCGATGGTTCGGGAACGGGGACTTCCACACCATGGCGTACTCCATGGTCGATGAGCCGCTGAGCCAGGCGTTTAGCACTATCAAATATGGTTGGGTTAGAAGACAGCACATCTCCTTGGATCGGGGCAGTTAGACCCCAGATGTATCTTTTTATCTTCTTGCTCTCCGGGGTAACCATCCCGGGGCATAGAGCTGCTAGGTCATTGAACCGGTCAGTGTAGGCCACTATGTCTGAGCCGACCATCGCGAGCTCCAATAGTTCTTGTTCCAGCTTTTGAACTTCGCCCAACGGGCAGTATTCTTCCAGCATTAACTCTTTTAGGTTCTCCCAACCTATTGAGTTAGTCACTGATAGGGTCAGTGACTTAACATGGCTGTTTCACCATGTCAGGGCTCTGTCAGAGAAGGTGCATGCAGCAAACTTCACTTTGCTCCCTTCAGGGCACGAACAGATTTTGAAGACCGAATCTGTTTTCTCGAACCATCGCATCAGAGCGATGACTCCACCATTTCCATCGAAGGAATTGGGTTTGCAGTTCATGAAGTCTTTATACGAACACTCCCTTGGGTGTCAGTGAGTAACTCCGGGGTTGGTTAAGTGGATACCACTACCTGATTCGAGGGTACCACTTTCACCGAAGTGAGTTAGAGCAGTTGCCACTGCGGAGGATATCGTTGCTTGAAGAGCAACATGATCGAATTGCGGCGGTGGAGTTGGAGTTATCAAATTAGGGCGCCTGTTTGATCTGCGAGGAGGCATCTTTGCTAAAAGAATACAAAGATGAGATGGAATCTAAAGCAGTGGACATAAGCCGAAAGCTGAAAAGACTAGGTTATCCTAGTTCTGAGTGTATCGGGTCCTGACTTCCACGGGGTTCTGGAAACAATTCATAAAAGAGTCTATACCTAATAAACTTTATGAATCAGAAATGGCTATCCTCGAATGAATATCTGTTACCTGAATAACTGTTACCAGCTGCATGTAAGAAAATAATCCTAACACATAATGTGAGCAGTGTTTCCACTAACTCATTAAGTTAACCAAGATTATTATTTATTAGTGTGACGCATATGACGGTTTGGTTACTTCGGTTGATCCTTCTTTGAAAGCTTCTCCTGAACCTGCTCTTGTTCCTCATTGACTCTTCTGTTGACTGCTATGAGGAAGTGGTTACACCTATCTGGGTTTGTCGTGCGAGAATGGAAGTGTCTAAAGAATCTATGAGATTTAAGTGAAACCTTATGGGGTGATCCTTACAGAGTCCTCCTATAATTGCACAATGTATACAAGTTGTATATAATTTAAGATTAAATAGACCTTCGAATAAGTGATCCTACTCCAAAACCACAACCAAACAAGGAACAGGTAGTGAAGCGTAGATCACAAATTCTAAGTCTATAAAATCTCAATTATATATAACCTTGGGAGTATACACTGCAAGATTATAGACCTATCCGTAAGGGTCTTTTAAGTTATCACATAAGTTATTTATATAGTGCCTAAAATACTCCTATAGTATTTTAATGTAATGAGTTTGGTATGTTTTAAACTTGTTATTGTGTTATGGTATCATAGAATACTCCTATAGTATTCTAACTTTATGTACTTGATCTAGAATTCTCTTGACTAGTGTTAGGTAAGTTTTAAGACCGTTGAAACACCACATCACTCCCAAACACATGTCGGTCACATCTCGAATGAATATAGTTGATCAGGCTATATTGATCCTAGCTATGATTACATAACTGTCCAGGTTTGACCATAGTGTTCAACCTTTAACTTCTTCTGTTCTGTTCTTCTCGTGATACTTGTTCTAGTATGTATATATGTATAAGCACGTATGTATACTTTTATAAGGTATCATTATATATTTAAAATATATTATTATCCAGAGCACTTCGGCCCCATTGTATTTATAGTTGTATATCTTTTATCGGTTGATATACTTAGTTCACTATAAACCTATCTCTGATACCAATCTGTCACACCCCAAAACCGGAACGGCGGAAACGTTCTGGGGTGGAGGACGTCATGTTTAGTATCACAAGACATGCATCATAGTAAGCAAAGTAATAAACAACCATTTCATTAGAAAGAAAGTGTTTACAAAGTATGCGACTCACGTAATATAGAATACATAGAAAATAACAAAAAGACATGAAGCTATTGTTGGATTAATGTCTAAGTGCATAACTATATTTGGTATGTACTTGACCCGACCCGACATGGTCCATTTGGGTTGCACTTCACCGGCACAATTTATATGGATAGTCTTTTGAGAATAGTATATTTATGATTTATATTAATATATTATAAGTTCTAATATATTAATATGGAATCATATTATTTAATTAGTATTGATCAAGAATTAATTAAGTGATCAAAAATAACTAATTAAATATGGACTCTTATATATATGGAATAGGCGAAGTTCATTTAGGTTGGGCTAAGCTTTCATGGATGGTCCATGGAGCTTTTAACCCATGGATCCTATGTAAATGAAAGGTCATGGGTATTAGGGTTTACATGGATGTAACCCTAATCCTCCATAATATATAAATGGGTCCTTGGCTCACAAAATTGGCACAAGTGTGTGAAAATAAGAGTGGGCCGATTTTAGTGTGCATACATATTCTCTCAAGTTCTTCCAAGGTGTTTTGGTGATTTGTGATTCCATTTGAGGCTTCCACACTATTGGGGCTAAGCTCTTAAAGCTTGAAGACATCAAGCTACATCAAAAGGTATGTCATCTAACTAGAACTTTGTAGTATAGGTGCTTCATAATATGCTAGTTAGGATGAAACCTTGGAATAGTTAATATTTGCATGTATAATAGAGAAAACATAGATCCAAGGTTTTTAGGGTTGCATGTACACCATAGGAGTGTTAGAATGCTCAAAACCCAACAGTGGTATCAGAGCCATGGTTTGTTTTCTGTTATATTGATGCAAATGTTTTATTTTCAAGTTGAAAAAAAAGGAAAAAAAATATGACGTTTGTCAAATTTTAAGATAATTACTTGTTTTGTGAAAAACGAATTATTTGTAAAATTTGAATCATTTGTTATATGAGTTGAATTAGGTCAATTTTAGTAAAAGATAAAATGATATGATTATTTTATTAGTTTTAAAAGTTTGATCTAAATGTTTTAAGGAGTTACATATTTTTTCATAAAATTTTGGAGCTCAAAAGTTTTTTTTTAAAGTTGTGATCTTAAGGGTTTTTGAAACTTCCATAAGTTATGGATATGAAAGTTTTTTTTTAAAAAAAAAAAATTTGATTCAAAGTTTTTATGGAGTTACAAAATTTGGTGTTAATGTTTTAAAGAATTCCATAACTTGTTCTTAAGTTATGGAACATGGAAAGTTTCATCATAAAACACCATTAATTCCATAAGTTATGGAATCCAAAGGTTTTCAAGAATTACAAAACTTGCCCTCAAGTTTTGGAATTTGAGAAAAGTTTTTTATGAAAAAAAGAATTGAATTCTAAAACTCTTGGGTTCATAACTTAAACAATTAATTAAATGGTTTTAATTTTGAGTTTAATAATTGGAATTATGATGTTTTGCTGAATAGTCAACCCGGTTGACCAAATGGTAAAGAGAAAGGCTAAGTCTGAGATAGTCTCATTACCAAAGGGTCCATATGTTTATTTTGCCAAAGGAAGGGGCGTAGATTGCAAAGCTGCCAAATTTACCTAAGGATGTTAAAGTCAATAAGTTTGACTCTACATCAGGTAGAGCCCATTTTCTAACTCTGTTAAGTTCTATTCTGAGATCCTCATTACATGATGTGACTGGGTCACATGTTGATGTTTTAAGAATCAAAGAATAGAGAGAAATCTTAAAGGAAGTATATGTTGATTCTGATCGCGAAGGTGGATTTCGATCGCATCAGAATTTTGAGCAGTTGCTTAAGAAGTTATGATATATTGCTAAGGAATAGATAACAACAATTTTCCATGTGGATTGTAAGGATAAGTTTTTCCGCAAAGTTTTAAAATAAAAGAAATTTTTTTTAATTTTATTTATTTGAAGTATCCTTACAATGGCATTTGTGGAAAATTGTTGCTTATATGATTCCACTGACAGCAATATTGGAAAATGGATTTGATTCTTTCATTTGTGGTAGTGTCTAAATTTACCAAATCAGGAAAGTTCCTCATCACCCAAGTTTCAATTGGACCGAAACTTGGAATCATGCAAGTTGAATAGTATGATGAATGAGAACTTTCAAGCATTGGAAAATCAAGACTAATTACTTGTTCACATGGATGTGTGAGTCAAGTGAAGGACTAAAGGGATCGAGTACACATTCTTGTGCACTGGTCATGTCCACCACAAAGCTCGTTAAGACTATTTGATTTACTAAAGTTTAGTAAATATGGTTATACATACAAGTTTAAGTATAATTCTGAAACATTGGAAAAGTCTCAATGTATGGCAGAACGAATGGGAAGAATCAAATTAGGCAGAAAGATAAAAGTTTCTCAAATCTGAAAAGATGGGAGAGTACTTTAGTATCATGTTTGTGATCATCTTAATGATTTAGAAATCATATCACAATTATTCCTCTAAAGGTCATCTTAGTGCATTCTTATGACTAAGAAGAGGAGTCATGAATTGTTGAAATGGTTAGATCAGGAAGATGAGTCATACTTCGTTCCAAAACAATTCTTAGAGTCATACTCCAAGATTGTAACTTGAGTGACATATCTTAAAGAAATGCTTAAAACACTTGTCAAATGTAAGAGTAAAAGTGTCCTACTCTTGTACATTTGAAATTGGTAAGTTGTGATGTTTTGGATAAAACAAAGACCAACTAAGGCCAATTGTGTGAAGTGTTTGTCTTGATAAAGAATCCGCACTATCTCTTGAATATTTGGCAAGATAGTCTTATATGTCAAGAGGATAGTGGGAGTCTTAAAGATCCTAAAAAGAATTTCAAGAACTAATCAAGAATAAAACCTGAGGTTCTTCACTAGCACACGACTTGAGGTTTATAACCTATCGTGTTGACATATTCTGTGCCCATTCCAGTTAAAGTTGGCTTTGCATAGGAGTTCTGAAAGTTCTCAATTGGTTGCATAACAACTTGGAAGCAATGGCAGGCCCTGTACTGTCAGGTGGCAAGAAGTTAAGATTGCATAAGTTCAGTCCATATGAGTTTGGATTTGTCATTATCCTTGTCTTGTGACTATGGTTTTGACGATTCACATGGATAAGAACACATACACCATAAAATCTAAGGGTCATAAGGTTTCTCTCCGATTCATGAAAATGATGGTGAGGAAACACTTCCACCAAGTAGATTTGAAGCAGATGGCAAAAGGTCTAAACAATTGAGACTATGATTACAACATCCCTTTTCATAGTTCTGAAATTGTTTAGACACACATGCATGCTATCTAAGGAAAGATGTATGATTTTGATAAAGTTTTATCAAAGCATCTCGTATCAGAAATCTGAACTTTGGTAAGAAAGTCAATAAAGTATTGATTTCTAGAAGTCCAGCTGATTTCTGAGTACATGTCAAAGCTAGTGGGAGCATAAGTGTTATGCTAATAATCATCATGTTAGTGGGAGCATGATAATTATTGTTAGTGTTACAAGTTAGCAATGTTAATTATAGAAAACAAAAGTTTCAATTCGTGAGGCTGCAGGGATTGAAAAAGTTGTTTTGCTATAATTAAGGGAGAGGATATACTTCATTTCAGTTCTAAAGGCTTAGATTGAGACCTTAATCATCTTTAGTCAAGAATATATATATGAATTTCATGTTGGATTGGTTCAACTTAAGGAAATTCTATATATTGCGTTCTCAAAATTCGATTATGATTAAGGCGTCCCTCTTCATAGTCAAATTTTGAAAACATGGCAAATAAAAATATTGTAGCAAAAGACTGGTCTAGAATCATGTCTTTATGTGAGACATCATGAATCGTGTACCGTTTGCTTTGGGTACAGGATCGATTGCATGTGCTATAATATTTGTCATTTCTAAATTTTTCCAAATGCCCAGAGGCATTAAGAAGGGAAAAGGTCTAGAATTGGATATGACTAAAATGATTAAGCAATTGTCGAGGACAATCTGAGGTTTACCAAAGATTGGTTGCTCAGGGACAGTTGGAAGTATAGTGCTAATTTTGGAAGGACCATATTGACATATTCTGAAAAGAGGCATCTCTTATTCAGAAGTGATAGTCAAAATGAGAATATGGAGTTGTCTCCATAAGTGGAAGTTATCTGTGTAAGATTAGAAAACTTAATGCAAGAAGCATGTCCAAAGCAATGTACTTTGAATATGAGACTTAGTTTCCATGGAGTTGATCTCCATTGGAATACCTTATAATGACTGTTGACAAGTCTTTGTGACTTTGTACATATTCATTACAGGAGGGTCAGTGCATATAAGTTTAAAATCTAAACAGATTTCGATAAATGATAGGAATTTGAAATTCTCACATTTTTCGATAAGGATTTGGGAGTGTGAAATTAGAATCATTGAAATTATGTTCAATTGGTTTATTTCACAAAGTAAGGATCATAGACAAACATAGAGTGCATACTTGGTGTATGGCAAAGCTATTGTTTAAGAAAAACATAGTGTACATGCTTGGAGCATGGGACAACTAGTGTTTTTAATTCAAGTATAAAGTTGATAAAACCGAAACAATGAATAATGAGTAATCAGTATGGTGATAAATAAAAGTGTTTATTTATATTCATAGGGTTTGATACCATATTTGATTCATTTATTCTTGTGTTTCACTTTGCATGTTTTGACTTCCAGAATAACTAAGTTGCTCTTCTTGAATGATTAAGTTATTCAAACCATCCACAGTCGGTCATATGTTGGAAGTAGATATGAATCAAGACTGTCATGGGTTGGTTTGTGGAGGTCCAAGTTGGTGGACAAAGTGGTGCTACAACACTCATGAGCGCTCATAAGTTATGAGTATTGGATTCAACCCGCGCTCATTTGAATCACTTCATGGATTTTATCACGAGTGATCATGAGACGATAATATCTTATATTCTCCAAACCTAGAGATATGAGTTGTTACTATGAGTTGGTTATACATTGATTGCACGAAAACGCATTTGGTAACTCGATGTTATAAAACGTGCCTTTGTGTATGATTCAACAAGTAGTAGAACAAGCCATATGAGTCGAAGTTTATCCATTCCTTTTACCTTCGGGATAAAAGCGATATATGTGGGCCCCTCGATGATTTAGCGATGACACATGTGAGTGCTTGGCCAAGCCAGGACTAATTTGATTTGTTCAATCAGTCAGTCATCATAAATCGAAAATCGGGAAACAACAAATGGACAGAGAGAATGATTATAATCCATGTCTCAGTCCATATGATATCTAGAATGGAGGAATATATGATCCCTTATCTAATGGACAAGTCATTGACAAGGTCAGAGTTCGACAGCGGCTTTAAGAGCTATGATTGCCAGTTAGGTTTTGAAGTCATACTCAATAATAGTTTTAGACTTATCCAAGTGGGAGACTGTTGGGTTAATGTCTAAGTCCATAACTATATTTGGTATGTACTTGACCCGACCCGACATGGTCCATTTGGGTTGCACTTCACCGGCACAATTTATATGGATAGTCTTTTGAGAATAGTATATTTATTATTTATATTAATATATTATAAGTTCTAATATATTAATATGGAATCATATTATTTAATTATTATTGATCAAGAATTAATTTAGAATTAATTAAGTGATCAAAAAGAACTAATTAAATATGGACGCTTATATATATGGAATGGGCCAAGTTCATTTAGGTTGGGCTAAGCTTTCATGGATGGTCCATGGAGCTTTTAACCCATGGATCCTATGTAAATGAAAGGTCATGGGTATTAGGTTTTACATGGATGTAACCCTAATCCTCCATAATATATAAAGGGGTCATTGGCTCACAAAATTGGCACAAGTGTGTGAAAATAAGAGTGGGCCGATTTTAGTGTGCATACATATTCTCTCAAGTTCTTCCAAGGTGTTTTGGTGATTTGTGATTCCATTTGAGGCTTCCACACTATTGGGGCTAAGCTCTTAAAGCTTGAAGACATCAAGCTACATCAAAAGGTATGTCATCTAACTAGAACTTTGTAGTATAGGTGCTTCATAATATGCTAGTTAGGATGAAACCTTGGAATAGTTAATATTCGGATGTATAATAGAGAAAACATAGATCTAAGGTTTATACGGTACATTTACACCATAGGAGTGTTAGAATGCTCAAAACCCAACAGCTATACTGCTCCATCTTCTGAATCCCAGTGCGCGTACCTGTCTACTGGTCTCCTGAGAATACAAGTTATTTTGAAAGCGTAGATCAGCATTTAAGCTGGTGTGTTCATAAGATTTTAGTGATGTAAGTGAGTAGTAAGAAGTTGTAGTAAGTTCTGTTTAGAAAAGTTTGCATGTTCCTCCAGGAAATCCTATATTTCATGCTTTGATGAAAGATAAGTAAAAATGACTCTACAGTCCTTTCTATGAGTATTAAATGGATACAAGTTATATAAGACTCAGAGTAAACAAACAATCGGTTGTGTGTATCTGCCCTAAGCCCACAACCAAACAAGGAACGGGAAATGAGGCGGAAGGCACACATCCCATTGTTGGTTAGATCGTCGTTGTATATGACCCTGGCGTATTCACTTGGTACTCACGGAGTTAACTGTAATAGTTCCTTTAATTTGATGAAAAGATTCTTTAAGAAAACCCTTATTTCTTATAATAAAACTGGAAACCACAGTGTTTCCTTCTATAAGCACTTAGTTTATACTAGCTATATATAATCTAATATCGAACAGATAGTTAATTGTGTGAATCTGCCCTAAGCCCACAACCAAACAAGGAACAGGAAATGAGGCGGAAAGCACACATCCAACTACTTATCGGATATTAATTATATATAACCTTGATGTATAAACTAAGGTATTATAGAATTAACCACCTAAGGTCCTTTAAGTTATATTGGTTTAATAAAAATGGATTAAACCCTTTACTGGTAAGTTTCTAGTTTTGTATTCAAAAGTTATTTATTTGAAAAGTATGTTTTGTACTAGAAAACGGTGCATTGAATTAGTGTCCTATGACCTGGCCCATACCTGGTACCCCTTATGATCACTTGGTGTATACGGAAACATATATATATATATATATATATATATATATATATATATATATATATATATGTATATATATAAGATCGGATAGATAGTAGGCTGGGTGTATCTGCTCTAAGCCCACAACCAAACAAGGAACAGGAAATGAAGCGGAAAGCACACATCCTACTACCTGTCGGACCCGATTAATATATATCCCTGAATGCATACACTAACGAATCATAAAGTTAGCATTATAGGCCCCCTTTCTACTGAATGTACTAGACTGAACTGTTCTGTTTGTCGTTTGTAAAATGTAAGTTTTCCCTAGTTTATAACTATATTGACTCGAAAATAGCTTGCATTAACTTTCAAGTGGAACTGTCACAAAATGAAAGTAATGGGAAATTATAAGTACGCAGTTGTCTTTTGAATTGACATCCTGAAGTACTGATTACCTTAAAACATTTTTATTTTTATTAAGGTCATAATGTGATGAATAGTCCCCGTACTATACGCTCTCCCTGCAATAGATTCTGGGAACCAAACGCGACTTCAGCAAACCTGTTGCTGAGCCATGAAGTAGGATCACATTAAAGTTATATGATCATGTACACCCAATTTTTACTATCACCTTTTGTTTAGAACAATGAGTTAGTGATTCATTGGTATACTTAGATCCTGTAGTTGTTCTATGCTATAGCATCTTAGTATGTTCATTCTGTTATAGTATCTTAGTATGTTCGTTCTGTTATAGTATCTTAGTATGATCGCTTTGTTATCGCGTATTATATCTACCTCCTTGTTTCTCTTTATAGTATAATCCCTATGTTATCGTGTATTGTATCTACCTCCCTGTTTCTCTTTATAGTATGTTCTAGCATCTAGTATGAACTGAACCTCTAAACTATACCCCTTATAGTTTACTAGTATTTTACTTGAACTGTTATTGAAAAGACTCATTTTTCTACTCAGTTATGATTGTACTTTAAAAATGGAGTTTTGTTAAACTATAAATTAACATAACCTTAAAAGAGTTTTTGAAATGTTTTGACCATTTATAAATGACATAAGCGATCTTTTTAAAGATGTTTATAACAAACAATTACACAATTATCATTGTGTTCAACTTGTATTCCCCCCTTAAAAGCATTTAAAACAGTTAAAAGATTCATTATAGGGGTATGAACTCACCTTATGTGGGTGATTCAAACAAATATGCGCGTAAGGATGAGAAGTTCCACGAATGAAGTCCCGAGACACAACAAGTCCTAAATGACATATAATGGCATATATTGGCATAAATATAGGGTTTAGAGGCAACCAAATGCAAGGAAACACCTTTAGGGACTAGGAAACACTTTGACCAAGTGTTGGAATCACATGTGATTCACCAAAAGGGAGTGTACGGCCACTTTGAGGAGTGTGCGGCCATGGGTGTACGTCCAGGGAGTGTGCGGCCGCACACTCATGGTAATGAGTGCACAAAAGTGTTTTCCAAAGGTAGGGAGGCTTGTGGGACAATTGCTCAACAAGTGGTGAAGCTGGGAATGCACTTCGAAGGCCCTTTAGGGGTGTTTTGAGGGGTGTACGGCCACACCTGGGTGTGCGGCCGCACACACCTTGTGTTCTTGAGTTCTGGGCATTTTCAAGGACTTAAACTAGTGTTCTTATCAATTTCTAAGCATAGGGAAAGAGTACTTACGATCCGGAGGCTCGAGTGTTGGATTAGTGTCTAAGCCCATAACTATTTTGGTATGTACTTGACCCGATTGCGAGCATGGTCCTTTTGGGTTGCCTTCACCAAAGCAACTTGATAGGATGATTTGTGGAGAAAGAGAATAATTATGATTTATTAATATATTATATGAATAACATATTAAGAGAGAAATCATATTATTTAATTAATAATAGTCAAGAATTAATCAGAATTAATTTTGTGGCTAAAAGACATTAATTAAATAAAGGGGACTAGAACTGTCAATTGTGTGATATTTGGATATTGGTCTAATGGACTCCATAGAGGATGGAGTGGATGAAATCTATGGGGAAACCCTTTAGAATTCGTCCAAGGCCTCTAAAGGAGGAGTCCATGGGCTGCTTAGGGCCTAAGCAGTCAGATTAGGGTTTCCTAGTTCAAAAACCTAATAGCCTCACATATTTAAGGACCCCTAGGGCACCAAAAACGTGGGGAACTGATTCCTTAGGGTTTCTAGACGTTTTTGGTGTCCTCTCTCTCCTCCTTCTTCATCCTTATTGCTTATGGTGTTTGTGACTCCATTAGAGGTGTGACACTTGTGACACTAAGCTTTCAGAATCCAATTACAAGAAGGAATTGAGATTGTTATTGCTACATATCAATCAAGGTAAGATCTAAACCCTAATTCATATGTTATTTGATTATCACATGCTAGATCTAGGGTTTATGGCTTTGGATGATTATTGCATGTTCATTAGACAAACTAGATCCAAAGCTTTAGGGTTTGCATGTACACCATAGGAATGTTGTAGTGCTCAAAACCCATCAGTGGTATCAGAGCCTAGGGCTGTTTGTTGATGAATTTGTTGCATATTTGATCATTCGTTGGCTGAAAATCATTTTTCTTGCTATCTGCCTGACTGACTCGGCGAGTCAGTGGATGAACTCGGCGAGTCAGGCTGACTCGGCGAGTCCAGTCCCTATATCGGCGAGTCCAAGGGTCAGACAGAGGTATCTTCGGGATTTTTTGCTGATTTGGCTTGGATAAGTTACCAAAAACGTTTTTAACTCTTAAAAAGTCGATTTTTTATGTTTGGTATTGATTATCCTTGCTAGAATAGAAGATAATTATCAAATTAACTAGATAATCATTGCCTTATGTGATAAACTTGATTTATTTGAATTATTTGATAGATTATCTTGCAAGAAATTGAATTAGATCATATTTAGATAATCACCAATTAATTGTTTAATTGTTATTATTTGTAAGTTGATCTAGAATGTTCTTAATAATGTTTTGAAAAGTTTGAAAAACTTGCCCTCAAGTTTTGAGATTTAAATTTTGATTAAAAGTTTAATATTTAAATTCTAAACCCAAATGTTTTGAAATGTTTCAAAAACTTGCCCTCAAGTTTTGGAATTTAAATTTTTGATTAAAAGTTTGATTTTTGAAATTTTAAATTCTAAAACCCTAGTTTTGAAAAGTTCAAATTATACCCTTATGGTTTTATTAATTTAATTAAAAGTATAATTAAAAGAAAGTTAATAAATTCATAATGACATGGTTTATGTTTAATTAAATTAAAAGGTATAATTTATTAAATTAAGCCAAATAGTATTTTAAAAGTATAAAATACACCCTAATACTATATATAACATTAAAAGTCTAATATTATATATATGTATAACTTAAACTGCTAGTCTTACCGTTACTAGGGCTCATTCACGAAGCCGAACTATAAGGGGGGTATAAGGTTATGGCCTATAAAATGGCCGTTTAATGGGTGTCCACTCTCACCCACCGCTTCCTTGATTGGTGGAGGGTCGTTAGCCAAACGGGTAGGATAGGGCAAACCCTCTCCTCATTAAAAGTATAATGAATAAAGTTACTAAATGTTTTTTTTTACAAAATTCTCAATCTTAGTTACTTTAGGAAAAAGTGAAATCGATGCAATTCCATGGAATTACACTTTGTACCCTTGTCGAGACAATTAGTGGAGCGTGTGTGGTTAACCGGCACACTAATTTGGGTTTGGCATTGGTAGCGAAAGGTGACTCGATGTTTGTCATAGATCGATGGAGTGTGTGTGGTTAACCGGCACGTCGATTAGGTGACTGTAACATTGAGGGCACCACGTATATTCGCATGGTTATTCACACCTTATTTGTGATCCTCGGCATCCCAGTCAGAAATGAAGGGCATAATCGAGATTAAACATGACATTGAAAAGTTCAATGAATCTCAAAAGATCTAGGAGTTTCAATTCATTTAAAACTTCAACCCTCTTTTCGTTTTTCATGGTGGAAATTGGTAAATCGTCATTTACCTACCTTCAAATGTTCTGCGAGTTGGATTATGGCATCCCTCTTCCAATTTGTAGGATATTGTTGGGTCCTAGCCTTAATATCTCATTTGGGTGTTTTATGAAGAACTCAATCAACTAAACTTGAATTTTCTCCCGTTTCATAGATGTCAAAGTCTGGCAACTATGGTCTTCCTAAATTCTTTGGAAAAGGTTTTCCACGTGAAGATGATGTTCCACGATTGTATTATGGAAATGGAAATCATGCTTCATTTCCTCCACCTCCTCCAATAATTCTCCCTGACCCACGTGTTCGAAGACTTGAAAAGTTCAAGGTCACTCAAGCCCTATTGGCAAAAGACACGAAAATGGAAAGTCTATATTTGCTCATGTCTTGGATAAAAGGTTACATATTGATAGATTGGGATTGTTGGGTGTCGATGAAGTTGGCTGTTGACTTGGTTCTTCAGTCACTTTCCGAATCATATGGTAAGTTCGTTAGAGAGTACTATATGATGGACCACAACATGACCCTTATTGATTTGACTTACTTGCTTATTGCTGCTGAATCAGAAATGATTTGGCTCACTGGTCAGCAAATTTGTCTGGTAAATCAATATCTCAACCCTCTATGGGCAATGGTAACATTGGAAGTCCAGAAAAGTTTTCTCTACGCAAGAGAAAGGTTGAGTCTGAGATAGTCCCGTGTACCATTCCATAAGAATCCATGTGTTTCTACTGCCAAAAGAAGGGACATTGGTTACAAAGTTGCCCTGACTACCTGAGAGATCTAAGAGATGGGAGAGTCAAGATGTATGACTCTGCTTCAGGTAAAATCCACTATCTAACTCCATTAAGTTCCTATTTGGAGATCCTTAATACATGATGTGATAAGATTACATTTTGATGTTTTGAAGGATTGAAGAAAGAAAAGGAAGCTTAGAGGAAGGAGCGAGCTGAGTCTGATCGCGAGGAAATGGATTACGATCGCATGGATTCGATGATCGGATTTTTGAGCTGCTACTTATAGTTATCATAGATTGCTTAGGAATACGTAATAGCATAGTTTTCGTTTGCATTGTAAGGATATATTTTTTCCGCAATAAAATAAATTTTGATTTTATCTTATTTATATTTCCTTGCAATGGAAATTGTGAAAATTGATGTATGTGTGTTTCTATTATAAGCAATGCTAAGTGGATGTGATTCTTAGTTATGTTATTTATGTTAGCGTCGTGATTTTATAAGTAAGGAAAGATTCCCATCGCCCAAGTTTCAATTGGACAAAAGCTTGGAATCATATGATTTGAATCATGTGATGTATGGAAATCTTGGTACTTAGAAATTTTAAGGCCAAATTTCTTGACAAAGAGTCAAGTGAAGGACTAGGAGATCGAGTTTACAATGTTGTGCACTGGTCAAGTCCACCATTAATAACAATAAGATTATTCGTCATGATTTACTAAAAGTCTAGTAAACGTGATTATGCTTACAAGATTAAGTGTAATTCTGAATCATTGAAAAGTTTCATGAGTGACAGAACGAATAAGAAGAATCAATTAGGCAGAAAGATAAAAGTTTCTCCAATCTAAGAAGAAGGGAGAGTACTTTTGTATCGTGTTTTATGATCGTCTTAAGAACCATATTACAATTCATCCTCTAAGGACACCTTAGTACACTAGTTTGGCTAAGAAGAGGAATCAGGAATTGTTGTAGTGGTTAAGTCAATAAGATGAATCGTACTTCGTTCCAAAATCAAGTTTTAGAGTCGTACTCCAAAATTGTGATTTGAGTGACATCATCTTAAGAAATTTAACACACTCATCAAATGTGAAGTAGGAAAATGTTTTCTTGCTCTTGCACGTTTGAAATTGGTAAGTTGTGATGTCTTGGATAAGACAAAGACCAACTAATACCAAATTGTGTGTAGGTTTGTCTTGATAAAGACACACACTGACTCTTGAATATTTGTTTTGTCAAGAAATGTTTCTTGATAAGAGAATCTTATATGTCAAGAGGTCAGTGGGAGTCTAAAGATCTTGAAAAGTTTCAAGAACAAATCAAGAAGTAAACCTATTAAACACTAGCACACGACTTGAGGATTGTAACCTATCGTGCTGACAAAATTTTATTTCTGTGCCAATCCAGTTGAGTGATTATGCATATGAGTTCTACGAGTTCTCAATTGAATTTATAAGGGAAAATACCTTGATCAATGAAAGTACATTGACTGGCATAGGTGAGCTGCTAAATAACTTGGAAGCAATGGTGGGACCCTTGATGGCAAGAAATTAAGAATGAACAAGTTCTGTCCATAAGAGGTTGAATTTATCACAAACATTATCTTACGATTATGCTTATGACAAATTTGCATGGATAGGAACACATGCACCATAAAATCTAATTGTCATAAGGTTTCTCTCCTTCATGAAAATGATTGTGAGGAAACGCTTTCACTAAGAGAGATTTTAAGGAGATAGCGATTATGTAAATTGCATTCTCAAATTCGATTATGATTACGGCATCCCTCTTCATAGTTCGAATTGTGAGATTTGACAGTTAGTCTGAACATTTAGGACTTAGTAATATAAGTTCTGAATTAGTTTAGACACACATGTGAGCTATCTAAGGAAAGGTGTGTGAATTTGAGAAGCTTAGATAAAGGCTTATCGAAGCATATCGTATTAGAAATATGAACTTTGGAAGTCAATAAGTATTGATTTCTAGAAAGTCCAACTGTTTTCTAAATACATGTCAAAGCTAGTGGGAGCATAAATGTTATGCTGATATAAATATAATCATCATGTTAGTGGGAGCATGATTATTATTGCAAGTTAGCAATATTAATTATAGAAAACAAAAGTTTCACTTTGCAAAGTTGCATAGGTTGAAAAGTTGTTTTGCTATAATTAAGGGAGAGAATATTATACTTCGTTTCAAATCTAAAAGGTTTAGATTGAGAAATTTTAATCAAATTTAGTCAAAAAGATATATGAATGTTATGTTGAAAGGATTCAACGTAAGAGAATTCTATATATGGAAATATTTGTTGCGTTCTCACAGTTGAATATGATTACGGCATCCCTCTTCATAGTTCGAATTGTGAGGACATGGCAAATAGAAATAGAAATATTATAGCAAAAGACTGGTAAAGTATCATGTCGTTGTAATATTCGACCGTTCTAAAATTTTCCAAATGCCTAGGACATTAAGAGGGAAAGAGGACTAGAATCGGATTTGACTGAATTAGTTAAGCAACTGTCAAGGATAATTTAAGGTTCGCCAAGGATTAGTCACTTGTGGACAGTTAGAAGTATAGTCATGGATGAACCATATTGACATTATTATGAATAGATAAGATTCTATTTAAAATGAGTTGTCATATGGAAAATATGGAAATGTTTCCATATTGGGAGTTGGACGTTAAGAATCTGTATGTCTAGAGAAACATTTATGCAAGAAGGATGTTCAAAGGAATTTACTTTGAATGTGAGACTTCACATCTATGGAATTGTCTTGTAACAATCTCCAATAGAGCATTTTGTAATTTCATTGGCCGAGTCTTGGTGACTTTTGTGCCGTGATATTACGAAAGGACCATTGCATAAAATGTTAGAATCTAACATATTCTATAAGTGGCAAGAATTTGGTATTCTCACACTTGTGGTAAGGATTGGGAATTATGAAATGAGTGTGATTGAAAATGTTATTCAATTATACTATTTCACAAAGTAAGGACCATAAGTAAACATAGTGTGCATGCTAAGAGCATGGGACAATTGTCGTTATAATTCAAGTAAGAAGTTGATTACCCGAAACAAAAAATAATGAGTAATCAATATGGTGATTAAATAAAAGTGTTTTATTTATACTCAAAAGTTTGGGGCCATATAAGATTAGTATTATTCTTGTGTTTCAATTTGCATGTTTTGACTTCCTGAATAATAAGATTATTCGAACGTTCCACAGTCGCTCATACTTTGGGAGTAGGTATGAAAGAAGATTGTCATGAATTGGTATGTAGATTGTGTAAAGTGTATTAGACATAGAAAAAGTTTGCTACAACGTTCATGAGTGCTTATGAATATGATTTGAGCATTGGATTAAACCCACGCTCACTTGGATCGCTTCATGGATTTTATCACGAGTGATTGGTGAGACGATAATATCTTATATTCTTGAAACCGAGATGTTTGAGTTGTATCTTGCGAGTCGGTTACACATTGATAATATGTAAACGCACCAGTAACTTGGTGTTATAAAACGTATTGTTGTGTGTGATTTGGTGAGTAAGTACAAGCGAGCATTGAGGCGAAGTTTATCCATTCCTTTTACCCAAAGTGGGATAAAAGAGATATCTGTGGGCCCCTCGATGATTTAGTGATGACAAAGGAAAGTGCTCGGCCGGGCCAGGACTAATTTGATTTGTTCAATTAGTCAGTCGTCGTAAATCGAAAATCGGGAAACAACACATAGACTGAGAGAATGATTTCAATCCATGTCTCACATCTATACGATATCTAGAATGGAGGAATATACGATCCCTTATCTAAAGGACGCGTATCTGATAAGATCAGAGTTGACAGCGGCTTTTGAAAGCTACGATTGCTGATCAGGATCTGAAGTCATACGCAGAATAGTTATTAGACTTATCCAAGTGGGAGATTGTTGGATTAGTGTCTAAGCCCATAACTATTTTGGTATGTACTTGACCCGATTGCGAGCATGGTCCTTTTGGGTTGCCTTCACCAAAGCAACTTGATAGGATGATTTGTGGAGAAAGAGAATAATTATGATTTATTAATATATTATATGAATAATATATTAAGAGAGAAATCATATTATTTAATTAAAAATAGTCAAGAATTAATCAGAACTAATTTTGTGGCTAAAAGACATTAATTAAATAAAGGGGACTAGAACTGTCAATTGTGTGATAGTTGGATATTGGGCTAATGGACTCCATAGAGGATGGAGTGGACGAAATCTATGGGGAAACCCTTTAGAATTCGTCCAAGGCCTCTAAAGGAGGAGTCCATGGGCTGCTTAGGGCCTAAGCAGTCAGATTAGGGTTTCCTACTTCAAAACCCTAATAGCCTCACATATTTAAGGACCCCTAGGGCACCAAAAACGTGGGGAACTGATTCCTTAGGGTTTCTAGACGTTTTTGGTGTCCTCTCTCTCCTTCTTCTTCATCCTTATTGCTTATGGTGTTTGTGACTCCATTAGAGGTGTGACACTTGTGACACTAAGCTTTCAGAATCCAATTACAAGAAGGAATTGAGATTGTTATTGCTACATAACAATCAAAGTAAGATCTAAACCCTAATTCATATGTTATTATATTATCACATGCTAGATCTAGGGTTTATGGCTTTGGATGATTATCGCATGTTCATTAGACAAACTAGATCCAAAGCTTTAGGGTTTGCATGTACACCATAGGAATGTTGTAGTGCTCAAAACCCATCATCGAGAAGGCTCAAAATCACCAAGAACAAGTGTGTGTTCTTGGTGTTCTTGGTTAAATGGATGAAGATTTGAAGATCTAGCCAAAATATGATTTCCAATGGATGAAATCAAAGGGTGTTACTAATTTAAAAGGATTAACAACAAATCAAGGGAAGAACACTTACAATCTTGATGATCTAGGATGAAAAATCGGATGGTAGTTGAGAGAGAAATCGATTTCTTGGCTTGGGAGGGTGAAAAGAGGTAAAGGAAAGCTAAGTCCCACCTATAAACACGAGAGTGTGCTGCCAGGAGAGGGGTGTGCGGCCGCACACCCAAGTGTACGGCCGTACACTCCTCATGTTGGAGTGTAAGGCTTGTTTTAAGTGCTAGAAGTGTACGCGACCCAATCTTATACTCAATGCTTGAATGTACTGCGCTTTGAACCTTTAAACAGTCTCTAAACAAGGCTAACTGATAGTAGAAACGAGTCTGGCACTCAGTTGAGTTGGCTGGCTGGGCTTTACAATGCAAAAAATTTTGGGTTGTCACAGATACACACAATCGATTGTTTGTTTACTCTAGGTTTTATATAACTTGTATCCATTTAGTACTCATAGAAAGGATTGTAGAGTCATTTTTACTTATCTTTCATCAAAGCAGGAAATGTACGATTTTCTGGAGGAACAGGCGAACTTTTGTAAAAGAACTTACAACTTACTACAACTTTCTTACAACTTCTTACATCACTAAAATCTTATGAACTCACCAGCTTAAATGCTGATCTACGCTTTCAAAATAACTTGTATTCTCAGGAGACCAGTAGACAGGTACGCGCACTGGGATTCAAAAGATGGAGCAGTATAGCTTCATGTCTTGTTTTGTTATTTACTTTGTAGACTATGTTATGTGAACCACATACTTTGTAAACACTTTCTTTATAATGAAATTGTTGTTTATTACTTTGATTACTATGATGCATGTCTTTTGATACTAAACATGACGTCCTTCACCCCCGAACGTTTCCGCCGTTCCGGTTTTGGGGTGTGACAGAATCTGCCAATATTCGACACCTTTGTGCAAAAATATGAAATATAAAATTGCTTAGGGATTAAATCTTCCACTGTTCAAAATCTTTATGCCAAAATCTACAATCCAAAAGTTATTAGAAACTAAATTTGTCAATATTAAAACCTTTGACAAAAAAATCTAAAACCATAAACTTTACTCTTCATTTCAACTTTCAAAAAATCTAAAACCATAACATACTTTGTGTTTTGTTCCGATTTGGTAACTATTATATTTTATTTTATTTTTATGCAATATGTTATTAAACTTCAAGTTTGCCCGTTAAATATGGATGCAACCTCAAAAGTTATCGGTTTGTAAATAAAATTGAAGTTTGCTTGTCTACATGGAATCCACCTAGATAATTCTTTAATTTTACTTTTTTTAATTTTTTTTAACTAAAAAAGTTTAATTAACCCTAAATATTGGAATAAGCTTCTTTATTAACCTGCAACACCACCATCCATTTCCCCAACACCACCGTTCTTAAAACTTTGCCCCTGGAGAAAAATTTATAATCGTCGATGTCACTTTTATTTGCCTAAACCCCATTAATTCAATCGATTTATACAACACATAGCATGCGCTTTTGTATCTGTGTTATTGTATTTCACTACAAAGATTCAGTTTACGAACCCTAATTGGATAGCATTGGCAATTTTACATGAACACGGTTGGAAGAGTGTGGATAGAGATATTTGGTCCAACAAAGGATATCAACATCAGGTTCAATACTCATCCTCCGATAACTTCATCGACACTAATTTCAAGAATAAATTTGTTCAATCTCCTGGACTTCACATCTCTACTTTTTCTTTCAATCTTTTTTCGAAAATATTTTGAGTTCAATAGCATTTCAACAAATATGATTGTATTCACTAAATCATTTCATTCGAGCGTTGTTTTCCATAGTTTTTTGTACTTGATTTCACTATATTATGTTTATCGATCATTCATGTTTATCACCCATCGATCTCTTTATAGTCTCCATATATAACTCTAGTTCTAATTACAAAAGCAAGAAGCAGGAGAACTCGAACTACTGGTCAGGTGTGGTCACTTAGCTCGGGTGGGCGTCATTGACTGCTAGAGTGTGGTCAATCGGGTCGATGTCGTTCGACATTACTTCCTCTCTCATCAGGTGGTGGCAACCACCAGGTTTCACTATCATCATGAATCAACCTGTTTCGATCTTACTCACTTTCTCCCTCTAACTCTTTCATTCTATCTTACTCACAAGGGAAGAAAAAACACCAATGCATGAGGTTTTCAAGATGGGGTCGAATGGGTACCCGACGAGAAAAGGACTTCTAATCGACCAGTACTTTGAAATGATCGACCGGTGCAAAAGAGACATCGCAGGGAGGTTGGTGTTGTAAGAGGGGAAGATTAGAGAAAATGATGGTGTCTCAGGAGAAGGATGGGCGAAGAAGAAGAAGAGATATGGTGTAAAGGAAGCAACTAAATGGCTAATCTAAGGTTATTCTGATTTTACAAATGAAAAAATAAAAATTTTAATATCCATGTGTATATGACATTGTCTATTTGTCGTCACTTGGCCCGAAACAAATATATAAAAATATAATTTAAAATGTCACATCACCAAAGTAATTGGCTCTTCCTGCATGAGATCACATAATTATATTATTGACAAGGAAAACTAATTTTAATGGCTTATTGAAAAAAATGGGTGACTAATCCGAAAAAAAACACTAGATTAGCATCGGAGATGCTAAATAGATAGCTCCTCCCTCTTGTGGTACAAATGATTCTGTAGTTTCAATGAGTTTCCTAAACTATTCCAGTTTAAAGACTATGATTCGTATACTTGTGCACTATGCTTGTATACATGTACTAAAATAGTGCGTATGTTTTTAATTCGTTTGTGAATAAGTTTTATAGTTTTTTTTATATTTTTTGAATTAGTTTTGTATGGTTTTAATTCATTTGTATTTATTTTAAAAATAAAAAAATGGGTTAACAAAGATGGAAGAGAGATTAAAGAGAAAAGTTGATGTGATATTAATATGACAAATGGGTTGAGAGGGATGTAAAAAATTGCAAGAATAGTCCCTATGGTATGTCAAAACTAGCAAGTTTGGTCCAAAATGGTTTAAGCTCGCAAGGGTGGTCCAATAGTTTCGTTTTGTTGCGAGTTTGGTCCAATGGCTTAACAGTTGTTACCAAGTTCCCGTTAATTTACCCATGCCCCTGTCACTTGGGGGTATTTTAGTCCATTCATCCCTGTAACCGTTTCCGCTAAAGCTAAATAAAAGCAGTTCGTCTCCTCAATAAATTAGATCGCCGTTGTTAAGCAAGATCAATAAAATACCTAGACACAAAATATGTTCTGTAGTTAAGTTCCGATTTGTAGATATTAACGGTGGATGAACATACCAATGTGGCACGTAAGGTTGTTAAACAAACCCTTCAACCCCAAGGCTGCTTATGGTATGTAATTTGGACTTTTTCCTCTTTTGATTTCTTGAATGTTTTTAAAGTAACTCCACCCAAGGTCGTTTTTTTCTTGTTTTGAAGATGGACACCCAACATTGTTTACCGTTAAGTTGTACCATGCAGGTGAGTTCACCAAGTAACCTGATTTCTGTTACATCGAGGGAACTGTAAAGTATGTTGACATGGTAGATATAGATGAGTTTTCAGTTCATGAGCTCGATGCAATCATGAAAGGTTTTAGATACGGAGTTCCTCTTGTTATATACTACCATTTTCTTATGCCTAGTGGAGACTTCCACTTTGGTCTTCGCCCTTTAGGAAATGATGAAGATACTGTAAACTTTTCTCAGTATGTCAGTGAGCACAAAGTGATGAAGGTATACATAGAACAGGGTGAGACCAGACAAGTCACCTATTTCTTGAATCCTAAACCTGTTACGAAGGTTACCCTTGTACAGTTAGATGAACCACATGAGGATGTGCAACACACTAATGAAGCTCCTGATGACCAATCAAAGGAAGCACATGTGATGCCTACCCTTACTGATAATTTAGTTGATGTGGTGCCCACTCCACAAAACAAACTGAAATCATATTCAATGAAATAGTTCAAGTCGTATCCTTATCAGCTGAGTATAATAGGAGAAAGGTTACGAGGAAGGATGGAGTGATGGCATCTTGCGATAAGAAAATATACTTGGATGATATTGGTGAGACTGAGTAGATAACCAAAGACTTTGTTGAGGTAGCTACTGATTTTGATCTTGGACTCTACCAACAAATATTACAAAGCAATATTGATGGAGTAGTCAATGAACCTCAGATGGATAAAGAAAACCAACCTCGAATGAATGACTTTTGGGATTTTTACTTTCAAACTTATGCTTGTGTCCAAGATGGAAGTGAAGATGAGTTCCAGTCTAACATGGATAGTAGTGGAAAACACAATGTAAAAGAGGTTGAAAGTAAAGAAGGAAGTGAAACTGTAACATCCGGGATTTTTCCAAGTATTATGAGTATTAATCTTAATTAATTTATTGGTTGTTTGGTTGGGTTTTGACTTTGGGCCCTTAAGAGTGGGATGAGATACATCGTTCGCAGGGCGTACATTGCCATGTACGCTTAGCGTACTCATGAGAAGGAAACGCGAAAGCCATGCACGTACGCCCAACGTACCAGGAGTACGCCTAGCATACGTGTGTAGATCCTTAAACCCTAAAATTAGAGTTTGCTCCCTATATAAAGAACATAACCCCTATTGGTTCAGCCTCCCTTCACCCTTATCCAACCACCATGAAAACCCTAGCTCCATTTGTGTGCCTTTGTGTTCTAGAAGCCATTTGAAAGTGTTTGTGTGTTGCTTTAGTGAGAAAAGAAGAAAGGAGCTTGAAGAAGAAGCAAGGATCCGCCAAGAGCTTGTAGATCCAGAGGATTGACACCATTTCTGACTCTTTTGAGGCATCAAGTTCCATACTTGACCATTGTATGCTTAGATTTGTTTATTTGGGGTTTTTATGTCCTTTTTTACCCCATTGTTGGGAGTGCTTGAGTATTGTTGCTTCCAGAGCATAAGAGCTGTCCTTTTGGACTCTTAGAAGCACCTAGGGTCATAAAAATCGGATCTTGGTGGTTAAGCCAAAACCATGCAAGTGTTAGTTGGTCTTAAAGCTTGTATAATGGATCAAAATCATGTTTTGACCCCAACCATGCATGCAAGCCCATAAAGTTCATAACTTTATGGCTTAGGAGGTCTTAAAGGACCTGGATCTACATTTTGGACGTAAAGACTTAATGGATTAAGTCGGAAGTGAAGTCCCAAGGAAATTGGGAGGTACGCTAAGCGTACACCCTGGTACACTGCGCGTACTGGGGGCGGTTCACGGTCCGTTACCGTTTATGACCTGTTACCGTTCACGGTTAGTTACCGTTTATGGTCAATCTCCGTTCGCGACCAAGAGTATGATGGGCGTACTTGCCAGGTACGTCGCACGTACGTGTGCAGAATGGCAACCATGAGCTTTTGGGACTTAAGGATTTGGGCCTGGGCTGTGGGCCCTGTGGCCTACTGAGAAGTATAACTTTGGACTTACTAGAGCATTGGGCCTATTAGGCCAAGATTGGGCCCTTTGGAATTATTACATTTGGACTTGGGGCTTTTGGGCCCAATTAGGGGGATAAGGCCCAATTCAGAAATTGGGCAATTAGTGGGCCTTAAGGAGTCTTTAATGGGCCATTGGAGGACTGGGCTTAATAGGTTAGAATTGGGACTCTTAGATGTCCCAATTGGACCAAGGGGTAAAATGGTCATTTTACCCTAAGTTGTGTTATAGACTCTGATCGAGTGTTAATGTGTTTATGTTAGTCGGGAGTCATCAGAGCAGCTGTTAAAGACTACTTTCCGCGAGATTCGACACGCAGTTTTCGAGGTGAGTTACCTTCCAGTAGAGGTGGGTCTACGGCCACAATGTCGGCCAACCAGCAGGGATTGTCTTTAGATGATTGTCTTTGTGATAGTTATCTAGGTTGCTATTACCAGATGTGCTTTATGTGCCAGCATGATATGTTGTATGTGATAGCGGTAGTAGGAGGGTAATAGTCCCCCGCCTCGGTCGTTAGTACCGAAGGGTAGGTCAGTACCCTAGGAACGCTTGACAGTATGATTATGACAACATGATTATGATAGTATGATTATGATTTGCTAGTAGTAGGGGGTGAAATAGTCCCCGTTGCCGGTTGAGATAGACCGGAGAGTAGGTCAGCACCCTAGAACTGATTGACATGGGTTGGTCAGCACCCTAGAACTACTTGACATGGGTAGGTCGGGCTCCCCAGAATTGCCCGGCAGTATGTATGTTGTTTGGTATGTGGTATGATGGGGGAACTCACTAAGGTTTGTGCTTACAGTTTTCAGTTTTGGGTTTCAGGTACCTCTTAATCGAAGGGGAAGGAGCCAGCGGGGTAGCAGCGCATCACATACACACATGATTTCCGTATTGAGAACCCCGGGATTGCACTCTGACATTTTACTTTTTGATATTATGGTTTTCGAGACTTGTGACTTGTGACTTGATATTTTGGAATGATATTAATGATGTTTTCGTAAACTATTTCTAAAGTAATATAATCAACCAAAAATTTTGGGTCTCGATTTTGGGATGTTACAAGTTGGTATCAGAGCCTTGGTTTGAGGGATTCGGACACACCTTCGGGGGTGTCTGGACTCAAATCGAGGGCTTGAAATTTTTTTACAAGAAAATAGTTTTCAAAAATTTCAAAAATAAAGAGTTTCGAGAAAGAATAAGGTGTGTGATGCGTGCGACCGGCCGAGCTCAAGTAAGTTTTCCCTAAGATACCCATACTTGTTATGTTATGTTATATGATATATGAGAACTGCATACTAGAATAGGGCTAAGGATCTAGGAAGGATGCCTTGTATGCCTGTTAGGTGATTATGAGAAATTCATGGTAGATTAGAGCCAAGGATCTAGGGAGGATGCCTTATATGCCTGATGTGTGAGCTTATAGAACCGTATGCTAGGGCTGTCTAGCCAGTAGTATGATAGCCTGATTAGGTTATGCTTGATTTGGTTACTTGATGCACGAATGTTTCTTGCTTTGTGCTGATAGGGGTTCTAGCTAGCTTTAAGTAATTAGTAAGCGAACATGTAATAGTGTTCGCAAGCTAGTTAGAGAAAGGTGGTAGGGACTCCTTGTGTAACTGATGGCGAAGAGTAGGTTGGAGAGTGTCGTAGGACAAGCCTAGGATGAGATTAGCTGGAAAGCAGTATTGGTAGAAGGGACTTGGTGAAGTCGAAGCAATCCTTGAGGAAAGTACGGACAGATGTGGAAGGTAGTATGGGCCCGTACTACTGGAAGCATAGGATCCGTACTCGAGTCAAGGAGGGATAAGATCGAACTAGGGAACTTGGAGAGTGTGTGAGACTTCTCGAGAGTAGGTATGACCCTGACGTTTATGTGTTTTATTTCGAGAATGGTGGTTACGTGTCATGGAGCAGGAGGTTCAGGGTCTAGATCAAGTTCAGGATCAGGCTCGGGTGCGGGATCCGAGCAAGTTGATAACGGGTTACGCGAGTTCATCGCGTCGGAGATCACGAGAGATATCCTTGAGTCGACCCGGTTATTTTCGGATCGATCAAGGAGGGGATTATCGAGTTGATGAAGGATCGTCTTCGGGCATTCAGGAGCGACTTGGCATCTAGCCAGTCAAGGACGTGCACACTTTCCTTCAAGGGCTTCAGGGAGAGTGGTGCGCCAGACATCCATGGGGTGAAGGACCCCATTGCTGCCAGGAGATGGATCGCAGACATTGAGTCTGCGCAGTTGACGAGCTTCTGCCCGGAGGGGTCGAAGGTCCGCTTTGTTGCAGGATGTTTGAGGGACAGAGTGAGGGACTGGTGGGAGCCAGTCGGTGAATCACTAGGAGCCCCAGCCATCGAGGCTATGACTTGGTCGGATTTCGTGACCAAGTTTAAGGTTGATTTTGCGCCAACTGTGGAGTTTCAGCAGCTGGCCAGGGAGTTTCTTGATATGAGACAGACTATTGAGACAATGGCGGAGATCACCGCCAAGTTCTGAGAGAGGGCCTCGTTGGTACCTCAGTATGCAGGGGATGAGGAGATGCGAAATACCTGCCATCATGACATGTTGAGGGCTGATATTCGGGAGCACGTCAGCTATTCAGCCTGCCCGACCCTGGAGTCCATGATTGCCAGGTCGAGGGAGAGGGAGATTGATTTAGAGCACCTCAGGAAGAGGAAGGCAGAGACGGAGCAGGTTACTGGGGTTTCGGGGAAGAAACCCAAGGGATCCGACACTAGGTCGAAGGGCCAGTCGGGCCAGAGCTGTTGCAGGAAATGCGGCAGGCCGCATGAGGGAGCTTGTAGAGCGGGATCATCGGGCTGCTACAAGAGCGGCAAACGAGGCACTTTGGCAGGGATTGTATTGCCCCCGCCCCTACTGTTCAGACATCAGATCTGATTTGTTTCCATTGCAATCAGAGGGGCCATAAAAAGGCCAACTACCCCAGATTGACAGCAGCAGTAGCAACGCCAGTAGTGGCGCCGACTCTAGCGATTTCACGAGTTGCGGATGGCCGAAAGGTTAAGTCAGGGGCTCCAGTAGTGAGGAGCCGAGATTTTCAGTTGACAACCGAGGAGGCACGCGCCGCACCCGATGTGGTAACGAGTATGATTTCTTCCCTCTAACTTTATTATTGTCGCTTGTGATATTGATGTGCCATGTTATATGCTTTGTTTAGGATCGTTCCATGTGAACAGTATCCCAGTTCAGGTGTTGTTTGATTCGGGTGCTACCCGATCGTTTGTTTCTCTTGCGCTTAGCAAGAGGTTCCCTGAGTCCTCGGGCATGTTGGATTGCCCTCTAGAGCTTGAGATTGCGGACGACCGATCAGTGCGAGCATCTGAGGTTTTCAGAGATTGTGTTTTGAGGTTGTACGAGGAGCGCTACCTGGTGGATTTGGTTCCCATACCATTACGGGGGAACAAGGTTATTATAGGGATGGATTGGCTGAGCCCCAATGGGACAGTGATCGAGTGCGCGCAGCAGCTGGTTCAGATCAGGACCCCAAATGGGGGAGAACTGGTGATTCAGGGTAAGAGGCCACAGTGCGAACCAGCTTTATGTTCAGCAGCGAGGGCTAGGCTCTACCTCCACCAGGGTTGTGCATGGTATGTCGCCCATGTTATGGATACCCGGGAGACGGGTAAGGCGACGGTGAGCGATGTGTCAGTGGTACGAGAGTACGCGGATGTATTTCCAGAAGAGTTGCATGGGATACCTCCGGAGAGGCAGGTAGAGTTCAGGATCAACCTAGTTCCTGGTGCAGCTCCGATAGCCAAAGCAACGTATCGGTTGGCTCCTCCCGAGATGCAGGAGTTGTCTATATAGTTGAAGGAGCTGTTAGACAAGGGATTTATCAGACCGAGCAGTTCGCCCTAGGGTGCCCCGATTCTATTTGTGAAGAAGAAGGATGGGTCGCATCAGATGTGTATAGATTACCGGGAGTTGAATAAGGTAACAGTGAAGAACCGTTACCCACTCCCGAGGATTGATGATCTCTTTGACCAGCTTCAAGGGGCATCTTGGTTCTCCAATATTGATTTGCGTTCAGGTTATCATCAGATGAGGGTCAGAGAGGAGGATGTGCAGAAGACTGCCTTCCGGACACGATATGGTCACTATAAGTTTGTGGTAATGCCTTTCGGGCTCACCAATGCTCCTGCCGCGTTCATGGATCTCATGAACTGCGTGTGCAGACCAATGTTGGATCGGTCCGTGATAGTTTTCATTGATGACATCTTGGTCTATTCCAAGACGCAGGAGCAGCATGAGGAGCACTTGCGGGAGGTGTTGGATACTCTGAGGAGGGAGAGCTTGTATGTCAAGTTCTCTAAGTGTGAGTCCTGGTTGCGAGGTTTAGTTTCTTGGGCACCTTGTCAACCAGAACAGGATTTCGATTGACCCGGCCAAAGTGAAGGCTGTGATGAGGTGGGAGGTCCCGAGGTCTCCATTTGAGATTCAGAGCTTCCTGGGATTGGCAGGTTATTATTGGAGATTCATTCAGGACTTCTCCAAGATAGTCGTGCCCTTGACCCGGTTGACAAGGAAAGTCGTGGTCTTTCGTTGGGGGCCTGAGCAGCAGTCCGCATTTGAGACACAGAGATTGTGCGAGGCGCCGATCTTAGCCCTGCCAGAGGGCGTGGAGGATTTTGTGGTGTATTGTGATGTGTCCATCGCGGGAATGGGCGTGGTATTGTTGCAGAGGGGGCATGTTATCACCTACGCGTCGAGGCAGCTGAAGCCTCATGAGGCGAATTATCCGACGCATGATTTGGAGTTGGGGGCAGTTGTCTTTGCCCTCAAGATTGGGCCTCATTACCTCTATGGGGTCCGTTGTACCATTTACATGGACCATAAGAGTTTGAGGTATCTAATGGATCAACCAAATCTAAATATGAGACAGCGTCGATGTCTAGATGTGGTGAAGGATTACGATTGTGAGATCCTCTACCACCCGGGAAAGGCCAATGTCGTGGCCGATGCGCTTAGCCGCAAGGCAGCGCCGATCAGAGATATCTGCATGAGGATGACCGTGGTCACTCCGCTGTTGGAGCGGATTCGCGAGGCCCAACAGGAGGCCATGAAGGAGGAACATCGTAAGAGTGAGCGTATTGTGGGTCAGGTTTCCTTCTTCGATTATGACAGTTGTGGATTGTTGACTCTACACCGTAGGGTGTGGGTCCCCTACCATGGAGGCGTGCGCCAGGTACTGATGGAGGAAGTGCACAAATCCAGGTTTTCTATCCATCCCGGGGCAACGAAGATGTAGAGGGATCTTCGTCTTGATTATTGGTGGCCCTGCATGAAGCGGGATGTAGCTTGGTTTGTTAAGATATGCCTGACCTGCAGGAAGGTCAATGCCGAGCACCAGAGGCCTCACGGCAAGACCCAACCGTTGGATATCCCGCTGTGGAAATGGGAAGATATCACAATGGATTTTATCACGAAGCTTCCAAGGACCGCGCGGGGAGTGGACTCGATTTGGGTCATCGTGGATCAGTTGACCAAGAGCGCCCATTTCATCCCGATTCAGGAGAGCATTTCGGCCGAAAAGTTGGCCGACATCTAAATCAGAGAGGTGGTGGCTCGGCACGGGGTGCCAGTCTCGGTGATTTCTGACAGGGATGTGCGGTTCACTTCCAGGTTGTGGAAGAAGTTTCACGACGACCTAGGTACTCGTCTCCACTTTAGCACCTCTTTTCACCCGCAGATGGATGGTCAGAGTGAGCGGACCATCCAGACTCTGGAGGATATGTTGCGGGCATGTGTTTTAGACTTCGGAGGTAATTAGGATACTTACCTTCCTTTGGCAGAGTTTTCCTACAGTAACAGCTATCACACGAGTATCGACCGTCCTCCCTTCGAGATGTTGTACGGGAGGAAGTGCAGGACCCCGATATGCTGGGGTAAAGTTGGACAGAGGGTCATGGGGAGTACCGAGGTGATACTCAAGACCACAAAAAGGATCCAGTAGGTTCGGAGCAGGCTTCAGACTGCTCAGAGTCGGCATAAAAGTTATGCCGACAAGCGTCGTTCGGACCTGGAAATCCAGGTCGGGGACAGGGTGCTCCTGAAGGTGTCGCCTTGGAAAGGTGTCATTCGGTTCAGGAAGCAGGGCAAGTTGGGCCCCAGGTACATTGGACCTTTCAGGGTTATAGCCCGGGTGGGCAAGGTGGCATATCGGCTGGACCTGCCAACCGAACTCAGTCAGATTCACAGTACTTTTCACGTCTCCCAGTTACGGAAGTGTCTGGTGGACGATTCAGCAGAGGTTCCTTTGGAGGATATTCAGGTGGATGACAGCCTGAACTACATTGAGCGGCCAGTGGCGATCCTCGACAGGAAGTCGAAGGACTTGAGGAACAAGAGGGTGGAGCTGGTAAAGGTGCAATGACAGCACTGCAAGGGCTCGGAATGGACATGGGAGCCGGAAGATGAGATGAGGGAGCACTACCCTTAGCTGTTTTCAGCAGCAGCAACAGACTTCGAGGACGAAGTCTAATTCAAGTGGGGGAGACTTGTAACATCCTGGATTTTTCCAGGTATTATGAGTATTTACCTTAATTAATTTATGGGTTGTTTGGTTGGGTTTTGACTTTGGGCCCTTAAGAGTGGGCTGAGGAACATCGTACGCGGGGCGTACATTGCAATATATGCTCAACGTACTCATGAGAAGGAAACACAGAAGCCATGCACGTACGCCCAGCGTACCAGGAGTACGCTTAGCGTACGTCTGCAGATCCTTAAACCCTAAAATTAGAGTTTGCTCCCTATATAAATAACATAACCCTTGTTGGTTCAGCCTCCCTTCACCCTTATCCGGCCACCACGAAAACCCTAGCTCCCTTTGTGTGCCTTTGTGTTCTAGAAGCCATTTGAGAGTGTTTGTGTGTTGCTTTAGTGAGAAAAGAAGAAAGGAGCTTGAAGAAGAAGCAAGGATCCACCAAGAGCTTGTAGATCTAGAGGATTGACACCATTTCTGAATCTTTTGAGGTATCAAGTTCCATACTTGACCATTGTATGCTTAGATTTGTTTATTTGGGGTTTTTATGTCCTTTTTGACCCCATTGTTGGGAGTGCTTGAGTATTGTTGGTACCAGAGCATAAGAGTTGTCCTTTTGGACTCTTAGAAGCACCTAGGGTCATTAAAATCGGATCTTGATGGTTAAGCCAAAACCATGCAAGTGTTAGTTGGTCTGAAAGCTTGTATAATGGACCAAAATCATGTTTCGACCCCAACCATGCATGCAAGCACATAAAGTTCGTAACTTTATGGATTAGGAGGTCTTAAAGGACTTGGATCTACATTTTGGATGTAAAGACTTAATGGATTAAGTCGGAATTGAAGTCCGAAGGAAACTGGGCAGTACGCTAAGCGTACACCCTGGTACACTGCGCGTACTGGGGCGGTTCACGGTCCGTTACCGTTTACGGCCCGTTTTCCTACAGTAACAACTATTACGCAAGTATCGACCGTCCTCCCTTCGATATGTTGTACGGAAGGAAGTGCAGGACCCTGATATGCTGGGGTAAAGTTGGACAGAGGGTCATGGGGAGTACCGAGGTGGTACTCAAGACCACAGAAAGGATCCAGTAGGTTCGGAGCAGGCCTCAGACTGCTCAGAGTCGGCAGAAAAGTTATGCCGACAAGCGTCGTTCGGACCTGGAGTTCTAGGTCGGGGACAGGGTGCACCTGAAGGTGTCACCTTGGAAAGGTGTCATTCGGTACAGGAAGCGGGGCAAGTTAGGCCCCAGGTACATTGGACCTTTCAGGTTTATAGCCCGGGTGGGCAAAGTGGCATATCGGCTGGACCTGCCAGCCAAACTCAGTCAGATTCACAGTACTTTTCACGTCTCCCAGTTACGGAAGTGCCTGGTGGACGATTCGGTAATGGTTCCTTTGGAGGATATTTAGGTGGATGATAGCCTGAACTACATTGATTGGCCAGTGGCGATCCTCGACAGGAAGTCGAAGGACTTGAGGAACAAGATGGTGAAGCTGGTAAAGGTGCAATGGCAGCACCGCAAGGGCTCGGAATAGACATGGGAGTCGGAAGATGAGATGAGGGAGCACTACCCTGAGCTGTTTTCAGCAGTAGAAACAGACTTCGAGTACGAAGTCTAATTCAAGTGGGGGAGATTTGTAACATCCGGGATTTTTCCAAGTATTATGAGTATTTACCTTAATTAATTTATAGGTTGTTTGGTTGGTTTTTGACTTTGGGCCCTTAAGAGTGGGCTGAGGAACATCGTACGCGGGGCGTACATTGCAATGTATGCTCAGCGTACTCATGAGAAGGAAACGTGGAAGCCATGCACGTACGCCCAGCGTACCAGGAGTACGCCCAACATACGTGTGTAGATCCTTAAACCCTAAAATTAGAGTTTGCTCCCTATATAAAGAACATAACCCCTATTGGTTCAGCCTCCCTTCACCCTTATCCAACCACCACGAAAACCCTAGCTCCATTTGTGTGCCTTTGTGTTCTAGAAGCCATTTGAAAGTGTTTGTGTGTTGCTTTAGTGAGAAAAGAAGAAAGGATCTTGAAGAAGAAGCAAGGATCCACCAAGAGCATGTAGATCCAGAGGATTCACACCATTTCTGACTCTTTTGAGGTATCACGTTCCATACTTGACCATTGTATGCTTAGATTTTTTTATTTGGGGTTTTATGTCCTTTTTTACCCCATTGTTGGGATTGCTTGAGTATTGTTGGTTCCAGAGCATAAGAGCTGTCCTTTTAGACTCTTAGAAGCACCTAGGGTCATAAAAATCGGATCTTGATGGTTAAGCCAAAACCATGCAAGTGTTAGTTGGTCTTAAAGCTTGTATAATGGACCAAAATCATGTTTTGTCCCCAACCATGCATGCAAGCACATAAAGTTCGTAACTTTATGGATTAGGAGGTCTTAAAGGACCTGGATCTACATTTTGGACATAAAGACTTAATGGATTAAGTCGGAATTGAAGTCCCAAGGAAACTAGGCAGTACGCTATGCATACACCCTGGTACACTGCGCGTACTGGGGCGGTTCACGGTCTGTTACCATTTACGGTCCGTTACCATTTACGGCCCGTTACCGTTCACGGTTAGTTACCTTTTACGGTCAATCTCCGTTCGCGGCCAAGAGTACGCTGGGCGTACTTGCCAGGTACGCCGCGCGTACGTATGCAGAATGACAACCATGGGCTTTTGGGCCTTAAGGATATGGGCCTGGGCTTTGGGCTCTGTGGCCTACTGAGAAGTATAACTTTGGACTTAGAAATCTGGAAGTAGAGCATTGGGCCTATTGGGCCAAGATTGGGCCCTTTGGAATTATTACAGTTGGACTTGGGTCTTTTGGGCCCAATTAGAGGGATAAGGCCCAATTCATGAATTGGGTAATTAGTGGGCCTTAAGGAGTCTTTAATAGGCCATTGGAGGACTGGGCTTAATAGGTTAGAATTGGGACTCTTAGATGTCCCAATTGGACCAAGGGGTAAAATGGTCATTTTACCCTAAGTTGTGTTATAGACTCTGATTGAGTGTTAATGTGCTTATGTTAGTCGGGAGTCATCAGAGCAGCTGTTAGAGACTACTTTCCGCGAGATTCGACACGCAGTTTTCGAGGTGAGTTACCTTCCAGTAGAGGTGGGTCTACGGCCACAATGCCGGCCCACCAGCAGGGATTGTCTTTAGATGATTGTCTTTGTGATCATTATCTAGGTTGATATTACCAGATGTGCTTTATGTGCCAGCATGATATGTTGTATGTGATAGCGGTAGTAGGAGGGGAATAGTCCCCCGCCTCGGTCGTTAGGACCGAAGGGTGGGTCAGTACCCCAGGAACGCTTGACAGTATGATTATGACAGCATAATTATGATAGTATGATTATGATTTGATAGTAGTAGGGGTGAAATAGTCCCCGTTGCCGGTTGAGATAGAACGGAGGGTAGGTCAGCACACCAGAACTGCTTGACATGGGTTGGTCAGCACCCCAGAACTGCTTGACATGGGTTGGTCACCACCCCAGAGCTGCTTGGCATGGGTAGGTCGGTCTCCCCAGAATTTCCCGACAGTATGTATGTTGTTTGGTATGTGGTATGATGGGGGAACTCACTAAGCTTTGTGCTTACAATTTTTAGTTTTGCGTTTCAGGTACCTCTTCATCTAAGGGGAAGGAGCCGACGGGGCAGCAGCGCATCACATACACACATGATTTCCGTTTTGAGAACCCTGAAATTGCATTATGACATTTTACTTTTTGATATTATGGTTTTTGAGACTTGTGACTTGTGACTTGATGTTTTGGAATGATATTAATGATGTTTTCGTAAACTATTTCTAAAGTAATATAATCAACAAAAAATTTTGGGTCTCAATTTTGGGATGTTACAGAAATAGACCAGGAAGATGATAGTGATGATTGGGGGGATGAAGATAATGTAATTGAAGATCTTGAAGTTGATATGAGGGATTTTAACATGAGCATTGATACAAAAGTAGAGTTCCTGGATAAAAAGGCTATGAATCCAAGACAACATTAGAGTGATGAAGAAACTAATGAGTTAGATGTCATTGACAGTGATGCTTTTGATTCCATGGATGAGGATTCTGATCATGACAAGAAAAGAGCGGTTTTGAAACAACTAAGGAAAAAAGTTGCTCTTTAGGTTAGGATCATAAGTGTCATTTTAAAACAGGTTAAAAATATAACAGTAAGCAGGAGTTGAAAGAGAAAATCAAAATGCATGCATTGGAAACAAAAAAGAATATTTCTTTTAAAAAATGACAAATGCATATTGAAGGCCATATGTAAAGGAGTTGTGGCATTTACTAATGATATAGTTGGTGGACCTACCCAATCTGAGAAAAGTAAAGGGAAAAGTAAAGAAAATGATAAACAAGGTGGAACAAGGTGGGACAAGTCAGGAAAAAGTAGACTCTTCTTGTCCATGGGTGCTACATGCCTCGAGGTCTACAGATGCAAGCAACTGGTACATTAAAATGTATGAAGACAAACACACTTGTATGAATACATGGAAGGTCAGAGCTGCAACAGAAAGTTTATGTCCAAACAAATTATAGATCAGGTAGAATCCAACCCTACTATCCCAGTTAAAGCTCTCCAAGATCAGCTACAAAAGAAGTATGGAGTGGGTTTCTCAATTCATAAAGTTTTTAGAGCTAAAGCAGATGCAAAAAATCATGTAGTGGGTGATTACAAAAACCAGTATGAAGTTCTGAGAGACTATATCCTTGTGTTGCAGTCAACCAATCCAAATACCAGAGTCAAATTAGAACTTGGAGATGTTTCAGAACCCAATTTGGTGAATTGCACTTCAATATGTTTCAAAATAGTCTATATTTGTCTAGGGGGTGAAGAAGGGCTTCAAAGCTTGTTTAAGAGATTTCTTGGGGTTAGATGGGGCTCATATCAAAGGCCCTTATCTAGGCCAGATCTTAACTTCGGTTGGTTTAGATTCCAACAATGGCATATACCCACTTGCATATGCCATTGTAGAGATTGAAAACTGTCAAACTTGGAAGTGGTTCCTTGAATGTCTTGGTGATTTTTGTGTTGTATAACAAAGCAGATCATGGTGAGAGTGTACACGAGCTCCATACTTATGTCCACAAGGTGAACTAGCTACAAACTTGGAAAACTACATATGGGTACAAGGTGGAACCAATTAAATGTCGGGCACTGTGTCCTAGAAGTGAGTGTCTAATGCACCACACCGTAATCAACCTGGGAGACCCAAGAGGAAGAGAAGGTAATCCATTGAGGAGAGAAGTCAAAGCAAGAGTCAAAGTCAAAGGTCAGATGCTGGTCCCAGTGAGATTCATGGTCATGGCCCAGATGGTAGTGGGAAACTAACAAGAAAGTTTGTTAGTGTGACTTGTAATAAATGTGGAAACAAATGTCACAACTCCAGGACATGCAAAGTTCAGGGTGGGACTTGATGGACTATGTTGGTTTTATCTTTTGGTTTGACTATGTTGATGTGTTATTTTGATCAACTTTGTATTTGTTGGTTTGATTCCTAGATGTAGGATGTCTTTTGTTGCAATAACTGTGTTTTTAATTAACTTATGATATGTATTTTGAAGATGGTAATAGGTATTATGTCTTTAGTATGCTTTTGTGTTAACTGCATATGGATTCATTCTATTTTATCTTTACAAGGTTATGTATGAACAAATCCATAATTGGTCAATAGATACCAAATTTTTATTACCATTAATTTGCATTACAACAATGTTCTACATTTGCAAAAAAAAACTACCCAAACCAGATACATTTCCCAAACAACTTACATTACCTTACATATACCCCTAACCTTTTACAAAAGATAACCCTAACATTTGTTGGCTTACAACATAAACACCAACACAACAGCAAAAAAGATCCAGCTATAGACTAGGTAATACTTCAACATAGTTGCTTGTTCTTTGATCTTCTCCACTGCCTTTTCATGCTTAGTTGCTTGTTATTTTATATCATCCACTACTTTTCGTAGCTTATTGATTGTCCTAAGTAGCCCTGGTATTATAACTTTGGAACGAGCACACATGTGTTCATCATACCACCCAATAAACCCACATGACGAATTCTTGAAAAAAAAGAAGAAAAAAGCATTAGATCATCTGGGACCAATGGTCAAAAACAAAGTGCAACATACTTACGGGGTCTATACATCCCCAAAATCGGTGCCCTGGGTTGTTACTTGTCCATGATGTTCGAACTATGGCTCACTTTTTGCAGAAGCACATCACCATTGTCGGTAGAGAAAATGAAATCACAGAGGGGAATGATCGTTAGGGCTTGTTGCTGGAGACAAGAATAGAGACATTCTATTTTCTTTATGGACTAAATAATAATAAAATAATAAAGGGGAATACATGAATGGACTAAAGTACCCTCAAGTGAGAGGGGCATGGGTAAATTAACGGGAGCTTGGTAACGACTATTAAGTCATTCGACCAAACTCACAACAAAACGAAACTATTGGACCATCCTTGCGAGCCCAAACCATTTTAGACCAAACTTGTTAGTTTTGACATACCACATGGACCATTCTTGCAATTTTGTCAGAGGGATGGGATAGATAGATACCCTCCGCCCTAATAATCTTTGATAATTCTTAGAGGGTGATATGGTTAAAGCCGATAAAAAACAATCCAACTCGTCAGTCCAACCCAAACTAATGAGTTGGGTTGAGATTTCAACACATTAATTTAAATTGGTTAGCCCGTGTAACATATTTAATTATAATAGATTGGGGTGGGTTGGATAAAAATTATTAACATGTCAACACATTTAAAATTAATTTATATTTAAATACTATTATTTAATACTTTAATTATAACTAGTAAAAAAGCCTGGGCTTCGCCCTGAGTTGGGTTTTTTTTTAATATCTTCACCTTTTTTCCAATTAGGCACTGTATTTTGAAAAGTTTATAAACTGAGACAAAAAAGTAAGTTGTTAAAACCTTTTCTGTTTCAAAAACTAAAAGTATAGAATAATCCTTGCATAACCAATAAAATAACTGGAATACATTTACATAACATGATACACTGTCAAAATACATTGAGTCTTTTATTCGGTTGTTCTCTTCCTAAACTCATATCTTCTATTTCTACATTCTTTCTGTAATCACACAAAAAAAAGGACAAAGATCTTAATGAAATTATGATGCAATAATATATATATATATATATATATATATATATATATATATATATATATAGTTATTTCTTGCATTTTAAAGAAACAATTTTAACACAAAGCATACAAAAAAATGGTCCAAAAATGCATAATGTAACCTTGGGATGGGTTTACCTGCTGAAACATTAATTACAGGAGGGAAGCGGAAGAGAATGTTGTGAAAGATAATTCTACAACGATCAAGGTTAGGCTTTGCATGAAATATGAAATGACTTGGTGATTTTTTTTCACTTTTTGTATTTTATATTTTGCTTAAAATTTAACCAAAATTAACCTTCATATTTATTTTGATTTAGTCATCTAACATGATTAAGGACATTATCAACTAAATTGGATTTGAGACAGCTTTTAAAATTATATTAATCAGTTTAGTAGACATTTACTTTGGGCACAAAATAGTGGATATAAATAATGATTCTATTTATTAACCAACAAATCTTTAGTCCAATAATACTAATGCCCTTTATGTTCATTAGTGATTTATTTATTTGACCCACTATAACCCAATCATCCAGAATCTAATAAAATCAAATGAAACAACTGTGTCACGTCTAGTAGTCTAAGCAATTAAAAAAAACTCATAGCCACATTAAGAACATTAAACTCATAGCTATCAAATCAAATCATACAAATCTATCAATATTTTTAACAAAACAAAATAGTACAACTTGTACTGTGTTTGACATGCATTGACTGGGACTACAATCAAGAAATGGAACAGGGACTCGTTTTGATCTCTAATTTATGAAAATGAAATGAATGAGTAATCAAGTACAACAAAAATAAAAGAAAAAAGGATAAGTCTATAAATATAATCTACTTGTACACCAAAATTTGCAAATGGAGGGACTATATCTCTTCAGTTTGATGATAATTTTAAAAAATGTGATACATTTACTACTACTTTAACCCTATTTCTCTATAATGTAAATCCGTTTCAGGTCATCTGCAACCCTATCATCCGTTCTTAAGCTAACTCATAATCCTTTCATCTTAGTGTTGTCTTGCATGATTGCATCCGTTTATTGACATGTGTCTTGTATATTCATGCTGGCGAATAATTAATGCAGTTTATATATATTCAATTCACAATGCATTTGTGAAGAACAGTTCATTAACACGAAAATGGAATAAATTATCCAAAATATCTTTCTCTACCATGTATCAATCTAAATCAATGCATCGTTTTGTCAGTTAAACAATCTCACTAGTTCTAACTCGTATATCCTAGAAATAGAATGTCATTATGAAGTAAAGCATCGGGAAAAAATAATACGAAAGATCCGCCAATGACATCAAATTAGTGGGAAAAAAAGAAGAAAACATAAATAAAAAAGCTAAAAATTAGTTAAAGGTTAAAGAGGAATTAATATACCATCCAACTAGCTTCACTGACGGAAGCCATGGAATCCCTCTGGCGACAAGATTTAGGACCAGTGAAAAGGAATTTAAGCTCGGCGCACGCCATCGTTCAAGAATTCGTTGCAATCGATAGTTGGGGGGAATAGGTAGCTGATGTGCGGATTTGGGTGGAACGAAATAGAAACACAGCCTGACGCTACGGAGCAGATAAGAGAGAAAGAAGAAGAAGAAGAAGAAGAAGAAGAAGAAGAAGAAGAAGAAGAAGAAGAAGAAGAAGAAGAAGGCACCTGCTCCCCCGAAATAAGTAGATTAGCTATGAAATTTAGAAGGGTTACGGTGAAGTTCAATCGATTTAGAAGACCGCACAACAGGTAGAAGACACTGACTGGAGCTAAATGAGAAGACACATGTTCTCCTGTCATGGAAGAAATAAATTAACTGAGAGAGGCGGTGGAAAAGGAATTTAATGAGTAATCAGTGAGACCGCCACTTCACAAATTATTTTCTATTTTTTAGACACAGGCCATGGACCAAAGTTGTCAAAGTTTGGAAAGTGAGTAACCAAACTCTAAACTCTCAAATGTATGTTATTCCTTAAGCTTTTGTGAATATATATATATATATATATATATATATATATATATATATATATATATATATATACTAGTTTATAACCCGTGAGAACAATGGTTATAAAATTAATTAAACTTTCATATTAAAAAATCAAAATTATTAATCAGTTATTTTAAATAAATTATTACTTAAGAGATATTTTTTTAGTTATATAAAATAATAATCGTTGATTTAAATAAATACGTGAAGTTATATCACCTTATAATTTTGTATTAAGTTTATTTTATTTTTAAATCTAATGTTATTAATTTAATATAATTAGAGTGAAAAAATTTTAAATTTAAAATTGAGAATCAATTATTAATTTAATGTAATTAGAGTGAGAAAATTTAAAATTTGAAATTTGAAATTGATAATTAATAGGTTGACAAGTGGCATGATAGCCAACATATAATATTAATGAGGAGTTCTAATATGACACTTGTCAATAGGAGAATAAACTTATTCATTTATTAGAATAGGGAGATAGGGAGATATAGAAACATGATCGGGTGAGGACTCTTTTTAAAGTGAGGGCTCGTGAGGACACCTTAAAAAATTGAAAAAAAAATCTAAAATAAATACAAATCATAAAATCGAGCATAGTACTACATCGGAGAGAACAAAATTGGAAAAAAAATAGGATCATTAAAATTGAAGCATGGATCATTATTATGATCCATGATTCAATTTTTATGATCCATGATTCAATTTTAATGATGCAAAAAAAAATTTCCAACTTTTTTATCCCGGATATAGTACTATGCTTGATTTTATGATTTGTATTTTTTTTTTTAGATTTTTTTCAATTTTTTAAGGTGTCCTCACGAGTCCTCCCCGGAACCGGACCCTATATATATATATATATATATATATATATATATATATATATATATATATTATTTATTATTTAAAAACAAAGCAATAGTAATTCTCATATATATATATATATATATATATATATATATATATATATATATATATATTATTTATTATTTAAAAACAAAGCAATAGTAATTCTCATATCTAACTGTACTTGTTGACAACACTAAATACTCCGGACCTCACTACGCAGTCACATCTCGAGCTACTCAACCATAAATTTTCGAACTCGAAATACATAAACAAGTTAATCTGATTGCAACCCATTTATCTAACATGTTGGGGTGTGTTGAGATATTCAACCGATTTAATAGATGGGTCAAACTTGAACCCAACCAAAATCAACCCATTGTTAATTCTAGTGTTGTGATTTCCTTATGGAACATGTGACAACCCCATTTTTCTCGGCAAGAAAGATCGTTTTTATTTATGTTTGTTTAAGAATAGAGTTTATTTATGACTATGGAATTTGTCCCATAAAAATATTTACGAAGAAATATTTTTCATTGATTTATAAAAGTTTGGGATGTCATAACTGATACAAGAAACATAAACATAAACATAATCATTACATGCCTTATATCATCTAATGGTCTACATTTTGTAACGTCTTGTTTCAAATCGTTTCCCATTTCGGGTTGGTGATCAGGGATTAAGTATGAGTAGGCTTAGGAACCTTGAAGAATTGAGATTTGGGCTCTTTTGGAGGTGGATGATGTAATTTGGATGATTCGGGTGTTCGGCTTGTGTTTTGGAACCAAAGGGGCATTTTGGTAAAATATCAGCTTGGGCCTTTATGGAAATTGGATTTTTGTTCGGGAAATCTCAAAGAAAGTATGAGTTGGTAGAAGTGTAGAGCATCTCATAACCTCTTCATGGATATAAGGATCGTCGGAATCGGGCTTATAACAAAGGAGTGATGGCCTTCGGAAGATTGCAAGGTTTAAGGAAAAACCTTAGTACGTGGGGCGTACACAGGGAGTACGCGGGGCGTACTAATGCGAAGGTGTGTACGCTGGGTATTCATCGGTGTATGTTGGGCGTACGAAGGCAACGGATCGGGAACTTGAGAGGAGTATGCTAAGCGTACTAGGAGTACGCGAGGCGTACTCTAAAGTCATGCACACCCTATTTTAGAGTCTTGGACCCTATTTAAGCTCCTTATCTCATAACCTAACCCTAATACCTTTAGTCTCCATCCCTTTAAACCCTATAAATCGACCCTTAACCTCATTTGATTGATTCTTGAGCTTGGTATGTGCTTGATGGGTGTCTTCAGAAGGAGAAGAAGAAGAGAATCATGTGGAGTTGTGTTTTGAGCTTCTAGATCCAGGAGTATCTTTCCATTTGCAAGCTTCCAAAGGTAAAACGCTTTGACCTTGATGATCTTTGTGTTTGGATCTATTTCATGGTGTTCTTTGGCATTGTTAAGTCCTTTGATGAAAATGTGAACTTTTGATCTACTCCAGAAGTAGTCGAGGTTAGATTTAAGTTCCACCAAGGTCCATTGTTCATAAAAATGGAAACGTTATGAAAGGTGGGTCCATGCATGTATTAATCTCTTATTTAGTCTCTTCTTTAAGTGTTGAGTCCTATTAAGTTGTGTTTGTGAATAAAGTTGGAAACTTTACTGGTTAAGACCTTGGTTAGGACCAGATCTAGGTGTTGGACATCCTGACTTAACCCATTAAGAGCAAAGTAAAGGTTTTTGGACTTCTGACTAGTATGATGGGCGTACGAGGAAGTACGCTCAGCGTAATGCGAGGTTTGTGCATCAGGTGGGTTTTCATAGTTTGGGCCTTGTGAGTACTCCCCATAAGGGCGTTTCGGGCTTTTGATGTTTGGGCCATTGTTGGGTTTTCATAGTTTGGGCCTTGTTGGGCCATTAGATTCTTTTTGGGCTTCTAGCTGGTTTCTTTTGGGCTCCTTCGGATGTTAGGCCCATAAAGGGGTTTTGGGGGCCCAATTTGGAAAATTAGGCCATTTTGGGCTATGGGTGTTTATATGGAGGTTGGGCCTTTTGGATTCTTGGTTTGGGCTTGGGCCTTGGGCAAAGCATAGGAAAGGGTAAAAATGTATTTTACCCTAGTTTGGACTCTTGGGGTGAGTCATGACCCAATTATTAATTTGATGTTATTTTAGGCAATTGATAGCGCAAGATTGTTAGCAGATCTGCAGTCAGAGAGTATCCGTGGGTTTCGGCTATTTAAGGTGAGTCTTCTCACTATATCCATGGGTCGAAGGCACCACTGTCGGCCTATTACTTGTTGTGTGGAATGTTAGTTTCCTTTGTGATACTTGCATGAAAGACCATGGGGGAGCCCATGGCACTTGGATATCAGACCATGGGGGAGCCCATGGCATTCCAGGCAAAGACGGGGAGCCCGTGGCACTTGGATATTAGACCATGGGGGAGCCAATGGCATTCCAGGTAAAGACCATGGGGGAGCCCATGGTAACTATATGTATGTTGCATTATATTCTGTGGTTGTATGTTATGTGGTATTTTTAGGGAACTCACTAAACTTTGTGCTTACGGTTTTCAGTTTATGTTTCAGGTACTCCGATTTTTAAATGGAAGGGCTCGGGATGACTGCAGAGCACACACCACATGTTTCCGCATTTTGTGAATTACTCTGATTTGATGATGTTTGATAAAACTTGTTTACCTTGGTTTTATGGGGAAGTTATGTATTAACGATTGATTAATCTAAAAACAAAAAAATTATGTCATGATTTTTGGGACGTTACAAGTTGGTATCAGAGCCTTGGTTTGAAGGATTCGGACATACTCTCGGGTGCGTCTGAACTTAAACTGAGGATTTGGTAAAGTTTTCAAAAGAAAACAAATATTTTTAAGAAAAGAAATTTTCTAAGATAAGAAAAGGGTGTGGTGCATGCAATCAGCCGAGCTCAAGTAAGTTTTCCCAAAATACCCATACATGTTATCTGATATGATTTGATTTATGAATCTATGAATCGCATGCTAGTTAGGACTAAGGATCTGCTCAATTTTTGCATGATATAATGCTAGGAGAGATGCCTTTGTATGTCTATTGTATGAGCTGGTAGACTTCCATGCTAGAGCTGATTAGTCAGTGATAGATTGCCCTGTCATATGTGATGCTTTGTAGTCTTGGGAGTATTGGATGCTATGCTGTAATGGAAATATCTATTGGTATCAGTAACTGCTAAGTGTATGCTTTAAAAATTGTATACATTTAGGATCTTATAGCCCTAGAATAATTGATTTGGCCTTATCTTCTGTTTCTTGTCTGGTTGTGGTCCTAGGGTAGAGTCTATTATTCGATAGTCTATTTGATCTTGTTATGTGTATAATTTGCATGCATAAGGCAACCGACAGTAAAAGTGGAAATTTCTAGCATGAGTTGTGGTATGTGGGCTGAATGTCCTATGATCGTTTTATGGATTGGAGTGTTACTGCACGAATGTTGCTTGCTTTGTACTTTGTGGAACTCCTAGGTAATGGGAGTTAGCTACTAAGTGAATATGATTGTATTCATGAGGTGTGTGACTGGCATTATGGGGAGTTCTTTAGCAGCTGATGGCAGGGTGAGGTCGGGAACCTAGGAGAGCCTAGGAAGTGCTTCAGCAGGTTTTGTTTCGTTGTTTAGTGAGTTTTGGGTGCATTGGTTTGAAAAGGTGACTTAGAGGATTTGGGATGATTCTTGAGGAAAGTATGGATAGATGTAGAAGGTAGTATTGGGCCCGCACTACTGAAAGCACATGATCTATACTCGAATCGGGGAGAGTCTTGGAGAATCTAAGAAGGTTGTGGGAAGAGGATTCTTGAGTATGTTCTGATCATTTGCATGTTGTATTTTAGTTTGGTGATGAGCACCCACGAAGGAGGTTCCTGTTCTGGTTCCGGATCAGGTGCAGGTACCGAGTTGATTAGCGAGCAGATGCGGGAATTCATCTCGTCGGAGATTACCCTTGGTATTCTGGAGCAGACTCCTGTGATCGTTGGTTTAGTTAAGGAGGGGATTCTGGAGATCTTGGATGAGCGCTTGGGCGCGATCGGTGCTGAGGTTATGGCTATCGTTGAAGCTCGCACTCTATCATTCTGTGAGTGGGAGATCGATTTGGAGTACCTGAGGAAGAGGGGTCTAGATCAGGTGCATGCAAGGGAGGGTCCCAGGAAAAGACCCAAGACTTCGGATCAGCGATCGGGAGGCCAGCAGTGTCGGGGTTAGTACGAAACGTGCGGGAAAATGCACGATGGATCTTGTCGTTCCAGGGGTATGGGTTGTTACAAGTGTAGAAGGATTGATCATGTCATCAAGGAAGTGGGCCACAAGAGGGTCGTCTGTCTGATGAGGAGGGGAGGAGCAGTGAGTGCACCTGATCCGACTATTTTACGGATCACTGATAGTAGTGATGGTAGGGCAGGAGCCCCAACAGAGAGGAAACGGTCATTTCAGTGTCAGACAGGGGAGACTCGTGCTCCAGCAGATGATTTTGCGGGTATGTTATCATTTGTGTTCTCTTCGATTGTTATCAGTATTTATGTTGCATGGAATTTTATATTGGTTTGGGTAAGCGTTATCTTTGGTTTAGTTCTCTATTATTCTTGGGTTATATCTTCGAAGAATCGTTATATGCCTTTTGCATGCCGTGATCATTAGTGGGTTATTGAGGGGTTGTATCTCGTGTAGCGGGTTCCAATGTTTTCGTTTGTGATTCTGGTTTTTGGTCGAAATCGGTTCAGGGGTGTTGTGTGGAAGGTCTTTGGTCAGGATTTAGCGGGTCAGTTCTCCATTAATCATCAGGGTTTAGTGGTTTTAGTAATGGTTCCGGTAGGAACGGTAGTTGCCAATGGAAGGACTGTTGGGTTCAAACACTACCGTTGCTAGGAGAGAAGCGGTAGCAAGAAGATGGTGATGTCGGTTGCATGAGTTGTTTAGTCATTAGATGCGTCAGGGAAGTTGTATATTCGCATGGATTGTAGACGGCTAGAGTTCAGTGGTACTTTGAGAATGGAAACTGAGGTGAAGATTCGTCAATTCAGGGCAAGGGTTATGGTTTTTAGTCGTCAGAATAAGAACTCGGGGAATTGCTATGGTATCATAGGAGGTCATTCGGATTATCAGATTGGCTAAGATTTCAAGAGCATTCTTCAGGGTTTCAGGAGTTGGGTGATCCTTGAGTTTGGCTAGCAATGGAACGCTAGTATTGATTAGCAAAGGTTATAGGCGGTTCATGCTATTTGTGGTAGTCAGGTCGGAGATCCATCAAAATTAAGAGGTGAAAGAGAGCTTCATTGAATCCAAGTGGGGGAGAATCGATCCGGATCACCGGAAGATAGGAAGGGTGTGGAACTAGGGCAAGTTTCACATCCTAGCCAGGGGAGAAGGACGACCCGAGCGACTGTTCAAATTGAGGTTGTGTAGGTGGGAGTTCAGGAAACTTCCAACCACTGGTTGGCGCCTCCTTTATTATACATAGTAGACTTGTGGTTGAGTCCGGGTTGAGGGCTTCGGAATTCGAAGTATGTCCCGAACATCTGTCGGGATACAGTTGGATGCAGGTTTCGGCTCACGATGCGTGAAGTTGTGATGATTGGGGTGTGGTAAGGCCATGGGTGGTAACCATGGTTGGTTGATGTGTTGTAAGACTGCGATGGGATCGTAGCACCCACCAGTTTGAGGTAGATTATTTTTAGAGATGATTACGAGCGTGGAGGGGGAATCAGTTCGTGCCTTGGGCACCCCTTGTCAGGATTATCGTGGAGTAATTCTCTGTTTTGGGTTGAGGACCGTTGGGGTCTGAGGCGGAGTCGGGCCTTTGTAGCCCTAGATGAGTAGGACCCATGGGGCGAGGCCCGTGTGATTATGGCAATACAGGTGGGACCTGGTAGAGACTGTTAGGTCAAGGTTTTGGATTTTGAGTTGCAGGATCAAGTGTGTGGTCGGTGTGTGACTCAGAGGAGCTTATAGACTGGGTGGCCTTGTTATTTGGACTATTGGGAACCTAGTGGTTGGACCAGGTGTGATACTGGTAGCCTCAGAGATGGTTTGGGAACATTTATATATCGATCAAGTGAGGGGTCATTGGGAATCAGAAGGTTTTGGTGCGAAATGCAAGTGCATATTTGTGGATCTCGGGTTATGAGTTGAGTATCAGATTGGTTTCTGGGTAAGATACAATCTGGGGAGTGAATGTTGCGCCATCAAGCCGGGCCCTTCCCTTTAGTACCAGAGTACCTAAAACCACAATACAAACTATAAGAAAATGCTTAGTGAGTTCCCAAATACCGCATAACATAGAATTGCAAAATACCACACAACATACATATGATTGCCATGGGCTACCCCCATGGTCTTTTCCCTGGAATGCCATGGGCTACCCCCATGGTCTGGCATCCAAGTGTCATGGGCTACCCCTATGGTCTTCCATGCCATGGGCTACCTCCATGGTCTTCCGTACAAGTGTCACGGGCTACCCCCGAGGTCTTTCAGTCAAACACACACATAGACAACTATCATTCCGCATGTCAAGTAATGGATCGCCATGCCTTCGACCCATTAATATAGTGAGAAGACTCACCTCAGTCTGCTGGTAAATACTGACTGCTTGTCTACCGATCCGACAATCTGACACTGAATATACACAAATTACCCTAATTAGAATTAGGTCACAGACTCAAGACATGGTCCAAAACCTTAAGTCCAACTCCTAGAATATGCCCCATTTCGCCCATCCCATAATGGGCCTAACTATATTCGACCCATCCATAATAACGGGCTCTATATCCTAAAAGGCCCAAACTATGCCACGCAATACCCATAATAGAAATTGGGCCCACCTATCCTAAACAGGTCAAGGTCCATAACTATTTAAGGCCCAAAAGTCCAAAAGTCTAAAACTTGTCCAACAACCCACTGGGAGTACGCGCAAAGTAATCATCAGTACGCTTAGTGTACTCGGTCTTCAGGCAGTACGTGCATCGTATATCTTAGTACGCCCAACGTACTAAGTAGTTAAGCACATTTAGCCATTAAGTGCTTAATCCATTCAATCACTTCGTCAACTTCCAGATCTTTGTCATTTAAGGGGTCCTAGGGCATAAAGTTGGCAACTTTATGCCTTTACATGGCTTATGGGAGCCCAACATCCCATTTTTTCCATTAAGACTTACTTTAAAGACTTATACTCATGCATGGTGCCATAACAACCTTCAAGATTGAATTTTTATGCCTCTAGCACACCAAAGGGACTAAAATCTAGCATTACAAGCTTCTGAGTTGCTCAAACTCACAAAAGAGAATCCATGGACAAAAAATGAGCTTATGAACAAACCCTAACTCTAGGTATCAAATGGATTAACAAGGTAGGAGCTTTTTAACTCCAAAAGCCTCATAAGATGATGTAGATGCAAGATCTTGAAGCTCAACCACGTCCAAGGCTTGCATACCAAGCTCTTCTTCTTGCAAACACACCAAAAAGGGCCACAAGGTCACTTTCAAGCTCAAAGATCACACTCCAAAGAAAACTAGGGTTTTAGGAACGTCTAGAGGTGTGGAGGCTGGTAATGGAGAAGGTCTGAAGGTCATAATTGATTTTAAATTAGGCTCATGCCCGAAAAATTAGGGTTTTGCTTATGGCCACGTACGCCCCGTGTACATCATCGTACGCCCCGCATACATGGTTCAAGTCCGCGATCCCTCCACCCATTTATGCTAAGCGTACATATATGTACGCCCAGCGTACAGAAGACCTCTTTTACAAAATAAACCATGATCCAAGGACTAAATATAAGATACCTGAATCCTAGTGTTATAGGAAGCCTAGCGAATATGTTTTGAAGGTCTTCGTCGATGAGATCAATAATGGTTGTAACTCCATGAGTCGAGGTTGCCTGCGATGCCGACGACGATGCCATTGCGTTGCTTGATTGTGCTGTTTTGCCGATGGTAGTGGAGTTGTGGGTTTCGTACGCTTATATCTAACGTCGGTTAGGCGTACCACCTTCCATGGATGGCTGATTTTGACTTGAAAGGGAAATGAATCTATTGTTTAAAAAAAATGATAATAATAATGCATCTGATTGATGCATAGTTAGTTGGTTCGCTCCTTAAAAAGGAGTTCGCTGTTGAACTTGATTATATATATATATATATATATATATATATATATATATATATATATATATATATATATATATATATATATATATATATATATATATATATATATAGGGGTGAGATCCGTTGAGAACTTATAGTTTCCCGACAACCCGAGAACTAAAAGTGGAGCGTTAGATCAAAATTAACTCATTAAGGGCATGATCGTCATCTAACCAATCGAATTTAATGTTTAATTTTTTTTACGTTATTGGAAATATTAATAAAAATGTCCAAAAATTAACATTATAAATCAAAATTTCCAATTTTTTTTATAAAAATAATATCTTTAATTTTTATAAAAATACAGATTTTTTAATTTTTTTTAGAAAACATAAACTTAAAAAAAAATGAAAATTTTTTTTTAAAAAAAATTGCAATTTTTTAAAAATCAGTAATTAAAAAAAATGGAATATTTAAAAAAAAGTAAAAACCACAACTTTTTTAATCAAAAAAATCAATGTTTTAAGTGCATATATGCATATTTTTCAAGTGCATATATCCATATTTCTTATACTATAATATTCGTAAGTAAATTATAAAAAACTCATTTTTATTTACTAATTTATAAAAACAATAGTACAATTATTTTATTCGATACAAAATAAAATATAAAAAAAAATGATACAAAATTTCAAAGCGTTTTCATGTCTTCGTGTCAAGATTTTCATAATTTCTTCAACTTATCACTTTTTCACATCTTTAATATTTTCCACAAATTCTTCCAAATCTACAAGAAAATTTCAAAAAAATAATTAATGAAAGAACACTCACAAACATACATATGTACATATCATGTAAGATTTACTTGTGATTATTGATGGGTTTGAGCCATAAGAACTTTCCTATGTGCACATGCAAACCTTAATGCTTGGATTTAGGTTTCTCTAATTGAACATCCATTGTATCCAAGTCTTACAATTCTAGATCTAGTGAATACAATAAGAACTTGACATAAGAAATCAGATCTAGATGAATACCTTTTGTAGCTTGCTTGAATCTTCTTGTTCTTGGAGCTTAGAGTCACAATTGTCACTCCTCTAATGGCTTACAAACACCAAATAACAAGAGGATGATTTGGAGAGAGGATGGAAGCACAAAAATCGGCTTTAGGAACTCCTTAGGGTTTCTGGTAGCCGATTTCACAAGCCCTTGGGGTCTTTAAATACTTGAGCTACTAGGGTTACATCCTGAAACCCTAATTAAATAACTTAGGCCTTAAGCAATCCAAAGATCCTTCTAGAGTGAGGCTTGGACGAATTCAAGGAGCCCATACACCTTGATTCCGTCCACCCTATATCCCTTAAGGATTCATAGCCCAAAATCAACTATCACACAATTGACAGTTTTAGTCCCCTTTATTTAATTAACCTCTTTTAGTCACCAAATTAATTCCTAATTAATCTATGACTAATATTAATTAAATAATATAATTATTCCTTTAATATATTATTCTCATAATATATTAATATAATAATATCTTCTCCCTTTTCATAAATTACCCTGTCAAGTTGCTATGGTGAAGGCAACCCAAAAGGATCATGCATAACCGGGTCAAGTACTTACCAAATATAGTTACGGGCTTAGACACTAATCCAACAGTCTCCCACTTGGATAAGTCTAGTAACTATAAATGCAAACACAATCCGATTAGCAATCGTAGCTCTCAAAGACGTTGTCAAACTCTGATCTTATCAGTAACCTGTCCTTCAGATAAGGGATCGTATAATCCTCTGTTCTAGATATCGTGCGGACAATTACATGGAACATTGTCATACTCATTGTCCAGCAGTTGGTTTCTCAATCTCAGATTCATTTGACATAGAACTTAATTGAACACATCAATTCAGTCCTGACCGGGCCCGACACATAAGTCAAATCAAATCATCGAGGGGCCCTGATATCGCTTTTACCCTCTTAGGATAAAAGGAACAGATAAACTTCGACTTATATGCATTTACTATCCACTAATCAAAACATACACAACAATGCGTTTTATAACATCAAGTTACTGATGCGTTTACACATTATCAATGCACAACCAATTAACAAACAATAAACCATATATCTAGGTTTTAAGACCATATGCTATTACCATCTTGCGATCACTCGTGATAAATTCCATGAAGTGATTCCAGCAAGTGTGGGTTTATTCCAATGCTCAAAACAAGTTCATAAGCATTCATGAACGTTGTAGCAAACCTTTGCTATGTCTAATACACTTGAGACAATCTATACACCATTCATGACAGTCTTCATTCATATGTACTTCCAACATATGAATGACTGTGGATCGTTCGAATAATACGATTATTATTAAATAACTCAATTATTCAGGAAGTCAAAACATGCAAAATGAAACAATAGGTAAAAGATTAACATAAGACAGTAACATTACTAATAAATAATACTCCTTTATTTAATCATCAAATGTTAATTACAACTTATCTATTACACGTTTCCAAACTATCTAATCTAAACTAATATCGTCCTTCAGCCCGATGCTCCTAGCGTGCTGCAAGTGCTTAACCCTGCTCAGTCCCTTCGTAAGCGGATCTGCTGGGTTATCTTCTGACGATACCCTCTTCACTACGAGGAGTCCTTCTTCCACCCGATGTCGAATAAAATGATATTTTCTGTCGATATGTCGAGATCTACCTTGATCTCTTGGTTCCTTAGTCAAGGCAACCGCTCCTTCATTATCACAGAAAATTTCCATAGGCTCCTTTATGGCTGGCACAACTCCAAGGTCTCCAATGAAGTTCTTCAACCATATTGCCTCCTTTGACGCTTCGCTCGCTGCAATATACTTTGATTCGCACGTTGAACCAGCTACGGTTTCCTGTTTGGAACTTTTCCAAGTTACTGCTCCTCCATTGAGGGTAAAGACCCAGCCCGACTGCGAACGATAGTTGTCCCTATCGGTCTGAAAACTGACGTCACTGTACCCTCACACCTTTAAGTCATCACTCCTACCGAGGACTAGAAACCATTCCTTGGTCCTCCGAAGGTACTTAAAAATATTCTTGACTGCAATCAAATGTGCTCTGCCAGGGTTCCCTTGATATCTGCTGACCATGCTTAAAGCGAAGGCAACATCAGGGCGAGTACAAGTCATAGCATACATGATTAAGCCAACTGCGGAAGCGTAAGGTACTCGTCTCATCTCTGCTATCTCGACTTCATTACTCGGACTTTGAGTATTACTCAACTTGGCATTACTCTGGATTGGTGAATCCCCTTTCTTTGAATTCTCCATACTAAAACGTTTTAGTACCTTGTCCAAGTAAGTATTCTGACTAAGTCCTATTAGTCTCTTACTTCGGTTTCTCACTATCCTTATTCCCAAAATATAGGAAGCCTCTCCGAGGTCCTTCATAGCGAAGCACTTCCCGAGCCAGGACTTAACCTCCTGCAGTGTCGGGATGTCGTTTCCTATGAGTAGTATGTCTTCGACATACAATACGAGAAAGCTTACTACACTTCCACTGGCTTTGACATATACACATGATTCATTTTCGCTTCGCAGAAAACCAAACTCTTTGACCTTCTCATCAAAACAAAGATTCCATCCGCGAGACGCTTGCTTAAGTCCATAAATGGACTTCTCAAGCTTACACACTCTATTGGGATGCTTCGAATTGACAAAACCCTCTGGTTGCGCCATGTAAACATCCTCAGCCAACTTCCCATTAAGGAAAGCGGTTTTGACATCCATCTGCCATATTTCATAGTCATGAAATGCAGCAATGGCCAGCATTACCCTGATAGACTTTATCTTCGCAACTGGTGAGCAGGTTTCGTCGTAGTCAACTCCAGGAGTTTGAGTGAAACCCTTCGCAACCAATCGCGCCTTATAAGTGTGTACATTCCCATCCACGTCAGTCTTCTTCTTGAAGATCCACTTGCACCCGACCATCTTACGACCTGGTACATTGTCAACCAAATTCCAAACTTGGTTGTCATACATGGATTGAATCTTGCTATCCATAGCCTCTTTCCACTTCGCAGACTCCAGGCCTGCCATGGCTTCTTTATAGCTGTTAGGTTCGTCCATATTCACTAGTATACTATCACTAATGAACATATCCCCTTCCATAGTAATATGAAAACCATAAAACTGGGGTGGAACACTAACCTTTTCGAAACGTCTAAGAGGTAAGGACTCGTCAATCGGTTCAACCGGAGTTTCCTCCTCGGGTTGAGCGCCAGTGTTAGAGGTTCCTTCATCGCTCGACTCTTGAAGCTCTTCAAGATCGATCTGCCTCCCACTGTCTCCTTGGCTTATGAGTTCTCGCTCTCGTAAAACCCCTCTCCTCGCAACGAAGACAACATTGTCACTCGGTCTGTAGAAGAGATATCCAAAGGATCTCTACGGGTAGCCGATGAAAATACATCGCTCACTACGAGGTTCGAGCCTATCGTGAGTATCTCGTCTTACGAAATCCTCGCAACCCCAAACCTTGATATGTGCTAACGAGGGAGACTTCCCTGTCCACATTTCGTGAGGTGTTTTGGCAACCTTCTTCGTAGGGACTAAGTTAAGGATATGGGCGGCAGTCTCTAAGGCATACCCCAGAATGAGATAGGTAGTGAAGCACGACTCATCATGGAACGAACCATGTCCAGCAAGGTTCGATTACGCCTCTCAGCTACACCATTCAACTGTGGTGTCCTAGGTGGCGTCAATTGCGAAACTATTCTGCATTCCTCGAGGTAGTCGTAGAATTCAAGACTTAGGTACTCTCCACCTCGATCAGATCGAAACATCTTGATTTTCCTGTCCAACTGATTCTCTACTTCTTGTTTAAACTCTTTGAACTTTTCAAAGGTTTCTGACTTGTGCTTGATTAAGTAGATATACCCATATCTGCTATAATCGTCTGTGAAAGTCACATAGAAGCGATTCGCATCCCTTGTGGTGGATCTAAAGGGTCCACATACATCTGTATGTATGAGATCCAATAAATCCTCACCCCTCGCACAAGTGCCAGTGAAGGGTGACTTGGTCATCTTTCCAAGTAAACAAGACTCGCACACGTCATCGTCCCTAAGTTCGAATGACTCCAACACTCCATCCTTTTGGAGTTGGGCTATGTGTTTCTTGTTGACATGTCCAAGACGACAATGCCACAAGCATGCTTTATCCTTACTAAGTTGTCTACAACCATCACAGTTTCATATATTCCATTACAAGGCAATGCTTCAAAATATAAAACATTATTAAAATAAGCATAAATAGAACCCTTTTCATTATCAAATGAATATCTAAAACCCTGTCTATATAAACCATGAAATGAAATGATGTTTCTAGCCATATCTGGCGAATAGCAACAATTATTCAAATTTAAATCTAATCCATTACTAAACACTAAGGAGTAAACTCCAATCCTGGTCACAGGCGACGATCTTCTGTTTCCCATGATCAGATTCATCCTTCCACGCTCCACATCCCTATTTCTTTTTAGTCCCTGCAAATCAGAACATATGTGAAAACCACATCCTGTATCAAGAACCCAAGAAGTAGCATGTGATAAACTATTAGATTTAATTGTGTAAATACCTGCGAAAGATGGCTTGATCTTTCCATCCTTGATGGCCTGCAGATATTCCGGGAAGCTTCTCTTCCAATGCCCTATCTTATGGCAGTAGTGGCACTCTGCCTCCTTAGGGTTTGAGTTGGGTTTAGCAGAACCAACTTTGGTTCCACTAGAAGAGGTGTCATCTTGGGACTTTCCCTTGTGGTGGCCCCTTGAGGAAGCCTTCCTCTTCTTACCCTTCCCTTGCCCTATTACCAAGACAGGGGCAGCAGCTGGAGTTGGAGGTGATGCAACAGATTTATCCTTGAGGTTGCTCTCAGCAGTCCTCAACAAGCCCTGAAGCTTGCTCAAGGAGACCTCTTCCTTATTCATGTGGTAGGTCATGCGGAACTAGCTATAGCAGGAAGGCAATGAATGAAGGATGATGTCAATTGCTAGCTCCTCATCGAAGTTCACATTCAACTTCAGCAGGCGATCAACATGTCTCTGCATCTTTTGCAGATGGGCGGTAAGGGACTCTCCATTACCTATTTTGGTAGTGATCATCGAAGTAATGATCTCATACCTCTCTTGCCTAGCGCTATGGTGGTAGTGTTCCAGCAGATCCTGATGCATCTCATAGGGGTACTTGTCCTCATAGGACTTTTGGAGTTCAGCAGTCATAGTCGCGAGCATGATGCAATGGACTTTCGTGGCATCATGCTCGTGGGCCTCGTAGGCCGCGATCTCATCGGCGGTAGCAGTTTCGATATCAATCTCCTTTAGCTTCTCGTCGAGGACATATTCTTTGTCCTCGTAGCGAGTGACCATGCGAATGTTGCGGATCCAATTACTGAAATTGGTCCCATCGAAGATCACTTTCCCACACAAGTTCATGAGTGAGAATGAACCAGATGAGTTTGACCCAGAAGCGTTGTTGTTTGCGTTCGACATCTGAAAAGGAAAAAGAACAAAGTTGATTAGAAATCAATTTCCCCAATTAATCACCCAAATGAGAAACTAGGGCTAGGAACCAACAACATTATTTACAAATTAGAAAAGGGATGTCGTAATCTAACAAGTAAATAATTTGAAGGCAAGTGAATGTCGATTCACTAATTCTCCACCATGAAAAACGAAAAAGGAAATTAGGTTTTAAATGTATTGAAAACTCCTAGATACTTTGAGATTCATTGAACCTTTCAATGGCATGTTTAAATCTCGATATGCCCCTCTAGTTTGTGACTGGGATGCCGAGGATCACAAAGTGGGTGTAAATAACCATTCAAATGTACATGGTGCCCTTATTGTTACAGTCACCTATTCGATGTGCCGGTTAGCCACACGCGCTCCATCGAACTATGACAAACAATGAGTCACCCTTTTCCACCTTTGCTTAGAACCCAATTAATGTGCTGGTTAACCACACACGCTCCATTAACGTCTTAGCAAGGGTACAAAGTGTAATTTCATGGAATTGCATCAAATTCACTTTTTCCTAAAGTAACTAAGATTGGGAATTTTGTAAAAGCATTTAGTTACTTTATATAGATTCATTATACTTTTAATGAGGAAAGGTTTGCCCTATCCTACCTGTTCGGCTAACGACCCTCCACCAATCAAGGAAGCGGTGGGTGAGAATGGACACCCATTAAACGACCATTTTATAGGCCATAACCTTATACCCCCGTTATAGATTGGCTTCGTGAATGAGACCTACTAACGGTAAGACTAGCATTTAAGTTATACGTATATATATTAATCTTATAATACTATAAGTATAAGGTTGAATTTTAAAACTTGTAAAATTCTAAGGTTTGAAATTTAAATAGTTCAAATTAAAACTTTTAATCACAAAACTTAAATTTCAAAACTTGAGGACAAGTTTTGAACTTTTCAAAACACAAAGGATCAAATAGCAAATAATATAAATCAACTAATTAATTTAATGATTATCTAAATTTGACCTAGTCAATATTACTTGCAAGACAATTCAACAATTAATTCAAAAAATCAATTATTATCAAATAAGGAAATTATTATTTAAACAATTGGTAATTATCTTTTGTTTTGTCAAGGATATAGTCAAACATATGATAAAATTCGGATTTTATTGACCCAAAACGATTTAGGCAAGTATCCTCAAGCAAAACAGCAAGAAATCCCGAAAAGCACTCTGACAGACGCTCGGACTCGCCGAGTCCCATCATGGACTCGCCGAGTCCACAATGGGACTCGCCGAGTCCACAATGGGACTCGCCGAGTCTGTCAGTCAGAGGGCAGAAAAAACAATTTTTCAAGTCAAGAACAATCAAACAATGCATCAATTCAATAGAAATCAATCAAAGCTCTGATACCACTGATGGGTTTGAGCCATAAGAACTTTCCTATGTGCACATGCAAACCTTAATGCTTGGATCTAGGTTTCTCTAATTGAACATGCAATGTATCCAAGTCTTACAATTCTAGATCTAGTGAATACAATAAGAACTTGACATAAGAAATCAGATCTAGATGAATACCTTTTGTAGCTTGCTTGAATCTTCTTGTTCTTGGAGCTTAGAGTCACAATTGTCACTCCTTTAATGGCTTACAAACACCAACTAGCAAGAAGATGATTTGGAGAGAGGATGGAGGCACAAAAATCGGCTCTAGGAACTCCTTAGGGTTTCTGGTAGCCGATTTCACAAGCCCTTGGGGTCTTTAAATACTTGAGCTACTAGGGTTACATCCTGAACCCCTAATTGAATAACTTAGGCCTTAAGCAATCCAAAGATCCTTCTAGAGTGAGGCTTGGACGAATTCAAGGAGCCCATACACCTTGATTTCGTCCACCCTATATCCCTTAAGGATCCATAGCCCAAAATCAACTATCACACAATTGACAGTTTCAGTCCCCTTTATTTAATTAACCTCTTTTAGTCACCAAATTAATTCCTAATTAATTTATGACTAATATTAATTAAATAATATAATTATTCCTTTAATATATTATTCTCATAATATATTATTCTCATAATATATTAATATAATAATATCTTCTCTCTTTTCATAAATCACCCTGTCAAGTTGTTATGGTGAAGGCAACCCAAAAGGACCATGTACAACCGGGTCAAGTACTTACCAAATATAGTTACGGGCTTAGACACTAATCCAACAATTATATCATATAAGATTCGCATGTGATTATATAATGTGATATTCATACGTGATTGTATCTTTTAAGATTTAATTTGAAATTCACAATAAAATTAAAAAAATAATAATAAGTAATGAAGAACAATTACACAAAATATATGTGTGCATATAGATGCAATTTATATGTGATTCATTTGTGATTTACATGTGAATCATATGTAATTCATATGTGACCAACTTGTGATTTACATGTGAATTACATCTTATTAATATGTGAATTACATGTGAATCACGTGTAATTGTGATTTACATGTGATTCATATGTGAATTACATGTGAATCACATGTAATTGTGATTTACATGTGAATCACATGTGATTCTCTAACACCCTGTTCCGAATCAATTCCTAATTCGAGGTTGTAGCCCGAAGAGCGGTCATCATAAGGATTAAGTCCTTTGAAAAGGTAAGATTTAGGCTCATTTAGATGTAGGTAATGTAGATATGTGACCCATTAGTTCGATGTGTTTTAAGTCAAAATTAATTAGATAGGGTTGTAGAGCTCCTCGATACCTTTCTGTGGATATAAAGAATGTCAAAAACGGAGTTAGAACGAAAAAGTTATGGCCGTTTGAAGTTTGGGTGGTTTTGGGCCAAGCTGAGTACATTGGGCGTACAAAAAGGTGTACGTTGGGCGTACTAATGGAATCCTGAGTATGCTGGGCATACCATGAGTACGTTGGGCGTACACAATCAGTTCCCAAATCCTATTTTCGTGGTTTAAGCCCTATTTAAGCTCCTTAACTCCCCCAAACCCACTCTATTCTCAGCCTCCATCCCTCCAACACCCCTTTCATGAAACCCTAACCTTAGATGATCCTTGTGAGCTAAAAGAAGGTGATTTTGAGTGCTTTGGAGTATGCATGGTGCACCTTGGAGAAGAAGGAACTTCTTGTAGAAGTGTTGGTTGTATTGGAGCTTGTAGATCTGGACTTTGTTCACCTTGATCTATCTTCTAGAGGTATAAAGTTTGAATCTTGATGATGTATTTGTTAGATCTAGCTAGTTTTGGATGTTACGAGCTTTTGGTCATTTTAGTGCATAAAGTTTAGATCTTGAAAGTTTGTGACCTTGTTATGGATAAAGTTGGAAACTTTATCCATCTAAACATCATTGTGATTCAGATCTGAAGGTTGGAGACTTGGACTTAATGGATTAAGTTGAAAAAGATGCACTTTTGGTCCCATTTGATGCTTAAAGGCTAGATCTTGGTGGTTAGGACCATTCTAATGGATAAAGTTGGAAACTTTATCCATTATGGAGCTTTTAGGATCCATAAAAATGTAATATTGATCCTTCTATACCTTCCATGAGAGTATCATGATGTCTTAATGGATTAATAAGTTAAGGTTTTAGCTTTTGGACCTTTTCTAGACATGGAAAGTCATAAAGGTGGAAAATTTATGACTTATAATGATGTTGTGGGACTAGATCTGAGTTTTGGATGAAAGGACTTAAGATATTAAGCACTTAATGGAAAAGTGCCATTTGGCCGGGTACGCCGGGCGTACCTTCGAGTACGCTGCGCGTACTCGTATGGGGTCCCGATTCTGGTTGGTAAGTACGCCATGCGTATGAGTTGAGTACGTTGGGCATACTCAACCTGAAGTTTGATTTGTTGACTTTGACTTCTATTGAACATTGACTTTTGACCAAGTTTGTGTTGGATTAGGTGTCTAAGCCCATAACTATAAATGGTATGTACTTGACCCGATAGTAGCATGGTCCTTTTGGGTTGCCTTCACCATAGCAATTTGATAGGATAAATTATGGAGAAAGGGGTTGATTATGATTTATTAATATATTACAAGAATAATATATTAATTGAAAAATCATATTATTTAATCAGTATTGATCAAGAATTAATTTAGTAATCAAAAGAGACTGATTAAAATAATGGGGGCTGATTATGTAAATCAGTGGTAGTTGTAGTTTGGGCTAATGGACCATATTGATAAGTGGTGGACGAAAACTCTATGAGAGTCCATAACGATTTTCTCCAAAGCCTTTCATGTGGAGGTCCATATGTTGCTTAGGGCCTAAGCAAGGGAATTAGGGTTTCCAAGTTGAAAACCCTAGGAGCCTCAACTATAAAAGGAACCCCATGGCTCTAAAAATCGGCACCTATGATTCATAGAGAACCCTAGCCGATTTTAGAGTCTTTCACCTCTCTCTCATATTCTTCCATTGCTACTTGGTGTTTGTGACTCATTAGAGGTGCAACAATTGAGGCACTAAGCTCTTGAAGGTCAAGATCAACTAGCTACATGTGAAAGGTATTCTTCTAATCTTGTTTATGTTATGGATTTCGAAAACAACATGCTAGTTTTAGGGTTTATGCTTTGGATTATTATTTGCATGTATAGCTTGAGAAAAAAACTAGATACAGAGCATTAGGGTTGCATGTACATCATAGGAGTGTTGTAGTGCTCAAAACCCATTAGTTTGACCTTGGGCCAAACTTGAGGGTTTTGGCCTATTAACTAAGATTTTATCTGGTTCTGGTATTGATAGCTCGGAAAGTCGGCGGGGTAGCAACTAAGGATTTCTTTCGGGGAGCTTCTGCATTCGAGGTGAGTCTTCTCACTGTTTGTATAGGTCGACGACACCAATGCTGGCCCATTTGGTTTATGTGTTATAGGAAGACTCGGGGGTTAGCCCTAGGCATTATGTATGAAAGACCAGGAGGCGGCTCCTGGAACACTGTAAGCTATTATATATGATAGGAAGACCCGGGGGTTAGTCTTAGGCATTATGTATGAAAGACCAGGAGGTGACTACTGTCACATTGTATGCTAATTAGCTAAGTAGAGTAGTATGTATGCTAGTTGTCTTTATGATGCTTTCATGGAAGACTAGGAGGTGGCTCTTGGAACTTGTTTGTAAGACCCAGGGGTGGCCCCCGGCTTGGCAAGAAAGACCACGTGGCGGCCCGTGGCATAATAGCAACACTATGTATTGGCACATATCATCTTTATTGATTATGATATATGAATGATATGTATGGATCATGGTTATGTATGACAGTATGTGATTTATATGCTTATATGACTAGACAATATCCGGTTCAAAGAGACTGAAGGGCTAGGTCAGTACCCAGATATGTTAGGCAGTATGTTGATATGTTTGGGGAACTCACTAAGCTTCGTGCTTACGGTTTTCAGTCTTGGTTTCAGGTACCTCCAGTTTTCAAATAAAGTAGCTTGGGATCGTAGCGCATACACCTATGTTTTCCACAATATGTGATTTTTGGGAATGAACTTTGATGAATGTTTTATTTGAAATGCTTTTCAATGTGTGAACCAAGTTACAAATGTGTTTTAGCTATATTAAAATTGAAATTTTTGGTCATGAATTTTGGGATGTTACAGATTCATTCGTGAATTACATGTGATTTACATGTGAATCACATGTAATTGTGATTTACATGTGATTCATATGTGAATTGCATGTGAATCACGTGTAATTGTGATTTACATGTGAGTCATATGTAATTCATATATGATCAACTTGTGATTTACATGTGAATTACATCTTATTCATATGTGAATTACATGTGAGTCACGTGTAATTGTGATTTACATCTGAATCACATGTGATTCATATGTGAATTACATGTGATTTACATGTGAATCACGTGATATTGTGATTTACATGTGAATCACATGTGATTCATATGTAAATTACATGTGACTCGGGTGTAATTATGATTTACATGTGAATCACTACACATTTATAGTCGTGCTTCTAGTTATTTACTAAAATATTATACCAATTAACAGTAACAACATTAGGTGCTTAAAGTGAATTAGAAACCTGTAGCCAATTAGCACGATTGTTGGTCGTTCATCTCCATACATTTTCTTCACAACAACTTTAACATCACTACATAGAGTCTGCAATGCACAAAGATACACTTCCTACTAAGAAAACATATGATATAAAAATATGGAGTTTTATAATGAAAAAACAATGATTCTAAGATGTTGACCTCAAACGACATGTCTATTCTATTTTATGTGGATGAAAAATGGTGATTTATCCTAAAAAAATCATAAACCAAAACGATTCACATCAAACGAGAGATGTAGTTAAACTACCAACAAAAATTGAAACTCATCTACTACAATCGCTTGCCATGATTCCTGGCACTCCTTGAAAACTTCAAGTGATATAATATTTACAACCAAAAAATGTCAAAAAATGAAAAGCTTAACTTATATAAAAATCAAATCAAATATCCATACAAGTCTAACCTTCAGGAAAATCGATAAGCGGCTTGATAGAGTAGATGACTAATTCGTGTTAATTCAGAGCATTAAATGATTGCAATATTTCCTCATATGTTAAAAGAATTGCAGCTTGATCCAAATTCTCATATCAAAATAATAGTTTAGAAGCTAATAAAGTAAGAAACTAGAATATCCAAGTTATCTTACTCCAGTTGAAATTCCCGACTTTTGGTAATCTTCAAAACTTTTCCCAAAAGCTTTATCCTGAAATAGAACAGTGTTTAAGGCTAACAGAGGATTCGCGTGTTAGTAAGAACAAAGAAAACTCAAATGGCATAAGACGATTTACTTGTGCCACAAATTGCATCCACTTCTTTGACTTCTCTCTGAAGTCTTCTGGGCAACTTTTAGTGACATTAGGCTCCTCACAAAGTTTGTCATCAGACTCGGAAATTTGTATTTTCTTTCCACTCTCTGAGAGATGCACAACTTCAATGGCTGTCTTTCTTTGTTGTTCCTGACGATACACCAAAAACTCTGGTATATGACATGTCCTATAACATGGTCAAATTGTTAATATGGTTACATGTAAAATAAATCATAAATGAGAAAGATTTACATACTTCTTAGCATGTAAGCGACATAGTTGCAATGAGAGTGAATGGATGGTGATGAGCATGAGTTCCTGTGTTGTTGTCTTTCCAGTAACTGCTCTAATCCTTTCATGTAATTCTGAAGCAGTTGTAGACAATTGTGTATAATAAGTTTAATCAAGCTTCCATAGCCAAAATCACTTAATCAAGTGAGGTATACCGTATACAATAAAAACAGATACAATAACATCGATTTAATCATGTTTCTACTTTCCAAGAAATTCAATTTCAGAAAAAAAAAGCATAGTACCTCATCGACATGTCCAACGCTATCTTCTCCTGAACTTATGTTTCTGTGATAGGGAAAATGAAGTGCAGGTCGATGTGGAGGAAGGAGATGAAGGCTGGAAAGAACTCGGAAGAATTGATTTGAAAGCAAACCACAATCGATTCAGATATTACAAAAAATAAGGATGAATTGTTGATGATCAGTGACAATTAAGCCTATATCGTTGGAGTATTATAGATTCAACATCGATTGGTGATAACGACAAGGAAATCTGGATCGATTGTAGATCCAGACCTAACGACGGGAGGAGAAGACGAGGAAGAAAAGTTGGACTTGATACGATGATAGAAGGAATTTGTGTATACCCGATGAGATGGAGGGGAGGAACAGGCAACTGAGGTGGAGGATCCGGTAGCCGATTGTTGATTCATTCTATGAGGGAGATGATTGACGACGACATGATCAATTTATATTGAATATTCCTTGATTCAATCAGTAAGGGAGACAATTGACGGAGGAGACCATGGATTTTGGTTGGTGGTTCTTGATTGAGGGGAATGATCGTTAATGAAGTTGTGAGAGAAAACTATGGATGATGAGACGATCGACTAATCTTGATATCCAGGATTAATTTTTTTATGCCTGTATTACCCTTATGATTTTGTTTAAATAAACCTAATATGCCACTAAACATAGTCATATTTACAAAACATGCCATTGATCATCTAAGCCATCGAAACAATTGATCCAACGCTCCACTTTTAGTTCTCAGGTTTTCGTGTAACTATGAGTTCTCAAATGATCTTTCCTCTCTCTCTCTCTCTCTCTTTGTCATTCTCACAGAATAACACTATCCACACGTCCACACAATAGATGTCAATCCACATTTGAACCTAGATATATATATATATATATATATATATATATATATATTCTAATAAATGAATAGTTTTAATCTCCTTTTGCCAAGTGTCACTCTAATATAACCAGTGACGGAGCTTGAACATATAATTTGGAGGGGCCGAAAGTAAAAAAAATCTAAAATTAACGTTATTACACAAAAAAAAAATTTAGCATTTAAACACCAAAATACCTAAAGTTGCCGTTCTTACATATAAAAAAGAATGAATGGTTTTCATCTTGCCCATAATTGTATCTATAAAAAAAATAAAATGTATGAACATTTCATTCACAACCAGCCAACTAACTTAAATTTCTGCAAAAGAAAACATATAACATTGTGTGAAATCCTAATTACTTGATTCTCAAATTCCAACAACAAGAAAATGGAGGAACAATTCATATTAATCAATAATCTCAGCTCATTTAGACAAACAACAAGCAATTGGAGGAACAAACAGTGAACAATCAACATTGAAATCACACAGTTAAATGAATTACTTGACTTCCCATGTAAAGTTTTCATTGAATTACTTGACTTCCCATGTACAACTTTTTTTTTCATATTAAAGCGTTTTTTGGGTTGTTTGTATCAGGTCAATACATACCACAAGTCCACAACTAGCAAACTTATGAGTTATGATTCAGTTCAACAAACAAAAAGAAAAGTAACATTCCTTCGATTCCAGAACTGATGCAAGTTTTGACTTTTTCAACTTTATAATTCATGTTCATTGTGAACTCAATTTCACCATCAGAAATACTTCAAATTATAGAAATTGAGGATAAATTAATTAGGAAATTTATAATGATATTATACATCCAAGTACTACTATACTAGATTTGACTTTTAAAGAAAAGTGGGAATTTAGAAATACATAATTACAATTTAGAAAAGAAAGAAGATAAAACCAAGGCAAGAAAAGTGAGAAGCATACTTAATTTTCTGATTTTTCTTCCGTGAACGAGATTACAATTTTCTGTTGCCGCCTGCGCCCTGCTGTGTTGCGTCTGCTGGTGGAGGCAGGAGGCCGGAGGATCAAGGGTGACCTGCTTGTGGCGTCTGGCGTGAGGCTCTGAGGCATCTAACGAGGCGACGACTACCAGTGAGCAATGAAGAATAGATTGTGGTTCGATTCACCATTCAGTCGTTCTAGTAATCTCGTTCATGTCTTTCCGATTGGGCAGGAGGGGCCACAGCCCAATTTTCACAATTCTTGGCCTATATCTAGAAATTTTTAACTTATTGGACTACTTCTGACCCAAAATTCAGACCCTATTAAAGATCCGTCCCTGAATATAACTATTCATTAATATTACGATAAGAAATATATATATATATATATATATATATATATATATATATATATATATATATATATATATATATATATAGAGGGAGAGAACTCATTCATTTTCATTCTCTTTATGGCGTTTTTCAGTTACGACATAAATATTTATTATATATATATATATATATATATATATATATATATATATATATATATATATATATATATATATATAATAAATATTTATGTCGTAACTGAAAAACGCCATAAAGAGAATGAAAATGAATGAGTTCTCTCCCATGTATAAATTTGTCGACAGATTCTCTTTTTTCTTGCATCTCATCGTTTCCAATTTCCAATTTCCATCCTTGTTGTGTTCCTCTCTTTGACTTCCCCAAAACACACGTATTACGTATATACATATACTATTCTCTGTTGTAGAACTTGCTAGAACGTTCATCGGAGATGGCCTCGCCGCTGGAAGAGCAGCGAAATCGAGAGGATTCGCCGGAGACCAAAGAAATGTTACATAAGACGAAACTAATTCAATTTTTGGGGAGGAATACTCCGATTATCCTTCAAAACGATAATGGACCTTGCCCTCTCCTCGCTATCTGTAATTATCCACCTCTCTTTTTCAACTCTTTCTAGGGTTTGTTGATTTACCCAAGAGTTTCCTTTAGAACAGTTTAAGTTGTTAATTAGGAAACGATCGTCAGTTTATTTAAATTGTAGATGATTTTGACAGTGACGTGAAGAAATTAGGCCGGTGTTATGGAAAAGTTTGCAGGATTATATGAGACAATTATCTGCAGTGTTTTCTTGATGATATTTTAGTGGTTAATTAGGTAATAAACATCAGTTTTTCAGTTTGTAGGGACCTCAGTCATTATTTCTCAAATTTTTAGGTGTGAATCAAGATTGAAGCTCAGGCATTAACCATACTGTTTATTATGAGTCGAGGTACTCTTATTAGCAAGCAAATACTGATTTCGATTGAACTCTGTTTGAGAAAAAAATTATGTTGTTTCCTATTGATCGTGACTGAAACATCTTCTCTTCTTCTTTTGTTTCCTATGAAGTATGAAGCTTAATAACTAATGCAAAATCAGTCATTAGGTTAATTCTTGATCTGGAAAAACAAATGTTTTCTTGGATTCGTGTTTCCTTCAGTCGTCTTCTGGAACATAAGAGTTTCAAGTTTCATTTTGATGATCAATGTGTGCAATTTGTGTTAGGTAATGTTCTATTGTTGAGAAACAATATGAATCTGAGCTCAGATGTAGGTGAAGTGTCACAGGAGAAATTGCTTTCACTAGTGGCAGAGAGGTTAATCGATTCAAACAGCAATGTTAATGTAATCTTCTTCTTCTTCTTCTTTTCTTTTTGATCACATTGTTAGCCTTTAACAGCCCATCAACCGCATAATTGATTTTTTTTAATTGGGGTACAGAATAAAGATGCAGGGTATGTTGAAAATCAGCAACAAAACATAGCTGATGCCATTGATTTACTTCCCCGATTAACAACTGGCATTGATGTCAACTTAAAATTCACAAGGTATCTTCTTTTTAAATCATGCTGCATGATGTTCCCTTACCTCTTATAGCCTTAAACTTAATACACACACACACTATCAAATTGGTGCAGAATTGATGATTTTGAGTTCACAAGAGAGTGTGCAATATTTGATTTATTAGACATCCCACTTTACCATGGTTGGATTGTTGATCCACAGGTATGTTCTCTTAGGGCCTGTTTCTTTTTTAGTCTGAATAAACTGTCTAAATGACCATTTTACCCTCTCTGTTATAAGATCAAACATCTGCATGTAATATGAGCATGTTTGTTTTCCATGCATCTGTTGCAGGATTTTGATACTTCTAGTGCGATTGGGTTAAAGTCGTACAATACAATAATGGGAGAACTCGTTGCCCTTGAAACTCAAAATGTGGCAAATGACATAAATAACCCTGAAGAAGATTGTGTTGATTTTGTAGCTGCAACAACAGCAAGTTTAGGTGTCCCTTCACCATCCCTTTCCAGAGTTAAATCTTTTGATGATTCTCCCCATTCTGTTTCTGATGAGAAAAAGGAAAGAAAAGGTGACCTTCAAGAGGAAGAAGAGCTATTAAAAGCTTTGCAGCTATCAGTGACCAACAGTCCAACTACAATTGAGAGTAAAACTGATTCCGATCTCAAAACTCCGGAATCAGTGATTCCAGAGAAAGTACATACTGGTGCTGAACATGAAAATGAAAAAGCCTTGAAGCTATCAGAGACTGAAAGTCTAACTACAGCTGTGAATGACATTGATTCCGATCCCAAAAAGCCGGAATCAGTGATTCCGAAGGAATTACATACTGGTGAAAACAATGAGTCTTGTATACAAAAACATTCTACAGATAATGATAACAATGGAATGAACAATTCCAATGATGATTTAACTTTTGAAACAGTTCCAAGTCAAGAAGCTTGTTCTTCTTCACAAGGGGATAATGATAAAATCCATAATACTGGAGATGAAAAGATACATCATGATGAATCAGTAAAGGGCAATGATGTAAATGTAGAAGGAAATGTTGAAAGTGTTGGTGAGACATTGGATGATATGTCATCATGCTTATCTGCACCTATTCCAGGTTTAGAATCATCAAAGGGCAATGATGGAATTTCCTCAATTGATGAGTCAAAGGCGTTGACTTCAAGTGAACCGATTTATGAAGGTGAGGAACATATACAGGAGACGAGTACTACTGCAAATTATGAAAATGGAGAGCCGATGTATGAAGGTGAGGTGGTTTTAGCAGAACAAGTGGACAAGGGCAAAGATGGAATTACTCCAAAACAAGGTAAGACTTTATTACTTTATTTAGTTAAACATTTGCTTTAAAACAATCAATTAATGTGTTTCTTTTTTATAATTAGGGGAACTGATCAGGAATTTTCTCAAGAATAGTGCTAGTCAGTTGACTATATATGGGTATATTTTATCTTGTGTATTAAGTCATTAATATTTGTTTTTTTTGTTATATATCATTAATATTTGTTTTTTTAATGGTTGCAGGTTGTTTTCATTGCAAGAAGGTCTAAAAGAACGTGAACTTTGTGTGTTTTTCAGGAATAACCACTTCAACACAATGTTTAAGGTTGGTTTAAAACATAAAAATAAAATTATTATATATTTTGTGGATATATATAAACTGATGAAGTTATTTGCAGTTTGAGGGTGAACTATACCTTTTAGCTACGGATCAAGGGTATATTAGTCAACATGATTTGGTATGGGAAAAGCTTAATGAGGTATTATAATTTATAGTTTTCTTCTTCTTCTTTAGAATGTAATAACTCATTCCATTCAATTGATGATTCCATTCCATGTATTATATTTATAGGTGAATGGAGATTCAGTGTTTATGACTGGTAATTTTAAGGAATTCAATGCTGAAAGTCAGGAATCCCACTCGTGGGATGAACAGAATGCATTGGCTAATACAGCTGTATGTAGCCTTTTCAATTATTTATATATTTTCATTAATTTTTGTGGATATTATTTATTATCAAGTTAATATATTTTTTGTATTTCAGGACTATCTTGCAAGCATTGACAATTCACCACAAGAGAACACGGGTTTTAAGTAATTTTATCTACCTTTTCTTTTGTTATTAATTTCCATTTTAATATATAAAGAAAAATAAAAATCAATTTTTTTTGGTATCACAGCTCTGATCTGCAATTGGCTATAGCTCTTCAGCAACAAGAATTTGAGCAACAGCAACAACAACAACAGCCACCACAACCACAACAACCACGCAATGACACAGCTGGAGAGTCGGGGTTTGTTACAGGTCCCCAGGTAAATGACCGTTTTACCCCTACATTCCAAAAAAACAAATTTTACATTAATTATAATAACAATTACAATCTGATTTACATGTAGCATGTGCAGCCATCAAGGCCAAAGAGTTCATCTTCATCTTCATCATCGAAGCAGGAATCAAAGTCATCAAAGGAGAAGTGCACTGTGATGTGAAGAATTGGAGGTTTGTTTTGTAAATGTGAAGAATTGTAATTTCAACGTGGTTTTAAGTTTTAACATTTCCAAACATTCAAAGTTTGATTTGTTCATGCATGTCATATATGAAGATTATTTACCTTTTTTCATTTTGTTGTAAAGGAAGTTTTTCTAACATAGCTTCTTAGTTTTCTTTAGTGTAAATTACATGAATCGTACCTGTGGTTTGGGGTAATTTGTGCATTTTATCCCTAAACTCTTTTTTATTTTTTTTAAACTCGGACAGTCCCTATTGTATGTTTTTGTTGCAGATTTGGTCCTTCCGAAAGATTAAATGACTGTTAATTTGTGAATGCTTGTGATACCTGTTGTTTTAATGGTAAATAGTTTTTTTTAGAAAATGATTCCCAACCTCAATCCATGGTTCTGATTTTGATAATTAGGGATTTATGTGCTTTTTGGTTTCCTGTGATTTTTGTTTATGGGTGAGTAAGGAAGGAGGATGGAGAGTTTATGTTTATTGACACGGAAAAGACATTAAAAACAAGACATCGTATTTACAAATTCTGGCAAATAGAGTGTCAAAGTCACCAGAGAAGTCGGAGACAAGATAGTGGGGAGGGGTAGAGTTGGATCATGGTTCCATGGAGTTGGATATGGGTTTGTGGGACCCTATTATTTTACCAATTCGTAGATATTAATAATGAGAAATTAAATTGCTTCTTACTTTTATGTTTACAAATATTCCTAATAACATTATGATATGTATCATCATTTCACCATTCAATTTAATATGATTTGATATATATTCCTAATATGCTCTTAATGAGATAGTTAAAAAAATATGGAATGGTGACACTTGTAATAATATTAGTGGGTAGAAATATTTGTAGGTATAAAATATAGGAAGTAATTTAATTTTTCATTAATAATACAATAAAATACAATAAAAAGGTGAAAAGAAATAACATTAAGGGTAATATAGTCATTTCAAGTCGGTTTTGTAGAGACTAAAGACGCAACAAAACAATATAATAAGAGTTGTCTGAGTTAAAAAAAAAAAGGGAAATCTCCATAAAAGTCCTAAACTTTTGGAAAAAATTTCATTTTAGTCCAAATTTGAATAAAAAACCTAGGTGACGTAGAGTGCTAAGGTGGAAAATAAAATGATAACATTAAAGGAAGAAGAGGCATGTCCCCAAGGGTTGAACTCATGACCTCTAAATGAATCACACATGTGCCCTTACCACTATAGATCATATACACTTTTGTGATATTATGGCTGATTTCCTTTATATATCGCTAATACCACTGAACAAAGAAAAAAGAGTTAAGGGCCAAACATGCATGTTACAGTAAACCACCGGGACAATTGGTATAATTTACTCTTTTTTTAGGCTATGGGGAGTCGCTCGTCAAAGACCCTCGCTAAGCATAAGGAATACCGCCCCTAGCTCTGGCTAGGGGGCTCGCCAAGATTGCTTTGCTACGGGTATAGCAAGAGGAGAGAGAAAAGAGTGCTTGCTTCCAATTTGACCGGATTGGTTGTGACTATTTTTTTTTTCAAAACAAAACCTATTAAATTCCTCACGTTACCACTCCTATCTTTTTGAACCTATATGCTAAGCTTATGTGGCAATAAAAAAAACCTATGTGGCAATAAAAAATGATGTGGTAAAATGATAGGAGTGTTACCATTCCCTCTAGCCTTATAATTGCATGAATAACTCAATATATATATATATATATATATATATATATATATATATATATATATATATATATATATATATATGTATATATATATATAGAGAGAGAGAGAGTATTAAATCATATATTTGCTACAATTTGCATTAATTTTAAGTATTTTCATTTTATACCAAAAACGGAAAGTTCAACTCGAGGAGCTATGTGGATCTATCATCTATGTAAAGGCAATATATACGAACAATATCGATCAACCACAAAGACAAATCTTGACACATGTACTTCTATGCTTGTAGCCTACTAGGGCTTAAGGTACGAATGATATAACTATATCTTAAAGCAACCTACTTAGAGCCCTAAGTGTACACTATATAATTCATCCAAGATGGTTGTTAGGTATAGTGAGATAATATATCTTGTATAGCAAAGATCAGGGTTTCACTTGTTGGGTTGGGTCGAGCCCCTATATGGATCCTTCATGAAAGAGAATGACTACTTATTACTACAAAATGTATTAAGATTAAAGATTTAAAAGTTTTGAAATAGAATGACTAGTTTTTATTATAAAATATTTTAAAACGATTTTGGGGATTCCCATTAGTCAAGGATAGTGAAAAATTCTTTGACTTCAAAGATGTTGAATCCCGGTATAAATCATAATGCATTCCTATTAATCAATTACTGTAAATATTTTGCCATATATTTGGGTTAAGAATGAAGAAGATAATATTAGAGAAAGCTTTGGCATTTAAAAGGTCGGTTTAATTGTATTGGTTCTCTTGAATTTGATGTGATGATATTATGTTAAACACATTTAGACCATAATATTATAAACTATGTAATTAAATGGATTTAAGAGTTTAGGACCGTGCTTTTCTACAAAAAGCGATTTCAATATTAAAAATTCTTTATAAAATAAATCAAAAGATGGGTGTTTCAAGGTAAAAATCGTTAATTCCAAATGAGTAATTTTAGGAGCTGAAATATAAATAACATGAAAGTCACATATATATATATATATATATATATATATATATATATATATATATATATATATATATATATATATATATATATATATATATATATATATTAACACCCGTTCCAGGAGTACTTCCTTTAAAATTGAATCATTGTTAGACCCTTAGAATGTGGAATCTTGTGGTGACCACGAAGTGGTGAAGCAAGCACCACGATGTGGACAAAGCTGACATGGAACACACAATTTTAATGCACCACAATGTGGCAAGGCCATGGCCACGACGTGGCGACGCCTGGAGTGAAAAACCCTAAATTTCGAGCCTAGATCCCTATTTAAAGGATATGGTGGCTAGGGTTTGCTTACCCTCTCAAGTCCATAAAAGAACCCTAGCCTTTATTGTTGACATATTGAAGTTTTTGGTAGTGTTTTGTGGTATTGAAGAGGAAGAAAGAGCTACAAGTGCTAGAATTCAACAAACAACGTTCTTCACCACCTTCTTATGCATAGCTTGGACCTTTGTAACTCCACAAGTTTACATCTTCTTGCCTCAAGTCTTCTAGATCTATGTTTTGAGGATTATTATTCATGTTTGTGTTGATTGGAGTGTATGGATTCGATAAAGTTGGTAACTTTATGGATCCTTGAGGTTTGTTTGTGGATATATGTTCCAGATCTTGACTTCTATAGAGTTTTGGTTCCATGTATGGGGATTGAACCCAATTTCTACCATTTGTGGCCTATCTAGTGTTCAATACATGCATTGGACATGCATGTCCATAAGGCAAGGATTTTTATGATGCTATTTGGTGTAATGAAGCCTTCTAGAGAGTATGAGTGCATGATTTTCACATAAATCGACTTTCAGGAAGATAAAATGCATAAATTATGATCATAACAACACCGATTTTAACTAACCATCGATTTCATAAGAAATTAAGAGGGAAAAGAGAGTGTGATTGAGAGATAGCATGATTGAGATCGAAAACAATAACGATTCACTTACCTGGCAGAAGAAAAGCATGAAAAGACGAGGAAGAAATGGAGAAGATAGGGCTTAATATGTGAGATAGGTTTTTATGGGTATAATTAGGGATGATCACTTTGTCCCACATCCCGATCCTGTACCGGTACCGTACCGGAACCGGTACCGAACCGTACCGAATTTGAAAATATGGGACGGTACTCGGTACTCCAAATACATGAAATTCGGGATTCGGTACCACCGGTACCGGTACTAGTACTGAAAACTGGTACCGGTACCGATGATGGTAATTCGGTTCGGTACTCGGGACTGACTTTCGATAAAATTCGATTTTCCGGAATTCGGGAACGGTACGGGTTGGCACCGGTTCCGTCCCACGCTCATCCCTAGGTATAATGGTAATTTTTTCACTTTTGTTGTTAGTAAGGAATTGATTCCATGCAGTTGATGAAGGAAAGTCCCACCCCCAACCCCCTCGTCCATGAAGGAATGTTTTCTCATTTATGATTTCTTTTTCCTTTTTAAAGTTGAACCAAACGCAAGAATTTGAGGGAATTGAAATCATTTTCCCCCAAATTTAAATCATTTCCTGCCAACCAAACACACTTTTAATTGATGAAACATATATATATATATATATATATATATATATATATATTGAATAACTAGACACCAAAAATTAGGAATTGGTGAAACATATATTGTTTTTTAAAAATCAAGATTTATATTCATTTTAAAAAATACAACTAAAAACAAAAATTACATTACTTCATAAAGAATATAGTTAATAATCGCTAAAATTTACATTTATTATAAAAATAAAATTAAAAATGATAAAAAAATTGAAAAAATCTATAAAAAATATAAAAAATATATTAATTGATAGAATATTTTCAAATTTACAGTTCATACTTCAAGCATGAGTTTTTATTGGACATTCCATATTGGACATTCCATTTGTGAAGCATCATTTTTAATTATGCATTTCAAGTAAAGTTGAAGTTTTTGGGATGGATCAAAAGAATGAATTGATGTGATTTACAATATTAAATTAGGAGACCATGTACGATATAATAACATTAGTCGATTAAGCTAAAATTAAAAAAGGAAAATTTTGAATTTTAAGGTATATATATATATATATATATATATATATATATATATATATATATATATATATATATATATATATATCTTAACTTAAAAAAATTATGATTTTAGGGATAATTAAATATTTGAGTTTGAATATTCTAACAAAATATGTTTATAATTACGGTATGAATTCATAAAAAAATATAGTTTACATTTAATACGTAATAAATTTAGTCAACTTATATATATATATATAAATATATATATATATATATATATATATATATATATATATATATATATATATATATATTGCCCTTGGGAACTATGGTTATTAAAATAATTAAATTTTTATAGTAAAAATTCATAATTATTAATCAATTATTTTCAATAAATTATTAATTAAGAGATTTTTTTTATTTATGTAAAATTATAATCGTTGATTCACATAAGTATGTGAAATTAGTTTTCAAGATATATGAGAGTTTTTATTTGTGGATATCGACAAAATATAAAGACTAAAAATCATAATCATTAATCATAATTTTGTAAATAGTAACAAGGTAACCAACTTAAAACCCTAAAAAAACAATCAAGAATTAAGAAACAAAAACCTATTTTTCTATGTTTACAAGAGAATCTAACATAAAAGGATATACAATAAAATAATTAAGCTAAAGAATATAACTTCCAAAGAAAAACAACATAATGAGAAGGGTTATCTACAGAAAAGTCCCAAACGTTTTTCAAAAATTTCAATAAAGTCCTAAAAAAAATTTTTGAACAGAAAAGTCTCAATATTTTGAAAAAATCATATAATCTATCATTTGTTGTTCAAATATAAAAAAGGACTTTTTCGTTAATTTAGGCAAAAAATCAAAATATTGAGACTTTTCTGTTCAAAAAAAAACTTTTAGGACTTTATTGAAATTTTTGAAAAAAGTTTGGGACTTTTCTGTAGATAACCCTAATGAGAATAAGGATAAACAGGAAGTAGCAAAACCTTACATACCTCATAACTATGAGTTTAGCGTTAAAACAAAAGCATATCAACTTATGTTAAGTTGTAGAACAAAACTTTAAAAACTACTGTGTTTGAGATCTCTTGGTAAGTACAATGCTATAAAGAAATTAAAAGAAAGCCCCTAAACTACGTCTTTAAAGTTTCATAGACAAAAGTATGATCATACTTTAACCACTATAGTCTCACAAGCCGGTGCATTATGATCATCCAAAATCTTTGTACATTATAACGTAAACCCTTCTGTGTGGATACCTAGCTCATCACTTGTGACTTGTGAAAGGATAACCAAACATCAACAGAAGCAATTGATAACTTCAGACACATACATATAAATAAAGTTACAAAAAGGAACTCTATAAGAACTTGGTACTGGAAATTAGAAAGTGCATCACACCGAAATTAAAATCAGATTTCTACCTGGAAATCAGAAACATACATGACCATAAAAATTACATAATAAAGACAAGTTTTAAAATACTAAGTAAATAAGATAGATGGTATCAATGGGTAGGTGTACCTAACTACTACATGAAAGAAGGTATGTCGTACCTCCATCAGAATACAAATGGGATTTAGGCTATTTACAAAAGAAAATTTTGAGGGTTGAGATGGTTAATATGATCAATTTTTTAGGCTATTTAAAAGGAATACCTAACTACTACATGAAAGAAGGTATGTCGTACCTCCATCAGAATACACATGGGATTTTTTATGGCCGATTTCAAGTTATTTTGTTGAAGATCAATTTCTGCATGGGGGCAAAGATAAAACACGCAGGGGCGAAGATCATCTAAAAAACACACACATACATACACATAGTTAGAAAGAGGTTATAGAGAGATACCTTGGCTGCATATGCAAGCATAAAAACTGGTTAATATATGTTTGAAAATAGAGCAAGCGTAAAATGTAAAATCCTTACCTGTGAGTAGTTATGAAGGTTGTCTAAACTCATTAAAACCCTACCTGCAATAAAGTCGTAAGATGTGAAATGGGTTTGGAGAATGTATAGTGCCTGATATATGTGTGAGAGTCGTGTTGCGAGAGAAGGACAATGCGATAAAACATGTTTGAGCACAATAACTTGATGTGGCGGATTCACATCTCTAACGACCGACACAATCCTGCTAATAACATTTGGTAAATGTTATAAAGTATAATGAATCCCCAAATCCAAAGGAAATAAATGACAAAAAGAAGCAATAACTTGCTTTCTTGGTTAGAAGTTAAAAAAAACATATCAAAATATTGAATGATCAAGATCGGTAGTAAGTGCAGGTTTTTGTATACAAAAGAAATTAGGTTATGATTATTCCCAAAAAATAGGCCACGATTGAACTGAAACCCTAATATGCCAAATTTAATTTTGGAGATTGATTTTCTTACAAATATGTTGCGATCTAATATAGCTGATTTTATAAAGTTGTCTTATGAGATATAAATATGAATGAGCGGGAAATTTAAAATTTAAAATGAAGAATCAATAGGTTGACACGCGACATGACATTAATTATGAGGTCTAATAAGGTGATACATGACAAAAAAAATTATTATTGTTATTATTATTATTATATATATATATATATATATAGATATATATATATATATATATATATATATATATATATATATATATATATATATATATATCGGAGACCTATGTCGTCTCTATTGTTTTTCAGAAACCCGTCAACATTCCTGTCTTATCTATAGAGGTGATATGTTGTCGCTATAAATTATGAATTCAAACTTTATTAGTCAACTTTGTAGAGAGGATATGTTGTCTCTATAGTTCATCTATAGCTATAGGTTTGTATGTAGTTCTTTATTGTTGTAGTAACTTTTTGGATAAAAAATGGGGTAAAGATTAAATAAGATTGGAGATTATTTTTCCTAGGAGGAATATGAAGGCGGATTGAAGATGTTGTAAAATAATTTATTCAAACTATATGTCTTTCACAGGTACAAGCGGTCCTCAAAACCCAGGCCCACTTGATCTTTTTTGCTTTTATATACTTACTTTTTTCTCTATATCCATTTGTCTACATACTACATAGGATACAAGATCTGGGTCTTCCATAACAATATGGAAGATCAGCATTTAGGTATGGTGTGCAACCTTGGTGATGGCGCTGGTGCTTTTACAGATATGTTGGTGTCTATTTCCAGTAACCGGCACCGCAAGATGAAGGTGGAGATAGCCAACCACCCTCTCTACCAACAGCTTCTCTCCGCCCATATAGGGTGTCTCCGAGTTGCCACACCTATCGACCAACTGCCCCTCATCGACAACCAACTCTCCCACTTGCAGCATCTCCTCCACTCCTACAAATCCGACCCCCACCACCACCCTCTCCCTCCCGACGACCGCCGTGACCTTGACAATTTCATGGTAATTTTCTCGAATTGTTTTCTTCTTGTGTTTCTTTATGTAAATTCGTAATATTTTTTTAAAGTAAATTAACTACTTGAATGGAACAGGCACAGTATTTGGTGGTTTTGTGTGCATTTAAAGATCGCCTGCAACAACATGTCAGAGTTGATGCTGTTGAGGCTGTCATGGCCTGCCGTGAAATTGAGCATAGCTTACAAGCTATCACCGGTACCCTCTTTCCTCCTGTTGTATAGATGCACATCTATATTGTATGTATATTTACTCACATATCAATACACATTGATATGTGTTTACGATATTTGCAGTAGAATTCTGATCTTCTTTATCTTGATTTAACCTTTTAATTTACATAGGACACCAACCATAGTTTAATTAAGATTCAATCTTATGCTTCATTAATTAAAAATAAAATATCTTATGATATTTGGGCGCAGTTTCGTGGACGCCACAACTATCATCACCATGGATCAAATAAAATAACAAACTATAGGAAAATTATTAGTTTTAATTAATATATTAAGGTGGTTGCAATGTGGGACAATGAAACTATCTCCACCAACTATAGCTTAGGCTAATCATGGGCCATGGCCTCACTTTTAAGGAATCACTTAATATCACGATAAAGCAAGATAAGTTGGGGCTCACCAACTATTGATTGATCGAGCATGACAACTCAAAGAGCTTGAATGAATGAGTAGAACTTTTGCTTGTAAGCTTTTACAAATAATTTATCTAAATCTTTTATTTTTAAAGAGAGTCGATGCTAAAATTTACACTACAAATGCCTTTATAAAATGCCCAAACCAAAGATTAGGCCAAACCTGCATATTCTTTGTAGAGATATATCTGCAAAGTTCTTTTCAAACTGCGACAATGTACACATGAGATCATTTAAATGTCTTGTGGTCCAAAGGCCTAAAGTAGTAAATTTCCATTGTACAGATGTACTATTTAGTATTTAATTATAGCAAAAAAAGAAAAAAAAAAGGTGAAGTCACGCCTTGAAAATAGTACCATATGAAAATTGGAAAATTTTCTTTACCCATTATAATTTGTATAACAATAAATTAGATCACTTTGATTCCATAACGGTTATTATATAGGTTAGAATGATTATAAGCATATTACATTCTATTAACATTTGTAGTAAACGTATATAACATAGAGTCAAAATACTGGGTCGTTTAGTCTATTAAAACTAGTAAAATTTACAATCTATTCAAATTAATATAAAGTATGTGTTTTGAAGCATTTATCAATATAATTTTAAAAAATTCTTCATGCATTTATAGCAACGTTTTTTAACCACATAGCAACCATTATTGCTACGCCATAATATATTTTCTAAAAGGAGGTGATATTTTCATTTATGTTTTTTATACATCTACTTAAAATTAATATGATTTTAACTTCTGTACACATCATCATCATCATCATTTTCTATTCTCAATTAAAATAAAATATATAAATGTCAAATCATATTCTTTTAATAGATGAAGCAAAAACATTATTGAAAATTTTACCTCCCATTTGTAAATATACAGCTACGATATATTGTTACTTTAGTGTTAAAAGTTATAAAAAAAGTGTTTGTAAATATAGACCTCATGTACTCCTTGCATCGCAAATCTTTGTTTTATTTCAACAAAATACTTTTTTCATGATAGTATTGGTATTGGTATATTTTTTATACTGTAATTGTAAAATAAATTACAAGCTCTAATTAAATACTGTAATTTAATAGATGTCTTTATTGGAGTGGTTGGCTTGATACCTAAAATGTCTGTCACTAACCATAAAATAAAGTAAAATTTCAATGACACATTAATATAACAATTATTTTTTTATTGGTAAAAAGTAATCAAAATCTTTCAAAAATATATTTATTTCAAATTATTTAAAAAAGTATATATATATATATATATATATATATATATTCCATTTAATTATTTTATTTAATGTCCAAAAGGAATGAATGATTGAAAGGTTTGTTTTCACAAACTTTTTAACAAGATGATGAGTACACAAGATCGAGTTAACGAGGTCCACAGTTCTTAGCCTTCTTTTACTCAAAATGAGCCGGTTAGAGGTGATATAGTTTATGTTGGTCTAACCGGAGCAATGGCGCACATGAGAATGTTTAATCTATTTGTTATTCTAATTTCTCGCTAGCTTTTTATCTATTGAATATCTGTTCAAAAAAATAAATTTTGCACTTGTTTTCCCTTGAATTATACACTGCAAATTAAATTTTGTGTTTTTTCATTGTATTTTTGTAATTTAATTCAGGAGTAACCCTTGACGAAGGTTCAGGAGCAACAATGTCAGATGACGATGAAGAAGAGATGGGAATGGATTTTCCGGTAGATCAGTCTGCAGGTGATATGTTGGGTTTTGGTCCTCTTCTCCCTACTGAATCTGAACGAACTCTTATGGACAGAGTTCGTCAAGAACTGAAAATCGAACTTAAACAGGTTTACACTCAACACTACTGCTCTCTCCTACACGTACACACAAACACACATTTAAACCATACGATCACTTGCATGCATGCAGGGATTTAGATCAAAAATAGAGGATGTAAGGGAGGAAATATTGAGAAAGAGAAGAGCAGGAAAATTACCTGGTGATACTACACATGTGCTCAAAGATTGGTGGCAACAACATTCCAAATGGCCATATCCAACTGTAATGAAATAAGCAATAAATATTTTTACATAGAATTGAGATAGATATTTGAAGTATTTCATGTTTTGATTAAAAAAAAAACTTACAGGAAGATGACAAGGCAAAACTGGTGGAAGAAACAGGGCTACAACTCAAGCAAATCAACAACTGGTTCATTAATCAACGGAAAAGGAATTGGCACAACAGTTTGAATCCCATGAACACCCAAAAAACAAAGCGTAAACGATAGAGGAAATTAACTTTGTTTTAATAGCTCAAACTTTGGTGGAGGGATGGTAACCTTAGTTGTTAAAGCTGGAAGCATATTATACCTTTCGTTTGTAAAGTATACACGGCTAACATTGCATGTATATGATTGATTTCTAAACATTGATGACAAACTTACTAAAGTTACTCTCTTTTACTATGATAGCACCTACCGGTGTTTGATGAATTGACTCAATAGCTAGTAGTTCTAAAGGTTTTATTTTTGATATGTTGAAGGGGAAATTTATGGTAATCAATTTTTGAGAAAGTGGGATTTCACAAAATACGAAATTTAAATTTGGAGAACAAACTATTTGGGAAATTAACGATTAAACTTATAAAGATGAAAAGAAATTACAAACACGAAACCATAGGGGTTAATGGAGTTTAAAGAGCCTCCAAAACCCTAAAAAGCCTTTCGGCCTATGGGTCGGGCGTGTCGCGTCCTTAATAGGCAGCATGCGCCTCCTTGCGAATAAATCTAGTTTTTAGTTTTCAGATTTTAGCCAATTGATCAAATTCAAACCAAATTAAATTATGTACCCGGAAATGGATGTTACATGTCTCCTAAAAGGGTGATTACATCCATTTCGCTGACTTTTAAGTGAGATTGAATCACTAGATCAATCATAAAAGATATGTGAAATTAGGTTTGATGCAAACCCTATATTTTAAACTCAATCCTACCACATAAGATCTTATGTGGCTTCCACATCACAATATTATAATGTTATTTATTTGGTAACCTGTTAGATTGATGGTAACCGGTCAATTGGGTTGGAAGTGAGTTTGTAGGTATCTTCATTTATAGGGATCTTCATTTATTTGATGTACAAATAAATGACCTTGTATGGTATTCATTTATTTGTTGTACAAATTGACCTTGTAGGGGTCTTAGATCGACCTTGTAGGGGTCTTCATTTACTTGTTGCATAAATCGAGCTTCTAAACCACAATAACATCTCCTTAAAGGGTGATTATGTATTTTTCGCTAACTTAAAAGTAAATTTAAACCATTGGACCGACCTTCATTTATTTGTTGTACAAATCGAGATTCTAAATGGAGCTTCTAAACCACAGTAACATCTCCTGAATCGGTCAATTGATTGACATTGCAACAAAATTATAAATGTAATGACGTAACAGAAAAAAAAACTTGGTGTCAAAATCGAAATTTTGGTAAACTTAGTGACTCTATTGCAATTAAGGAAAAATAGTTATCGGGAGAACAAATCATTTGGTTGATATTGCAACAAAACTGTAAATATAATGACATAATTGAGAAAAAAAATTTAACTCAATGTCAAAATCGAAATTTTGTGATAATATAGTGACTTTCTTACTTAAATAATATTAAAAGAAATTAACATTGCGAATTAAAGGAGTGTTAAAAGTGACTTAAAAGTGGAATAGTAATTTCAACTCGAGGCAAATTTTAGCACCTAAATACGTGACAACTCAAGTTGCCACCCATCATCAAAAAGTGATTAAATTATTACTCTTTATACTATTTATCTCAACGTTAATATTGCTCGCTCATCATACATTTTCCAGCTGTGCACTTCCCTACGTTCCTCTTTCATGCCTCCTTCATGAATTCGTTTTTGAAACTGATTGTTATCAAACCATCTCCTTCAATCGCAGGTTCTCCATCTCGTTTTCACATTCTTCCTTGAAATTGATTCTTAACCATCTCCTTCAATCGCAGGTTCTCCATCTCGTTTTCACATTCTTCCTTGAAATTGATTCTTCCAGCGCCTTCAATCACAGCTTCTCCTCTTCTCATCAGGTACGCATTCTCCTCTTTTCATCAGGTATGCATTCTCCTTTCTTCATCCTCTTTCGGCGACTCCTTTGTGCTCTTAATTCATGAAATCGATTTCATAAAAGTACCGATTTTTGCTGTAGAGAGGGATAAAAGTTCGATTATTTTGTTGTTGAATTATTCGATTTGTGCTCTTGATTTTTCAAAATCTGAATGGGAAAGTTCTGATTTTTATGGTTTGTTCTTGAATGTTATTTTGCTCTTGAATGTTCTTTTGCTGTTGAGAGGGATAAAAGTTCTGATTTTTCAAGTGAGTTTGCTATTGTTGGTTCTTTCATACCTGATCCTTCATTCCCACTAGGATATGATCCTTCATCAATTAGGTTTACAATCTCACAAAAAATCAGATTTTGATAGGAAACTAAATGAATGATGTTATAATGTTGCAGGTACAACTGATGTGGGCGAGTGATCCAGTGCCACAATGAAGGGAAGGGGTTAAGAAGAAAGAAGGTTATTCATTGTCATCAAAGTTATTGAAACCAGAGTTACTACTTAGCAGACATAGAAGAGGGAACAAGCTTGGGTCCGTGATTATGAATACCATAGATGAAAAAAAAAAGATGGTAACACAACGATCAAGAATGAGATTGAGGGTAGCAGTGGACGAAGAAAAGGTCTGAATATTCCAACAAGAGGTAGGGAAATTATTGCTTATGATGATATTTTGTGACAATTATAGCCCAAATTAAAGTAGAATGATCTGATAAGATGATTTGTACATCAAGAAGTTATAAGTCTTGTATACTGTTCTTGATTTGAGGATTCTTGGAGTAATAGCCTGGAAGAATATGAATTTCTTGTGGATTGTCAGCAATTGTAAAAGTTTGTAATAATATTAATAATAATTTGATAGTAATTTATTAGTTGCTCTTTTGGGGTTTTGATTTTTGATTTGTGCTGTTTTGCAATAACTTGTTTGGATTTTATATTGTATGACAATCTGTATGTTTTTATAATTGTTCAGCAACTTCATCCATCACTATATAAAAGAGCATGGTGAAATGGTCATTTTTCACCAGTTAGCACATTCATATACTCCCTCCGTCCCAAAATTATAGTCCATCTTTCCTTTTTGGTTTGTCCCAAAATAATAGTCCACTTCTAAAAATAAATAACATTTTTACCAAAATACTCCCTCATTATTAATTAACCCACTAAGCATTTAATAAAACATTAAATGCAAAGTAAGGACAAAACTGTTATTTTATTAAATAAAGTTAGTGGTAATTAATGGTTTTCTTAATATGTGTGTTTTTTGTCTGTGGACAATAATATTGGGACGGAGGGAGTATAAAGTCCCATCACCTTCTCGGAATCCTCGCCTTGGTGGTACCGTCGTCCTCCCTCTGGAGCCAGCCATCGATACCGTCCACCCTAACAAGAACAAGTCCAAGAAATCACTCAACTGTTTTTAATAAATATTTTTGCTCGAAATAATGCAATTAAAGAGCGAGTTGTTTCTTTTAGGACACATCATTTTATTCATCAGCCAAGATAGCAAAGTACTTCTTAAAAGTATTTGAATTTACAGTCTAATAAGTTATTGTTCTCAAGAATTTCTTAACTAAGAAATTGACTATACATTTCGACAAGCATAATTTTCTCCACATAGTTAAATCGATATGTTCGATACATATTTTGTATTCTATTTCATTCATCTAAATAAACTTACCCCGAATACTTCTATATACTTCCTACGAATCATAGATATTGTGAAATATTTTTGGGTGATAGCATTCCAGGAACATACTTCTATCTTTAGCCGACTATTAATTTTATTCAAAAATCTTTTATCAGTTGAGTTTTGTATGTGCTTTCATCAGCCCTTGAAGCCACACTCCAATAAATTAACAATCTCATTCTTGAAGAGAAACATACCCATTGGTTGATGACAAAAACAACAAAAGAAACATACCCATTGGTTGATGACAAAAACAACAAAATTGTTGGAATCAAATTCCAATTCCAAATAAACTTCACAAACGAAACGCGCCCTACTTTTCCACAACCTCACATATTATTTATTTTACGTTTAAGTGAATCAAAAGTATTTAATTCACATTTATAGTGATGAAGACAATCAAAACATTTTCTCAAATAAGATTGTTGAAAATAAATAAGCTATTTGAAAGATAAATATCCTTAAAGATATTTAACAATCATACAAACTAATAAGAAACTTTAATTTATTTATTTTTTATATCATGTTTCATAATAAAACTAAATGTATTACACGTCTTTCAAGACCTAAGTTTTGTTGGTGGTGTTCTGGAGCCCTTGAGAGGATTTTAGTGATTGTTTTACTCATTGTGAAGGAAGCTTTGAAGTTTGAAGGTGCTTTGCTTGGAAGGAAGGTCATAGATCCAGAATCACCTCACTTGTTGCAATCTCTTTGAGATGTCAAGTTTAAATCTTGTCTTGTAAATTTTTAGATATCCTCATATTTTGTTTTGATATGCTTTTGGTCCCATTTTGGGTTGATTGAAGGGTTAAGACGTTTTAAGGACTCATTCTTTTAGATCTGAGCTTGTTAGGAGTTCTTTAAGCATAAAGATGCAAGCTTTATGGGATTTTTGGTCACATGCATGCATTACGTCACTTATTAAGTCCTTTTTAAGCTTAAGAGATCCATTTAGCCATGCATGAACGTAAAGTTAGCAACTTTACGAGATATTCCAGCTCAAGGAAGTCAGATATATGTTTTGGGACTATTTCTTAAGGGATTAAGAGTTGAAATCAAGTTTTGGCTGAATGGGTGAGTACGTTAGGCATATAAGCAGGTACACATAGCGTACAAGCCTTCAAGTGGGTACGTTGTATGTACGAGCTAAGTACGCCCCGCGTACTCAGTCTGATGGACTTTGCATGTTTGGGCTTCGGATTTGGGCTATTCTTTGGGCTAGTTGCTTGGGGCCTTGTTGGGCCACCTAAATGCAAGTGCTTGGACTAGGAAAAAAAATGTTGGGCCTTAGGGTAAGGCCCATGTAGGGATTTGGGCCTAATTTGGAGAATTAGGCCATATATGGGCCTTGGATGGATAATTGGTTTTTGGGCCTTTTAAACAGAAAGTTTGGGCTTCAGTCTTGGACCAAACTAGGTATGGGGTAAAATGGTATTTTTACCCTAAGTATGGATTGAAGGATATAGATTTGACTCCAATTGTTAATTGGGTGTTATTTGATATTGATAGCTCGGGGATTCGTCGTACCAACAACCAGAGATTATTAGTTTGATTTAGCAATCCGAGGTGAGTTTCCTCATCATGTGTAGCTGGTTGAAGGGACCAATGTCGACCGATGATCTGTTATGCTAGAATACTCGTTGTCTGTGGGATACTAGAATATGCATGTGCTTGTATGCTTACTGGGCAGGGACCGATGATTATTTTGTATGCTATTACTTGTTATGTAGTATGAATTGTATGTGGGCAGGGACCGTTATGCGAGTTAGGGCGGGGCCCGTTATACTCATTGGGAGGGGGCTGATGAGTTTGGGTGGGGCCCATTATACTCATTAGGCGGGGCCCGTTATACGAGTTAGGGCGGGCCCGTTATGTGTTATATGATTTGGTATGCGGTATCTTGGGGAACTCACTAAGCTTCGTGCTTACGGTTTTCAGTTTATGTTTCAGGTACTTCAAGTTCCAAGGGGAAGAGCTCGGGATGATTGCAGAGCACACACCACCTCGTTTCGCTTTTTGTGATTCACTCTGATTGATTTGTTGGTTGGCACATTTATTTTAGTTGGTTTGTACCGACGATGTTTTGGAAATATTGACTTTATTAAATTAAAAATGAAGTTTTCGGGTCTTATTTTTGTGATGTCTCAAGTTGGTATCGGAGCCTTATTTTGAAGGATTCAGACATACTCTCGGGTGTGACTAAACTCAAACTCAAACTGAGAATTTGGTAAAAAAATTTCTAAAATAAAATATAGTTTTAAGAAAAGAGTTTTCTAAGATAAGAAAAGGTGTGGTGCATGCAATTAGCCGAGCTCAAGTAAGTTTACCCAAAACACCCATACATGTTATCTGATATGATTTGATATGTGAATATGTGAATTGAATGCTATTTAGGGCTAAGGATCTGCTCAGTTTTTACATGATAGAATGCTAGGAGAGATGCCTTTGTATGCCTGTTGTATGAGCTTGTAGACTTGCATGCTATTACTGTTCAGTCAGTGATAGGGTGACCTGATTAGGTAATACTTGATTCTGGTTATTTATGCCCGAATGCTGCTTGCTTTGTTCTTTATAGGAGTTCTAACTAGCTTTAGCTAACTAGTGAGCGAATATGCTAAGTTACATACTATGGGAACTATATAATTTTAGAAGGTTAGGTTTTAACTCTATTGTGCAACTCTTGTCTGAGTCCAACCGTCATAGTGTGGGACCTCTAATTCGAAGAACTATCTAGTTTTAGTAATATGTAATTATATTCGTGAGCTAGTTAGAGGAAGTTAGCGAGAGTTCCTTCTACAGCTGATGGCAGAGAGTGGTGTGGAGTTTACCCTAGGAAAACCTAGAATGAGATCTAGTGTTGGGAGCCTTATATGTGAGGGGAAATTTAATGGATATAAAGTGACTTAGTGGAGTCAAGGCAACCCTTGAGGAAAGTATGGATATATGTGGAAGGTAGTATGGGCCCGTACTACTGGAAGCAGAAGATTTGTACTCGATTTAGGGAGAGTTGCGATGAAACCAGGAAGCTTGTGAGCTTGTGATCCCTCGATGTATATATTTTGATGTGTATTTTGATGGTTTATATGGTCTATTTTCAGTATGGTGACATTGCGAGGCAGACCTGTTGGCAGTTGTGGTGCTGGAGAGGGCTCAGGCTCAGGATCTGGTGCCAGACAGCTAGCTGACCAGACGAGGGAGTTCATCTCTTCTGATATTACGCGCATTATCCTTGAGTAGACTCCTGTGATCTTTGGCACGGTCAAGGTAGGTATTCTGGAGATTCTGGATGAGCGGTTGAGCACCTTTTGCACAGAGATGGTGTCCTTGGTTAGGGTGCGTTCATTGACCTTCAGGGAGTTCCGGGCATAGGGAGCTCCGAATTATCACGGGGCAAAGGACCCGATAGCGAGCAAGAGGTGGTTAGTGGATGTTGCTAACGCCTTCTTCACCAGTCGTTAGTCGTTACCCCGAGGGGGACATGGTCAGACTAGCTTCCTGCCTTTTGAAGGACAGGGTACGAGACTGGTGATTGGAGGTAGGACGTGCAGTGGGTGATGTCATGGGATGATTTATCGACCAAGTTTCGAGCTGAGTTTGCACTGGTGATTGAGGTGCAGCAGTTGGCGTGAGAGTTTTAGGATCTCCACCAGACCACAAAGACAGTGGATGAGATCACCGAGATGTTCCGGGAGAGGGCACTTCTACTTCCGCATTATGTAGCGGACGAGGAGGTGAAGAAGGCCCGATATCATGCGATGTTGAGGAGTGACATTCGGCAGTTTGTGAACCGATCCAACTGCAAGACATTGGAGGAATGGATAGCGAGAGCTAGAGAGAGAGAGAGAGAGAGAGAGAGATTGATCTTGAGATGGAGAGGAAGAGGAAGCCAGATAAGGTTCAGATATCAGGGGGTCCGGGCAAAAGGCCCAAGGTTGTTGATACGAGAGGGAAGGGCCAGCAAGGCCGAGGCTACTGCAGCAAGTGCGACAGGTCGCACGAGGGGACGTGCAGGGTAGGTGGTTCTGGCTGCTTCAAGTTGTAACGCCCTGTTCCGAATCGTTACCCATTTAGGTGTGGGTGATGAAATGTAGATGTATCGAGCGTTCGGATTTGGTTTTTGAGCCAAGGGTATTTTGGTAAAATAGCAGCGGGCTTTTATGCAAACGGGATTTTCTGTTCGGGAAAATTTATGAAAAGTATGAGTTGATAAAAGTATACAGCTTCTCGATACCTTTTCATGGATATAAGGATGGTCGGAATCGGAGTTGTATCAAAGAAGTTATGGGCTTTGGAATGAGTTAAGGTTTGAGGGAAAACCCTAGTACGTGGGGCGTACTGATGCGAAGGGTTCTACGCTGTGTGTAAGGGAGTGTACGCTTAGCGTACCGCGAGGATGGGATCGAGGTGCGAGACCTCATACGTTGGGTGTACGAGGGCGAGTAAGAAACCCTAATATTCGTGTTGTACCCTATATAACCTTTATGTTAGCCTCTTTTGTTCATTTCTAATCCAGCCTCCATACCCTAAAAACCCTAGATCGACCCTTTTAGCCTCTTGGTGGTGTTCTTAAGCTATTAGAAGGTTTTGGTGCACATTTTGCCCTTGGGAAGGAAAGAAGAGAAGCTTTAAGTTGTGTTGTTTGGTGGAAAGGCTTTAGATCCAGAATCATCATCTTGTAGGGAAGCTTTCTGAGGTATCAAGTTTGCATCTTGGCTTGCTTCTGCTTAGATCTCTTCATGGTTAGCTTGTTATGATTTTGGTCTCCTTTTGGGTCTATGGATGAGTTAGGTTGTTTATGGGCTTGTTCTTTCAAATTTGAGTTTGTTTTGGTATCCTTGAGCATAAAGGTGCAAGCTTTATGTGAATTTTGGTGTCATGCATGCATTAAGTCATCTATTAAGTCCCTTTCAAGCTTAAGAGCTTCATTTAGCCATGTATCAACGTAAAGTTGGCAACTTTACGTGATAATCCAGCTCAGGGAGGTCAGATCTATGTTTTGGAGCTTTGTCTAAATGGTTTAAGTGAAAAATCAAGTTTGGGCTGAGTAAGGGTGAGTACATTGGGCATACAAGTAGGTACGCTTAGCGTACAAGCCTCCAAGAGAGTACGATGCGCGTACGTGCTTGTACCCCCTACGTACTCGGTCTGATTGGGCCTTGTATGTTTAGGCTTCGATTTGGGCTATCTTTTGGGTTTGGTTGCTTAGGGATTTGTTGGGCCATCTGAGAATATGTGTTTTGGATTAGGGAAAAGTTAATGGGATTTAGGATAAGGCCCAAGTAAGGGTTTGGGTCCAATTTGGAAAATTGGGACATAAGTGGGCTTTGGAAGATTTTTGGTTTGTGGGCCTTTATGATTGTGAGTTTGGCCCTTAGTTGTTGACGCATCCCATCAGGAATACGTCATATATAACGGAACTGTCAATTTGATAAACGACATGGGCAAAAGTCGGTGTACGCCTAACGCCGTGTCCTCTCCCTCGTCCTTCATATCCCCGTGTTCGTTTCTTGGCACCCAAGCGCCAAGGCCAGCATCAAGACAAAATAGTATCATTCGTCCTCCAGATTGACAGGTGTAACGCTCAGGACACTGATCCCTTGGCAAGCCTGCACCAATAACAAACAGCCACTCACGGATCACGATCTACCAATCGGAAGCCGTCTGTCCCTGCCAGACCTGAAAAAGTAGAAGATATGGTCGGGGTTTTGTCCCCTCGATTCCAGGTATAAAAAGGTCCCTTCTCCTCCAAGAGAAGGGACCAACATTCAACATTAACCCTTTGTCTCATACTTTCTCACCCTCTCATTAGAACCTTAAACTGACTTGATCGTTAGAGCATCGCTCCGGGGCAACCTCCCGGACGACGACTGATGGTCTTGTTTTCTATGCTGTGATTCGCAGGCCCCTTTTTCCATCCCTCACGGAGCAAGAATCGAGCCGGAGACATATCACAATAGTTGGCGCCATCCGCACGTACACCCAGTATGGCACAACCCACTTCACAACACCAGGCGCTAGAAATGACGGATAAAGGACTGATACAGCAGGAAGGCGACAACAATAGCCCGGTGAGACCAATGCAGTCCCTCGATAGAAGCGATCCGTTGACACTAGAAGGACAACCGCTTACATAGGCACCAACGACGCTGCCATTCGGCTCCACGATGGAGTTCATCGCTAGCTTATGGCGACCGCTTCCCATCACAACAGAACAACCGGCCACAACTACAACTACAGTGCCTCAAAGAGGGCCGACCACCCAATCACAACAAGTAGCAAATCGACCAAAGCCATCGACGCGGCAGGTGGGGACCAGCGATTGGTCCTCCGACACCATTCTATCAGCCGCACCACTTGCAGGCCACCAGCCTTCTCCAATGGCAGCCATGTCACATATCCCATTATTCGCCCAATAACCACCATTCAACCTGTATTCATACCACTACCAAGGCGTGTACCCTCACACACAGATACAAACCCATAACAGTCAAAGTGTGCCAACACAGGGGATGAATGCACACGCTACGGGGCTAACAGAGTCGAATTCGCAACCGAATCAGCTAATGCACGCATAACCCATACAGGAACCGTATATGCCTCAAGTGAACATGTATAACCACGGGTACCATTACGAGTTCGGCCAAGGGTAAAACATCCCATACCACACGCAGCAAGTGATGGACGGCAGACCACTCAACTACCCACATATTAACAGCCCTGTAACAAGTATAAGCTCGGCATTCTGCCAAGAGCTATTACAGTACGAAATACCACATTCCACCATGATACCAAATATCCCAAAGTATGACGACATGATAGATCCTGACGAACACATAGATACCTACGAGTGGACCATGACATCCCTTCGGATGGACAAGATATTCACTTGCACCTACTTCCTGGTCACACTATCGGGAAATGCTAGCAAATGGTTCAAGGCACTACGTACGGGAAGTATCTCCAGCTTCGAACAGTTGAGATAAATTTTCCTCCACAACTTCATGCAATTGAGGAAAGTCAAAGGAGATGCCAACTCTATCATGACATGCAAGCAAAAAGAGGGAGAATCCATCTGGGCATACTATGATCGGTTTACCCTTGCGACCCTAAGCGTCCCCGGCCACGGGGAATTTCTAGTCATGGGCGCCTTCACCCAAGGGCTACTCCTAGGCCCCCCTGTCGAAAAAATGAAAGGAACAGTGCCAAAATCTAGGGACAAGCTCAAATACAGGGTCGAAAAATACCTCAAGCAGATCGAGGGACTAGAACGAAAACATGCCAATCTAAAAGTTGTAGCGAACGCATACCTAAAACAAGAATCAGCCAGCTCCCACTACCGCCATAACAATAAGGAGCGCAACGATGGAAGTCATGATAAGCACCATAGACAGACACTCATCTTGCAGATTCCGCCCTTCGTCAAGGATGAACCAAGGAGCCATAAGATGGAAGTGCACGCGGTGGAAAAAACCCCTCAACGGATAGAAAAAGAGAAAAACAAGTATTGCGAATATCATAAGAGCAAAACCCACGACACTGGATAGTGCATGATCCTAACAAAAGAAGTAGAAGACAAGAGACTGAGCAGAGACTTAATAGAAATTGCGAAGACTCTACAGTCAAAGTTCAAATCCGAACTAAAATACGGGAGAAACCGAAAGGAGATGAACAAACAACCAATAAAAAAGGAAGAAATCTTCACAATCACAAGCCCTGTGAACAGAGCCAAACGATGACTGCCAGCCGATGGTGCCGACGGCTTACCTAGCGATACTCTCAACATAAGTTTCTCACCAGAAGATCCACGAGCGCCCAACTAGGACCCGACAGATACAATCATAATCCCCGCCTTCATACAGGAGCATCAGATTTGGCGAGTCCTGGTCGACGGAGGTAGCAACACCGACATAGAGCACTGCCTCGAGCGACTCCTGCCATCCTGGAAGAAAAGCCTAAGACCACCAACTCGATCCCCACTCGTTGGCTTCATGGGACTCAAATTATGACCACTCGAGACCATCAACCTCCCGTTGACACTACTCAGCCACGACGGAAAGGAAAGGGTAACAAGGATAATCGAGTTCTCGATAGTTAAGAACAAATCCGAAGACGATATGATCCTAGGGCGACCTGATCTCTTCCGGCTACAAGCCATCCCATCAACAATACATGGTACAGTCAAGTTCAGAACGATAAATGGCTCAACGACAGTGACAACTCCAAACACACGAGCAAAACCACTTCGGGCGATCGCTGCCTGGGACACTGCACACATCCCAAGAAAGTGGCGCACGACGACAGCTAACACCTAAACGATTAAGCACAAAAAACGGACCATCCACACTCAAAACAAGAGGAAAGGACGCCAACCCCTAACGAATAGCCCGGGGGAAGGGCGCGATAGCAACAACACCACCACTCCAGAACCCTCAAGCATCGTCCTTATGAATACCAAACGAGGTTGGACGTCATGTATGCACGTCTCAGGGCAGCAAGGGCACATGGAATGGAAAAGAAGGGAACGAAGGAGCACACGCGCGAAGTCACGGAGCTCGACGGGAGGCACGAACAAGGAGCCGTCGGTGCCGGGGAAGAGAGGATAGGCAATCAACTCAAAAAAGAGAACGTAAACAGGAAACTCACTACAACCATACGAATCCACAGCTGGCAGAGGTTTCCCCCAAGGCGGCACCAAGTCAGTAACCTCATAGAAAACAAAGCCGCCAACAAAAAAAGTCATGCAGAAGGAGGAAAACCCACTCAAAAATGATAACCAAACGACCAAAACCGGAGAATAGAGGAAATTGAAAATCATCTTCCAAAAGACGGCCAACCCAGAAACAGCCAATCACGGCTCCCACACGAGCATGAATGTTGCAAAGCTTGCAGATTCGCCGCCGAAGGACACAAGCTAAGGAAGACCAAGAAGAAGAATTCATCCCAATTACTTGGGAGCCCCTGAGCCCAAGCCAATAGCCTTGGCTTGAGGGGAATCAAGGGAAGGGGCCAAGTGATCAAACTCCTAATGGATAATCACACCCCAAATAGTCAGCTCAAGCGCTAAATCTAGAATAGCAAAAGCTATCGGACTTCCGATACTTATCTAACAATGTAGATGCCTCTAAGGCACCAAAAAAACATGCAATGAAAAGAAAATTTGCAGCGAACGAGTATCGACACACTTTCGTACAAATGGAAAATAATAACAGACTAATTACCTGTGCCAACCAACACAAAACCAACGAGACAAAAACAATCACCGGCCTCAAAGTCTCACCACTTCCCCCTAATAAACATGTCAACAAGATTAGGAGAGCCGCAGATCCTGATCACCACAAATAAGAGGCCTTAAAGGATCATAACCTTTCCCTCGAAATACACAATGCCTATGCTCTTAGATCCCGAGGTGACGACATCGATCTTGCTTAGACGACTAAGGCCGGAGTATAACTCCCCTTGACCCAAGTCTTAGGACAAAGCCCCAAAGCGAAAGCTTTCAGCTAGGAAAGAAATCCTAAATAAATGAACCAGCCAGAGTTCGCACCTACAAACTAACTAAAGCCTCGACCAAAAAAGGATAACCATGACCGAGACCCTCAAAGGCCAACACTAACCTCTGGGGAGAATCCAAACCAAGGTTGACCAACACAAACCATCCAAGACGACAAAAAAGGGGGGAAGAAAAGCGATGAACTGAAAGCAAACTTAACATACAAAAAACACAAAGCACGTATTGTTTAACCCAAACAACCCCCAGGATTTTAAAACGACCACGCAGGGCCAAAGAAGACAACCAAACATTGTTTTAAAAAATTGTTCGACAAACACCATGAGGATGCAAATATTATCTTAAACATCAAACGGCAACAACGGGTAAAAACCATCACTTACTGGGGGGCGGAGGAAGGTCCGGCGTGAGAAGCGTCACCTTCAGAATGGCCTTCCTCGGAGTCAGGTTCATCACACATCTGACGAAGGCCCCCTATGTCTAGCTCACCCAGGCGAAGGTAGGAGGAAAAGTTTGTCTGGATGAAAGATTTTATAGCATCATGCATCGCCTGAGCATGCTCCGTAGTAGCGTCCGATTCCCAAGAGACAGACTTTCCGGCGACAACTTGCTCCTGGATCACCTGCTTGCTGTTCTCCACACCGACATACATGCATGTCATCTTCATCCGCTTCACCCCCAATGCAAATTCAGTACTCTCAACAACCTTATCCACCACCCGGATAACGCCTTTCTGAAGCAACCAACCCAAGTTCTCCTCTGCAACTTCCCTCCTCGCAACCTCCTCATCCAGCCTCTTGTGAGAACACTTTTCCTGGACCTCCAGCACCATATTCTCCTCCACCAAACCTCAATCCGCTAGAAAAGCGCTTCACTAACCCATCCAGAGTAGCCATTTGGTCCTCTAAAGAAGCCTTCTCCCTGCCAAAAGATGATAGCGCTCCTCGAATGACCGCTTTTCCCCCCTCCAACTCCAGCAACCTCACCCTCATCTCATCTCGCTTGGCCTTAACTGATGTTGGCTCGCTAGAACTGGAACTACCATGACGAAGGTGAGAGGCAGTCACCGTCATATACGAACCAACCATCGCAGCTGCGTATAAAAGGTTGTTTGAAAGATGGGAATTAGAAAGAAGCTCCAAGGCCTTGATGGTAGCAGGGGGAAAAGCATGGAAACCCCAATCATACACTTTCACATGCTGTGAAAGGAAAGACTCCCAGGTTATCCCCCATCTAGGCACATATATGGTCGGTGCTGCCGGTGGAGTAGAAGCAGAACCCCCGACAGTGTCGTCCCCAGGCAAGAGCAGGATCTTGGGGTCTGGAACACCTTCGCAAACAGGGCTTGAGTCAACACCAAGAACATCCTCACCATGAACAGAAGTATCCACCGCATCTTATTTAGGTTCACGGGGCAGTTCAGTCGCCCCTTCCCTCATCCCCTCCGACTGTTCAGAGTGTCATCATCGCGGATGTCAACCACCACTGTGGCCTCACCCAAAAGGAAGTCTACGTTCCTCCTCTTTAGCAGGCGCCGACCTGAGGAGCTAGCATCACCAGACTCCACAAGTGGCGAATCCAGCAAGGAAAGTTGCCGTTTGGAAGCCGCACAGGTGTTACGCCTAGTCAGCCCGATCGACGTCTCCTACTCCTCCGTATCAGAAGGCAAAGGGTCCTCACAAGAAATACCACCGACAGGCGCATTAACCAACACCTGGCCAATGGGAGGATCAGACCCAGGCGAAGACACGGCAAGAGGACCGTCAAGGGCTAGGGCACGGTCAGGACTGACCGATGGAGGGAGCGTCTCAACCAAGGGCACGTCCCGATACTGACAGATGCCCTGAAAGCGACCCCTAAGCACCATCTCAAAGGGAAGGATCCTCTCGTGACCTGCAAACAAGAGACAAGACAACATAGTTCACAAAACACAAGAAAACAACGATCCAAAAAGGGGGGGAGGAGAGGCACTCACCACCTCTCTTAATGTAGAACTGAGGCATCATCCCCCGAGCCCTCCAGGCAACACTCATCCCAACTACATCCAGAGTATGATCCTCCCAGTCCTCGCCATTAACACAAATGGTCTTTAGTGCTTGCGCCACAGTGGCACTGGCCCCAAACAGTTCCGGCGCTCGATCAGAAAAAGTGATCAAGCGAGGATAACCAAAACCTACAAGATTACGATTTACCCAGAGCCACCGATATTGCCAGTTCTTCTTCAAAGCTTTTTGGTTGATGATGAAAGCATGAACACCTTGCCTTTGGGAAAAAGTCCGAACACTGGAATGAGTAGAGGAATTGAAGAAAGCTTTGAATGCCCAAAATTGTGGCAGAACTCCAAGGGTCCGGCAGACGAGTTCAAAACCAACAATCTTGTTGACAGCATTTGGAGTTAGGTCGTCCATACAAAAGCCATATTGGCGCATTATCTCATCAAAAAAGTCTGTCGTCGGCAGCCTCAGACCAGCCTCAAAGATTGGAATAGGGACCCCAACCTTCCCCTCCAGTGGGCGAGAAATTATCGTCCCCTTTTGAGGATACTCCACATCGTGCTGAGGAAGAAAACCAAATCGCTTTTGAAGAGCAGCAAACTCGCTTGAAGAAGGAACGATTCCGGTATTCAAGTCAGCCAGGGTCTGTTGAAGAGCATGATGGGTTTTGAGCATTCTAACACTTCCTAAGTGTACATGCAACCCTAATAACCTTGAATCTATGTTTTCTCTATATACATGCAAATTTCTTTTTCAAGGTTATTTCCTAACTAGCATGGCATGGGGATTACATAAAACATAAAAACTAGTAGAAATACATACCTTGTTGTTGCTTGGATTCCTTCAAGACTTTGTGAGCCTAGCACCCCAAATGTTGTGCCTCAAATGCTTCACACAACACCACAAGACTTGGAATAACTTGAGAGAATACTTCTAGCACTCAAAATCGGTTATGCCCTCTCTAGTAACACTAGGTCACGATTTTGCTAGCCATAGGGTTTCTTTTATAGTGTTGTCACAATTAGGGTTTACACATGAATGCCCTTAATTGTCATGACTCTTGATTTCTCATGACCCATGGGTTTGTAACTCCCATGGACTATCCATGGAGCTCCATATGGTTATAACCAAACCCATAAGCCATGGATCATTAATCCACCATAAAAGAATTGATGATTGTCATAATCAACCCTATATATTTAATTAGTCTCACTTTGATCACCAAATTAATACTAGATTAATACTTGATCAATACTAATTAAATAATACTATTATTAATATATTAGAACTTATAATATATTAATAATCATAAGTGCCTTATTCTCTCATTTAGTCTATCCAAGTATTGCAATGCCATGCAACCCAAATGGACCATGTCGGGTCGGGTCAAGTACATACCAAATAAAGTTATGGACTTAGACACTATATCCAACAGTCTCCCACTTGGATAAGTCTAATAACTATATTTGCAAATATGACTTCAAAATCCGACTAGCAATCGTAGCTCTTTCAAAGTCTCTCGGAACTGAGATGATGATGATACGCCATTTAAGATAAGTGATCATATAATCCTCTGTTCTCATGATATCAGCCGGACAAACACATGGAACATGGTCTTACTTATTGTCCAGCATTTGTTTCTCGATCTCTGATTTGTTTCGACATAGAACTAAATTGAACACATCAATTAGGTTCTGACCGGGCCCGGTACATAGGTCAAAACCAAATCATCGAGGGGCCCAGATATCGCTTCTATTTCTAGAAGGAACAGATAAACTTCGACTGATATGCTTGTACTAACTACTTGTTGAATTATTCACAAAGGCACGTTTTATAACATCGAGTTACCAATGCATTTTCGTACAATCAATGAATAACCAACTCATAGTCAACAACTCATATCTCTAGGTTTGAAGATTTATATGATATTACCGTCTCACGATCACTCGAGATAAATTCCATGAAGTGATGCAAGTGAGCGTGGGTTGGATCCAATACTCAGCCCTTATGAGTACTCATGAATGTTGTAGCAACCATTGCATTGTCCAAAGCACTTTTAGACAAATCATACAAGCCAAATTCATGACAGTCTTAAATCAATACTTACTTCCAAAGTTTGACTGACTATGGATGGTTTGAATAATAACATAATTATTCTGGAAGTAAAAACATGCAAAATTGAAACATAATAAACAATCAACACAAGATAGTAACACCTTACTCATAAATAAATAACAACTTTTATTTATCATCAAATGTCAATTACATTTTACAAGTTTCAGGAATCTAATTATTGAAACTAATATCATCCTTCAGCCCAATGCGCCTCGCATGCTGTAAATGCTTAACCCTGCTCAGTCCCTTCGTGAGGGGATCTGCCGGGTTCTCATCTGATGATACCCTCTTAGCCACGAGGAGTCCTTCTTCTATTCTATGTCTTATGAAATGGTATTTTCTGTCAATGTGCCTGGATCTCCCGTGATCTCTCGGTTCCTTAGCCAAAGCAACCGCACTTTCGCTGTCACAGAAAATTTCCATTGGCTCCTTTATAGCTGGTACAACTCCAAGGTCTCCGATGAAGTTCTTTAGCCATATCGCCTCTTTAGCTGCTTCACTTGCTGCTATGTACTCTGATTCACAAGTAGAATCTGCTACTGTCTCCTGCTTGGAACTTTTCCAAGTAATTGCCCCTCCATTTAGGATAAAGACCCAGCCTGACTGAGAACGGAAATTATCCCTATCAGTCTGGAAGCTAGCATCGCTATATCCTTCCACTCTCAAGTCATCACTGCCTCCGAGGGTAAGGACCCAATCCTTAGTCCTCCGCAGATACTTGAGAATGTTCTTTACCGCTGTCCAGTGTGTCCTGCCAGGGTTCCCTTGATATCTACTGACCATGCTCAAAGCAAAGGCCACATCAGGGCGAGTACAAGTCATAGCATACATGATCGAGCCCACGGCGGAAGCATATGGTATATGACTCATCTCGGCTATCTCAGCCTCTGTACTCAGACTCTGAGTCTTACTCAGCTTGGCATTACTCTGGACGGGTAATTCCCCTTTCTTGGATTCTTGCATGCTGAACCTCTTCAACACCTTATCCAAGTAAGTACTTTGACTAAGTCCAATTAGTCTCTTACTCCTATCTCTTAATATCCTTATCCCTAGGATATAGGCAGCTTCCCCAAGGTCCTTCATAGCGAAACACTTCCCAAGCCAGGACTTAACCTCCTGCAAGGTTGGGACGTCGTTTCCTATGAGAAGTATGTCATCCACATACAACACCAAGAAGCTAACTATGTTCCCACTAGCCCTGACATACACACAAGACTCATCCTCACTCCTAGAAAAGCCAAACTCTTTGACTTTCTCATCAAAGCAAAGATTCCATCTACGAGATGCTTGTTTCAATCCATAAATGGATTTATCAAGCTTACACACTCTATTAGGGTATCTTGTATCGACAAAACCCTCTGGTTGAGCCATGTAAACATCCTCAGCCAACTTTCCATTAAGGAAAGCGGTTTTGACATCCATTTGCCATATTTCATAATCATGAAATGCAGCTATGGCTAACAATACTCTAATAGACTTAATCTTAGCTACTGGTGAGAAGGTCTCATCATAGTCAACTCCTGGAGTTTGAGTAAAGCCCTTCGCAACCAGTCGCGCTTTGTAAGTATGTACCTTTCCATCCATGTCGGTCTTCTTCTTGAATATCCATTTGCACCCAACTGTCTTACGACCTGGTACATTGTCAACCAAGTTCCAAACTTGATTGTCATACATGGACTGAATCTCGATGTCCATAGCCTCCTTCCATTTAGCAGACTCAGGGCCTGCCATGGCTTCCCTGTAATTATTAGGTTCATCCAAGTCTATTAGTGTACTATCACTAATAAATGTATCACCTTCAGTGGTGATGTGATAACCATAAAAATCAGGTCTGTTCCTCACCCTAGTGGAACGTCTTGGAGGTACAGACTCATCTATCGGATCAACAGGAGTTTCCTCCTCAGGTTGGTCGATAGCATTTGAGGTTCCTTCACCACTTGACTCTTGAAGCTCTTCAAGGTCAATTTGCCTCCCACTGTCCCCTTGGCTTATGAATTCTCTCTCACGAAAGACTCCTCTTCTTGCTACAAAAACCACATTATCACTGGGTCTGTAGAAGAGGTAACCAAAGGATCTCTGTGGGTAGCCGATGAAAATACACCTCTCACTTCGAGGTTCAAGCTTATCATGAGTCTCACGCCTCACGAAAGCTTCACAACCCCAAATCTTGATGTGGTCCAAATTGGGAACTTTCCCAGTCCACATCTCGTGAGGTGTTTTGGCAACCTTTTTAGTAGGGACTAGATTAAGGATATGGGTGGCAGTCTCTAAGGCATACCCCCAGAAAGAGATTGGTAACGAAGCTCGACTCATCATGGAACGAACCATATCCAACAAGGTTCGATTGCGCCTCTCAGCTACACCATTCAACTGTGGTGTTCTGGGAGGTGTCAATTGTGAGACAATCCCACATTCCTTAAGATAGTCAAGGAACTCAATGCTAAGATACTCTCCTCCCCGATCGGATCGGAGCATCTTGATGTTCCTGCCCAATTGATTCTCCACTTCCTGCTTAAACTCTTTGAACTTTTCAAAGGTTTCTGACTTATGCTTGATTAAGTAAATATATCCATATCTACTGTAATCATCAGTAAAAGTCACATAATAGCGATTAGCATCCCTTGTAGCAACTCTGAAGGGCCCACACACATCCGTGTGTACAAGGTCCAACAAACCTTCACCCCTATCACAAGTACCTATGAAGGGTGACTTTGTCATTTTTCCAAGTAAACAAGACTCGCAACTATCATCTGACTTGAGGTCAAATGATTCCAAGACTCCAGCCTTTTGGAGTTGGTCTATGCGCTTCTTGTTAACATGTCCAAGACGACAATGCCACAAGGATGCTTTATCCAAGCTATTTGAAGAATCAATATACAACACATTATTTCCTAGATTGTCTACAACATTCACGACTTCATATACACCATCACAAGGTAATGCTTTAAAGTAAAATACATCATTGTAATAAACATTAATAGCACCATTTTTATTATCAAATGAAAATGAAAAACCTTGTTTGTACAAGCCATGAAAAGAAATAATATTTCTCGCCATTTCGGGCGAGTAACAACACTTATTCAAATCTAACATTAACCCATTATTAAGCAATAAAGAATAAACTCCTATCTTGGTAACAGGTGATGCTTTCCTGTTGTCCATGACTAAGTTTATCCTCCCGTGCTATACTTGCTCACTTCTTCTTAGTGCCCGCAAATCAGTACAAATGTGAATACCACAACCTGTATCAAGCACCCAAGAATTAGCATTAGATGAGTTATTAGACAATATTGTGTAAATACCTGCATGGGTGGGTTTAACCTTCCCATCCTTTATATCTTGCAGATATTTAGGGCAGCTTCGCTTGAAGTGTCCCTTATCCTGGCAATAGAAGCACTGTGCTTCCTTTGGGTTTGAAGAAGGGGTAATGGGACCTTTCTTTGTCCCACTTGAAGAGGAATCATCAAGAGTCTTACCCTTGGTACCCTTCGAAGGGCTTTTCCTCTTCTTACCCTTTCCCTGCCCAATAGCCAGAACAGGGGCTGTTGAAGGAGTAGAAGTAGCAACCGCTTTACCCTTAAGGCCATTTTCAGCTGTCCTTAAGAGTCCTTGAAGTTTGCTAAGTGTGACTTCCTCCTTGTTCATATGATAAGTCATACGAAACTGATCATAACTTGGAGGTAAGGAATGGAGAATGATGTCAATCGCCATTTCCTCAGGAAAGTCAACATTTAGCTTCAGCAACCGGTCAACGAACCTTTGCATCTTCTGCAAGTGACCGGTGATGGGTTCACCATCCTTCATCCTTGCGGTTATCATGGAGGAGATGATTTCATACCTCTCCTGACGCGCGCTCTGATGGTACCTTTCCATCAGATCCAGGTGCATCTCATAGGGGTAGAAATCTTCATAGGATTTTTGAAGTTCAGGAGTCATGGTGGCCATCATGATGCATGCTACTTTAGTAGCATCCTTTTCATGTGCAACAAACTCCGCAAACTCTTCAGGAGTAGCAGTGGCTTCACTCACAACCTTAAGCTCCCTATCGAGGACATATTCTTTGTCCTCATAGCGGGTAATCATTATGATGTTTCTGATCCACTCATTGAAATTGGATCCATCAAAGATGACCTTACCACACAAGTTCATAAGGGAAAAGGAGCATGTTGGGTTTGAGCCAGAAGCATTGTTGGAAGACATCTGAAAGGAAAGAAGGACAAGTTTCATTAGATTAGGAATCCTTAATAATTCACCCAAATGAAATATTAAGGCTAGGATCCAACAAACTATTTATAGTTGGAAGAGGGATGCCGTAATCCAAACTATAAAATATTTGAAGGTAGGTAAATGACGATTTACCAATTTCCACCATAAGAACGAAATATTTTATTATTAGGTTTTATTGGTTTTGAAACTCCTAGATCTTTTGAGATACATTGAACTTTTCAATGGCATGTTTGAATCTCGATTGTGCCCTCTCAAGTTTGTGATTGGGATGCCGAGGATCACAAACAAGGTGTGAATAACCATACAAATTGACTTGGTACCCTCAACAATATTACCTAATCGATGTGCCGGTTAACCACACACGCTCCACCGATCTATAATAAAGTCAAGTTACCCTTTGCCACTCTTACTAGTCCATGTTAGTGTGTCGGTTAACCACACACGCTCCACTAACGACTTGGTAAGGTACAAAGTGTAATTTTATGGGCTAGCACCAATTTCACATTTTCCTAAAGTAACTAAGATTGGGAATTTATAATGTATAGTTACTTTATAATTCATTATACTTTTAACAAGTATTTAAAGTCGTATCCTACCCGTTCGGCTAACGACCCTCCACCGATCAAGGAAGCGGTGGGTGAGAGTGGACACCCATTAAGTCACCATTTTATAGGCAACAACCTTATACCCCCCTTATAGACCGGCTTCGTGAATGAGGCCTACTAACGGTAAGAATGACATATTCTTATACATATCTATATAATAAAATTATAATAATAGTATAAGTGTTGATTTTTAAACTTTTTAAAAATCTAAGGTTTAATTTGGAATTAAAGTATTAAAGTGTAAGACTTTTCAAATTCCAAAACTTGAGGGCAAGATTTGAAACTATTCCAAGTCTCTTCAATTTGTAACTTATGAGTTTTAATGGTTCATAAAAATGAAGACTCTTCATTTTATGAAACCTCTTTAGTTCTTTAATCATAATTAAAAGAAGTGACTTTTGGTTATCCATAACTTGAGGACAAGTTATGGACACCATCATAGCCATTAAGATCATGAATTAAACACACATGGAGGTTACACATAATTCCTATGATCTTCTAAACTCATATGAACACAAATTCATGTCAAGCAATTTCAAGAAAATCATATAAACATATACAATACTTGAAAATTGATAAAAGTCATGTAAAATGGGTTAACATAATCATTATCATTTTGAAAAACAGATTTTACAAGTCCAAAACAGATTGGGATAATGATCTTAATCCATTTCCAGCAACAAAACTCGAAAAAACTGCCCAGCACGCTCCTACTCGCCGAGTGCATTATTCTACTCGGCGAGTAGAATGAATTTGTTCATGGACTCGGCGAGTCCTCCCCATGGACTCGGCGAGTCCAGTCGTCAGAGTGCAGAATTTTTTCGATTTTTAAGCAGTTTTGCATCAAGTATACAGAAAACAACCTGGCTCTGATACCACTGATGGGTTTTGAGCATTCTAACACTTCCTAAGTGTACATGCAACCCTAACAACCTTGAATCTATGTTTTCTCTATATACATGCAAATTTCTTTTTCAAGGTTATTTCCTAACTAGCATGGCATGGGGATTACATAAAACATAAAAACTAGTAGAAATACATACCTTGTTGTTGCTTGGATTCCTTCAAGACTTTGTGAGCCTAGCACCCCAAATATTGTGCCTCAAATGCTTCACACAACACCACAAGACTTGGAATAACTTGAGAGAATACTTCTAGCACTCAAAATCGGTTATGCCCTCTCTAGTAACACTAGGTCACAATTTTGCTAGCCATAGGGTTTCTTTTATAGTGTTGTCACAATTAGGGTTTACACATGAATGCCCTTAATTGTCATGACTCTTGATTTCTCATGACCCATGGGTTTGTAACTCCCATGGACTATCCATGGAGCTCCATATGGTTATAACCAAACCCATAAACCATGGATCATTAATCCACCATAAAAGAATTGATGATTGTCATAATCAACCCTATATATTTAATTAGTCTCACTTTGATCACCAAATTAATACTAGATTAATACTTGATCAATACTAATTAAATAATACTATTATTAATATATTAGAACTTATAATATATTAATAATCATAAGTGCCTTATTCTCTCATTTAGTCTATCCAAGTATTGTAATGCCATGCAACCCAAATGGACCATGCCGGGTCGGGTCAAGTACATACCAAATAAAGTTATGGACTTAGACACTATATCCAACAGAGCAGAAACATAAGAGAAAAGGAAAAGAAGCAGCAAAAGTGAAAAGAGCCAGAAAAAGGGAGTTCGACTCAAATGGGGGAAGTTTTAAATGCAGGTAGGAAGTCCAACTGGTTATAATCATGAAAACCGCCTGCAAAAACGCCTCTGTCACGACAGTAGCACTCAAAAGGCCATCCTCACCGAACGCGTGTCCAGATCCAATTTAGAACAACTCAGCTACCCTAAGCAAACGCTAATGTCTACTAGCCTAGGGGACTTGTTGATGTATCCCATCAGGAATACGTCAGATATAACAGAATCGTCAATTTGATAAACGTCCTAGGCAAAAGTCGGTGTATGCTTAACGTCGTGTCCCCGCCCTCTCCCTTCACAAGCCTGTGTTAGTTTCTTGGCACCAAAGCCAGCGTCAAGAAAAAATAGTACCATTCGTCCTCCATAGTGATAGGTGTAATGCTCAGGACGTTGATCCCCTGGCAAGCCTACACCAATAACAAACAGTCACTCACGGAGCACGATCTACCAATACGAAGCCGTCTGTCCCTGCCAGACCTGAAAAAGTAGAAGATATGGTCGGGGTTCTGTCCCCCCGATTCCAAGTATAAAAAGGCCCCTTCTCCTCCAAGAGAAGGGACCAACATTCAACATTAACCATTTGACTCATACTTTCTCACCCTTTCATTAGAACCTTAAACTGACTTGATCATCAGAGCATCGTTCCAGGGCAACCTCCCGGATGACGACTAACGGTCTTGTTTTCTTTGCTGTGATTCTCAGGTCCCTTTTTTCCATCCCTCACGGAGCAGGAATCGAGCCGGAGACATATCACAACATTATTCTTAGACCAAACTAAATGAGGGGTAAAGTGTTCTTTTTACCCCATATTTGGATTGTTGGATTTTGATTGGAACCCAATTGTTAATTGGGTGTTATTTGTTTGATAGCACGGGGATTCTAGTGGATCTGTAGGTAGAGATTTATTCGTGGGTTCAGCTGTCGATGTGAGTCTCCTCACTGTACTATGGGTCGAAGGCACCAATGTCAGACCATTTGGTTTATGTATTATAGGAAGACCAGGGGGTGGCCCTTGGCATTTATATGAAAGAACAGGGGGTGGCTCCTGGTAGATCTGTATGCATGACCAGAGTTTGGACCTTGGTAGTTAAGTAGATAAGTATATGTAGATTATATGCTATTTGTCTTTGTGATACTTGCAAGGAAGACCAGGAGGTGGCTCCTAGTACTTGTCTATAAGACCCAAGGTTTTGGTCCCCGGCTTGGCAATGAAAGACCATGATACGGCTCGTGGCATAATGGCAAGACTATGATTGGTACATAGCACCTCCTATCGCATGTTTGATATGTCTGACTTGTATGTTATGTTTGGTATGTGGTATTTGGGGAACTCACTAAGCTTTGTGCTTACAGTTTGTGGTTTATGGTTTCAGTTACTTCTGGTTCAAAAGGGAAGGGCCCCGCTTGATCGCAGCGCATACACCTGTGTTTTCCGCAACTCGTGATTTTGGGAATGTACTCTGATAATTTTTTTTATTTGAAATACTTCTAAATGTTTGAATAAAGGATAAATGAGTGTTCTGATTATATTAAAAATGAAATTTTTATCCTGTGATTTTCGGGATGTTACACAAGTGTGGTCGGACTAGTCATATTAGTAGGGATTGCACTGCTACCACCATCACCACCCCGGTATCTAATATGATTTGTTTTCATTGCAATCAAAGGGGAAATAAGAAGGCTCATTGTCTGAGTTTGGCTACAGCAGGACTGGTGTCAGCACCCACTCCTGCAACTCTTCGGATTACTGACGGATGCCAGGGCCGGGCAGACACACTTGTGGTGAAGAGCAGAGCTTTCCAGTTGGCGGCCGAGGAGGCGCGTGCAACTCCCAACATGGTGGCGGGTATGTATCTTCTCCTTATCTCTTTATTTTTATTGAATTGTTTGCTTATGTTTATGTGTTTAATTTTAGGATCTTTCCTTGTGAACGGTATTTCTGCATTGGTATTGTTTGATTCGGGGGCTACCCGATCGTTTGTATCGCTTACGCTGAGCAAGAGATTTGTTGGAGCTCCGGGGGAGCTGGGTTTTCCTCTAGATGTCAAGATTGTTGATGATAGGTCTGTTCGGGTTGCGAGGTTTCATCGCGGTTGTACTCTCCAGTTATTCAGCGAGTAGTATCCGGTTGATATGGTTCCCATTCCACTGCGTGGGAACAAGGTTATCGTGGGCATGGATTGGTTGAGCCCTAATACGGCAGTGATCGACTATAACCAATAGTTGGTTCGGGTTCGGACCCCTAGTAGCAGAGAGATAGTAGTTCATGGGGAGAGATCTCAGCGTGGGCCGAATTTGTATTCAGCAGTGAGGGCCAGACACTATCTCCAGTAGGTTTGTTCCGGTTATGTTGTCTATGTTATGGATACCCGGGATAAGGGTAAGGAGACCGTGGATGATGTGCTGATTGTGCGGGATTACCCGGATGTATTCCCGGAGGATTTTCCTGGGGTGCCTCCGGAGAGGCAGGTTTAGTTCAGGATTGATTTGGTTCCACGTGTGGCTCCGATAGCCAAAGCACCATATCGGTTGGCTCCTCCTGAGATGCAAGAGTTGTCTACACATCTGCAGGAGCTGTTAGATAAGGGATTTATTCGACCGAGCAGTTTGCCTTGGGGAGCCCCGATTCTGTTTGTGAAGAAGAAAGATGGGACTCACCGTATGTGTATCGACTATTTGAATGGTTAAACAAGTTTAATGGTTAAATGTGTACGAAAAAACATGGTTACCTAAATGTTGACAAAGACCAAAGTTCGTTACCTTTCTAGGTCATTAACCCGTAAATCTACTGTATAAGCAGAAGCTAAAGTGAGTGTGTTTATAGTGGGGTTACAGAGTAATAAATAAAGCAATCCCAAACCATGAACACAAGCCAGATGATTGCAATGAAATCAAATAAAATCACATAAGAATAAATAAATAATTTTCATAAGAATTGTACCTTATGAACATCAAAATTGTCCTGACTGATCGAATTTACCCAAAAACATCAACCTTGAAATATCCCCGTTTCAATCAACCTACAATAAACTGATTCATAAATCAGAAAAGAAAAAAAAAGCATACCATTATCCAAACCTCGAAATTAGATTCACAACATCGCCACATATAGCTTGGTGAGAAAAAGAGAAAAGGGAAAGAGATATAGGAGGTGGTAATGGTGATGGTTTTGCGATGGTAGTTGTCGAGGATGCGCAGAAGAAAGAGAGAAAGGGGACACCAATATGGTTCTAGATCGAAGGGGTGGCGGAGAAGGAGTACCAGTGGTGAGAAATATGTAAACCATGGATGATGGAGACAGAGGTGGTATTGGCTGAACCATGAAGAATGAGATAGTGGTGGTTATGGAAAATGAAGTGAATCCTAAATTTTAATGAGACAGATACAGAGACAGAGAGATCAACGAATACTCTTCATGGAAAACACATGAAATACCTTTGCTACCCTTTAGGTCAATTAATAATTACAAATTAATCATAATATTTTTATAGTTTACACAAACGACATATTAATAATTAGAAATGGCAAATTAATGTTAGCCTTTGATCTGAAAAATTTTAAGGTTATGATTTGTTCTCGTGTTCTCAACATTTTGGGTGTTATCGATTTAAATTTGATATATATATATATATATATATATATATATATATATATATATATATATATATATATATATATATATATATATATCGAATTAGGATTATTAGAGAACAATTATATAATTGAGAACGCAAGAACATATCTGGGCCACATATATTTTTTTTTGTCGCAAAATCCTCCTGCATACCGGCATGATTATATGCATATTCTCAACTGATTATATATATATATATATATATATATATATATATATATATATATATATATATATATATATCGAATTAGGATTATTAGAGAACAATTATATAATTGAGAACGCAAGAACATATCTGGGCCACATATATTTTTTTTTGTCGCAAAACCCTCCTGCATACCGGCGTGATTATATGCATATTCTCAACTGATTATATATATATATATATATATATATATATATATATATATATATATATATATATATATATATATATATATATATTATCTGTTCCGTCGTCCCGGCACGTTGGAGCGCTTAAGTGAAAGACTTGTAATATGTCTTTATATTCACATATGAATATTACGTGTCTCTGTCGCGTCGGTACGCGAGAGGGTTTGCAGCAAAAAAGATATGTATGCCATATTTGTTCTCGCGTTCTCGATTTCATAATTGTTCTCATTTGAGTATTCCCATATATATATATATATATATATATATATATATATATATATATATATATATATATATATATATATATATATATATAGGGTCCGGATCCAACAGGAACCCAAAAATATATTGGAACTGCGGGGACTATTCTCCACCAATCATTTTGTCAATGGCACAAACGTCAAACCCATTTACTTGGTCGTGAAACCTGGTGTCTAGCCAAGAAACGTGCCTATGCTAGCACGACAGAACCGCGCCTGGCCAAGAAACCTGGTGCGCCAGCCGAACCAATCTCAGCGGGCTCAGCGCTTGCCGGCGCCCCTAAGAGCAGGGCGTCCGAACAAAAGGCTCGCGCCCGCCAGAGGCGCTCTCAATGTCCCGACAAAAAGCTCGCGCCCGCCAGGGACGCTCCCAGCGTCAAGACCAAAGGTACGGTCAGGGGACAAGAGGCAGGATCAGACCATTACCGTCAGAGCCAATAAGGGTGCTCTAACGGATAGAGGCGCACGACCCACCAATCACCGCCTCTGGCCCTGTCTCCTTAAAGCGATCCCGTTGCGTACGGATAGGGCATGATCGCTAGTTATAAAAGGGTACGCTCTAGAACTCATATGGTAAGCCGTCATCTCCAGCTTTACACACAAGAAACCCTAGAATACCTTATAACTTGACCGTCGGAGCGTCTTTCTGGGAGCCTCATCCCGGGAAACGGCTGACGACCTCTCTTTCTTGTGATCTTGCAGATTTTACCCAAGTTCCAATAGAGTGATACGAGTGAAGGGTCAAGCCAAGGTCGCATCATTTGGCGCCATCCGTGGGAGTGACGAAGAACGTAACTAAAAGCACACCTCTTAGAAATCAATGGCGTCAGACGGCAACAATGGGCACAGAGGAGCTCAAAGCAGCCCAATCCGGTCTATGGCACCGTCGGACGAAACACCGCCATCGACGACAACCAACAGTGATGCTATGGGTGAGGGAGGTTCTACGGTAACTGCAATACCGCCGGAAAACCGTCCACCATCTACACCCCCAAGCACAACCGTCGGTACCGTCGTGCAACTCTCAGTCCAGCAGCCAAGACTGACTCGGGTGACGATGCCTTTAGCCACATCGATCCAGACGCCACTAACTTTCCAGTCAACGGCGACGCAGTCTCCGATACCCCCGATATCACCATTCTTCACGCCGATGATGCAACATCCGCTGCCAATCCCTTCAACGGTACTGCCGTTAAGCCAAATACCAAACATCCAACCATCATCCCAGATGTTACTGCCGAACCAAATGCTGATGGGGACACATTCGATGCTTCCATTACCACCGCTGGTGCAAACCATGACAACCCCCACGCCGGTTTTTTACCCTGCAGCAGGCACATGGGGTGAGCCCACTATCGCCACTAATGACATTCGGCAACAAGCTTCAACAAGTAACCCTCCAATGCAAACACAACATTTTTCCCCCGGGTATTCACTTCAACTACCATTCCAACAGCAGCCCTTCTATGGCCCAAGCCCAGGCTATCATGCATTATCAGGTGTTTTTCCTCCTCAATCTCACTCACAAGGACCATTAGCCATCCCAAATCAGGATTGCTTATCCCGAAGTGTCACATCTCCATTCGCTAAAGAATTGTTAGACTACGAAATACCAAATACAGCTAAACTACCTCAACTCAAAACCTACAACGACACCACTGACCCAGACAGTCACATCGATACGTATGAGTGGACAATGACGTCGTTAAAGCTTGACGAAAGATACTGGTGCACGTATTTCCCGACAACGCTTGACGGGAATGCAGGAACATGGTTCCAAACACTCCACCCGGGCAGCATCTACAACTTCGGCCAACTTAAGTACCTGTTCCTCACCAACTTCATGCAGTTACGAAAGTATAAAGGGGATTCTCACTCCATCACATGTTGCAAACAAAAAGAAGGCGAGAGCGTGAGGGAGTACTTCACAAGGTTCATAAACGCCACACTGGATGTACCAGGACACGACGAAGGCCTCATAGCCGGAGCCTTCACGTGGGGACTCTTACCAGGCCCCCTGTCCCAGAAGCTGATGGGCAAGAAACCTCAGACGCGAGCTGAACTAAAAGAGAAAGTAGAACGATACTTGAGGCAGGAGGAAGGCGAAGCAACGAAGCAAGCATACCTGAATCTCATGATGACAAAACGTCATAGCCCAACCCACATGGAGACTCAAGGGGGACATAGGCATTTTGGGCGAGGGAGAAGACCCCAAGGGCGTTTCAGGACGTTCGTCAGGGATGACAGGAGGAGCCGCAGGCCGGACGTATGTGTGGTCACGTAGAAGCAACAACAAGGTAAAGCGCCCAAGAGTCGATATTGTGAATATCACAAGAGAAAAACGCATGATACCACCAACTGCTCCATTCTCAAGAAAGAAATGGAGGAGAAGCAACTCAAGGGAGATCTAGTAGAAATAGCGCGAAATTTACGAGCACTGTTTTCGTCTGCTTCCGGACAGTTGGAAGGACAACCTGAGACCCACAACGGGCAGGTTAGTGGGATTCACTGGGCACAGTCTATGACCTCTTGTCACAATCCACTTACCTCTCACGCTAACCTGTCACACCCCCGGCCGAGGCGGCGGATTACGCCGGGCTGTGCGACTTACTTCATGGATCACAAGCAAATTGAATATACATCACAAGTTACAACAATAACAACATAGCAGTCACATTACACTTTAAGGTTTAAATACAAGGTTCATAATAATAAATTCATAAATTTTCCTTAACAGATAGGCCGATATAACAAAAGCTAGATAAAACTAGGTCGCCTGAAATCCATGACTAATCTTCTGACTGATAGCTCGTTTGGTGATATCCTGAGAATACATGTATTTTTGAGGGTCAACACAAGGTTGGGGAGAGTTTACAGGTTTTCTGCTAACCGCAGTAATGAAACTTTAAAAGACTAAAAAGTATTCTTTTTGTAGTTTGAACCATGTTTGATAAAAGAGAAATTGTAAGCAAATTCATACTTAAAATATTTGATAGTCAGAGAAATCGTAAATAAATCTGTACTTAAAATGTTTGGTAATCAGTGAAACCATGAGTAAATCCATTCTCAAAATGTTTAATATTTAAAGAAACCGTGAGTAAATCCATACTCAAAATGTTTGGTAATCGGAGAAACCGTGAGTAAATCTATACTCAAATGTTTGGTGATCAGAGAACCGTAAGTAAATCCATACTCAAAATGTTTAGTAATCAGAGAAACTGTGAGTAAATCCATACTCAAAATTTTTGGTAATCCGAGAAACTGTGAGTAAATCCATACTGAAAATGTTTGGTACTTAGAGAACCGTGAGTAAATCCATACTCAAAATGTTTAGTAATCAGAGAAACTGTGAGTAAATCCATACTCAAAATGTTTGGTAATCAGAGAAACTGTGAGTAAATCCATACTCAAAATGTTTGGTAATCCGAGAAACTGTGAGTAAATCCATACTGAAAATGTTTGGTACTTAGAGAACCGTGAGTAAATCCATACTCAAAATGTTTGATAATCAGAGAAACCGGATCCGTGGTTTCTAGATTATGAGATCTAGTTAATGCTTATAGTGAGTCCTATAACCGAGCTATGTGACTGTACCTACCCCTACGATGCTTCATTGGACGTCGTAAAACTGTTTTAGATATTTATCACCCGCTTCGATTGATCGGTCGAGGTTGTAGCTAGCAACCACGGGTGGGGGTGTCAACCCGTATAGATCTATACATACGTATCTCAGCTCCGAAGATTAACGGTTATAGTGGTGTGGGTCTTCTAAGTGTTTGTTTGCACTTAGAGTAATGAATGATGTCTCACTCATAAGGCCCTTAACTAGAGTTTGTCATGAAAAACTGGTTATAATCGATAGGAAAATCCATAAAAATGTGTAATGATCGTTTAAACAAGTGGTAAATCTCATGGTAGTGTACACAGTACATAAATGATTTCAAGACAAGAGTTTGATAACTCGTACAAGTATGTTTGGTATGAACTTGAAATACTACAAAGGTGGTAACTTTTTATGACATAAGTTTTATAACATATTTTGTCATAAAATCATGATATTTTGTATGCAGAAATCATTTGTTATCTCGACTAGTTGTATTATAAAAAAAACAACTGTAACGTATTTACATCAAACATATTTATCACTAGTTTATTTGTATATGAAATATTATTTAATAAAATAATATTTATAAACCAGTTTTGAAATCGGTAAGTGTTTGTCAAGATCAATAAATATATATAGCACATGTATTCTCCCCCAAAGCGTAAAAATATTAAAAAGGGGCCGTAAACACTCACCCTTGAAGCGTGAACGAGGCTCGAGGGTGAAATTTGTCGTGAAAGTCGTTTCGTGACGTCCCGTGCCCTCAAAACAAATCACCGGGTCTATTTATGTTACCTAATAAAACCAAGGGTAGTTTTGGTATTAATTATTAAGTATAGGGTGGTCTTAGTTTAAATAATTAAACTCTAGGGGTTGATTTTTGCCAAAATCATACACTAGGGACGGATCTTGCAAACGATTCCCAAAACCAGGGGTCTAATATGCACATTTTAACCTAATTTATGGTTCCAGGACTTGGTTTGCTGGGTTTTTCGGGTGGAGGGGCCATTCTTGGACATTTTAATGCAAGTTTAACTTAGTGTGATAACTAAATCCCCAGGAGGGGCCATTGTCATACAAATCAGCAACTTGAGGGTCACATTTAATTCAAACGTATCAATGTTTGCACAGTTCGTCATCCTCATTCTTGGACGTGATTCACAGTTGAATAAAGGGAAACGAGACCCATCTGCTGGGTCTCTTGGCCTCGGTTGTTCGTAAGGGCTAAAACACGAATGATGGTGATGGCGAAAGTTCTTACAGTGAGTAGGCGGTGGTCGTGAGTGGTTAGCGTCGGCAGCAGGAAGTCCGGCGATGGCGGCGGTCGGCGGCGTTTGAGCGGCAATGGGTTGCTCCGGCGGCCTTCTGTTGCTTCGCTTCTGCTTAAACTCGATGGAAAAGACGAAAGGAAGGATGGAGGGAGACGGTGATGATCAGAAACAGCAACATTGCCGATGATGGAGGCTGTTGGGTGCTTCTCTCGTCGGTAGTGAGCGGTGGGTGGCGTTTTCCGGCGACTTTTAGCAAGGAAACGTTTAGAAAAAGTTTGACAATCAGTTGATGATGGTGGAACTCCACCAAAACAGTGGATGTGTGGTGGTTCTTGGTGATGTTCGATGGTCACAAGGATGATGGTGTAAGGTTGGTGGTTTACGGTGGGGCTGCGGTGGTTTGTGGCTCCACAGCGGTGGTTCAACGCTAAGACCGGAAGGTTGGCAGTAGGTGGCGGTGTTTTGAGGGTGCTTGGGTGATGTTTGATGGTTACACACAACAACAACACCACCACCCCTTGGTGGTGATTGTTCTCGGTAGTGAAGGAAGAAGGTAAACATAAAACGTGAAGGGTAGTTGATTGAGGGTGGTTCTCGGTGGTCAAAGGTAGTGTGTATGAACCGTGAGGGGGGGGAGAGGGATCTAGAGAGAGAGAGAATTAGTTTGCAAGGAAGGTGAAGTTTCTCATTTGATAACACCAAGGTCTAATTTGATAAGCAAAGAAACACAAGAAGATGGTGGTGGTGGACGTTTGTGAGCGTAATTCAAGGAAACAAGCCAGCTTACTTCTTTCACCATTTGTATGTTTCACTTCCTGAGTCGACTTGAAAGTCGAACCTGGACTTTCCCCCCTTGCATGGCCTTTGACCTTTACAAGAGTCCAGAGGTGGTAGATAAGAGAGATAGAGACATGAGAGGGAGAGAGAGGGAGTGAGAGATCACGTGAGAGAGAGATCTAAATGGGCTGTTGTTCATTATTATTATATTTATTCTTTTTTTTGACCAAAGTATAAAATCTCGTTAAGCCTTAAAACGAATCTCGTTTCGCGTGTCCAATTCTCGATGTTGGGTAATTTTTCCGAAAGTGTCGAATGATAGATTTTAATTCAAGGATTCTAAAAACCCGAACGGGTAAGTGTTTCGAGTTGTAAAACTTTAGGAGTTTGCGTTTAAAGTTTCGCGTCTAATTGGTATGAAACGTCTGGTTTTTCTGACTTTTACAAATATTTATACTATAAATATTTCGAGTAGTAAATAAAATATTAGACCTTAGTCTGAGTCCAAAAACGCTCACAGAGTTTCTATATGAGGTGTGCAAGTGCCACAGCGGATCAAATACGGTTTACGAAATCAGATAAAGTCAATGTTACACCGGTTTGGTTTCTTAAAACGGTCATATCGTTTGCATACGGACTCCGTTTTAGACGTTCTTTATATATCCGCGATCAGGGAAACATGTACTACGAGTTTAGAATATTTTCTTTGTTCACAGACACTTAATACAAAACTTTAGTTTTTCAGTCGTTAACTAGAGTTACAGTTTGTGTCTTAAGTTTCGTTCGACATTTTCCATAATTTGAGATAAGATACCATTTCTTATCTTATTGTACTTGATATTGCATTATATTTCTACTAAAATATGTATTAAAAATTCAATCGGTCAAGATACAAAAGGTTCGCGATAATCTGACCGTTTGCAGATTCAACCCTAAATTTCGGGATGTCACATTACCTCCCCGTTACAGGAATTTCATCCCGAAATTATCTCGTTCCTACAACTATTTTGTTCATACAACTATTTCGTTCAACTAGTGGAGGGGACACCGTTGAAAAGTGGTGGGTACTTCTGCTTATTTTGGTCTTTGCATTCCTAAGTAAACTTCGGTCCTCTACGACAGTTCCATCGGACTTTCACTATATCCATTTATTTGAGGGTGATATGCAGTACTCACATCTGGTTTGCTTCCTAGATATATCCGCAACGATTGCCAAAACCTGAAAGTGAATATACTATCGCTGTCCGAGATAATAGATATTGGTACTCCGTGCAACCTGACTACTTGATGTAGGTCCTGGTAAGTTTCTCCATCTTTTCAATTTCTTTAATGGCTAGAAAATGAGCAGACTTTATTAGATGGCCAATCACTATCCAGGTGGTGTCATAACCGCTCGAAGTCTTCAGTAACTTCACTATGAAGTCCATGGCTATTTGTTCCCATTTTCATTCCAGAATCGATGGTTGTTGTAGTAGTCCTGATGGCTTCTGGTACTCTGCTTTAACTTTGGCCCAAGTCAAAGCATTTATCGACATACATGGAAATCTCCGCCTTCATGTTGGGCTACCAATAAGGCTTCTTAAGATCTAGATACATCTTATCATATCCCGAGATGTATCAAATATCTCGACTTAGGAGCTTCGTTTAAAGCTAAGTTCCTAACTTCACCAGACCTTGGGGTCCAAATTCGGTTCATCAAATATTGTGTTTCGTATTTTTTGGCTTCAAACTGTTTGTCCATTCCCCGCAGGTTCTCTCACACGATGTTTTCGGGTTTGAGGGCTTCTAGTTGGACGGCTCGAATTTGGGTGGTGAGACTAGAGCGGATTGTTAAGGTTAGAGCCTTTACGCGAAGTGGTTTTGCTCGTTCATTCCTATTCAAAGCATGTGCTTCAACCTTTGCTTTACCGGGATGACGACGAATTTCGCATTCGTAATCATTTAGCAATCCAAACCATCTTCGTTGTCTCTTGGTGAGCTCCTTCCGATCAAAGGTGTGTTGGAGGCTTTCGTGATTGGTTAACATGACACACTTCGTTCCATATAGGTAGTGCCTCCAATTCTTTAAGGAAAACACTACCGCTCCTAGCCCCAAGTCGTGGTAAGTGTAGTTCATCTCGTTTGACTTAAGTTGTATGGATGTGTATACAATGGCTTCATTCCTTTGCATCAGCATGCATCTTAATCCTTGGTGAGAGGCATCACAGAATGCTACCGAGTCTTTTGGTTCCTCTGGGGAAAGGAAGGATCGGTGCACTGCACAACGATTGTTTCAATCTCTGGTAGGCAGACCCTTGACTGTCCACCCAATCGGATTTCTTGTCTTTCTAGGTTAGAGAAGTTGGAGGCTTGGCTATTTTAGAGAAATTCTCGATGAATCTCTAGTAATAGCCCATAAGCCTTAATAATTAGCGTACTTCGGTTGATGTCATTGGTTCTTTCCAATCCGTATTTGCTTCAATCTTTGCAGGTTCACTGTGAATTCCTTTGCTATTGACCACATGATCAAGGAAACGCTTCACGTTGATCCATAATTCGCATTCTAAGAACCTTGCATAAAGTTTCTCCTTCCTTAGTAGTTCCAGAATCAAACGCAAGTACTGGCCATATTATTCCTTGGTTTGTGAGTCTGTTATAATATCATCGATAAAGACGATCTCGAACTTGTACAAACGGGGTTTGCACACTTGGTTCGTAAGATCCATGAATATTTTCGGTGCATGGGTTAACCCGAAGAGCATAAACAAGAACTCGTAGTGACCGTACCAGGTCCTGAATGTCGTATTGGGAGTGACTTCTTCTTGAACTCTGAGTTGATGAATATCGGATCTTAGTTCGATCTTCGAGTGGTAGCGGGGTCCTTGCAATTGGTCGAACAGGTCATCGATCCTCGGGAGTGGGTATTGGTTTAACTCTCGATAGTCGATGCATATCCTGAACGATCCATGCATCTCTTTGACAAGCAACACCGGAGCTCCCAAGGTGAGAAGCTTGGCTGGATAGAGTCTTTGTCAATTAGTTCTTGGAGTTGACCGGATAGTTCTTGCATTTCCGATGGTTCCAGGCGATAAGGAGATCTTGCCACTAGCGCTACACCCGGGATTAAGTTGATTTGTAATTCCACTTACTTGACTGGGGGTAGTCCAGGTAGATCCTCTGAGAATACGTCCGAGAAATTGCATACTTGTGGAATATCTTTGATTTCCTTACCCTTGCCTTGCTTATCCATCACGTGGGCCAAGAAAGCGAAGCATCTTTTCTTTAATCACTTTCTTGCCTTTATGCAAGAAATGATTCTTATATTCTTCATTAATTTATCTTCGTAAATCACAAGGGTTTTGTCATTGGGTAGGGGTAGTCGGATGGCTTTCTCATAGCATAGAACTTCGGTTCGACGAGGCGATAACCAATCCATTCCGATGCTCACATCAAAAATTCCAATGGTCATGGGTATTATGCCGATGTGAAAGACGGGGTTAATTAGGATGAGAAGGAAATTGGTAAGTATTTCTAAGGTGCATTCTACTTGGCCGATTGTCATTCCTACCGTGTAAGTTTTATTGAGTGTGAAGAATTTATGTTTTATCATGTTTCCAAACCTATGATCATTAAAGTTTCTATCGGTATCAAGGTTTACTAATACTGAAAACATAAATATTGTTGGCAGTAAACGCACCAGTAATCTCAGTTGGGTCATGGCGAGCATCTCCTGTCCCAGTCATAAGTGTTCTTCCTTTTCCACCCTGATTCTTCAGTTTCGGGTAGTCCTTCTTAAAATGCCTTGATTGGTTGCATCTGTAGTGATTTCGGCTTCCTCTTGCTGTAGTGGTTGAGGTTTTTCTACAGTACCTCGAGATGTGACCTTTCTTGTTACAGTTTTTGCAGATTACATCCCTGCAATTCCCGACATTATGGAAATTGCATTTAGTGCATTGGGGAAGTGTCCCATTATAGGACTTGGATAGGGTGGGAGTGTTTGGGCTTGTGGAGTTGATAGTCATAGGTTCTGATTTGGGCCTCAGGAGTTTGAAGTTTCCTTTGGACTTCTCAGGGTATTTCCTCTTCTTACTCTTTGCATGGTTCTGTCCCGTTTGTTGGGTCGTGGTACTCGGACAAAGATCATGTTCAGTCAAATGATACGCCAATTGCTTAGCGCCATCAAAGGTAGTAGGCCTGGACGCAACAACTAGACCTCGAATCGTGGGACTTAGTCGCCCGATGTACCTTTCAATCTTTTTGTATTCCGGGTTTACTATTCCCGGACGAAGGTTAGCGAGCTCATTGAAACGGGACGTATAGGCAGTCACATCTGACTCTTTCATAGTAATTTTCCACAATTCTTGTTCTAGGGCTTGGATTTCTTGTTGAGAACAATATTCCTTGATGAGCATTTGCTTCAAGGCTTCCCAAGTGATGGCATAGGCCACGTCGACCCCTAAGGACTTGATATGGTCATTCCACCAAGCCAGGGCGAAATCCATTAACGTGCAAGTAGCATACTTAACTCGGCAGTCATCAGCGCAAGAGCTGAGGCAGAACACTGCCTCCATCGACTCTATCCAGCGGGATAGACCAACGGCTCCTTCCGTACCAGAAAAAGGATTGAGGTTGGTAAGCTAAGAAATCCTTGTATGAACAAGGCCTTGGATTGTTTTGGTTAATCACTAGAGTGTCGCCACCATTTCTATTGTTTCCGGAGTTTTCGCCTCGGGCAACCTCATATGCAATTAAGGCTGTGGAGATTCCTTGCGCAATCAGGGGCTGTACTAGTGTTGAATCAATTTGAAATGATGCTGACGGGTGAACTTGTGGATTCCTCCGAGGGGCTTTATCCTAAATGTTTAGAAAAGACACACTTAAGTTACTTAGTCATAAACAAGTATTGTAAAATAGGGTATTAGTAAAATTTGTTTCCTAGAATCTCATAGATTCCCAGATTATATGGTAAGATTTATTATTGAAATCATATCGATTTTCCAAATGATAGGTTGGTCAATTCAGAATGTCTCTGGGTTTCCAAATGGTAGAGATTGAATCTTAACCGATAGTGATTTTATATTGAGTAATGATATGTTTCTAAATGAATAAGTGTTTGAGGGTTGACATAAGGATTCTGCAACGAATCTTGAGAACATCCTTCAATCTCTAAAACTCTCAACCATTGTAGTCTGTCAAACTCGTCGCTCAAGGTTGGTTGTTCACCAGCCCGACCATAAATAACATTGGCGCGCGTTCCAGGTTTATTTATGGTATGGCCTATGTACGATACTAACCTTAGTTGAGGCTTTTGACCTAAAGGGTTGAGTTGGTAGCTTCAGTTGAAGGCATGTCAGAATTTTTATTAAGTGTTCCCATCGCAGGTCAGAGTATATATATAACTCTTATATATTATTGTGGGTGAGGTTTGTAGTATTATTAAATTTTGTTTTTTTTACTCCAAGACTACCAATCACAGACGAGGGCCAGACATGAAACACCGGGGGCAGGACCATTATGGCAATCAAGCCGTTTTGAAGTCCAGCAAACCTAGCGGCCCTTCAAACAGTTATCTCTCCCATGAGTAGTCGAGAAGTAGTATATTTATTAATAATACTTTTGTTAGGAGCCTGTAGCTATAGTTGTATTTCCTCTTTCGAGGATACGAGTTCTCTATAGCCAATTTAGCTCTGATACCAATCTGTCACACCCCCGGCCGAGGCGGCAGAATACGCCAGGATGTGCGACTTAGTTCATGGATCACAAGCAAATTGAATATACATCACAAGTTACAACAATAACAACATAGCAGTCACATTACACTTTAAGGTTTAAATACAAGGTTCATAATAATAAATTTATAAATTTGCCTTAACAGATAGGCCGATATAACAAAAGCTAGATAAAACTAGGTCGCCTGAAATCCATGACTAATCTTCTGACTGATAGCTCGTTTGGTGATATCCTGAGAATACATGTATTTTTGAGGGTCATCACAAGGTTGGTGAGAGTTTACAGGTTTTCTGCTAACCGCAGTAATGATACTTTAAAAGACTAAAAAGTATTCTTTTTGTAGTTTGAACCATGTTTGATAAAAGAGAAATTGTAAGCAAATTCATACTTAAAATAATTGATAGACACAGAAATCGTAAGTAAATCTGTACTTAAAATGTTTGGTAATCAGTGAAACCATGAGTAAATCCATTCTCAAAATGTTTAATATTCAGAGAAACTGTGAGTAAATCCATAATCAAAATGTTTGGTAATCGGAGAAACCGTGAGTAAATCTATACTCAAATGTTTGGTGATCAGAGAACCGTAAGTAAATCCATACTCAAAATGTTTAGTAATCAGAGAAACTGTGAGTAAATCCATACTCAAAATGTTTGGTAATCCGAGAAACTGTGAGTAAATCCATACTGAAAATGTTTGGTACTTAGAGAACCGTGAGTAAATCCATACTCAAAATGTTTAGTAATCAGAGAAACTGTGAGTAAATCCATACTCAAAATGTTTGGTAATCCGAGAAACTGTGAGTAAATCCATACTCAAAATGTTTGGTACTTAGAGAACCGTGAGTAAATCCATACTCAAAATGTTTGATAATCAGAGAAACCGGATCCGTGGTTTCTAGATTATGAGATCTAGTTAACGCTTATAGTGAGTCCTATAACCGAGCTATGTGACTGTACCTACCCCTACGATGCTTCATTGGACGTCGTAAAACTGTTTTAGATAGTTATCACCCGCTTCGATTGATCGGTCGAGGTTGTAGCTAGCAACCACGGGTGGGGGTGTCAACCCGTATAGATCTATACATACGTATCTCAGCTCCGAAGATTAACGGTTATAGTGGTGTGGGTCTTCTAAGTGTTTGTTTGCACTTAGGGTAATGAATGATGTCTCACTCATAAGGCCCTTAACTAGAGTTTGTCATGAAAAAACGGTTATAATCGATAGGAAAATCCATAAAAATGTGTAATGATCGTTTAAACAAGTGGTAAATCTCATGGTAGTGTACACAGTACATAAATGATTTCAAGACAAGAGTTTGATAACTCGTACAAGTATGTTTGGTATGAACTTGAAATACTACAAAGGTGGTAACTTTTTATGACATAAGTTTTATAACATATTTTGTCATAAAATCATGATATTTTGTATGCAGAAATCATTTGTTATCTCGACTATTTGTATTATAAAAAAAACAACTGTAACGTATTTACATCAAACATATTTATCACTAGTTTATTTGTATATGAAATATTATTTAATAAAATAATATTTATAAACCAGTTTTGAAATCGGTAAGTGTTTGTCAAGATCAATAAATATATATAGCACATGTATTCTCCCCCAAAGCGTAAAAATATTAAAAAGGGGCCGTAAACACTCACCCTTGAAGCGTGAACGAGGCTCGAGGGTGAAATTTGTCGTGAAAGTCGTTTCGTGACGTCCCGTGCCCTCAAAACAAATCACTGGGTCTATTTATGTTACCTAATAAAACCAATGGTAGTTTTGGTATTAATTATTAAGTATAGGGTGGTCTTAGTTTAAATAATTAAACTCTAGGGGTTGATTTTTGCCAAAATCATACACTAGGGATGGATCTTGCAAACGATTCCCAAAACCAGGGGTCTAATATGCACATTTTAACCTAATTTAAGGTTCCAGGACTTGGTTTGTTGGGTTTTTCGGGAGGAGGGGCCATTCTTGGACATTTTAATGCAAGTTTAACTTAGTGTGAGAACTAAATCCCCAGGAGGGTCCATTGTCATACAAATCAGCAACTTGAGGGTCACATTTAATTAAAACGTATCAATGTTTGCACAGTTCGTCTTCCTCATTCTTGGACGTGATTCACAGTTGAATAAAGGGAAACGAGACCCATCTGCTGGGTCTCTTGGCCTCGGTTGTTCGTAAGGGCTAAAACACGAATGATGGTGATGGAGAAAGGGCTTACAGTGGGTAGGCGGTGGTCGTGAGTGGTTAGCGTCGGCAGCAGCAAGTCCGGCGATGGCGGCGGTCGGCGGCATTTGAGCGGCAGGGGGTTGCTCCGGTGGCCTACTGTTGCTTCGCTTCTGCTTAAACTCAATGGAAAAGACGAAAGGAAGGATGGAGGGAGATGGTGATGATCAGAAACAACAACATTGCCGATGATGGAGGCTGTTGGGTGCTTCTCTCGTCGGTAGTGAGCGGTGGGTGGCGTTTTCCGGCGACTTTTAGCAAGGAAACGTTTAGAAAAAGTTTGACAATCAGTTGATGATGGTGGAACTCCACCAAAACAGTGGATGTGTGGTGGTTCTTGGTGATGTTCGATGGTCACAAGGATGATGGTGTAAGGTTGGTGGTTTACGGTGGGGCTGCGGTGGTTTGTGGCTCTACAGCGGTGGTTCAACGCTATGACCGGAAGGTTGGCAGTAGGTGGCGGTGTTTTGAGGGTGCTTGGGTGATGTTTGATGGTTACACACAACAACAACACCACCACCCCTTAGTGGTGATTGTTCTCGGTAGTGAAGGAAGAAGGTAAACAGAAAACGTGAAGGGTAGTTGATTGAGGGTGGTTCTCAGTGGTCAAAGGTGGTGTGTATGAACCGTGAGGGAGGGGGGAGAGGGATCTAGAGAGAGATAGAATTAGTTTGCAAGGAAGGTGAAGTTATATGTAGGGCTGATGAAATGGGTGTGAGGAACCATAACAGCAAGGTCTAATTTGATAAGCAAAGAAACACAAGAAGATGGTGGTGGTGGACGTTTGTGAGCGTAATTCAAGGAAACAAGCCAACTTACTTCTTTCAACATTTGTATGTTTCACTTCCTGAGTCGACTTGAAAGTCGAACCTGGACTTTCCCCCCCCCCCCCCCCCCCCCCCTTTGACCTTTACAAGAGTCCAGAGGTGGTAGATAAGAGAGATAGAGACATGAGAGGGAGAGAGGGAGTGAGAGATCACGTGAGAGAGATGTAAATGGGCTGTTGTTCACTATTATTATATTTATTCTTTTTTTCTTCACCAAAGTATAAAATCTTATTAAGCCTTAAAACAAATCTCGTTTCGCGTATCAAATTCTCGATGTCGGGTAATTCTTCCGAAAGTGCCGAATGATAGATTTTAATTCAAGGATTCTAAAAACCCGAACGGATAAATTTTTCAAGTTGTAAAACTTTAGGAGTTTGCGTTTAAAGTTTCACGTCTAATTGGTATGAAACGCCTGGTTTTTCTGAGTTTTACAAATATTTATACTATAAATATTTCGAGTAGTAAATAAAATATTAGACCTTAGTCTGAGTTCAAAAATGCTCTCAGAGTTTCTATCTGAGGTGTGCAAGTGCCACAACGGATCAAATACAGTTTACGAAATCAGATAAAGTCAATGTTACACCAGTTTGGTTTCTTAAAAGGGTCATATCTTTTGCATACGGACTCCGTTTTAGACGTTCTTTATATATCCGCGATCAGGGAAACATGTACTATGAGTCTAGAATATTTTCTTTGTTCACAGACACTTAATACAAAACTTTAGTTTTTCAGTCGTTAACTAGAGTTACAGTTTGTGTCTTAAGTTTCGTTCGACATTTTCCATAATTTGAGATAAGATACAATTTCTTATCTTATTGTACTTGATATTACATTATATTTCTACTAAAATATGTATTAAAAATTCAATCGGTCAAGATACAAAAGGTTCGTGATAATCTGACCGTTTGCAGATTCAACCCTAAATTTCGGGATGTCACATAACCAGCCATGATAAGCAGCGAAAGAAAACGGTTTTGATTGACTTTGTGGTAATTCGGCACTCGGCAGAGCATAATACCATTTTGGGAAGGACGACCCTGCTTAAACTGGGGGCGGTCCCGTAAACAATGCACGGGATCGTGAAGTTTAGCACAACGGACGGCCCAGCCATGATTCTCGCTACACCGCCAAAAGAATTGCAATATTTTACGGTCATGCGACCGGCAGAAACCGCGAGAGATACCAAGAAAGCACGGGCTGAATCCACGAAAGGAAAGGAGGTGATCAATGAAGAATACCCCGATCAACCATTCAGTGTCGGTCATGGTCTCCCGGCTCGTACCAGGGAAGCGCTGGTCGACTTGCTCAGGCGGTACAAACATTTGTTCGCATGGACCCCTACAGACATGATAGGGGTGGATAGGAAAGTAATCGAGCATAAGCTCATGACCAGGCCGGGGGCGAAAGAGATCAAACAAAAAAAGAGGGTCCAAGGAGGGGACCGTAATAGGGCGATCAACGCAGAAGTGGCCAAGCTGACGGAAGCCGGAATTGTGAGGGAAGCAGTTTTCCCAACCTGGATCGCCAATCTTGTCATGGTATGGAAGCATGACGGATCATGGCGCATGTGCATTGACTTTTCTGACCTAAACAAAGCATGCCCCAAAGACTGTTATCCCCTACCAGAAATTGACCAAAAAGTGGAGTCGTTACAAGGTTTCAAGCTCAAGTGCTTCTTAGATGCGTATAAAGGTTACCACCAAATTCTGATGAGCAAGGAAGACGAGGAAAAGACAGCCTTCTATACAGACCACGGGACCTACTGTTACACCAAAATACCATTTGGATTAAAAAATATGGGGGCCACGTACCAACGGCTAGTCGAATCAATATTCTCCAACCAGATTGGGAGAAACATCGAGGTATATGTCGATGATATGGTAATTAAGAGCCCTGACGAAGAAAGAATGCTACGGGATGTCGAAGAAACCTTCAGCACTCTAGAAAGTGTCAAGATGAAGCTGAACCCGGCCAAATGTACGTTTGGAGTCGAAGAAGGACAATTCTTGGGGTACTATGTCACCAGACAAGGCATCCAGCCCAACCCAACCAAGGTAGACGAGTTCATGGAAACACCACCTCCAGGCACCCTGAGGGACGCACAATGTTTGAATGGGAAGCTTTCAGCCCTCAGTCGATTCATCTCGAAGTCAGCTGACAAAGCCATGCCACCATTCCACACGCTAAAAGGCTGCATCGAGAAGAGCAATTTCCAGTGGACGGCGGTGGCAGAGTCAGCGCTCCAGCAAATCAAGGAAGCCCTGCACAAATTACTTACATTGGCTAGCTCCGTCCCAGGCGAAACACTGCAGGTGTACCTTTCGACCTCTAATGAGGCAATATCCTCCGTGTTGGTGGTAGAAAGGGAGGGGGAGCAGAAACCGGTGTATTTTGTCAGTCGGGCGCTGCAAGGCCCCGAACTCAATTACCCTGCCTTGGAGAAGCTAGTACTGGCGCTTGTCTATGCGGTGCAGTGTCTGAGGCGCTATTTCTAGGCGCACCAGATTGAAGTTCTCACAAATTGTCCCATTAAACAAATATTACTCAAACCGGAAACGTCGGGCCGGTTAGCGAAGTAGGCGATTGAGCTGGGAGAGCACGACATCAACTATCGTTTGAAGAAGGAATCTGGGCGGTAAAGGAAGTACCAGGCAACAGTCGGGGATGGACATTGTACACTGACGGAGCATCGAGTAGAGAGGGCTCGGGTGCAGGCCTAATCCTGATTAGCCCAGAGGGAGAAGAGATCACGTACGACCTTCTTTTCGACTTCCACACCTCGAACAACGAGGCAGAATATGAAGCTTTACTTGCAGGGTTGCGTCTCGCAAAACAAATGGGAGCAGAAGTTGTAACAGCCTTAACAGACTCGAGGTTGGCCACAAACCAGGTCAATGGGAGCTTCGAAACACGGGACCCAAGTATGGGCGATATGTAAAGATAGTAAAGAAAATTGTCCAATATTTCAAGGGGTTCGTGATTAAACAAATACCGCGAAGTGAAAACAGAAGAGCGGATGCGCTGAGCAAATTAGCGTCGACATGTTTTGATCACTTATCAAAGAAGGTTCTGGTAGAGGTACTTAAAGAAAGGAGCATATATGAACGACAGGTGAGCACCCTCTCAACCGACGTACCCACGTGGATGACCCCATTTGTCGAATACTTGCAACGGGGCGTCCTACCAGATGATCACAACGAAGCCAGGAAGATACGCATAAAAGTGCCCTCATATGTGCTAATAAACGGGGAGCTATATCGAAAAGGGTTCAAAGCGCCATAGCTGAAATGCGTAGATAATTCCAAGGGGAAGGAGGCGCTTCAGGAAGCACTTGCAGGCCAAGCAGGCGCGCATGAGGGCGCACGCGCCTTGACAGGGAAGGTGCTCCGAATGGGAATTTACTGGCCCACCACATACCAGGATGCTGCAGAGCTAACCAGAAAATGTGGAGAGTGTCAAGCATTCGCGTCGGTTCAAGCGAATCCTCCTGTACCGTTGTCTAACATATCTAGCCCCTGGCCGTTTTTTCAATGGGGAATAGATATAGTGGGGTCGTTCCCGGAGGAACCCGGAAAGCTGAAGTACATGGTGGTCGCGGTGAACTATTTCACAAAATGGATCGAAGCGGAACCTTTAGCATGCATATCCGAAAGACAGATGATAAAGTTTGTATGGAAAAACATCATGACTAGATTCGGTACGCCCAAAATTTTGGTCAGCGACAACGGCCTGCAATTTGCTGAGAACCCATTCAGGGAATGGTGCACTAGCAAAGGAATCAGCCAACGATTCACATCGGTGGCGCATCCATAGGTGAATGGGCAGACGGAGGTATCTAACCGGACCATTGTAAATGGAATTAAAAAGCGGCTAGGAAAAGCTAAAGGGAATTGGGCTGAGGATATTCCAATGGTATTATGGTCATATAGAACCACTCCGCGAACAAGCACACAGGAAACCCCATTTAGTCTAACATATGGAGCAGAGGCGATGCTCCCCTTGGAGATAACGATGGGCATGTTGAGAACAACCGATATTAGCGGGGAGGTCAACTCTCAAGACCTAAGGTTGAATCTGGATATCCTAGAAGAACGGCGAGAAAGGGAAGAGATGCGCCAGGCTTCTTATAAGCGCGTAACAGAAAGATATTACAACCAGAGGGTCAAAGAGAAAGCGTTTAAAGTGAGGGAGTATGTGTTGAGAAGAAATGAATCGAGTCGAGCCCAACCCTAGGGCAAGCTGGGACCAACATGGGAAGGCCCATACAAGATTGTAGAAGCAAACCAAAACGGAGCATATATCCTGGAGACAATGGAAGGAAGGCAGATACCAAGAACTTGGAATGTCAGGAACTAAAAAAAGTTTTTCTTTTAAGGGGAACGCAATCTATTGCAAAAAAGGGCAGACCCAGCTGCTTAGCACCAATGGAATATCGTACTTAGCGTACCAAGTCCCAGTACTTAGCGTACGGGACCCCATGCTTAGCGCATCGTAATCCTGATACTCAGTGTATTAGAGCTTGTAATTGACGTATGTAATTGAATATTTAATGCATTGAATACTTAGAGTGTTAAACCTCATAATAATGCAATCGACTGCTTAGTGCATCAAACTATTCAATGTGTCAAACTCAACGATGCAATTAGATGCTTAGGGCATTCAATCATAATACTTAGTGTATCGAATGTCACATTGATGAAGCCATATGCTTAGTGCATCAAAACAATATGCATATCAAATTTAAATCAAATGCTTAAGGCATTGGTCCTAGTTCTTAGTGTATTAGTCACCACACCCAAAATATGCAATTAGGGTTAACAATAAGTTCATATACCAAGTAACGATTAAACAAAAGCCCATATCTTACATTACCAACAACAAAAACAAAGAGAAGCAAACATACATCCAGGGCTATAGCAAAGCAACAAGCACAAACATGTCAAGAGAAAAGGAAAGTCTTCACGCCCCAGGAGGGGTAGCACACGATGCAAGAACATTTTCATCTTCTTCATTACCATTTCCATTGCCATCACCATCGCCCACAGAAATAATCACATCACTCTCCACATCCTTACCGCCTGCACCAACGTTACCAATGCCACCGCCAGCACCCTCAGCCCCACGCTTGTCCGCTCCAACAGTATCTTCACCTAGCTGCACAATCTCCTCTTCGTTACCTACCACAGCTTCAGGAGTACCCTCAGAACCAGAAAAGATGCACAAGTCACGAATTCCTTGGATGTCTAAATCTCCTAACCCTAAGAGCGCCGCATGATCCATACTGGCAAACGATAGAAAAGCCTCATTCATACTCACAGTAGGACCAGAGGAAGAGGCACCCGCAGCCGTGTCTCCAAGCCCAACACCCGCCGAAGCATTACGAACAGACTCCGCCCCAGCAACAAAGGCAGAGTGTCGAATAAGGCTCATATCATTTGTGAAACTCGGATGTTCAATCAAATTGTCAACAATTCGCACAAGACCCACCCGCACCAACCAGTCTAGGTCACAGCGCGCAGCGTCGGCACTCGCTTGCAGAGCAGCAGTTACCCGGTCATGATCAGCAGCATCACGTTCGAGGCTTTCAACTTGGATCATTAAACCCTCGTTAACCTGGGTGAGAGAGTCAACTTTCGCTTCCAAGGCAGATCTGGCATCCTCCACGACAGTTTTCTCCAAGGCAAGAAGCTGGCACTTTTCTTCAGACCGTTGGAGATCATCCCCAAGCTCAAGAACACGACGCTCCAATTCCGAAATACGGACACCACACCTGGAATGCGTAGCTTCTATTTCTCCCAGGGATTGGATACGTCGCGCACCAGCAACGAGATAGAACATTGCCTGTGCAGCGGCATAAGACATGTTGTGCGAAAGAGCAGGACTACCCATGGCATCCATATCAGTGACGACAGCCGGAGGAAAGGCGTTTCGGGCGAACTCGATGGCATTAGCACGAACAGAAAGGTGCGACTCGCTGTGAAGGTTCCAAGAGGGAACAAAATTAGGAGGCCTGGAAGAATCCCCACCAGCAGGGCCACCCGAAGAAGCAGGAGTCCGGTTTTGCTCGTCCAGGTCTCTTGCAGGTGAAACCTTAGCAGGAACAGGAGAGGCGGTCTGAACAGGTGTGGAAGAAACAATTACAGAAGAAGCAATGGGCTGATTATTCGCCCCAGCAATCCCTTCGGATTGTCGACTGTCGTCATCAGGGATCACAACAACGCCCGTCGGAGCCGAAGCAATGGAATTCAGAAGACGAGAGAAACTGCGTCTGGTCTGAATTCGCTTGGCAATGTTCAGCACGATGGTGGCTGGCTCGCCCATAGCCATCACGGCTTTCCTCTTAGCCTGTATGCGTCGGGCGTCGAAGATGATACCCTCTTTGCTGTCTTCGCTGCTCTCCGCAGAAGAAGGGCAAACAACACCCAATGACATGATGGCTGAGATAGGGCGGGCACTCAGAGTGTTCGCCTCGGACGACAAGCCACCCCCGGTCGTTGGAGAAGTATATGAAATGGCGGTCAAGGCAAGTTGGTCTATCCGGCGAGGAGGAGGGAGGCTTTCGACTAAGTCTACCTCCCGATGCTCCAACTTCCCTCGATAGCGCTTTCGAAGGACTTCATCCATGGATAAGGGAGATTCGACACCTGAGAGCACGAAAACATAAAGCCTTAGCCTCAACTAAGTACATACAGAAAAGAGAGAAGAAAGCAAGAGAAAAAGGAAAAGAGGAAGAAGCAGGCACTCACCGTCAACGACGCAGAAGAAAACCGCCATTTTGCCACGACGCCTCCAGGAAGGACTCATCCCTACGCCAGATATCAGGGCCTCGGAGTAATCTTCAGGAGACACTTGGATGTCCTTCAAAAAATCTGCAACTCGCTGATTATGGGGAAAAAGCTTAGGAATGGTGTCAGCAAAGGCATTCGCATGATATCGTCCGCTACCAACCAAGCCTTGGTTCACCCATAGCCATTTGTCCTGCCAATTTTTGGGCGTTCATCCGTCAGGGACCAAATCATGCCCTCCCCGTCGGACAGAGAATGTGCACTTGTCGCCGGTAAGACAGAACCTGAAGAAGTATTTGAAAACAAAGTAGTCTGGGAGATAACCGTTGGCGCGACAGATCATCTCAAACGCCACCACTTTGTTAACGGCGTTGGGAGTCAACATCTGTAGGCTGCAACCGTCCCTATGAAGGACCTCTTCCTGGAAATCTATCAATGGAAGACGAACACCAGCATCCAGGGTTTTTTGGTAGATCCCAATTTTTCCGGGGGGAGGGGATGAAATAGAAGAACCGGGTGAGGGAAATTCTACACCCTCCAAGGAAGAAAGGCCATAAGCGGTTTCGAGTTGCTGATACTCAGCCGCAGAAGGAAGAACACCGGGAAGATTCGCCATGAAAAGGTTAAGAAAGGAAACAATGTGAAAAAGAAAGAAGACAGTAAGAAGATGATGGGTCCAAAGAAAACCCTATGAGCTTTCTTATAGAAACGGAAAAGGCGGGATATTCAAAATGTCTGACACAATGACGTAACCACCAGCCATCATGAGCGGTCACGTCGACATTAAAATCAGAACGGCATGCAAATAAGAAACGGACACGCGTAGAGCAATCAAGTCCAGAACGCCGCAACTAGCGCTGCAACGCTACTGCTACTGGACTGGAGGACTTGATGACGTGTCTATGCTAGCACGACAGAACCGCGCCTGGCCAAGAAACCTGGTGCGCCAGCCGAACCAAGCTCAGTGGGCTCAGCGCCCACCGGTGCCCCTAAGAGCAGGGCGTCCCAACAAAAGGCTCGCGCCCGCCAGAGGCGCTCTCATTGTCCCGACAAAAAGCTCGCGCCCACCAGGGACGCTCCCAACGTCAAGACAAAATGTACGGTCAGGGGACAAGAGGCAGGATCAGACCATTACCGTCAGAGCCAATAAGGGCGCTCTAACGGATAGAGGCGCACAACCCACCAATCACCGCCTCTGGCTCTGTCTCCTTAAAGCGATCATGTTGCGTACGGATAGGGCAGGATCGCTAGGTATAAAAGGGTACTCTCTAGAACTCATAAGGTAAGCCGTCCTCTCCATCTATACACACAAGAAACCCTAGAATACCTTCTAACTTGACCGTCGGAGCGTCTTTCCGGGAGCCTCCTCTCGGGAAACGGCTGACGGCCTCTCTTTCTTGTGATCTTGCAGATTTTACCCAAGTTCCAACAGAGTGATACGAGTGAAGGGTCAAGCCAAGGTCGCATCAATATATATATATATATATATATATATATATATATATATATATATATATATGGTCCTGATCCAGTATGAACCCAAAAATTTATAGGAACCGCGGGGACTATTCTCCACCAATCATTTTGTCAATGACACAAACGTCAAACCCAATTACTTGGTCGTCACTACTAGAAAAACAGCCTTTTACGACGCGCAATGTGTGTCGTAAAACGCTCAGACGACGTGCAAATGCGCGTCAAGGAAGGCCCTGTCATAACGAGAGACGACGCGCATTTACGACGCGCATTTATGACACGCAATGCGTATCATTAAAACCCCTGTCAAGAAAGGTCATGTCATAAATGAAGATGACACACATTTTTGCGTATCGTAAATTTAAATGTTTAAAATATATATATTTATATATTTATTAATTTTTAAATTAAATTTGCATTTAATGTCTCATAATAGAAATAAAATACCATATACAAAAAATACAATCCATTGCATAAAATTTAATGTCATACAATTCTATTTCTTACAATATATAAAATTGCATTCATCAAATCTACTTTGTGTTTCATACAAAAAATCTATTTCATGCAGCTTCTTCCATTTCCTTTATTAGCAGCTTCCATCATTAGTAGTACAACTAATAATTGAAATGAAGAATACAACACTTGGATTTGCAGCATCTTATCTCTTTCATCGTGAGCTTTCTTTTCCTCTTCTAACAATTGAAATGAAGAATGCAAATCTTGTTGAATATTGTGAAACTTGTATTTCTGCCAACCCAAGAATCAAATTAGTTTGTCTGCATGTTTTCAGCCAAATATAGGAAATTTGCTATTATCCAATGATTCCCAATCTAACATAAAATGGAATCATTTCCACACAAAAAACAACTAATATATTTTTTTTCATATATTTCTAATAACAGCCAAAATCTTGTAAAAATCACCTAAAACAACAAACTCATACACATCATAAATGTATAAAACAACAAACTCAACAATGGCAGTAACAGTAGCATCAAAGCAGCAGCAAAATCACACATCTATTTTGAAAAAGGTTTTGTACTTTACAGGCTAACACATAAAGGCAATGCACTTTGCATCAAAATTCCAACAACAACAGTACAGATACAACTAAAGTGATAACTACAACAATTTAAATTGAATAAAAAAATAGCAACATTGAGTTTCAAGAAACAAACCAATGACGTACGTACGTGTGTGTGTGTGTATTTTAGTCCCTTCCAATCAGTTTGAAGTAAGCTTTATCTGCATTTGCAAGTCGATCTTGGAACAATGCCCACTCACTTCTGCATCTATCTCTTACCCCCTTCCATGGAGCTTCACCATTCTCAGACTTACCCTGAATCAACAAAATTCTACTTTCAATTATACCATTCTATTTTCATTTCAATATAACATGGGGGTGGGGTTGGTCTCACCTGGCTCCCGAGTGAGGGGACCACTTGATGAATGATCCACTGTGAATCAACTACCCCGATTTTCTCGTGTGCAGACTGTCACATCAAAACAAATTTTTTTTTTGATATTTTAATTTGAAGTTAATTTTAGAAGTCAGAAGAAAATAGAATTGATTGACTGAACTTTACACATCGTCGAAGTGCAAAATCCAAACCCCATCCGTGCACCAAATCATTCTATAACAACATTATAAAATCAATATTACCATTATTGTTAATGTCTTGTTAAAATATAAGCTGACTATATATTTTTTTTATATATCTTTACCTAAATCAAATGCCACACACACCTCCAATGCATGAAGAATACAATTTATAAAAAGTAAACTTGCCTTGCATTCTCATGAAATGTAAATAGATCCCGTAGATCCTCAGTAGAGAGAGTTGTCCCCTGAATTCATGAGGTGTGATATTTATTATTATTCATCAAGAAGCATTTGCATATGTTCAAAAAGAAGTAACAAATACTGAAATACCTGAATGTTACTTAGCTAGTGTTTGTTGAATAAATTTTACCCTTTGCTTAACTAAACTGATAATAGAAAAAGCAAAAACAGTAGAAATATTTGTAATTTATCTGTTACCTTTTCTTCAATAGTTCCAGTGCTCAAAAACCTATAGATGTATACTCTCTTCTTCTGCCCATCTCTCCAGACTCTTGCAGCAGCCTACATGGAAAGGAAAAGTATAAAAAAGACGACTTTGTCCCTAGAAAAAAAAGAGTTGAGTGTCTAAGTACCTTGATGGATTCTATTCCATTTCCTGAAAATTATTCAGTTTTTAATTATTGAATTCCATTCCATTTAAAGTCAATTGAGACTTTTATGAATTCTATTCCATTTCTTGCCAAACCAAAGACATGACAAAATACAATTTCTTCAGATTCCAATTCCCCTGGAGTTCAACTCCAATCACAGATTCCATTCCTTCCAAATAAATACATTGGTGTTTTTTTTTCAGCTTCAAAGGTTGATTCATATGCTGTTGGAAAACCTTTCTTCTTTAATGGAATCTTTGATTGCCATCAATTAATTATTGAAAACCTTTCTTCCCCTTAACATGTTGAACTTAAACAATTAAATGCCCATTATGTAAAATTTGACACTTTGCTGCAGCTGCATCCTGAGGAAACATGCCACCACTGAGATCATATGGGACAGGAAGCACTGGGAGATTTGAATCTGGTGCATTGCGACCCGGGTAACGATACATGCGTCCTCTTGGAAACATCTGACCAAAACAAATGGAAATACGTTACTGTTTCTTGATTTTTAGCCATTTAAAAAATGATAAACAAATAAATAGTATTAAATACATGTTGCTGCATCATGGGAAGAGGCTGCTGAACAGAACTTGCGCCACGCCTGCCAGTGCCACCAAGGCGTTGACCTTGTTGACCTTGTTGGGCAGCAACGGGCAGAAAGAAGCTTTACACTGGGGCCCCACCTGGCCTCATTCCAGGGACCAACTGTTGTTGGTAACCAAAACCCGCCTAAAAATAAATAACAAAATCTTACTTACTTTAGTGTATTTTATTTAAGCAGGACAAAAGGGAAAATAACAACTGTTGTTGCTAACCAAAACCCGCCTTTTGATTAATTAGTTTTTATTCATCTTTTTGCATCAAAGATGTAAATCTGATTTTATATGTTCTGATCTGTAAGTTTTATTTATTTATTTTTTTGAATTCTTTATTTCAAAAAAATATTGTCTCAATCTTCATCACTAATAATAGCACCAAATAACCCCAACATAGCCACGAGTTCAATTCTATAAGCAGTTTTCACAAAGAACTCCTGCATAACTCAAATTAGAGGTGGAGAGTAACTATAATAAGTACCACAAGTTTTTCTTCAAGTTCTTTCCCTCCTCCAACAGTTACAAGAGCCAATTCTGGGCTGAAACCCTCAACATGGCTGGCTTCTTTCTCCATGAAGGAATATGGTATAAACTGCAAGTAACATCCATTATTTAGTTCAGTGCATTCAATGATCAACAAAAAGACAATAACTTAATAGCTACCTGTGGAAAATACATGTTGCTATGTCCTGTTTCCTTGAATTTAATATTCAAATAATCCTGTAAAAGGAAAACCAAAAGTAAACAACTCCCTACAAGATTACTCCGTCGAATCCATATGATAAACAAGAGCTATAAATTTGCTTTCAAGTGTATGTTTATGTTTCCAATGGTAAATAGAAATCACATATTTGGCTACGTTATAGATAGTAATCTAATCTGTGAATATATACTGCGTTTGGTCTCAAATTAGGAGTCTGAGTGTAGAAAAATTTGTTGGTTTTAGCTTCAAACAAATCAGAATTGACTGCATTTAAGTACAAAGAAGTACTACAACAAACGTTGCATATATTAAAAGATTGAGAAAATCTAGGTTAAATTTGGAAGAAGGTAAAAAAATCAAAATCGAACGGCTAGAGCGTAACAAGTTCGTCTAAAAACAAACAAAAGACCTACCTGAATAGCTTCCCAAATGGCATAACCGTATGGTCGGATAACCATGGTACCACGAACAGGGCCGAATCAACGAGCTCAGCATGGGAAATGACATCAAGGTACCAAGCAATGAAATCCTGGGAACGAGGCGTTATTCCTTTCTTATACTTTCACTGCTACACATATCTTCTACAGTCTTCCAGAGTTCTGAGTACACACAAAGCAATTGAACATCGATGGTCGGCGTGAGCGACGATTGAACATCGATAAAGACTTACATAACAGATGAACCTTCGATTAAACCTTCGATAAAGACTTGAATATAAAGACTTATAGTTGCGACGATGGTCGACGATTGAACATCAATGGTCGGCGTGAGCGGGAGTCGAGCAAAACCAGCGAATCGATCGAACATGGAGAACAAATTGAGGGAGGGTTATGTGATACGAACTCGAAACCCTAGTTCAAGAAATAGTCGATTTTGTGGCCCTATGAATGTAAAGTGTTCGATATCTTGTGAGAAATGAAGCGATAGAGATCGATCTATGGAGGATGTGGGTCGTTCTTTGAGGGATGAAAAAAACCCTAGTTTCCTAGACTTTGTGAGGACGGGGTTTTCTAGTTTTTAGATTCCTGCAAGGTATTAAGGAGTGGCGGAGAAGCGGATCGGAGAGAAGAGAGAAGGAGGGAGAGGGGAGAGTAGACTGCGAAGATGAAAGATAGAAAGAAGGTAGAAGAAGGGTTTTCAAAATTTTGGGGATTTCGTTTCCCCCCGCTAAACGCGCGTTTCATTAAAATTATAAAGCGACAGGTATAGAGGACGCGCGTTTAAAATAAAGCGCCCTCCGTGTTTTAAATTTCTTTTCTAGAGACACTAATTTAAGGGCACACAATAATACGTGACATAAATCCTTAAATTTTTTGAAGAGATGACACTTTTTTAATGTCACTCTCTTTTGCGTAACATAAATCAATGAGTGTCGTGGTTTGCGCGTCGTAAAAGGGTCTTTTTCCTGTAGCGTGACGCGTTCGCGCGCGGCGCACATGCATGGAACGTAACACAAACTCGAGAGAATAATCATTCATGATGAACGTCCATGTAACGTCATTTAAATGCGTTTTCTTTTTCATTTATTTTGGTTTTTTTTAGTTTTTCTATATTAATATTTTTTATTTTTCCTTAAAAAAATTCAATTTTTTTTCTTAAATAGATATATGCTCGGTTTTAATGTTTTTATATTTTTTTCGTTTTATTATTATTTATTATTTCGTTTTTTAATTTTTTTCGTTTGTTTAAAAAAAAGATATTATTTTTTTCTTTTTTTTAAATATCTTTATTACATACTTGAAGATAGTAGGATTTTTTTTTTTTGTAAACTAAATATCGGTTTGAGTTTTTAATGTTTAACAATCATAAAATCTCAAATAAGAAGAGTATTAAGGATCATAATATTTTCCATTCATAGTTTTTTTTTTAATCATTTTATTTTTTGATTATAAAATTTTGAATCATAACCATATTATGCATCATACATTTTTGGTTCATTTTAATTTGGATCATAATATAATAAATTAAATAAAGTTTTGTTCAATACAACATTTGGATCATTATAATTTTTGAATCAAAATATTTTTAGATCATAACAAGTTAATGATCATAGACATATTGTAACATCTGTGTCCTTGGGTGAATCAAGTTAGGGTTTTGGAGGGTCAAAAGATTGGATTTTTGTGGAAAAGGACGTGAAGCATGGAGGCTCACGATGTGAGGGGGGCCGTATGAAGTTTTCATCCGGGACTGAGCTCACGACGTGAGCAATAAGAGCTCACGACGTGAGGAGCACTGCAGCCCAAGCCCACGGAGTTTTAGGGTTTCCCACATATTTAAGCCCCCTCATCTTGGTTTTAGGGTTCATTTCTCAACCTCCACCTCCCCTAACTTAGAAAATCCTAACCCTAATCCAACTTGGTGATTTTGGATCCATTTTAGTGTTTTGGTGGCTAGAAGAAGAAGAAGAAGAAGAAGAAGAAGAAGAAGAAGAGGTCCTAGAGTGTTGGTTCAGCAAGGAGGCTTCATCTTCGTCATATTGTGCACATTTTGGACCATTGTAAGTATGCAATATCAATTCTTTATGAGATCAATCTCTAGATATATGTTCTAAGCCCCTTTTTGCATGTTTATGTTGGATTGCATGCTTGGGAACCATAAAGTTGGCAACTTTATGGATCAATGTGTCATTCTCCATGATGTAGTCTTATGGATCTGGAATGTGGTTAAAATTTATGAATCTTGGTTGAGTTTAGGGCCATTTCTTTCCATTTTGACCTAAGATGGGTTTAGGACATGTTTGGGGCATGCATGTCCATCAAGTAATCATTTTTATTGGCCTTTGGAGTCCTTGGTAGCTTCTGGAAGAAGTAGGATTAAAGTCTTAATGGATTAAGGACTTAAAAGCTAGGTTTTTAGCCTCAGACTGTTCTCACGACGTGATACACAAGGTCTCATGACGTGAGAAGCGTTTGGTCCCGTTTTTTGGTCATCTGCTTGGGGCTCACGACGTGAGGGCGGCCCCGTTGACTTTTCCTTAGCTGAGTTAACTATGTCGGGTCGTGATGAGTTGGGATCTGATTGGGTGAGATCTCACGACGTGACCAAGGCTGGTCACGACGTGAGATGTGGTTTTTAGGCATTTGGGCCTTGTTGGGCCCTAGTTTTCTGTATGTGGGTCTTTTTGGTGCTTGGTACCATTTGGAGCTTTGGGTATCTTTTAGGAACTTGGGCCTTGGTGGGCTTTTGATGCTATTGGTAAGTGTGACATCCCCATTTTCACGGCCAGAAAAGACCAATTTTGTTTATGCTTGTTTGAAAATCAGAGTAACATTTTAAATAAAAGTGTTGCGGAATTTGTCCCAAAACAAAATATGATAAAGATTTATCAAAACCATTTCCAAGGAAATGTATTTCATTAAAAGACTCGGGATGTCATGTTCGATACAGATCAAAACAATAAACAGTACAATATAAGCCTTACTACATTATTTCATATCTACAGGCCTATATCCGTAATCCCTCATCCAAAACATCACATCTATGCTCGAGCGCCACTACCTGTAATACATGAAACTGAGTGGGTCAGGCTTGGGAGCCTGGTGAGCACATAGGGTTTTCAACCCACAATAAATAAGTTTATTAATTTCATCGATCAACAATAACCCGATTACCCGTTCCCGTTATCCTCACTTTACGTCCCTAAACACCTATCATAAGGGACCTAGCCTAAGGATCATCATCGGGATGGACACTACTGCTAAGGGGGTTCCTCAGCAATAAATATCCTAAAGGCAACCATGAGGGGGATGGAGTACACCGGTGAACACATCGTTCACAAACACCTACAGGTTGCGAGCCTGTTAGCGTTCCACTGGACTGTCTAGAAGAGTCCGTGGTCGTCATCTATACTCCGCTAGATGACTGGATCACCAACAACATCGAGGCCTCTCATCATTTTATCACACATCGTCTTATTACATCTACCCATGTTTTACCCCAACATTTTTGTAGATATAAAATACATATACAGTTTAAATCATGAAAAACGTGTATAAATCATTCATCCAACATGGACATCAAGTATTCAGATAATATGCACACATAGCACGTAATTTATATAAAATACTTCATATCTATGTGTAAGATGAAAGTAACTATGCACTCACCTGAAAGGTGGTGACTCGGTACTCGAACAGCACTTCGTTATCTCAAAACAAATTTTCCTTGACCAAAACCTAGTATCAATACCACTAGAGTTTAGTTTTAACGTTAACCGCGACTAATTAATAGTCTAGCTATTATTATTATTATATAAGCGTTAAATAACACTCAATATAACTCATAATAATAGCCCAAATAATTATTTTAAGGTCCTAATAACCTTACTATATTAAAACATAAGCTATACTAAAGATAGGTTAGGCGTAGCTCACTTACAGCGGGTTTTTCTCAAAACCGGGCTTCGCTGGAGCAGCGTTTCCATGCCGAAAGGCTCTTTTCTCGGGACTCCGGGAGCCTCGGGGCTTCCTTCGGATGCTAGGGGGTTTACCTAGACTTTAGGGGGGCTTACGGAGCTTAGAGAGAGAGTGTAGAGAGAGAAAGTTGAAGGGTGAGGTGTGAGGAAGTTGGAATGCCCGGCACCTCTATTTGCAGTGAAAATATCTGATGGACTCGCCGAGTCTTGACTCAGACTCGCCGAGTTGGTGCATGTGGCAGCCTTCTGGTGGTGCCACGTGTTCAATTCTGGTGGTGCCACGTCACCCAATATCGCGTATCAGCCTCCCGACTTAGAAAAATCATAACTCTTGCATACGAGCTCCGTTTTCGATGTTCTTTTTTTTCAACGCGTAGGTAAAAACAAGATCTACAACTTTCATTTAGATCTCGTCGGCTAATTCTCGACCGATCTTAAATTTAACAGTAGGAGGAGATTAGACTGCTAAATGACCGCGAAGAATTCGTAACTCCTTCATACGGACTCCGTTTTCGTCTGTCTTTTTACCGTTGAGTTCCTATTAATGAGATCTTCAACTCTCATTTAGGTTGCGTAAGCCAAAAACCGCTTGAACTAAAATTCGAGTTTCGGGCTGTACACTGCTAAGCCGAAACTTTGAAAAATCATAACTTCCTCATACGAAGTCAGATTTGGGCGTTCTTTTTATGGATTTTCTCGGTTTAACATACTCTACGACTTTGGTTTAGATTACTGAGGCTAAAAAGTCTTCTATCATAAATTCACTTTTTACGCTTCCCGGTGCCGTGCCGATTCCGTCGCGAAACTTCGACGGGTCATAACTTCTTCGTTATAACTCGGATTTCGGCGTTCTTTATATCTCCGGAATCCTTGTTTCGACCACTAGAACTTTATGTAAAGATATCGGACTTATCTCACACTTTAATTTTTGACGCTTATTTTTATCCTTTATTTATTTTAAATTTATAAATAAGTAATAAGCATATAAATGTACATAATTCACATAATACTCAAACAATTCATCTTTATTACTTCAAAAAGAGTTACAATAGTTGACCTAGACTATTACATCGTTTAAAAATGCTTAGCCCCGAAACCCGGGCGTACAATTATCTCCCCCTTAGGATGATTCCGTCCCGGAATCATGCATCAGCAAACAGATGTGGATAGCGACTCATCATGTCACTCTCTGTTTCCCAAGTGAGATTCGGCCCATTCGAATGTTTCCATTGGACTAGCACTAAGTCGACCATCTTGCGTCGTAACTTCTTAGTCTTACGGTCAATAATTGCCTCGGGCTCTTCGATTAGCCTCTTATTTTCATCCATTCTTAACTCTGAGATCGGAATTATGTCGGGAACTTCTCCCGCGAACTTCCTCAAATAACACACATGGAAGGTGTTATGAATACCATCTAGTTCTTCGGGTAATTCGAGCTTGTAAGCTTGGTTCCCAATCTTCTGAAGAACTTTGAACGGTCCAATAAACCTTGGACTCAACTTTCCTCGCTTTCCGAATCTTATAAGTCCCTTCCACGGTGAGACTTTAAGCAAAACCGAATCCCCAACTTCGAAGGTCATCGGTCGTCTCTTCTTATCAGCATAGCTCTTCTGACGATCCTGAGCTGCTAACATTCTTTCCCTAATCACCTTTAACTTCTCAGCGGTCTCATGGACTATCTCGGGGCCCATAAACTGCTTTTCTCCAGCCTCAAGCCAACAAGACGGCGTACGACACTTTTGCCCGTACAAAGCTTGATAGGGTGCCATCTTGATGCTCGAGTGGAAACTGTTGTTGTAGGAAAATTCTACCAAAGGTAAGTGCTCATCCCAGTTACCTTGGAACTCCAGGGTACATGCTCTTAGCATATCTTCCAGTGTTTGAATCGTTCTTTCACTCTGACCATCGGTCTGCGGATGATACGTTGTACTTAAACACAATTTCGTACCCAATTCCTCTTGTAGACTCCTCCAAAACCTTGACGTAAAACGACTATCACGATCTGACACAATCGTTAGAGAAACACCGTGAAGTCTCATAATTTCCTTCACGTAAGCATTTGCAAGCTTATCCATAGACCACCTTTCGTTGGCAGCTATGAAGTGTGCACTCTTAGTGAAACGATCCACGACCACCCAAATCATGTCGTGACCGTTCTTCGTCCTGGGAAGTTTAGTCACAAAATCCATGGTGATGTCTTCCCATTTATCCACGGGTACAGGTAAAGGTTCTAAATTCCCGTACGGTTTCTGATGTTGTGCCTTAACTCTTGCACAAGTTACACACTCGGCCACATACTTCGCAACATTGAGTTTCATCGTCGGCCACCAATAGTAGGGTTTTAGGTCCCTATACATTTTAGTGCTACCGGGATGAATCGAGTACATGGTCTTATGCGCTTCTTCCATCAGAAGTTCTCTTACTCCTCCTGTCTTAGGTACCCAAATCCGATTTTGGAATACCTTCAGCCCTTGACTGTTTGTGCCGAATACCAACGTCCTTCCCAAACGTTCTTCCTTTCGGTCATTCTTTTCTGAAGCTTCTTCTTGAGCTCTCCTGATACTTTCCACAATCGTCGAGACAACTTCTATTCTCAACGCTCTTGGCCTTTTTCTTTCAAGATTGACTTTTCGACTTAGAGCATCAGCAACAACATTTGCTTTACCGGGGTGGTAAAGTATCTCACAATCGTAGTCCTTGAGTAACTCTAGCTAGCGTCGTTGTCTCATGTTCAATTCCTTCTGATTAAAGAGATACTGGAGACTCTTATGATCAGTGAAAAGTTTGCACTCCGTACCATAGAGGTAATGTCTCCATATCTTTAAGGCAAATACTACCGCTGCCAACTGAAAATCATGAGTGGGGTAGTTCTTTTCGTGCTCCTTCAATTGTCGAGATGCGTATGCTATCACCTTTTCTCTTTGGGTCAGAACACAACCCAACCCGACTCCAGATGCGTCACTATAGACCGCAAAGTCTTCAGCTCCATCGGGTAGAGAAAGAATCGGTGCTTCACATAATTTCTTCTTTAGCTTCTCGAATGCTTCTTCGTGCTTCTTGCTCCATGTATAAGTAGCTCCTTTGTGGGTCAAAGCAGTCAATAGAGCAGCTATCGAAGAAAAGCCTTGGATAAATCGTCGGTAATATCCAGCTAATCCAAGAAAGCTTCGAATCTCTGTGGGACTCTTTGGACGTTCCCACTTCATTACAGCTTCGATTTTTGCTGGGTCAACCATTATCCCTTCTTGGTTAACCACATGACCCAAGAACTGGACTTCTCGGATCCAAAAATCACACTTGGAGAACTTTGCATATAGCTTCTCCTTCTTCAAGACTTCCAACACTTCTCGTAGATGCGGGCCATGCTCCTCCTGGCTTTTCGAGTATATGAGAATGTCATTTATGAACACTATCACGGACTTATCGAGGAATGGTTTACAAACCCTGTTCATCAAATCCATGAATGTTGCTGGAGCATTGGTTAGTCCAAAAGACATAACCAAGAACTCGTAGTGTCCATATCTCGTTCTTAACGCAGTTTTCTCGACATCCTGCTCTCTCACCTTCAGCTGATGATATCCTGACCTAAGATCGATCTTTGAGAAGTAGCTAGAACCTTGCAGCTGATCGAATAGGTCATCAATCCTTGGTAATGGATACTTGTTCTTCATCGTTGCCTTGTTCAGCTCTCGGTAGTCTATACACATTCTCATGCTTCCGTCTTTCTTCTTCACGAATAGCACCGGAGCTCCCCAGGGTGATGAACTAGGTCGAATGAAACCGTTGTCCAATCACTCCTGAAGTTGCGTCATAAGCTCCTTCATCTCCGTCGGTGCTAATCGGTATGGTGCCTTTGCTATCGGTGTTGTACCTGGTAACAAGTCTATCCAAAATTCCACTTGTCTATCAGGTGGTAATCCGGGAAGATCTTCGGGAAAGACTTCCGGATAATCACACACAACCGGTATGTTCTGCACCTCTTTCTTTTCCTTCTTAGCATCGATTACGAATGCCAAGTATGATGCACATCCCTTGGACAAACATTCTCTGGCTTTCATCAGGGAGATGATTCCATAATTTACTCGGCGTTTGTCCCCGTACACCATAAATGACTCTTTTCCAGGTGGGTTTACCCTTACTATCTTCTTTCGGCATTGAATCTCAGCATCGTTGGCGCTAAGCCAATCCATTCCCAGAACGATGTCGAAACCGTTCAATTCTATGGGTAACAACTCCTCGTGGAATTCGTTTCCGTTTAGGTCGATGACGATGTTCTTAATACGATTACTAACAGGTACGAACTTGCCACTGGCAACTTCCACAATTAGGGCATTATCAAGTTTTTCTAAAGGCAATGCTAATTTTCCTCCAAATCTATGCGATACAAAGGAATAGTTTGCTCCCGAATCAAATAGTATATTGGCAGGCAATCCATTTACAAGAAAGGTACCTGAAGCGATGTCTGCTGCCTCCTTTGCAGCCTCGAGCGTCATCTGGAAGGCTCTTGCCTTCGGCTTCAGTGGAATGTTGGGTCTTCCTGCCTCCTTCTTCTTCGGGCAGTCCCTCGAAATGTGCCCCTCCTCGTTGCACTCATAACAGACCTTCTTAGTGAACGTGCATTCGTTGGCATAGTGCCCAGGCTTCCCACATTTGAAACAAGTGACTCCTCCGTCACATTTCCCTTGGTGCTTCTTCTTGCACTTGTCACACCATTTTACTTCGGCTCCTCCTCCTCTCGAACCAAACTTCGAGAATTTACTCTTCTTACCGGACCTCGAGGAACCGTCAAATTTCCTTTTCTCACCAACCTCGGCCCTCTCCAGACCCCTTTCCTTCTGCTGGGTTTCCACATTCTTAGCTGCTCGAACAGCTGATTTTAGAGTGGTTGCCATCTTGACTGTTGGGCCAAAGTCGGCTGGCAGTCCATTTGCGAACCTCTCAATTTTGGAGAGTTCGGTTGGCACTAGGTATGGAAACAACTTCATCTTCTTCGTGAATGCAGTAGCGTAGTCGTCGACACTCATCCTTCCCTTCTTCAAGTTTTGGAACTCATTGTTCAAATCAATCAAATCTATCTCTGAACAGTACTGCACCTTCAGTTGTTCCAAGAACTCTTCCCATGACATTTTCAGGGCTTCTCCTCGCGACATTGTATCCGCCAATAGCTTCCACCAGCTCAAGACTCCAGTTTTCAGTTGCCTAACTGCAAAGACAGTCTTCTGTTTCTCGCTACAGTTGCAGCTCTCGAACACCATTTCCATTTCGGAGATCCAATCCATAATCTCAACAGGCTTTGGGCTTCTTGAGAGACTTGGTGGCTTGGCACCCAAGAAATTCTTATACATCCGTCCATCCTTGTCGTTTCCCCTCTCCGGGTCATTCCTTCGTTCTCCTTGAGTCCCAACTTGACTCACATGGCGGCTATAGTTCCCTTCCTCTGATTGCTCGGGACTCAGCTCGGGTTGCTCAACGGGCATGGTAGGTTCGTCCCTATTCAACATCTGCCTCATTTCTTCCCTTTGTTCCGCTAACATAGCCCGAATCATGGCTTGTACTCCAGCCATGGTGATTGGCTCGGGTGCAACTTCTACTACAACAGGTACTTGTTGAATCACTGGGGGTTGATCCCTATTCCCATTTGCATTCCCAGCTCCACTGCGGGTTCTTGCCATCTTGATCTATACACCGAATAAGGTGAATTTAGATCTTTATTCATGATAGACGTTTAAATTATCCTTATCTCTCCGAAACGTTTACATGTTAGTTCTAATATTGTAGTCGTACGTTTAGAATCCTAAACACATAAGGTTTCCAGATCCGGTCGGCAACAGACCATAGATCCGAACAACTAACAACACATAAGGCATAAAGCATTTAGCACATATAAGCATTTTAGGCATAATTCCTAAAATAAGCTAGTGCTCACACCTCACAATCATCGCTTAGCATTCTAAGTTTAAGTCTAGAAATCTTACAAATTCCAAGTTCGCTTAAACTAATGCTCTGATACCAACTGTGACATCCTCATTTTCACGGCCAGAAAAGACCGATTTTGTTTATGCTTGTTTGAAAATCAGAGTAACATTTTAAATAAAAGTGTTGCGGAATTTGTCCCAAAACAAAATATGATAAAGATTTATCAAAAGCATTTCCAAGGAAATGTATTTCATTAAAAGACTCGGGATGTCATGTTCGATACAGATCAAAAGCATAAACAGTACAATATAAGCCTTACTACATTATTTGATATCTACAGGCCTATATCCGTAATCCCTCATCCAAAACATCACATCTATGCTCGAGCGCCACTACCTGTAACTCATGAAACTGAGTCGGTCAGGCTTGGGAGCCTGGTGAGCACATAAGGTTTTCAACCCACAATAAATAAGTTTATTAATTTCATCGATCAACAATAACCTGATTACCCGTTCCTGTTATCCTCACTTTACGTCCCTAAACACCTATCATAAGGGACCTAGCCTAAGGATCATCATCGGGATGGACACTACTGCTAAGGGGGTTCCTCAGCAATAAATGTCCTAAAGGCAACCATGAGGGGGATGGAGTACACCGGTGAACACATCGTTCACAAACACCTACAGGTTGCGAGCCTGCTAGCGTTCCACTGGACTGTCTAGAAGAGTCCGTGGTCGTCATCTATACTCCGCTAGATGACTGGATCACCAACAACATCGAGGCCTCTCATCATTTTATCACACATCGTCTTATTACATCTACCCATGTTTTACCCCAACATTTTTGTAGATATAAAATACATATACAGTTTAAATCATGAAAAATGTGTATAAATCATTCATCCAACATGGACATCAAGTATTCAGATAATATGCACACATAGCACGTAATTTATATAAAATACTTCATATCTATGTGTAAGATGAAAGTAACTATGCACTCACCTGAAAGGTGGTGACTCGGTACTCGAACAGCACTTCGTTATCTCAAAACAAATTCTCCTTGACCAAAACCTAGTATCAATACCACTAGAGTTTAGTTTTAACGTTAACCGCGACTAATTAATAGTCTAGCTATTATTATTATTATATAAGCGTTAAATAACACTCAATATAACTCATAATAATAGCCCAAATAATTATTTTAAGGTCCTAATAACATTACTATATTAAAACATAAGTTATACTAAAGATAGGTTAGGCGTAGCTCACTTACAGCGGGTTTTTCTCAAAATCGGGCTTCGCTGGAGCAGCGTTTCCATGCCGAAAGGCTCTTTTCTCGGGACTCCGGGAGCCTCGGGGCTTCCTTCGGATGCTAGGGGGTTTACCTAGACTTTAGGGGGGCTTAGGGAGCTTAGAGAGAGAGTGTAGAGAGATAAAGTTGAAGGGTGAGGTGTGAGGAAGTTGGAATGCCCGGCACCTCTATTTATAGTGAAAATATCTGATGGACTCGCCGAGTCTTGACTCATACTCGCCGAGTTGGTGCATGTGGCAGCCTTCTGGTGGTGCCACGTGTCCAATTCTGGTGGTGCCACGTCACCCAATATCGCGTATCAGCCTCCCGACTTAGAAAAATCATAACTCTTGCATACGAGCTCCGTTTTCGACGTTCGTTTTTTCAACGCGTAGGTAAAAACAGGATCTACAACTTTCATTTAGACCCCGTCGGCTAATTTTCGACCGATCTTAAATTTAACAGTAGGAGGAGATTAGACTGCTAAATGACCGCGAAGAATTCGTAACTCCTTCATACGGAATCCATTTTCGTCTGTCTTTTTACCGTTGAGTTCCTATTAATGAGATCTTCAACTCTCATTTAGGTCGCGTAAGCCAAAAACCGCTCAAACTAAAGTTCGAGTTTCGGGCTGTACACTGCTAAGCCGAAACTTTGAAAAATCATAACTTCCTCATACGAAGTCAGATTTGGGCGTTCTTTTTATGGATTTTCTCGGTTTAACATACTCTACGACTTTGGTTTAGATTACTGAGGCTAAAAAGTCTTCTATCGTAAATTCACTTTTTACGCTTCCCGGTGTCGTGCCGGTTCCGTCGCGAAACTTCGACGGGTCATAACTTCTTCGTTATAACTCGAATTTCGGCGTTCTTTATATCTCCGGAATCCTTGTTTTGACCACTACAACTTTTATGTAAAGATATCGAACTTATCTCACACTTTAATTTTTGACGCTTATTTTTATCCTTTATTTATTTTAAATTTACAAATAAGTAATAAGCATATAAATGCACATAATTCACATCATACTCAAACAATTCATCTTTATTACTTCAAAAAGAGTTACAATAGTTGACCTAGACTATTACATCGTTTAAAAATGCTTAGCCCCAAAACCCGGGCGTTACAGTAAGACTCAGATTTTAGGCTAAGCAAGGAATGTGTAAAATGAACTTTTACTCTGAGTGTTGAACAATAGGACTTGAACCCTAACTTTGGGGTTGCAGATCAATTAATAATTTGGGGGTATTTTTTGGTGCTAGCGCGTAGGATTTTCCGAATCGACATTTCGAGCTTCTATCTGAGATGTTCGGGAGTTTGAGGTGAGTTTTCCTCACTGTACTTATGGATCGAAGGAACCAAGGTCGGCCCATTGGTTTGATAACCTGATATTTGCTGATATGTTGAGTATGGAATAGATATGCATGATTATGCTAGTTATTGATATGCTAGTCAGGTTGATCGGTAGGACTACCTATGATTCTGTATGCATGATTATCTGTATATGTTGTTATTTGTAGACACATTGTGTTGGGTTGAGGTTGTACTGCTTCATGTTGTAGCCAACAAACCCTGGAGCATTCAAGATATGAGCTGAGGACCGGGTGGTATGATAGACTCATACTGAGGGCTCAACTGCATTCCAGATACGAGTTGAGGCCCATGTGGTATGCCAGACTCGTACTAAGGGCTTAAGGGTATTGGATCATTCCAAATATGAGCTGAGGGTCGGGCGGGGCATGTCAGACTCATACTGAGGGCTCATGTGCATTCCAGATATGAGCTAAGAACCATGTGGTATGCCAGACTCGTACTGATGGCTTGAGGGTATTTCAGTCCGATGACTAAATGGGCTCAGGGAGCAAGCCAGACATAAGTTGCGGCCCCCGGGGGCAAGCCAGACTTATGTTGTGGACTCAGGAGTAAGCCATATATGAGTTGTGGGCCCGATAGGCAAGCCAGACTCATACTGTGTGTGTGTGTGTGTGTGTGTGTGTGTATATATATATATATATATATATATATATATATATATATATATATATATATATCTCAGTGTTGCAGAAATCGGTTAAATCGGCCGATTAATCGGCGCCTATTCGCTAATCGGACCTCGACCGATGAGGTTTATTGCTAATCGGTTACTTAAATCGGGCTTGGTCAAATTCGGTCAAATGCGGTCCTAATCGGAGCTAATCGGCGCTAGTCGGAGTTAATCGGTCAAAACCGGTCAAAGACAATTCAAAAAATTTAGGGGCAAAAATGGCAATCTGAAATTATTTTTCTAGGGTTCGTTCCCACTCCCACATTCCATCGTATTCAATTCACTGTGTTTTCTCTCTTTGGATATTTTGAAACACCGACTTCGTACTCACCTCGACGCCTCCTAAGCTCGTTCACTGCATTGTCGACTTCCAAGCTCACCTCCGACGCCATACGCTTCTACAGAATCCTTCCAACGTCTGCCTTGTTTTATCGAGCATCTCATACTTCAATCTCGCCTCAGAGTTAGTGGGTCGAACATCTCATAGTTCCAAATCCGACTCAGGTAAGTTTATTTTGACTTTTTTTGTACTTGTGAAGAACCCAAAGAATGTTACTGCTTATTAATTTGTTAGATAAAGTCGATTCCCTGAATTCTCTACATTCATTTAAGTTTTGTATGTGCAATCGATTCCCTGTATTCTCGTTTGGATTTTCCTCCTTTATTTCAGTCGTTTCTTTTTCACTTAAGCTGTAAACATGGGTTGGATGTGTTTATTAATTGTTCAGCAAATTGAAGCTTAATTCTTGTCACAGCTGTACATTTTTTGATCGAAGCATGTGCTCTTCTCTTTTTCAGTTTTTCTCTAGTGTCGATTATTGCTTGCTGGACCATCTCATAAACTTCTAATCAGATTTAGTAAGAAATCTGCTTGATAAGTATGTTAACCTTTATAACAATAATCATAAAAATAGAAGTTTTTTGGTTCAACTCTTAAGCCTAAGTTGTTTACCTGTTAAGCCTAAGTTTTTTCCAATTAATCTGTTACTATGAAAGTATTAAGTTGTTTACCTGTCAAGCTGTGAAGCTATTAAGTTGTATTTTTGTTGTGAAATTGTTAAGCTGTTAAGCTATTAAGCTGTATTTTTGTTGTGAAGTTGTTAAGCTGTTAAGCTATTAACCTGTCAAGCTGTTAAGCTATTAAGCTTTTTACAAAGTTGTTCACTGTTTTGTAACTTTTGTTGTTAAGGTGTTAAGCTGGATTTTTTCTGTTAAGCTGTTAAGTTGTAAATTTGTTTTTAACTTTTTATTGTGTTAATGTGACAGTTTTGATAGAAGGTGACGATTAATGACATCAAATGCTTCCACTACACCATCTGTTGGATCAACCCCCACCACCACGGGTGCACATAAACGTAATTCAGATGATGTTGGTTGGGAATATGGTTTTATCCCGGATAAAAGCAACATGGAGAGATTGCAATGTATCTTGTGTGGAAAAACATTTAGGGGGGATTTCTAGAATGAAACAACATATTGCTCATGTGAGGGGTAATATATCCTCATGTCCAAAGTCTACAAAAGATGATCAATTGAAATGTAAAAATTCTCTTAATGAAGGGAAGCTAAAAAAGAAAGCTAAACAAGTGCATAATGAAGGCTTAAGGGTGGAGGTGAGACAAGAATTTCATGAAGCAGAAAATTCTTTGGGGTCAAAGGCACCCAATGTTATAGGCCCCATGGATAACTATGCAAACATAATAAACCCAGAAGAAGGTTTGAAGGAGGGAAAGGGAAAAAATGTTGATCTTAACAATATTGTCCGAAAAGAAAGAATATTAATGGTCCATAAATTCATTAGTAGGTGGGCATATGAGAGTGCGATTCCTTTTCATGCCTTTGAAAGGGATAGCTTCAAAATGATGTTGGAGGTTATTGGCCAATTTGGAACCGGGCTTCCATGTCCTACTAGATATGCTTTGAGTGACCCACTTCTAAAGCATGAGGTTGAAAGAACAAAAAAATTGTTGAAAAAAAACGAAAAGGGATGGAAAGAGGATGGATGCTTGATTATGACCGATGCTTGGTCCGATCGAAAGAGAAGAAGCATTATGAATTTATGTGTTAATTCAAAGATGGGTACCGTTTTTTTATCTTCAAAAGAATGTTCCGGTGAAGCACATACAAGCCAACACATATATGAGTATGTGGAATCTTGCATTCAACAAGTTGGTCCCGAGAATGTTGTTCAAGTTGTGACAGATAATGCCATGAATAACATGGGGGCGGCGAAGTTGCTAAAAGAGAAAAGACCATCTATTTTTTGGACATCATGTGCGACACATACCATTAACCTTATGCTTGAAGGTATTTACATTATTTTGTTTATTTGTTGTATTTATTATTTTATTTTTATTACTTTATTTAGTTTAAAAATGTTTAATTGTATACTATAAGTTGTTATTTGATCGTGTTTATTTTTTTAAGGTATCGGAGCACTCCCAAGGTTTAAGAAAATCCTAGATCAAGCAAAGAAACTAACCATATTCATTTACGCTCACCACAAAACCTTGGCGATGATGAGAAGTTACACCAACAAAAGAGAAATTATCCGACCGGGAGTCACGAGATTTGCTTCCGCCTTTCTCACATTACAAAGTTTGTCCGAAAAAAAGGAGCAACTAAGACATATGTTCTCTAGCAACAAATGGGAGGAATGTAAATTTTCCGGTAAGCCTAAATGGATTGCCTCATATAAAACGGTGACAAGTGTCCAATTTTGGTCCGGTGTGACACAATGTTTAAAGGTGTTCTCCCCTTTGGTGAAAGTCCTTAGAATGGTTGATGCGGATTGGAAGCCCTCAATGGGTTTTGTTTAAGGGGAGATTAAAATTGCAAAAGCAGAAATTATCAAATCTTTGGGTGGTAACGAGAAACATTACAAGCCTATTATAGATATCATAAACACAAAGATGAAAGGTCGACTAGATTCAACTTTACATTTGACATCTTATCTTTTGAATTTGTATTATCATTATAATGATTCACAACTCCAATATGACCCCGATGTAATGGATGCGGTTCTTGAGTTTTTTGATACATTATTTTGTGGAGATTTAGAGAAGCAAAGGCAAGTCGTAACTATTGACTTGCCAAAGTACAAGAAAAAAGTTGATAGATTTGGTTGTGATCTTGCGATTAAACATTGTAAGGTGAACGATGCCGACTTTGATCCGGGTAATTCGTTTTCCTTTTAGTTATCTACTTATCTATTTTATAAAATTTTAATATTTATTGATTAATAATGTGATTTTTTTTTCAAAACCGTAGCTAGTTGGTGGGGACTATTTGGTGGCGCAACTCCAAATTTGACAAAGGTTGCAATGAGGATTCTTTCTTTAACTAGTAGTTCATCGGGTTGTGAAAGGAATTGGAGCACGTTTGAAGGGGTTAGTAATATAAAGCATTAAATTTAAATTTTATAAAATTATAATATTAAGCACGTTTGAACTCTTTGTTGTGTTTAAATTATAGGTACATACAAAGAAACGAAATAGATTGGAGACAAGTAAATTGAACAATCTTGTTTATGTTCAATTCAATGCAAATTTAATGGAAAAAAACAAAAAGAGAAAAGATAGAAACATGGAAGTGTTATTAGCAAATAATTCTCTCTCGGCTCAAGAATGGATTGTTGATTATGATGAGTGTGATGTAGATGAAGTAGATCCTAAAACGGTTGATGAAGCTCTAGCAACAGATGTTAGTCAAGCACCCCGAGAAAGTCCAAGAACGAGGGAACTATTAGATGAAGATTTCGAGTCCGAGAGTGAGATTGAGGAGCAAGTGTTGGAAGAAGAAGAATACGAGTCGGATGGTGTTCAGATAATGAAAGTATGCGGAGAAGATTAGAAGAAAATGTGCGTTTAGTTTTGAGCTATTTAAACTTATGGTGGACTTGTTGGATGATGATTGTGTGTGTTTGTTAAAACTTATTATTAAACTTTTATGCTTATTTTGGAGGATGATTTGTTGTGTTTGTTAAACTTATTTAGTTATTATTAAACTTTTATGCCTATTTACCTATATTCTTAGGATTAAGTTAGATTTATAAAATTTTGAATATTTTTCTTAATAATTAATGGTCCCCGATTAATCCTCGTCTAGCCGATTAATCCCTAATCCCCAGTCCACCGACTAGCTAACGCATAGTGTTTTCTACAACCTTGATATATATATATATATATATATATATATATATATATATATATATATATATATATATATATATATATATATATATATATAGAGAGAGAGAGAGAGAGAGAAGTAAGTTCAATTGAAAAAATAAAAAATGTTGAGAATTGGAGAATCATTCTCAGTCAATAATTTATTTTTTTGGCAAAACGTTCCAGCGTACCGGACCGACGGAGGATGAGTAATATTCATATACTAATATAAATATAAGTGTATTCATATATGAATACACCACCTCCCTCCGCCACCACCCACTACCACCACCACCACCAACCACCACCACTACCACCTCCACAACCAACCTCTACCAACAACCGCCACCTCCATCACCAACCACCACAACCATATTCATATATGAATAATCACTTTTGTTATACTTATTCATGTATGAATATGCGTATTGATATATGAATATACATATTCATATATGAATATGATATGTCCTGTCGGCCCAATACGCTGAAGTGATTGAGTGATAGATTCGTTGTGAGTGGTCCAGATCCATTCCCTCGTCTCAACCTTTTTTTCTCAATTGAACCATTCACCATATATATATATATATATATATATATATATATATATATATATATATATATATATATATATATATATATATATATATATATATATATATATATATATACCCTAATCTAATAAATAAAACCATTTTCGCCACGTAGCAGTTGTTCAGCCCACCTAAAGCTTCTTTTCCCGCTCAAAGTTTCTAACTAAAATTCCTAAATTGCCCCTTTCATTCGGTACGTTTTATACTTCGGCTGCTAACTCGGTGCATGAAATCAGAAATTTCAAAAATCTTATCTTGATTTTGTTCCTAATTTCATGCAATTGAAATTTTAAATGTTGATAGCAAGAAATCAACAATCATCGATAAATCAACATGCTAATAGCAAGAAATCAGGATTCAATCTCCAAATTTGAATCGGCCTTTTGTCGACTTTGTATATACCTCGAATGCACATTCATCTCCAACAAAGCTAAGCATCTCCTTCACCTTCGTCTCTCTCATTTCAGTGAAGATTCACTCATGTGTCTCTCATCTTAGATTCTTAGTATGCGTCCGGTCACCATCTGATTGTTGATGCTTCCTTTCCCAGACGCCCTGTCCATCGTCTTCATCTTTTCTCTCACGGCGACTCAATATGGACATTGTGTGTCCCCAATCGGCTGTAATACGGAAGTAAGAACCTATTTTTTGAACCCTAATCTCCAATTTGGTTCTACAATATATGTCTAAGATTTTAGGACTCAATATGAGTGTTGAAAAATAATACGAGATTTGAAGGAGAACTACCTTACCGTAGAGATGACAGGTTGATTGTTTAGAAATCCATTTGAAATATCTTAAATATTATGAAGATTCAGGCTTCTCATTTAATTAATTTACCAATTTTATAACCTGTCAGTGTATTTTGATCGTGGTTTAATGTGTGTTTTCAATTTTGTACTTTTCAATTTGGTTCACTGTTAGGTCACATTTTGGGTGAAGATGATAAGTCTCACCTTTTTTTTTGCATTTGAAACATGGATCGTTGCTGAACAAAACAATGAGGGACACAATTTTTGTCATCATTTTGATCAATAGGTTAATAAGGTGTCATTTAATTGTCTCCCATAGCAAGTACATTCTTCTTCGTGTATCACCCCATATCTCAACATCAAACCATTGTTTCGCCCCATATCCCAACATATGTGTGCTTGGTTTTTTGTTGTTGCAGAAATTGAAACAATGATATCAACTTGATTTCTTTTGGTCAATTTCTAAAGGTATGCTTCTTTGATATGTTTTATTCACTCGACGTTGATTTATATTGACCTAACTAGGGTTTGGAATTTGTAAGATAAGTTAGTTGATATCGAAATGTTGGAAGTTGATATGTTCTTTTGATTTTTTATTTTTCGGGGAGGGGTTTAGGGTTTAACTTCATATGCAAACAATCCAACTCCTTTTTTCATGGTTCTGATTACCTAGGTAACATGAGGAATTTCCTTGATTGACAACTTAGATTCAAAAGTTGATTTGATGCATCTTACACTATGGTTCTTTGATCTTGAACAAGAAAAGCAAAAAGAAACGTTACTTGACCATAATTCACGAGATGAAATTCAAAACAACACGTAAATGACAGAATTTTAAACCATATACATTCAATGATTTTGAACCAAGGGTTTTATGGCAATGTAAACAAACTGTTCTCTTTGTTTTAACTCATGCATCACGAATGATTACGAGTATTAAACCTAATATTATCCTATAAAAAATTTATTTTACAGGTTTAATCGGTTTTATGTTTATAATTTTCAGACAATGGAGTTTGTAGGAATGTACAGGTATCGCAGTGTTATTATATTTGAAGTGTGATATCATCTATTTTCTTAACAATCCTTATAATAATTTACAAGTCTCTAAACTTGAAACCTAAGGGTAGGAAATATTAAACTTTGATGAATCCCTTTGCACTATGTTAACTCATTTCCCATTTATTTCATTTGCATTTATTTATGCTTGGTTAAATTTGATTGGTTTTATTATTTGGTTATAGAAAAATTAGTTGTTGACTGAAGAATGAAACGTGGAACAAAAAAAGAAAGAGAAAAAGAAATTGATTGCTAACATAAAGAATGTAATTTACAGACTATAAATCCTATAATAATGTTTGGTTTTCATTTAGTGGTCTTATTAAACACATGATTTTAGGAATATTATTTTATTATTTGGTTGTACCCATATATCCATTAAATCTTTCAGCAAGTTCTTCAAGGGCAACCTCATTTATTTTGATTTTTTCTGCGTTTTGGAATATGTGACAGTTTTTTCGCCATTTGTTGTTTTGTTGGTTATCGGAAAGAAATAAGTTTTTGACCGTATCGATCATTGCATATACAAATTATAGGGATTTTAGATATTTTAATGTTGGAAATAAGATCAGCTACACCACCTCTAACTCTTGCAGGCATACCAACTACATCAATAATCAACACCGCCTTTGGATGCTTTGATCGGTCAAAGTCAACACTTAAAGATTGATTACTGGCAAGTTCTTTAACAGAATTAGCAGTGCTACTACTAATTCCCTTTTCAATTTTGGCATAAGCTTTTCCACGACTATCGTTAGCATTAACCTCCATTGTCTATATGACAAACCAACTTGGTTGGTGTGGTCTTCTCTATGCTAGGTGTACCACTTAGCAATATTGCCTTCTTTGCCCCTGAGTCGCTCTGGTTCTTTCCATTCGCCTTGCTGGCACCATTTAGGAAATTATCCTTCCAGTGTATCAACCAATCAGGAGGCTGCTTTACTAGAGACTGATTCCCTATGATGTCATTTGGAACCTTTGGTTTATTCAAAACAGAAAAAATAAAAAGTATAATCGGTTAATAAATGCAAAAATAGCAATTTACTTCCATTGATATGTTTATTATACGATCCTACTTTCATTTTTGTTTTGTTACAACATTATACTTTGAATAATCCACCAAATTATACCAATGTTAATTTTAGTGTCCTAATAAGAAGAAATTTGGAAATAGGATGATTGTTATATGTTGGTAAGTTAAAAATGTAATATGCTTTTCATGTTTTCATGAATTTTGACTTCAAAGAAAAACCGATCTTATTAGACCAAAAACCAACAAAAGATAGAAGGAAATTGGTTTTTAGCTAGAAGTTTATTTATTTATTTATTTTTTATATTTGTTGCATGTTATTTCGGCATCATGGCTTGCTTATTTTTTCTACTGTTTATATTAGAAAATAACTAGAGATTGGATGATAGTTGACTTCTTTTTCAATCCTCTCACCGCTCGCTAAAGCATATGTAGACAATTTCAAATGGAAAGGACCACCAAAAATCGACCAAAATTAGAACTCATCCCTCACATTTCTAGCTACTTTCAAGCTTGGTTGAATAAAACTATCCATAAAAATAAAAGTTGTATCCTTTTTGATGTAACAAAAAAATATTTATCATCCTCTATAATATATATATATATATATATATATATATATATATATATATATATATATATATATATATATATATATATATAACGAAAACCGAGTCCTATGGAGCAGATTGACCACCTTTTTCTGATTTAGCACAGTATGACCACCAATAGTGCAATTGATCGAATTGAATGGAGCTTAAAACTGGTTTTACAGCTTCTATAGAATTATGTTCAATCCACTTTTTTTACAATTACAACTTCTATTGATCCGAGTTCAATCCACATTTATAATTTCTCTATATTAACAAAGTACATTGCTATTTTGGGTAAGGTATTGCAAGTATATTGTTGTTAGATTGTCGTCATGTTTAATTTGTCATATATAATGTCATTTTCATGATTTATTGTGTTTTTTTCACTATACTCAAACTTAGATATTCATAATGGTGTACATATTTATTTTAGAGTAAAATTATAAACTTACTAACAAACTTCTATCTTTGTAAATTAATAATTTTTTTTGCAAATATTTGATTAGTCATTACGATTTCGAATTATAAATATTATTTTTCTTTCTCAACCGTGGGCGTACTATATTGTGTAATTGTTAACTTCTGAGTACATGCACATATTTTTAAAGTTCAACTAAACTATTTTCGATCGGCTCATTAAAAAAAAAAAAAGAGAAACTCATAATATACATTCAATTTTTTAATTATATTTAAAATTAATACCCGTGGTTCCACGGGTTTTAACCTACTATATATATATGTATATATATATATATATATATATATATATATATATATAGGGTGGGGTTCAATAGAGAATCATAATTAACCAAGGAACCAATCGTGACCGTTGAAAATCATAACGATCAACGGCCAAGGAAATAGATGTACACTTTTACATTGGACGCACACACACCGGATTATACCAAAAAATCCACCCTTTACAAAAAAACTCACTACTTTTTTTCGTTTAAAATTTTTTTTAGGCCATGTTTTTTATCGAAAACAAAAACCGAATATACCGTTGTTCACGATTCATATTGTAAACCTATTCAGATTCACATTATGAACCTCCTTAGATTCACAGTGTGCATAATAAGAAGTCAGATTCACAGTGTGAACCTGAACTGATCGGAGCTTTTTCACATTGTGAATGTTAAAATTTGAAATATTTACAGTTTAGATTCACAGTGTGAATCTACACTGATCGAGGTTTTTTTTTTTGAACCTTTTCAGATTCACAGTGTGTATAATAGTAATTCAGATTCACAATGTGAATCTGAACTATTCGAGATTTTTCATATTGTGAATGTTAAAAATTGAAATATTTACAGTTTAGATTCACAGTGTGAATCTGTACTGTTCGAGGTTTTTTTTTTTTTTTTTTTAGTCGGTGTTGATGTTTATTAATAGAGTACAAAAAATTAATATTTTTGGTATAATTAGTTTTTTTTTTTGATAAAAATAAACTTAAATATTGAAAAAACTAAGAAAATTAAGTGGGTTTTTTTGGAAAAAAAGAAGTTCGTTTTTTATATATCATCATGGATCTCTATGGAAAGAAGACGAAAAATCGTGAACAACGGTATATTCGGTTTTTTTTTCGATAAACAACTTGGCCTAAAAAAAATTTTAAATGAAAAAAAGGAAGTGAGTTTTGTTATAATCCGGTACATGTGCGTCCATTATAAAAATTTACAACTCTTCCTTTTGCCGTTGATCGCTTTAAATTCCGACGCTTTGGATTGGTTCTTTGGTTCCTTGATTAATAATGGTTCTCTATTGAACTTTTATATATATATATATATATATATATATATATATATATATATATATATATATATATATATATATATATATATATATATATATATATATATATATGAATGACATGTCAATGTTTATACAGTTATACTCACAGCAACATTATATTATTTATTCAAATTTTAAAACAATCATTAACTAAACAGAAGAATTGATATAAATTTAAACATCTTATGATTTGTATATTTATATTTTCTTATGGTGTGGTGTCCGTTTATTTAAAAAAATGTATTTAATATAGATAAAGATATTTAAAAACTATATAATTTGTGTAATAATACATCCGCTTAGGAATCTTTGTACGTCATCTCTAATAAATAAAGGTTTTTTTTTTCACTTGTCAAATTTTCAAGAGTTTTGTCACGTGTAATTTTGTGGGAGTTTTAGAACTATTATTTTCCACTTGTCATTTTTTGGAAATTTCTATTTTTTTAAAAATAAAATTCCACAAAATTCTAATGAGTTTATAAGGAAATAGAATCATTCTGTTAATTTGATAATAAAGTCTCATAAATGTTTTAAAGAATATTTGATTTCTTTTATAAATGTTCCAAAAGATTACATTATGTTATGGAAAAATATTATTTTATAAAATATTTAATTTTTAATTATTGATATTAAGTTTTTAATGTTAATAAACTCGTGTAGTACGCAGGTCTCACACCTAGTAACAAATATTTAAATATCTTGAATGGCTAGAAATGGACCAAGCAAACAAAGGATATTAATTTATTATAAGTTCATTTAATATATCATTATTATAAAATAAAATAAAATAAAAAACACTTTAAACCTTTCAAGCCCAAGGATTTACAAAATGCCAACTTCCACTCGGAAATGGGTTATTCACCTTACCAATATAAAATCCTTCTGGCCTTACTAACCAATAACAATATCGAGGAGCAAATCCAAGTTTATCACACATCATAATGGAATGAACATCAAACACATTAAAACTTTGATATTTTGAACCCCACCAAAACTTGCTCCAAAAAAGTGTACGCCCTGTGTCACAAAATGACCAATTATAGATTCCATTGTAAGGAAGAGTATGATTTCCAAGATCATCATCTTTTGATCTTACATGAATTACGATATCCTCGTTGATGTCATTGACTATAAACATGTTCCACGGAGTAAATATTAGACACCAACGATTTATAGAAGATGCACTTGTGTAGGTAACTGGATTTATTGGGATCATCAAGGAAAAGAGGATAACCAAAAAACGATGCATCATATATTTTAAATTAATATCAACTTTGTTTTTATGTATTCATTACCACTCGTATTCTCAATTTATAAGAAGCAGATAGGAGATTTCATACATTTTATTTTCTACAATTGTAAAAAGCTGTTTGAAATTTATATTTTTGATAATATTACGATAATCTTAAATAAAATAATGTATAACAATTGTCATCAATTTTTGACAATATAGCATTTATTGTTACTTAGGGCGTGTTCGGCAAAATTAGCTGGTAGCGGGTAGTTTGTAGTGGGTGGCAGGTAGTTTGTAACTTGTAGCGTTTTGTTAAACGCTACATGAATTAGCATTTGGATTTGGAGTGTTTTGTTTAAACTAAATGCTAAAAGCTTGTTGTGCCAAACAAGACTTTCTGTTCAAAATGGAACGTTTTGCCAAACGCTAAAAGCTAGAAGCTCTCAAACGCTCCGTGTCGAACACGTTAATAACAATGTTCTAAAAAGTTTGTCATGGCTCCATCATTGGCACGTTATGACTACAACGCTTGTATTTGCCGTCAAACTTTAACAAAATGTCGCCTTAAGTCACATATGTATATAAAATTATTAATTATATATAAAATTATTACTTTGAGTCACGCTTACAAACAACCTGACTCGTCACGATTCAGAAAAGCTTGAATTTGACATTATCACAAAATCACGTCTTAAGTTATTTAGAATTTTTCTTAATAGTTGCAGTCAACATAAAAATATATATGCCATTATATTAATTGCAAAATTTATTTTAAAATTTTCAAAGTTTTGTTTTGATTGGCCAATGCACTAAACAAAAACCACTAGCAAGATGCTATTTCAAGTAAATTACAAAATTGGTACCTATAGTTCTTTCAAATTTACTGTTTTAGTACAATTTCCAAAGTGGTCGGGCAAAAGCTTTCACAAATAGTCCTTAGACAGTAAAATGACTAAAATCCAACATTGGCCAAAAATAATACGGATATATATATATATATATATATATATATATATATATATATATATATATATATATATATATATATATATATATATATATATATATATATATATATATATATATATATATATATATATATATATATATATATACTAGGAACCTGATGAGGGCCGTGATAATCACGGCCCTATAGAGTCGATTCCGGAGCAAAGTTTTATCACAGTTAAGCGAAATGGTAAACCAAAATAGTACAATGTAAAAAGATAATATCTATATAAGTGTGTAGTCATTATAAGAAGTTTAAGTTGAATGTTTATTCTTTTAGAAATGGTAAAAGTGTAAAAATATAGTGTGTTTACTGAAACTTGTGCATTTCATTCCATGGTGTTAAGAGAATGTGCAACACTTATACTCTTGATGAAAATATAGGGAATATAGCATTGTACTTTAAAAGTACAATGTTGTAAGGAAAGAAAAGATATAATTTAAGTACACTGCCATTTGTCCCATATAGAAATACAAAATCACAAAGCATACCCTTGCTAGAAATATTGGTAATATAGCATTGTACTTTAAAAGTATAGTCTTTTAAAGAGAAAAAGATATAATTGAAGTACATTGGAAATACAAAATCACGAAGCATGTTGTGGTACGCACCTGCAATTGGAGTTACACGACTTTGTGTGGTGTTGGTAATGACAATGGAATTGGCATTGGCATGAACTCTGATTTGAACAATTTTTGGCCTGTAGCCACTCCAATACTTTTTAGCATGCTCATAAGGGATATGGATATGAATCATATTAACAATTTTAAACCGATCAGGTTTGCAATCTCTTATTTGTTTCATTCGACAATGTTGTGGTATATTATCTTTGTGAATTTTTTAATCATAATATAATAATTCAAATGAAATTATAGATAATGGAACGAAGGTTACATCAGAGTTATTTTTGTAAAGATTGTGTTGCAAAGAAAGATGGTTATAAAGTAGTGAGTTAAGTAAGCAAACTTGATAATAAAAGTAGACTAATTATAAAGTACTAATTTAAGTATTCACATTTCATAATAAAAGTAGACTGTACTATAAGAAAACTTCATAATAAAAGTAAAGTAACTATAAAGTAGTAATTTAAGTATGCAAATTTCATAATAAAAAGTAGACTGTAGTTCCATTTTTCATATAAAAACTTGAAAGTATATGTACAGTAGATACTATATGGAAAACTTGAAAGTGTATATACAGTAGATTTTAATGATCTATACGCCAAAAGAAACCATACAAAGATGGTTGTCAACTGCAGTTACATAGTATTTACATACCGAATAACCGAATCTATTCGCAAAAGATACTATTTACATACCGAATAGACCTCTATATTCTATTCGCAAAAGATATGTAGAGGATAGTTACCATCTTTTAACAAACCACAATTACTTTGTTTTTTTAGAGGGCCTTGGATTGCTTGCCCGAGGAACATCTTCTTTCACAGGAAGTGCTAAAGGTGGGACTGATTCAGAAACTTTTTGTTCAAATGGAGAGGAGCTGGAACTTGGAATTTCTGGAAGAAGATGTTTTGTCATTAGAATTGGTTCTGGCTTATTCTTTGGAAGCAAGCATGTGACAGGAACTTGCTTTGAATTCTTAACTTCAACAGGTTTTTCAATTTCAGCAGCCGATGGCAAAGGAACTGTGGCTGCAACAGAAGACACATTTTTGGTTGTTGATGTGCCTTCACCGATGTTTGATCTATGGACCATGTTATCAGACTCATTTGACACAGCAGCAGGATCATTTACTTTGTAAGCTTTAACAATATTCACTTTGATGTCTGTTGTTCCTTGAAAATGCACTTCGTATGCACGAACGAAAGCAACAATATAAACAGAGTTGATTGCAATGGCAATGGAATTGCATAGAGTCTCACCCTATTACACATTAACAAATGTTAAAAAGAATTTATATAATTATAACCTGACATGTTTTACAAGGTTAGATAAAATGTGTATTTACAGTTTCTTCACTGATTTGCACATCTTTTGGAGAGAAAGGTATAAACTTTTCAACTTCAGGTGTGTGTAAATTTGCTTTCATCACTCCACTTTCATCGGCAATCAAAACAGTTAACCTTGACCTAAAGGAAATTTAATAGGTAAGAAAAAAATATTTTAAGAAGTGAGTAAAAGAACATTCATGCTTACATCTGTTGAATTTCTGATTCGATGTGACAAGAAGGACAGGTAACAATCCAAGTTGTGTCGGCTTCTATAGACTTGAAGCAATTGAAACAGGCAGTGTATGATAAGTTACGTTCTTGTTCAGGAAGACTCAGGGTGCCTTTCACCCAAGCAGTTTTCATCTATTTTATATGTAATGTAAGTGTAGCTGAAACAAATTACATATGAAACATAATTGTAAAAATGAATTTTTTAAAGTCGAAAAATAGCTTACAGTGTCGAAACGTGAAGTTGCAGAAAGAATAGAAGATATGTTTGTTTCAGCTGGATATGGTAGAAGGAAATAGTTTCTTCGGTAGTTTGTGACTGATAGCAAGTCATTTATTTCCTTGCGGTTGTTATTGTACCTAATTTTGTCAGATAGATGTAATAGTGTATAAAGGAAGATAAATAAAAATGGAAGTTATTTAATAATTTGAAGAAAAAAATATGGTATGAATAGCATAAGTAATACCAGGTGCGTAATTGCAAGTTGTCACTAACCGGTGGATTGATAAGCAAACCTGAATTTGGCTTCGTTGTTAAAGAGATGGCTGTTTCCATTTTTTTGTAATCAGTACAATAAATGAGGTTTTATTGTTATAATAAAAAAATAATATTTAGTAAAAAGGTAAATAAATTACAGTTAAAAGTTGTGACTTTCAGCCTCAGTCCAAAGAACAAAGGGGGTGGGCCTTGCATTGACTGCAACATATTACCCTCATGTTCATCGAATTGGTTCCACAGAGTGATCACCAAAGGCAGTTTTCTATAAAAGAAAATTGTAATGTAATCAAAGTAATGTATATAAGTAATAGGTAATAGATTATTGTGTGATAAGAATTTTATACTCTTCGTTGATGATAATCACATCTCTCCGACTGACAAGGTCAGAACCTTCTTCATAACTGGGCAAACATCGCACAACGATGCCTCTGACATCTACATAATACAAATATATATATAGTTGATAATTAAAAAAAAATATATGTTAGGTAAGTAGAAAAGGTATTTTACTTTGAAGATGGTCTGATTCAGCATGTTCATGGAGCCTCGTAAATGGAGTGAATTCAAAAGTACAAGGTAAATTCACCGGATTGCGATTAGGATGTTCTTGTACAAGCGTTCGCTTATTGAGCACCCATGAAAATTCATATAAGCTAACTGCATATCTTGGATCACATGGGATGACAAACGCATTTGAGATGCGATACCTCCTATATTGTGTGAATGTTCTTGCATAGTAATGTAAATTCTCACTGTAAATAATTGTTGTGAACTTTAAGCCTTCAGAATCTGTTAACATCAGTCGTTTGTAAGAAGACCCTTTTTAGTTTGCAAAACGTGCTGACATTCTAAGATTTGTACAAGGGCTGTCCACCGGTTGTGAGTTGCCTGATTGATTTCCATAATCGGAGTAAGCTGTGTAGACATGTTTCTTTAACTGCAACATAAAAATTTGTAAAAATTGTCAAGAGGCATGTAGGTAAATTAATAAAATGAAAAAAATGGAGAACGACTCTTGATAACAATTAGGTAAACTTATCGGATCAAACATGTACAGATTTTCTTCTTAAGAAATTGATCAACAATAACAGTAAATATATAAGGTAAAAAATTATTACGTGTAAAATTTAGAAATTAAAAATCCACGTGTAAATATCTGAAGTAATAAAAAATAACAGATGTTGTTGCCTAACAGCACATCGAAAACAAAGGTATGACTGATAGATTGTTTATACTTATCTAAATAGATCATGTAATTGGAATTGTCTTTGACTGCGTGTCATCAGATTTGATAAACCAACACATAAGATACATCATAAGGACAAAAACACTGAAAGAAAATAGATCAATTTTTGCATTTTCTGTCTATCTAAACAGACATCATGAACAATAATAGTGGCCACGTGCGACCTAGTAAATCAGAATTATGTGGAGATGGCAGGTGTGAACAATAATCTATTGAGATGAGAATACCTCTGTTTCCCCCATCGTTATACTTATGAGGTGGGATTTTAGAAACTCTAAGTTGGCTCCTAAATTGTGAATAAATAAGTGTAGAAAATTTACAGAAATCGTTTTACAATACCCATTAAAAAACATACAATTGGGCCCCTAAACTCTAAATGATGGTAAACGGATTATTATTACGATAAATGAAAAAATTCCTCTAAAATTGTAAATAGGAATATAGGAAAGAAAATCCGTTGTAAAGTAAAAGTTTAAACTTAATTTTAAATAAAGAAAAATTTTGTCATATGACTGCAAATATTAAAGTTACCAAATAAATATACACGGCCTATAGTTCAAATTCAAATGTGAGAGAAGTCTAATAAATTTTTGCCTGATAAAAAAAATTTTAATTTTCAGAACATACAACCCTATGCTAAGAGTAAGATATCCAATAATCTAAAATACACATAAACAAAACATTCTTTAAAAACAAAAAATTAATAGGCATCAATACATAACAAATATACCCCATTCTAATTTTAAAATGTTACATAACATTAGAAGATTTACATATTTAAATATATGATATAGTCTACCTAATCTCCTGATCTAATGTTTAGATTTCATCTTGTTGGTGAAGTTTTGTCACTTCCTGATTGAATACTGTTCCAGAGGGGTGTGGTTTCGATACTATGTGAGTAGATTACAGCCTGTAAGAAAGTAAACACATATATATTCACATGCAAAGCAAGAAAGACTGTCATGTTCAAATTGATTTCAATGAGGTTAATTGTTTTTGTAAAACATGAAACCGAGGGAGATCCTAAAAGATACTATGTAAAGATGTTTAATAAAACTGAACTGAGAAATAGAGTAAAGATTAAGGATATCGTAAAATGTGAATACAAAGATGTTTACAAAAAATTATCTTATATTCAAATCGATTGATAAAAGGTAGCTGACCTTTTTCATTGAAAAGCAATGAAATACCATGCATCCTGTGTTTTAGTTGCAGAGATTAACAGCTACCTGTTGTAAAAAGAATATTAAATGGGTATATGAATAAAAGAAAAATAAGAGGAAGTTGTAGGAAAAGTACGTACGTTGACAGTTGATGAGCATGTTGTAAAATCTCTTTATAGACGATATTCTTAGTTGTTATATTATTTGAGCTACCATATGCAGATCCGGTTATAAAAACCTTAATATTGTTTAAACTTTTTGCTCTCGAAAGTGCTACATACAACTGACCGTGAGAGAAAACAGGTTCTTTCAAGTAAATGCCAACATAATCAAGTGTTTGACCTTGCGCTTTGTTAATGGTCATTGCAAAACACAATCTAATTGGGAACTGAAATCTTTTAAATGGAACTGTATATTGTTCTCCTGTTGGTGGCTGTAATGGAATTCTATGAAGCAAAACCTCTTTTCCAGCAAATTCTCCATAGCTTATCTCTGCACGTATAACATTCCATTGAAAATCTTTACAGAAAAGTCTAGTACCATTACATAAACCTTCAAACGGGTTCATGTTCCTCAACAAAATAATTGGAGCATTATACTTAAGAACAAGTTTATGAGGTGGCATACCATTTGGTGTTAAGGAATGAAGTAAATCCTCATACTGGGCCTGATCATTTGGATCAATAGTCTCATCAAGACTAAAATATTCAATCTCTTCTCCAGGCAACTTGTATATCAAAGTATGATTAATCTCATCTACAAAAGTATTTTTAGTTGTTAGAACAGCACGATTACAAGTGGGAGAGAAAGTGGCAGGAGTAACAAAAATGTTAGGATAAACATATTTGATAAGAGCTTCCAAACCGTTAACATCATTACAACCCTGAATGAGCATTGATGATGGCAGAGAAACAACTACACCGTCTGTAAGAGTTCCTACACCATTACCAAGTGCCAAAAGGAAACTTGAAAAAAAAGGATCCAATAGAGCTTGCATGTTTTCTGTTAGCTGCAAATGGGTAAGAGATTGCCATAAATAAGAATTAGTTAAACAAGCAGAAATAGTTTGTGTTTTACTTCCTAGCCTAACAACAGGAAGAGTTTGTCTAAAATCACCACCAAGAACAACTTTACCACCAAAAGTAGCTGAACAGTCCATTATATCTCTAAGTAGACTATCGAAGGATTCAATTGCAGATTTCTTTGCTGTTGGAGCCTCATCCCATATAATCAACTTACAAATCCTAATCAACACTGCTAAAGAGCTTTGTTTACTAACATTACATACAAACCCTTCAGCCGCATCCAAAGGTATTTTAAAACGTGAATGGGCTGTTCTGCCACCGGGCAATAACGATGCTGCAATACCTGATGTAGCTGTAGCCAAAGCAACATGACCTTCAGATCTAATTTTAGCCAATAAAGCTCTGTATAAGAATGTTTTGCCAGTGCCACCTGGACCATCGATAAAGAAACAAGCAGGTTTATTACAGCTAACTGCATCCATTATCATTTCAAAAGCAACCTTCTGTTCTCTATTAAGAGTATATATTGCAGCCAAATCTTCAGCGAAAACAACAATACTTTTTTCTGTTTTAATCTCTCTAGTGTCGTCTTCCATTAAACGATCAAATGAATTTTGGGGTAGAACATCAAACTGGTGAAGACGTCTTCCCATTGACTGCAGAAAACAATCAATCTCTTTAAATGCACGGGCATTAGATTCTTTGCGTGTCTCTTTGTGGTGGCGTAAAATGTCTTCCATCATTGCATCTTCAAATAATAACCACAACTTGCGCGGACTATTTGGACAGGTAAAAACCAAAAGTGAAGCAAAAAGCCTTCTCAACTCATATGGCATATGAAAAGTAGAAGCTTCTTGCATACATACTTGTTGAGTAGCATCGTCAAGTAAATAACCACGTAACAAAGCAGATTCTCTAAAGGTAGCAACAGTTACCCCGTTAATCATTTTTAAATCAGCAAACGATTTTGGACAGCGAACTCTAGACAAAAGAATTCTAAGATAATACCTTTCGCCTTCGGTTGGATGGGCAATCACAATACGACCAATTGAGTCACCTATTTGCCGGGGTGACCACATATTTTTATCCCCCTTCCAAACAAAATGATCAGGAAACTGATTGTATGTGAGCTTAAGCTTTTTTGCTAAAATTCCTGTATCATTTTCAACAAAAAATTCAGTCAACATAGTTTTTCTTTTACCAGAGTTACTCAGAATATTAACCAAAGTTGATTTACGTTTGAATGTCAAAGGCTGATAGTTTTCTAAATGCAAGGGCAAATGAATAACAGCTGGTTTCATTCACCCAAAGGAAATTTAAAAATTCTCCATGCACCTTCAGGAGGAGAGACCCATCGACCTGATTGATACTCATTAATCTCATTTATAAGGACAGAGTTTGTAACTGGAGAAATATTAAAGCTTATCTTGTCAGAACCTTTACAAATATACTTATATATATACTTCACAGCCTTTATTGATGAACAAATTTCTATATTAATGTGACAGTTAAATTTACAAAGCAAATAGGCATTATACGGAACAACCCATTTATTATTAAGAATAGCACCTCTGACTTTCACTTCAGACCCATCGTTACGTCTACGATATATAGGATATGCATCGTCTGTCTGAATAGTGTGAGAAGAAAAGTCTTTTGGGTAAAGATTTTTACAAGAACCCTTCTTTTTCATACATACGTTAAAAGGATTTAAAGAGCCACATGGACCATGAATCATATGTTGAACAACCATCCTAAACAAATGAGGATTTGCACTTTGTGATGGTATTTCTGCAGAAACAATTTTGTCAAAGTTGTCACACCCCGCTAAAGCGGAAACGCAAGGTATGACAGCGACAAAGGTTTCATTGCAAAAGATAAAGATACATCACCATAGCAATATTTAAAAGTTTACAACCCATAGCTTAAACAAAACAAAGTACAAGTTTTCCAAAATGACATTGTTCAAAATATAACTTCATAAAATAACTTCCACACGATGCAGCATGCTCTATGATGATGAATCTCTATATCCACTTACTAATTATTTCCTGAAAAAGCATGTAAAACGAGCGTCAACTATGAAAATAGTTGGTGAGTTCACAGGTTTAAAAAAAATCAAGATTTGGTATAAGACTTTTCATAAATACAAGTACATTGCTTTAATGAGAACAAAGTTCATTGCTATAATGAGAAACAAAGTTGATTGCTAAAATTGATAAACGAGTTTATTGTCATAATAGATAACAAGTTTATTGTTATAATGTGTAACGAGTTTGTATGTGTATGAGCAAACAATGAGTCTCAACCAAACCTATGACTGAAGCCCTATCAAGATCTATGCTTATCGTTCCATAGATGAATATGGTATCATGCACTCCAGCAATAGGGCGAGTGAGGAGTTGTCAATTCCTAATAGCGTTATCCATAATGACCATTGGCTCAAAGAGTTAATGGTTAGAGATAAGGGAAGGGCCTTAGTACGATAAGTTCTCATGTTCCGTGATGCATAGACATACATAGAGAGACATAGCAATAAAATAGCAATCATGTTTGATACAAATCAATTTAAATACAACATTCAAATAATAGTTTTTCGGGACATGCTTTTCCACCCCAAAACATAAAAACTGAAAATAGGGGAGTGCGTGAATACTCACAATATGCAAAATATAGCAACCAAGTTTATACGAGTCAAATAAATACAACAAACATAAATAGTTTAGGACATGCTTTTCCACCCCAAAACGTAAAAACCGAAAATAGGGGAGTGGTGAATACTCACAACGTTTCGAGTAGGTACAAGTGGTACTTCGGAATGCACCAACGTCTTACTACCGGGATCCTACGACATCAAACACACACTAGTGAGTTTCCATGTCGAAATCTAATGCTAATATACTAAATTCTACATATAGTGAAATGCCAATTTATGTTTTAGTATTTGATTTTATATTAATTGGTTACACTTTTTCTGAAATAATGAAATTCTACAAATCGCGCGATTAATTACAACATTGGAATATAAATTTTCCAAAATTTTAAGTCCTTATTACATCATAAATTCACGGAAATAGCATTCAAAGGATAAAAATTATCAAACTTTTTATTTAACTGTTATTATACAATACTAAGCTGGGAAAATTATAAAAATGGATTTCCAAGCTGTTTAATTATATTTTATGATTTTTGAGCATTTATTCCAATAAAAATTGAAATAAATAGAAAACAGTTTCCAAAATTACCCAAACTTTTTATTTAACTGTTATTATACATAAATAGGCTGGGAAAAATATAAAAGATATTTTTCAGTGGGTATTTCTATTTTTCCTTGTTTTATTCCTTTAAATAATCTTTAATTGAAGAAATAATATCAAACAGTTAAAATAAATTACCAAAAATTTTTGTAACATCATTTATAGTATAAATAACCTGAGAAAAATATCAAAAGTGGTCTTCATATTATATAATCCGGTTTTGGGTATTTATGTGTATTTAAGTGTAATTAACTTTAGAAATTAAGAGAATAATAGTTTACAGTGGAGAAAAATCCTTAAAATTTTTATATAACCTCCTACTGTAAAACATGATGTTCTGGTAAATTTTCATGAATTTTGGATAATCAGAACTATTTTTCCTATTTTTAAACCATTATAATTACCAAAAATTGGGAAAAATAGCAAGGCATGATGAAAAATGTTGAAATTATTTTTCTGACTCATCCATCACAGGTAAGGTATGCGAAAATTGTTAGATAAAATTTTCACACTCTCCAAAGTGGTTTTGTGATTTATTATATCCTAACAAAAAGAAAATTGGAAATCATACCAAACAGCAACAAAAATTGATGAAATTTATTGAGGGGTCATTATCCATCATAAGGGTCATTCATGAATTTGTTCCGGATTTATTGACCTCTGGAAGTATTTTATGTGATTTATGCCCTTGGTTTCTAGCAATAATTTTAATAAATCAAAGAAATAATAAAAGCTTTTGGTATTTTACAGATTATCACATGCATGTGAGGGCTTTCAAAAGGAAAAATGTTCGAAATTTATTCAGAAGGGAAATAGGGGTATTGAACCCAAACAAGATAAGAAATGTTGCATGCAATGGTGCATGAGATGTAAATGTGGCTGAAGTTTATGAATTTATGTAGCCCATTCAGTGGGGTTTTAAGCCACGAAATTTCAACCATCATTCACTGCATATGTTAAGTTTCTAAAGTATTTTTCCCCAGATTTATGGTTGGGTTTAAGGCCATTGATAATGCTAGGCAAAAATGGTGATCATAGAAAAAGAGCTGTTTGCGCAACCATTTTGTAAAAATTGCCAAAAATCGGATATTTAATATTTTACAGTGAGACCAGTTGGGTTTGAAAGTTAACTCATGAGATTATCCAATACAAAAAGAATATCATGATTTGGTTAAGAAATGACCGAGTTATGGTCGTTCAAAGTTGAACAAAGTAATCTGGCAGATTGCATGTTTGCTTTGAGTGCATCCTTAGGACATTTTGACAAGAACATCATGCATGCCTTTGATAAGGTCCGATTTCTAGCACATGCATGGAGTGAATGAGCATCCAAGATGTACTAGAAATGGTTTAAATGCTTTTGACCATGCAAGAACACAAAAGAAATGGAGAAGAAGATGTAATACTTGTTTTTGAAGTCACATGAACATATGTGCATCATTTTCACTCCTTGCATGGGTTTGATCCCGGATTTTCACCATTTCAAACACATGCATTGTGTTATGGTGAGAATCTACAAACCACAAGGTAAAAATAAAGATTTCTAGCCATGGAAAGGCATAGAATCCGAAAAGAAGAGAAAACTAAGAAGAAGAGGAAGTAGAATCATGAAATTATGGAAGAAGATGTTGTTGTTTACCTTGGTTTTGATCTTGAGGGAAGTAAGAACACTTCAAAGTCTTCAAAATCTCGAAATTTGGCAGAGGAATGAGAGAAATTTCGTGAGTTAGAGAGAGAGAGGAAGAGAGTTTGTGTGTTAGGAGGGTGGAGTGTGAGAGAGTGAAGAGAGAAGAGGTAGTGTGAAGGTTTAAGCTTAATGATTGAGTTTTGGGAAGAGAGAGGGCATGGGGAGGGGAGAATGGCCAGATTTTTGAGTGGATTAGGGCCTTCTCTCTCCTCAATTCAAATTTTATAAAAATCCTTCCTTAATTTTTATAAAAACCCTAATTTTTATAAAAGTGATTTTTTAAGCAATTTGATTTATTTAAAAATCTTGTTTTTAACTAATTAATTATGATTAATGCATGATAATTTATATTTCTATTTCATTGGTATAATCCATAATTTGATTAATAAAATTTGATATTTGGAAGTTTATAGCCAAATTTTATAAAGTTTTTAAGCTTTAAGATATATAAATTTGGATTTTTAGCTCTCTTAGGGTTTTTGGAATATTGTTTGATATTCATCATCATAATGAAGTATAATTAGAATATTTTAATTTATTTTTAGGGTTTTATACCCTTTTTCAATTATAACAAAGCTTGAAAGTTTCATTCAAATTATAGCATTGGCATTTCCTATTATAGTTAAGCAACTTACTAGAATCGTAAGTGTCAAGTATATTAGTCCTAGGTCTTAGATGGATCCTAGTTTATGTAAGATTTTGACCTAATTTATACTACTAGGCCATGGCATGATGTGCATGAATGGTTATTATAAAGATGCATGAGTCCGAGAATGACCTGAATTGACAGTTGTCACAGTATCCCCCACTTTAAAAAGAATTTCGTCCCGAAATTCATTCTACGTCATCGCTTGTCATCGTATGGGAAAAGTTGTGGATACTTTTCCTTCATGAAGTCCTCACGCTCCCAGGTGTACTCCGATCCGCGTTTTGAGTTCCATCGAACTTTCACAATCGGGATCTTACTCCGCTTAAGTTGTTTTACCTCCCTGCCAAGGATTTCTATCGGTTCCTCAACGAAGTTTAGCTTATCATTGATCTTAATTTCCTCCAGGGGTACTATCAATGTTTCGTTGGCTAGACATTTCTTAAGATTGGAGACGTGGAATGTGTCATGAATGGCGCTTAACTCTTGGGGCAACTGGAGTTTATAAGCTACCGGACCAATCCTTTCAATGACTTCAAAGGGTCCAACATATCTCGGGCTTAGTTTTTCTTTCTTACCAAAACGCACAAGCCCTTTCCAAGGCGACACTTTTAAAAGTACCTTGTCTCCTACTTGGAATTCTAATGGTTTTCGACGATTATCCACATAACTTTTCTGACGATCTCTAGCAGCTTTAAGCCTATCCTTGATGATAGCAATCTTGTCAGATGTTTCCTGGATAAGTTCGACTTTAGTCAACTGTCTGTCTCCGATTTCTGTCCAGCATAAGGGCGAACGACACTTGCGTCCATACAATGCTTCATATGGAGCACATTGGATACTCGTGTGGTAACTGTTATTGTAGGAAAACTCAATTAGAGGCAAATGAGTATCCCAATTTCCTTTGAACTCAATGACACACGCCCGTAGCATGTCTTCCAATGTTTGTATTGTTCTCTCTGTTTGCCCATCTGTCTGAGGGTGGTAAGCTGTGCTCAAATCTATCTTGGTCCCTAGTGCCTTCTGTAGCATCCACCAAAATCGTGATGTAAAACGACTATCTCTATCATAAATGATGGATAGGGGTACACCATGCAGAGAAACAATTCTGTCGATGTAGATTTGGGCCAATTTTTCCATCTTGAAGTCTTCCCGAATGGGGAGAAAGTGAGCAGATTTCGTCAGTCGATCCACTATGACCCAAATTGAGTCGTGACCTTTAGAAGTTCTAGGAAGTTTGGTAACGAAATCCATGGATATCTGCTCCCATTTCCATTGGGTAATTTCGGGTTGTTGCAATAAGCCGGATGGTTTTTGATGTTCAGCTTTGACTATTGAGCAAGTTAAACACTTCCCAACATATAAGGCAATATCCCTTTTCATTCCAGGCCACCAATAGTACTCTTTAAGATCCTTGTACATCTTATCCGCTCCAGGGTGGATTGAGTATTTAGATCGATGAGACTCCTTTAGTACTATGTCTCTCAGATTGTTAACCCTTGGAATCCAGACTCTGTCCTTAAAATAACGAACTCCATCAGGTTTGGTTTCAAATCTCACTTCTAAACCATGTAAAGTTTCACCTGGAAGATTTTCCCTGAATAAAGCTTTCTCCTGGGCATCAATGATTTGAGATTTCAAGTTTGTCTGAATTACCATTCCCAAAGCTCTCACACGGGAAGGTTTCACTCTTTCTTTTCTACTAAGAGCGTCGGCTACTACGTTAGCCTTCCCTGGGTGATATCGTATCTCACGGTCATAATCACTAAACAACTCTACCCATCTCCTCTGCCGCATGTTTAACATTTTCTGATCTAGGATGTGCTGAAGGCTTTTGTGATCGGTATAAATGGTGCACTTGGTTCCGTACAAATAATGCCTCCATATTTTAAGAGCGAAAACTATTGCTCCTAGTTCTAGATCATGGGTGGTATAATTCTTCTCATGCGGTTTGAGTTGTCTGGAAGCATACGCAATGACCTTATCTTTTTGCATTAACACACATCCTAATCCTTGATGAGACGCATCACAATACACTACAAAGTTCTCTGATCCCTCTGGTAAAGCCAGAATTGGTGCATTACACAACTTGTTTTTCAGGATTTGAAACGCCTCTTCGTGTTTCTCTTCCCAGAGAAATTTTCTGTCTTTTTGGGTCAAAGATGTTAATGGTTGAGCAATCCTAGAGAAATTCTCAATGAAGCGTCTGTAGTACCCAGCTAATCCTAGGAACTGTCGTATTTCTGTCGGGGTTTTGGGGGCTTCCCATTTCTTGATTGCCTCGATCTTAGCTGGATCTACATGAATTCCTCTTTCGCCAATCACATGACCAAGGAAATGTACTTCCCGAATCCAAAATTCACACTTAGTGAACTTGGCATACAATTTCTGCTCCTTCAACAGCTCCAACACTAGCTTCAGATGTCTCTCATGATCTTCTTTGGTTTGTGAGTAAACAAGTATGTCATCGATAAATACAATTACAAACTTGTCTAGGTATGGTCTACAGACCCTATTCATCAAATCCATGAAAACAGCGGGTGCGTTCGTTAGTCCAAAAGGCATGACTAAGAACTCATAATGTCCATAACGGGTTCTAAATGCTGTTTTGTGAATGTCTCCTTCGTGAACTCTTAGTTGATGGTATCCTGATCGGAGGTCGATCTTTGAGAAGTATGAAGCGCCCTGCAACTGATCGAACAAGTCATCTATTCGAGGGAGAGGATATCGATTCTTGATTGTCAACTTGTTCAGTTCTCTATAATCAATACACATTCGGAATGACCCGTCTTTCTTTTTGACGAATAACACTGGAGCTCCCCAAGGTGAAGAACTTGGTCGTATGAACCCTTTGTCTAGAAGTTCTTGAAGTTGTCCGGACAGTTCTTGCATCTCGGATGGCGCGAGGCGATATGGTGCCTTTGCTACCGGTGCCGCTCCGGGAATTAAGTCTATCCGAAATTCGACCTGTCTGTGAGGGGGTAGACCGGGTAATTCCTCCGGAAACACTTCGGGATAGTTTTGAACCACCGGGATCTCCTTGAGTTGCTTAGCTTCAGGTTCTCTTTCCATCACGTGGGCCATGAATGCAATACAATCCTTTTTCAGGTACTTATGAATCTTTATGCTCGATACAATGTTTAAACTTCTTCCTGGCTTCTCACCATGTATGATAAGGGTTTCTCCATTGGGGAGAGGTATCCTAATGACTTTCTCGTAACAACCAATGTCCGCTCTATTCTTGGATAACCAATCCATTCCTACTATTACATCAAAACTACCTAGCTCGATAGGAATTAGGTCAATGCTAAAGAGTTTATCAGCTAAATTCAGAGTACAGCCAGGAATTATTTCATTAGCCCTAATTTCATACCCATCAGCAAGTTCAATAGTATGAGTATTCCTCATCTTTCTTGATTTCAAGTCGAGTACCGGTCTAAATGTTAAAGAAACGAAACTCCTATCTGCTCCCGCATCGAATATTACTGATGCAAAATGATTGTTCAGGAGAAACGTACCTGTTATCACTTCAGGGTTCTGACGAGCTTCTTCTGCACCAATCACAAAGGCTACACCTCTTGGCCGCCCACCTTGATTTCCTTGGAAATTTTGCCTAGCTTGGCCTTGTCCATTGTTTCCAGGCCCCTTGTTCAGTTTGGGACAAGCACTACGCAGATGATCAGTACTCCCGCACTCGTAACATGCCCTTTTTCCATCCTTATTCAGCTTACAATACTTCGGGTAATGGCCTGTCTGTTTACAGTTTTGGCACACTGGGCAAGCTCCCTTGTGATGGAAATTACACTTATTGCACTTCGGGTGCGGTCCCGTGTACTGCTTTCGCTCCTGCACTTCCATGACTTTCTGTTCCTGAGTTTTCACTGGTTCTTGCTCCTGGGCTCTTACCATAAAGTTTCTTGAGACTTTCTGCTTCCTCCCTGACTTGCCTCCATACTTCTTCTCTCCCTGATCTGCTGGCTTCCTCTTGCTACTAGAGCTTTCCTTTGTTGATGCTCCCATCCTTATCACATCATTGGTTAGTCGATTTGCTAGGCTTACTGCACTTTGAATAGTAGTTGGGTTTGCTGAGGTAACCATTCCCCGAATCTCTGGTGCCAGACCCCAGATGTAACGATCTATCCGTTTCTCCTCAGGAGTAACCATGTGAGGTACCAGTTTTGCTAGTTCATGAAATCGGACTGAGTACTTCTCTATTTGTGTTCCAACCATAGAATGGTTCCAGTACTCAGATTCAAGCTTCTGAATTTCATCCTTGGGACAATACTCCTCTATCAGCAGCTTCTTTAGGTCTTCCCAAGTTAGCTAATATGCCGCTGCACGACCTCGGGTTTGCACTAAAGTATTCCACCAGGTCAATGCCCTATCTTGGAATAGGCAAGATGCATACTCAACTTTGTTGCGCTCGAGGCATTTGCTAATGTGAAGGACCGACTCCATGCTGTCAATCCATTTCAGCAACCCGACCGCACCTTCCTTTCCATGGAACTCCTTAGGTTTACAGGCCATAAAGGACTTGTAGTTGCATTCTCTTTCATTGTTTCCCCGATTTCCTCCACTACTTCCTTGGTTAGCATTAAGTCCTGCAGTTACTTGAGTAACAATGTTTGGGATTGCTTCCATGAGTTGTTGTGCTACAATTTGAGCAACATCGGGTGTTTCGTTCTGTGGGCGCCCGCGATTAGGCCTTCCTGACATGGTTCTAAGACACAAGAGAAGAAATACGTATAAATACATAAAATAATGTATAATATTTAGTTCACTACTATTTTGAAAACCGTAAGTGTTGTCAAATTAATGGTTTGCATTAATACTAGGCATATAGATTTTAGAAAGGAAAGAAAAGAAAAATCTTTTTATTCAACTATTGACTAAATAAGTTCTAAGGTTTGACCTCATAGTAAAAGTTTTCAAACATAAAATAAACTTCTTCATTACCATTTGAAATAGTCTTAAAACCAAAACAATACATCAATCCCAAAATAAAGTTTTAATGTCTTTCCCCAAAAGATACCCAACATGGGTTTTCATTTCATGACACAATAAAATACTAAAATCAGAACCAAGTACGAATCGCTATCCCAACAAGAAACATCCACACCACAATCAGTAACAGCCCTCCAAACACATAACATGTGGTCATCGCACGACCTGCCACTCGTCTAGCAGCACTAGCAGTGTCAGCAGTCTCCATCGAATGCTGAAACAGGATTTCCATCCTTGTTAACACTTCATCCAAAACTTCCCGATGCTCAGCTATCACAGCAAGACTGTGATGTAGGCCCGCTGCCATCGAATGCATCCTCCGGGACTCCTCCGGGGTCATACCTGACTGCCTGACAGGTATCCCTATAACTCGCTGAGGTGGGGGTGCTCTCGGTCCTGCCATGCTGGGTCCTACCCGACTGGTTCCTGCCGTGCCAAGTCCTGCTGTACTGGTTGCTATCCTTCCTGGGATAGGGACACTCTTCCTTGCTGTCCTCCGAATACGAAGCCCATAAAGTGGTGGTTGTGGCAACACCGATGCAGACGATGCCTCACGTTGCTGACTCGGGGCGTTGTCATTGCTGATCTCCACCGAGTTTCCTGTATCTTCTGTGTCTTCCGAGGGGTCTTCCTCCACCGAGGCGGGGGGATCACGTCGAGGAATAACAGTGACGTAGCCGGACTCATCAGCTGAGGTGGTAGCGTGAGAAGATGACGATGTCGACATAGTGGACTGAGACATAGATTCAATGAGATATGAAATAAATGACAATGCATGGCTATGATATGCAATGCTTACACACACCAAAATTAACCTTTTTGAATTTTTGAAATAAAGTTTTCTCAAGAATTTTGTTGAACATATTCCCATTATAATTAGCTCAAGCTTTGTATAAATCTTTCCTTAATTAAACATAGGTGATCAGGCTATGTTTAATTGAGATCCAACGATACAATTCCCGACCTAATTATATTAGTAATATGTTTGATGTAAAAAGAATTTTTATAAGTTTTGGTTATAGGTTGTGTTTTCTTAAAGGAATACTGATGTTCTCTATAACTTTTAGCTCTGATACCATTTCTGTCACACCCCGCTAAAGCGGAAACGCAAGGTATGACAGCGACAAAGGTTTCATTGCAAAAGATAAAGATACATCACCATAGCAATATTTAAAAGTTTACAACCCATAGCTTAAACAAAACAAAGTACAAGTTTTCCAAAATGACATTGTTCAAAATATAACTTCATAAAATAACTTCCACACGATGCAGCATGCTCTATGATGATGAATCTCTATATCCACTTACTAATTATTTCCTGAAAACGCATGTAAAACGAGCGTCAACTATGAAAATAGTTGGTGAGTTCACAGGTTTAAAAAAATCAAGATTTGGTATAAGACTTTTCATAAATACAAGTACATTGCTTTAATGAGAACAAAGTTCATTGCTATAATGAGAAACAAAGTTGATTGCTAAAATTGATAAACGAGTTTATTGTCATAATAGATAACAAGTTTATTGTTATAATGTGTAACGAGTTTGTATGTGTATGAGCAAACAATGAGTCTCAACCAAACCTATGACTGAAGCCCTATCAAGATCTATGCTTATCGTTCCATAGATGAATATGGTATCATGCACTCCAGCAATAGGGCGAGTGAGGAGTTGTCAATTCCTAATAGCGCTATCCATAATGACCATTGGCTCAAAGAGTTAATGGTTAGAGATAAGGGAAGGGCCTTAGTACGATAAGTTCTCATGTTCCGTGATGCATAGACATACATAGAGAGACATAGCAATAAAATAGCAATCATGTTTGATACAAATCAATTTAAATACAACATTCAAATAATAGTTTTTCGGGACATGCTTTTCCACCCCAAAACATAAAAACTGAAAATAGGGGAGTGCGTGAATACTCACAATATGCAAAATATAGCAACCAAGTTTATACGAGTCAAATAAATACAACAAACATAAATAGTTTAGGACATGCTTTTCCACCCCAAAACGTAAAAACCGAAAATAGGGGAGTGGTGAATACTCACAACGTTTCGAGTAGGTACAAGTGGTACTTCGGAATGCACCAACGTCTTACTACCGGGATCCTACGACATCAAACACACACTAGTGAGTTTCCATGTCGAAATCTAATGCTAATATACTAAATTCTACATATAGTGAAATGCCAATTTATGTTTTAGTATTTGATTTTATATTAATTGGTTACACTTTTTCTGAAATAATGAAATTCTACAAATCGTGCGATTAATTACAACATTGGAATATAAATTTTCCAAATTTTTAAGTCCTTATTACATCATAAATTCACGGAAATAGCATTCAAAGGATAAAAATTATCAAACTTTTTATTTAACTGTTATTACACAATACTAAGCTGGGAAAATTATAAAAATGGATTTTCAAGCTGTTTAATTATATTTTATGATTTTTGAGCATTTATTCCAATAAAAATTGAAATAAATAGAAAACAGTTTCCAAAATTACCCAAACTTTTTATTTAACTGTTATTATACATAAATAGGCTGTGAAAAATATAAAAGATATTTTTCAGTGGGTATTTCTATTTTTCCTTGTTTTATTCCTTTAAATAATCTTTAATTGAAGAAATAATATTAAACAGTTAAAATAAATTACCAAAAATTTTTGTAACATCATTTACAGTATAAATAACCTGAGAAAAATATCAAAAGTGGTCTTCATATTATATAATCCGGTTTTGGGTATTTATGTGTATTTAAGTGTAATTAACTTTAGAAATTAAGAGAATAATAGTTTACAGTGGAGAAAAATCCTTAAAATTTTTATGTAACCTCCTACTGTAAAACATGATGTTCTGGTAAATTTTCATGAATTTTGGATAATCAGAACTATTTTTCCTATTTTTAAACCATTATAATTACCAAAAATTGGGAAAAATAGCAAGGCATGATGAAAAATGTTGAAATTATTTTTCTGAGTCATCCATCACAGGTAAGGTATGCGAAAATTGTTAGATAAAATTTTCACACTCTCCAAAGTGGTTTTGTGATTTATTATATCCTAACAAAAAGAAAATTGGAAATCATACCAAACAGCAACAAAAATTGATGAAATTTAGTGAGGGGTCATTATCCATCATAAGGGTCATTCATGAATTTGTTCCGGATTTATTGACCTCTGGAAGTATTTTATGTGATTTATGCCCTTGGTTTCTAGCAATAATTTTAATAAATCAAAGAAATAATAAAAGCTTTTGGTATTTTACAGATTATCACATGCATGTGAGGGCTTTCAAAAGGAAAAATGCTCGAAATTTATTCAGAAGGGAAATAGGGGTATTGAACCCAAACAAGATAAGAAATGTTGCATGCAATGGTGCATGAGATGTAAATGTGGCTGAAGTTTATGAATTTATGTAGCCCATTCAGTGGGGTTTTAAGCCACGAAATTTCAACCATCATTCACTGCATATGTTCAGTTTCTAAAGTATTTTTCCCCAGATTTATGGTTGGGTTTAAGACCATTGATAATGCTAGGCAAAAATGGTGATCATAGAAAAAGAGCTGTTTGCGCAACCATTTTGTAAAAATTGCCAAAAATCGGATATTTAATATTTTACAGTGAGACCAGTTGGGATTGAAAGTTAACTCATGAAATTATCCAATACAAAAAGAATATTATGATTTCGTTAAGAAATGACCGAGTTATGGTCGTTCAAAGTTGAACAAAGTAATCTGGCAGATTGCATGTTTGCTTTGAGTGCATCCTTAGGACATTTTGACAAGAACATCATGCATGCCTTTGATAAGGTCCGATTTCTAGCACATGCATGGAGTGAATGAGCATCCAAGATATACTAGAAATGGTTTAAATGCTTTTGACCATGCAAGAACACAAAAGAAATGGAGAAGAAGATGTAATACTTGTTTTTGAAGTCACATGAACATATGTGCATCATTTTCACTCCTTGCATGGGTTTGATCCCGGATTTTCACCATTTCAAACACATGCATTGTGTTATGGTGAGAATCTACAAACCACAAGGTAAAAATAAAGATTTCTAGCCATGGAAAGGCATAGAATCCGAAAAGAAGAGAAAACTAAGAAGAAGAGGAAGTAGAATCATGAAATTACGGAAGAAGATGTTGTTGTTTACCTTGGTTTTGATCTTGAGGGAAGTAAGAACACTTCAAAGTCTTCAAAATCTCGAAATTTGGCAGAGGAATGAGAGAAATTTCGTGAGTTAGAGAGAGAGAGGAAGAGAGTTTGTGTGTTAGGAGGGTGGAGTATGAGAGAGTGAAGAGAGAAGAGGTAGTGTGAAGGTTTAAGCTTAATGATTGAGTTTTGGGAAGAGAGAGGGCATGGGGAGGGGAGAATGGCCAGATTTTTTAGTGGATTAGGGCCTTCTCTCTCCTCAATTCAAATTTTATAAAAATCCTTCCTTAATTTTTATAAAAACCCTAATTTTTATAAAAGTGATTTTTTAAGCAATTTGATTTATTTAAAAATCTTGTTTTTAACTAATTAATTATGATTAATGCATGATAATTTATATTTCTATTTCATTGGTATAATCCATAATTTGATTAATAAAATTTGATATTTGGAAGTTTATAGCCAAATTTTATAAAGTTTTTAAGCTTTAAGATATATAAATTTGGATTTTTAGCTCTCTTAGGGTTTTTGGAATATTGTTTGATATTCATCATCATAATGAAGTATAATTAGAATATTTTAATTTATTTTTAGGGTTTTATACCCTTTTTCAATTATAACAAAGCTTGAAAGTTTCATTCAAATTATAGCATTGGCATTTCCTATTATAGTTAAGCAACTTACTAGAATCGTAAGTGTCAAGTATATTAGTCCTAGGTCTTAGATGGATCCTAGTTTATGTAAGATTTTGACCTAATTTATACTACTAGGCCATGGCATGATGTGCATGAATGGTTATTATAAAGATGCATGAGTCCGAGAATGACCTGAATTGACAGTTGTCACAGTATCCCCCACTTTAAAAAGAATTTCGTCCCGAAATTCATTCTACGTCATCGCTTGTCATCGTATGGGAAAAGTTGTGGATACTTTTCCTTCATGAAGTCCTCACGCTCCCAGGTGTACTCCGATCCGCGTTTTGAGTTCCATCGAACTTTCACAATCGGGATCTTACTCCGCTTAAGTTGTTTTACCTCCCTGCCAAGGATTTCTATCGGTTCCTCAACGAAGTTTAGCTTATCATTTATCTTAATTTCCTCCAGGGGTACTATCAATGTTTCGTTGGCTAGACATTTCTTAAGATTGGAGACGTGGAATGTGTCATGAATGGCGCTTAACTCTTGGGGCAACTGGAGTTTATAAGCTACCGGACCAATCCTTTCAATGACTTCAAAGGGTCCAACATATCTCGGGCTTAGTTTTTCTTTCTTACCAAAACGCACAAGCCCTTTCCAAGGCGACACTTTTAAAAGTACCTTGTCTCCTACTTGGAATTCTAATGGTTTTCGACGATTATCCGCATAACTTTTCTGACGATCTCTAGCAGCTTTAAGCCTATCCTTGATGATAGCAATCTTGTCAGATGTTTCCTGGATAAGTTCGACTTTAGTCAACTGTCTGTCTCCGATTTCTGTCCAGCATAAGGGCGAACGACACTTGCGTCCATACAATGCTTCATATGGAGCACATTGGATACTCGTGTGGTAACTGTTATTGTAGGAAAACTCAATTAGAGGCAAATGAGTATCCCAATTTCCTTTGAACTCAATGACACACGCCCGTAGCATGTCTTCCAATGTTTGTATTGTTCTCTCTGTTTGCCCATCTGTCTGAGGGTGGTAAGCTGTGCTCAAATCTATCTTGGTCCCTAGTGCCTTCTGTAGCATCCACCAAAATCGTGATGTAAAACGACTATCTCTATCAGAAATGATGGATAGGGGTACACCATGCAGAGAAACAATTCTGTCGATGTAGATTTGGGCCAATTTTTCCATCTTGAAGTCTTCCCGAATGGGGAGAAAGTGAGCAGATTTCGTCAGTCGATCCACTATGACCCAAATTGAGTCGTGACCTTTAGAAGTTCTAGGAAGTTTGGTAACGAAATCCATGGATATCTGCTCCCATTTCCATTGGGTAATTTCGGGTTGTTGCAATAAGCCGGATGGTTTTTGATGTTCAGCTTTGACTATTGAGCAAGTTAAACACTTCCCAACATATAAGGCAATATCCCTTTTCATTCCAGGCCACCAATAGTACTCTTTAAGATCCTTGTACATCTTATCCGCTCCAGGGTGGATTGAGTATTTAGATCGATGAGACTCCTTTAGTACTATGTCTCTCAGATTGTTAACCCTTGGAATCCAGACTCTGTCCTTAAAATAACGAACTCCATCAGGTTTGGTTTCAAATCTCACTTCTAAACCATGTAAAGTTTCACCTGGAAGATTTTCCCTGAATAAAGCTTTCTCCTGGGCATCAATGATTTGAGATTTCAAGTTTGTCTGAATTACCATTCCCAAAGCTCTCACACGGGAAGGTTTCACTCTTTCTTTTCTACTAAGAGCGTCGGCTACTACGTTAGCCTTCCCTGGGTGATATTTGGAAGTTTATAGCCAAATTTTATAAAGTTTTTAAGCTTTAAGATTTATAAATTTGGATTTTTAGCTCTCTTAGGGTTTTTGGAATATTGTTTGATATTCATCATCATAATGAAGTATAATTAGAATATTTTAATTTATTTTTAGGGTTTTATACCATTTTTCAATTATAACAAAGCTTGAAAGTTTCATTCAAATTATAGCATTGGCATTTCCTATTGTAGTTAAGCAACTTATTAGAATCTTAAGTGTCAAGTATATTAGTCCTAGGTCTTAGATGGATCCTAGTTTATGTAAGATTTTGACCTAATTTATACTACTAGGCCATGGCATGATGTGCATGAATGGTTATTATAAAGATGCATAAGTCCGAGAATGACCTGAATTGACAGTTGTCACAAAAGTCCTCAGGTGTATGCATTTTACAGTTACTTTCTAAGATAAGCAAAAAATGTGCATGTGGAAGTCCTCTTTTCTGGAATTCTATAACGTAAGTGTAAGCACAAATTTCGCCGAAAATGTTATTCTTGAAAAGTTCATGTTTAAGTTGTTCTACTTTAGCATGAAAAACTCTAACAATCAAATCAGCTCTATTTTGGCCTTCTTCATATGGTTTAAGATTTTCTTTTATTTCAGGCCAATTAGGATTGCATGTCATAGTTAAAAAAATATCAGGCTTACCGAACTTTTGTACCAAGGCCATTGCATCTACATATTTTTGTCTCATGTTTCTAGGGCCACCAATAAAATTAGAAGGTAATACTATTCTTCTACCAATAGCAGAACCATCTGTTTCCCCTTTTGCCATTGCATCCACAACTCCTTGCAAGAATTCTTGTCTTATTTCTTCCTGCTGTGTCCTAAAAAAATCTAGTCTTTGCGTTTCTAATTTAACGTAGCTGTCAACTATATATTGTTGTAGTAATCTACCAAAATAGAGTAAAAAAGTCGTGTCATTATGCCTTATCTGAAGCTTATAAGCATAATACTCTCTAACAGATACAACCCTGGGGTTATCTACTTTTCTTCCAAGCACTGTATAAAAAGAGAAAAGAAGTAAAACACAATAAAGTTAGCCCAAAAAAATATAAAAATAGAAAAAGTAAGTATGTTACCAGTTTCTTCCATCTTTAATAAGTCATCCGCACGCGCTATACTACCAGGAGCAATAAGTTTTTCTGCAGCCGAATGCAAACCCTGCTTTCTAACTGGGGTTGTTTTATTTTTTTTTTAAATACCTTGATGCCAGCCTAGTTCTCCTAAAGGAAATATTAAAGGATACTGCAGAGGATCATAACAGCCATAAAAATACTTTATATTTCTAGAGTCAGCTTCATGGGTTGTAACTCGGATATCTCTTGGACCACACTCCCCATTATCTTCACCGTCTACCCAAATTGCAGCAACCTGTGACACATCGGGTTTATTATAGACTCTTTGGTCTTGAACAGCAACAATTTTAAGAACAATCTTATAAGTATCCAAGTCTCCAATATTCTTCAAACTGCGGAAAAAATAAGTGTATGGATTATGTTGAAGATATTTTATACACTTCTGAACCAGAGTTTCACATATCACTGGACAAACCATTAACCTATTTTGGATCTCATGTTCAGTATCATGAATATATAATTGCAGATTTTTATGCCGGTCATTCTCATAGTATAAACCATTTATAAAATGATACATCTGACCTTGAACTCTAAAAGTATAAATCCCACTGTCTCTCTTATTGAAATTAGGATTAGATGTAACACCTAAGGATGTAAAAGCGAAATGGTTATTATATGTTCTAATATATGTTCTAAAAACCTTTGCTTCGTGACAGTCTGAAGTTAGAAGTTCAATCATGACTATTGGAAGATGATTACTATACAAGACAACACTGCCATCTAAACAGCAAAAACCCGATGTTTCTGAATAGAACTTTAAAGCACCACAATGATGACAGTCAGGAACGTAAGGTAAGATATCAGCAACAACAGGAACGAACTTTAATAGAGCTCTACCTGTTGCATGACCAGCAATATTATGCTTATTTTTACGATTTTCTTGCTTTGAAATAGATTTCCTTATGTAATTTTTTTTCCGTTCAACTCTTTGTTGTTTCCATCTTAAAATAGCACGTTTCCTATAAGCTTTCCTATCCTCAAAATCCAAAGAAGGCTGAACATCCTTCATGATAGATTTATCAACCTTTTCAATGAGAAAGAACAGAAGAATATAGATATGCAATAAGAAACTAAACAGTCATCATCTGTAACTAATAATAACATATTTGAAGACATTTCAGATGAAAAGAAGGCAACACATGATCATAAGATAAGCCTGAAGACGATAATCTACAAAACAAATATTACTAACCAAAAAAATAGCATAACCCATTAGAATAAGAACTTTGTATAGACCTTTAGCAAATCAGATACCATTCTTTGTAAAAATAATAACAAAACCATTTGAAATCAGGGTAAAAGAAGAAACATAATAATACTTCTTACCTTAGGTCCACCTAATCAGCATGTGTAAAAAACTGCACAAGTAATTCGAACCCTTATAAACCCTCAGAATAAGTACGCAGATCTAAGAAGAATATGAAAGGAAGCTCTCGTAATGTGAAAAGTAAAAAAAACCAACAAATAAATAAATATCTAAAACAATGAATACCAATTGATTTAATTGGGCAAAAAGATAAACCGGTTACTTTAATTGGACCATACCCTATACAACATACAGCGGCAACACGTAGCATGAGTAAAGGCGGTGTAACTACAAATATCCAAAATTACTTGTGGGGGAAGAAAATTGTTTGGGATAAACACCAGGTAAAGCCAAAATTTATTACGTAAGAATAAAAGAAAAGTAAGGATGATAAATAAAATAAATTGATTAAAGAGAAAATTGAAAAAAAGGACCACAAAAAGAGGCATCAATCGGACCGAAAATTGGAAAAAAATAAACTATATCGACATATATGTTAAAACTGCCGGCACAGTTCTCTTTATTGGAGGAACTAAGCAAAGAAAATAGGTAAAATAAAAATAAAGGCCAAATTTATTTGGTACCAAAAATTGGAAAAAATATTAAAGTATATAGACAAAAATAAATAAATTTAATTGAAATAGGTGATTGTGAAAGTAAATTAAACTGAAAAAAAAAGCAACCCAAAACTCATCTATTTAGTACAAATAATTATTGTATATTGTCGGTCACAAAGCAATACACAAATCCAATTCTTAAGTAAAATTCAAAAGTTCAAAATGAAAAAATGTAAATTAAATGAGTACCTTCATGAGAAAGAGGAGAAGAAGGAGATATAGAAACTGATTGATAAATCAAGAAGGATACAATTTCAACATGTATAATTTCACACCTGTAATAAATCCATGACCATACATAAGGCATCTTCATGTTCTTCAAATTAGAAGGAGGTTAGGGTTGTTTTTTACAATTTGATTCAATAAATAAAAGAATATAGTTGAACACTATACCTCGATGAAGTGTTGTCGTTACAACATGTGGTAATAAACAAATGAAAGAAGAAACAGTTGGCAAGCTGAGAATAAATTCGATTACTTCAGTATGGCAAAAGGAGACGAAGCCGGTATATATTGAATTCAATATCCTTCAAAATAGCCCCTGAGTTGACTCTACAATAAGACCCATCAAATAAAAAGTCAATCTGAATAACAGATGATACTGGGAAAACTAATTTTAATGAAAACCCCAAATGTGAGCTGCAATCAACAGAGAAGGATAGTAGGTAGGAAGTGTTTAGCTGGGGAAATGTTTGAACGCAGTACACCACGTTCACTTTTCTAGTTTCCACCATGTGGATATACCTCAAGTCAAGACTTAAAATTGGATTCATTGTGATCAGGTTGAGGCCAATATTATTCTCTTAAGCATTTCATCGAACATGTGGTGGACCAAAGAAAAGTCCAAGCTAGCGACATGAAAATTTGAAATCCCACATATCTTATACAACCGATAGATGAAAACTTCACCCCAGCTATCCCTGAGAAAGGACGTGGTATATATATCGATGATTGGAGCACAAATTTACAGATTCGTCACCCCAGTACAAGGCATCTTCGTGTTCTTCAAATTAGCAGGAGGCTGTATTTTTTTGACAATTTGATTCAACAAATAAAAGAAAATAGGTAAACACTATACCTGGATGAAACGATGATGTTACAATAGGTGGTAGTAAACGATTCAAAGAAGAAACATTGAACAGACAAAACAAAAATTCCCCAATCTTGTAGTTTTGATTCGAGGTTGAAACGACTTACAGAAAGCAAAAGGAGATGAAGCTGGTATATATTGAATTCAATATCGATCCTTCAAAACCACAGCATGAGGTGGCGACTGGAGGTCTTTAATAGAGGGTGACTCGACAAGGAAGCATAAGCGGAGAGGGCACGTTGCATCTGCGCTTCAAATAAAGCAGTAGGTGGCAAGCAGCTTTCCGGATACACCACCGACAAGATGGGAATGTGAATCAACAACACCTCGCTTGAGACAGGCAACAAAGGTTCTGACCTCCAAATACGTTAAAAGAGGCCGCCCAGAAACCTTTCGATTGGTGGAGGGAAGTAATAGTCTACGTGGACCAAAGTTCAAACCTTTAACATATAGGTAATGATATATATATATATATATATATATATATATATATATATATATATATATATATAGGGTTACGTTTATGTGTTTTTTTACATTTATTATGTGTTAGAAATGCAAAATAGGAATTTAGAAAAATTAAATAATTATTTAATTAAATAAATATAGATATTAAATAATTTCCATAATTATATGTATATTAAATGATATCTATAATTATAATTCTCTTTTTATGGAAACTAATTAATTCGTCATTAATGTCAGCAATAACTTTCTTTCAGAATGAATTCACATCTAGGTTTTTATGTATGAGTTTGTGTTTTATTTATGGATCCACTCACTTAAAATATAACAAAGTTACATTGAATATGAAGACGATAGTGTATTCTACTAGAATATACTCTCATTCTGTTAGAATATATTTTCATTCTTCTAGAATGACTTCTATTCTGCTAGAATACACTCTCGTTCTCCATGTTTCAGGTAACTTTATTGTATTTTGAGTGAGTGGATCATAAAACAAAATACGAACGCATACATGAAAACTTACATTCAAATTTATTCTGAAAAAAATATTATTGTTGATAATGACGAATTTAATTAGTTTCTATAAAAAAATGAATTATAATTATGGATATCATTTAATATACATATAATTATGGAGATCTTTTAATATTTATCTTTATTTGATTAAATAATAATTTAATTTTTACTAAATTTTATGGTGCATTCTAGCACAAAACAGATGTGAGAAACATTTGGATCTGTCTCTCTCTCTCTCTCTCTCTCTCTCTCTCTCTATATATATATATATATATATATATATATATATATATATATATATATATATAGGTCCGGATGCAGTAGGAACTCAAAAATTGGTAGAAACCGCGAAAAGTATTCTTTACTAACCATTTCGCCACGGGCATAAACGTCAAACCCGTTTACTTGGTTGTGACGCGTTCGCACACGACGCACGTTCATGGAACGTAATATTGACTCGAAGGAATAATAAATTGCGACTAACATCAATGAAACGTCATTTAAATGAGTTTCTCTTTTCTTTTTCATTTATTTTGTTTTTTTGGTTTTTTATTATTATTTTTTTAATTTTTTGTTAAAAAAATTCAATTTTTTTAAATAGATATATGCTCAGTTTTAACGTTTTTAATTTTTTTGTTTTTCTTTTTTTCGTTTATTTTTTCGTTTTTTAGAAAAATATTATTTATTTTTTTTTTGTTTTTTTTAATATATTTACTACATACTTGAAGATAGTAGGGTTTTTTCTTTTCTTTTCTTTTCTTTTGATTTTCTTTTTGTTTTTTAAACTAAATATCAGTTTGAGTTTTTAATATTTAACGATTATAAAATATATATAATAATTAAGAATCATTATATTTTTTGAACCATTTAATTTTCAATCATAAAAAATCTAATAATTATGGATCATTAAATATATGAATCAAAATATTTTTAGATCATAACAAGGTAAGGATCATAAACATATTGAATCATAATATTGTTGAATCATAAATATTTTGAATCATCTCTATTTGGATCATATTATGTTCAACATTTTTTTTAAAAAACTTTTGATCTTTTAAAATCTAGTTTGGTATCTAAAACACCTTATATTTTTAAAATTCTTTTTACAAAGTCATTAGAATAGTGAGTAGAAGTATTCCTTAAATTTTTATAAATGTTGGATAATTCCTTTTCTGGGGTTTTTTTTATAAATATAAAAAATAAAAATAATTTTTTTTTCAAATTTTCATGAGTGTGTTCATTTTGTAGAGAATTAAATTTTAAGAACTTTGGTTTTTCTAGATTTTTTTTCAAAGAAAAAAAAAAGTTATGGCCGAAAAACTAAGCGGGTGGAAAAAAAAATTAAAATCAGCCAATCTCAGAAATGGCGTGTGTGATTCTCAGAAGCAACGTGACCAATCTCGCAATTTGACCCTCAAATTATTAGCCTTTTTGCTGCAATTTCAACCAAATTTGAGGATAATTACATGTAATGCCACCATGTTTTTCAATAAAAGAAAAAAAATATATAATTAATTTCAGCCATTTATTGTAACATTCGAGATTTATTGTTATGTTCATGTTGCCCTTTTTGTGAATTCCTTTCATTTTAAGTCCCTAGTCGAGTACGCTTGGCGTACTCTATGAGTACGTTGGGCATACTGGCTCGTTTGATGCTCGCGGAGGCGCCCACGTACGCTGGACATGCGTGGGAGTACGCAGGGCGTACCCTGAGTAGGGACAAACCCTAATTTTTAGGGTTTGTGCCCTATTTAAACAACTTATGTTGCCTTGGTGGTATCTTTTGGTCAACCTCTACTCCCCTAAACCCTAAGAACTAAACCCTAAGTGTCATTTGTGAATTTTGAGCTTGGAAGTGAGTTTTGGTAGTGTTTTTGGTGATTTGAAGGAAGAAGAACACTTGGAGGTTGCTTTAGAGTGGCTTGAGCTTGTAGATCCAAAATCATCATCATCTTTACAACCTATCTGAGGTATAAAGTTCTCTACTTGATGATTCCTTATGTTATATCCAAGTTAGGGCTTAATTTGTGCATTTTTGGGTCCTTTAAGCCATATTTGTGAGTATGGTCTACTTTAGAAGCCATGGATGTTAGATCTTAGCACCTTTGAGGTCCCTTGACCATAAAAATGCAATCTTTATGAGTTATATTGGTCCAGGAATGTGTAAGGATCCTTAATATGATTCTTTTTTAGTTTTGGGTTCCATTAAGTCATGCATGGGAGTAAAGTTGCCAACTTTATATGTTAAGTCACCATTTGGGATCGGATCTGAGAGTTTAGCTTAGTGAATTAACCGATTAAGTGCTAAATGGTGAAGTTTGGTCAACTGCTTCGTACGCTGGGCGTACCAAGCTAGTACGCTTTGTGTACTGGCCATCGAGGTAGAATGCGAGGCGTAAGACAGAGTAAGTCGGGCGTATTCAGCAGCCTTAACGTTCGGTTGACTTTCTCGGTTTGGGCTATATTTTGGACTTTTATTGTTTGGGCCTTGTTGGGCCATTAGACTTTTGACTTTGGGCCATTGCTAGCCTATGGGCCTTCTTGGATTTAGGCTCATGATGGGTTTATGCCCATTTAGGAAGTTGGTTGATATTAGGCTTTGGGATGCCATTTAGGAATTTGTGCCTTTTGAGCAAATGAGTTGGGACTTGGTTCTTGGGCTAAATAAGAAAATGGTGAAATGGTCTTTTTACCATGGATGTTGGACAAGTAATTTAGATTCTTGATTATAGGTTGAGACCCAATTATTAATTGGATATTATTTGATGGTGTTAGCGTGGGGATTTTTTCAGATCAGCAGACCGAGATTTTATCTGAGAGATTCAACAGCTTGAGTTGAGTTTCCTCACTGTGTTCGGCGGATTGAAGGCGCCAATGTCAGCTCATGGTATGTTATGATTATGATGCTAGTTGTCTACGTGACTCTGCATGTATGATATCTGTTATATATATTGTAATGCCCGAGAGTTAGGCTAAACGTTAAGGGGATAATAATAATAATAAATATTTGTTTTATCAAATAATTAAAATCCTCAAATATGATAAATTTTCTTCGTATGTGTATGCGTTACAGGTTATATAAATACTTATTATTATATACGTGTTATGTGGACAAATATTATGGGTATGTAATTTTTGTATAAATCTTGTTATAAACTTATCGAAAAGTGATAAAATAACATTTTTAAATAGAAGATTATTTAGGATAAATTGTAACATGCCAAAAAAAACATGACCAAAAATTTCGTTTTAAAATCATTAATCAACCATAGCCAAGTCATACATAAATGCTTATATGAAATCCAATATCATTTCAAACATATTAATTTTATCAGAGTAAACATCCCAGGCTAAAACTTCTTGGTGTGTGCCATGCGATCATCCCGAGCTCTTCCCTCCGCTACCGGAAGTACCTTAAACCAAAACTGAAAACCGTAAGCACGAAGCTTAGTGAGTTCCCCAACCTACCACATACCACCCACTGGGCCCCCGCCTACTGCATCGGGACTTGCCCGACATCGGACTAGCTCCGGCATCGGGCCCCGCCCGACATCAGGCCCTGCCTGGCATCGAGCCCCGCTCGGTATACAGATTTGTTTCTCTTAGGCCCCGCCTGTCTCTGGGCCTCGTCCGCTAAACACATAAAAATATATAACATAACACATAACAAATAGCTAAGCACACTCTACTATACTCCTGATCTAAGGCCTCGCCTAACTTGGGCCACGCCCCTGTCCTGCTACTGATGAGTCATGGAACCCCATCCATGCTCCTACTGATAGTGAGTTACGGGCCCCCGCCCACACTCTCCTCCCTCCTAACTTGGGCCTCGCCCCTGCTCTGCTACTAATGAGGTACGGAACCCCATCCATACTCGGCTAGTGATGAGATACGGGACCTCGCCCACACTCACCTCCCTACCAGGAACATACAAGTATCACAAGACAACAAGTATAATCTAACATTCACATATAAACCTTCCTCGGGCTTGCCCCGACATTGGACCTTGGTCCGGAACCATAAACACTGACACATACAAGAATCACAACTACATCCAGCATACTATCATTCCTCGGGCCTCGCCCGACACATATCATAAAATGCCTAGGGCTAACCCCGGTTCTTCCTACTGTACACAAATATAATGGGTCAGCATTGTGGCCGTAGACCCATGCACACAATGAGGAGACTCACCTCGCACTGCTGAACCCTGTTGATACTCCTCTGGCTGCTGACTGACAATTCCCGAACTGCTGACCCTTCGGCTTCCCGAACTACCAATACCAAACATCACTTAGTCCACTACAATAATCCTTCTTAGGGTAAAATGACCATTCTACCCCTAGTCCAACTTGGTCCATATCTAAGGCCCAAAACTAAGGTCCAATACTAGGTAAGCTTCCCAAGCCCACTAGTGGCCCAATTTGCTAAATCGGGCCCAATGCCTCTAATGGGCCTTACCCTAAGCCCAAACATCTTCTTGGCCCACATCATTTGACTTCTGATGGCCCATAAAAGCCCAAATACCCAAGCATGGCCCAATCCGAGGCCCAAAAATGCAAAGCCCAAATCTGATACGTACGCGGGGCGTACATCTATGTAGGCTAAGCGTACTGGCTGATGGTTTGTATGCCGTGCGTACCTTCTTGTACGCCCATCATACAACCCTGTTAAGCCACTTTTCCATTAAGTGCTTAATACTACAAGCCAAAAGCTACAAACACAGATCCAAGTCCTTATTAATGTCTTAATCCATAAAGTCGACTACTTGGTGGCTTGCAACCCACCAAATGAGCCCAAACTTGAAATGTAACCACATACTTCCATGGAAATGGCTAGATCTCATGAATGAACCCATTAAGACATTCAAGATGGAGACTTTACTGCTTATGGGACCCTTTTAACTGTAAGGGTGGCAACCCTAAGCTCAAACACGAGATTTCATCAAAAGATCCATTCTTTGGACTAAAAGAGTCCATAAACTCCTCCTAATAGAGATCTAAGAGAACAATCATCAAGCTCAGAACTTTATACCTTGAAAGGGTCTGGAAATAGGCAAAAGTCCTAGATCTACAACTTCTCCTTTGATCTACCACCTTGCTTTGCTCCTTCCTTGCTTGGAAAATGGTTTTATAACACCAAAATGCTCACTAATGGCCACCAAAGCTTCAAGAACACTCAAGGGAGGATTAGGGTTTCGTGGTGGTTGTCCAAGGGTGAAATGGAGGCTGACCCTTGAGGCTTATCATTCCTTTTATAGTGGCATGCCCTAAATTTTAGGGTTTCTGGACTCTGGACGTACGCTGGGCGTACCTCCTGTACGTTGGGCGTACGCCTACAGCACCCGCGATCCTTCTCCTTTATACGTTGGGCGTAACCCAGCCTTACGATGGGCGTACTCGCGCGCTTACCACCTTACATGCATGATCCTTATTTGTCATCTATTTCCATTAAGGGCCAATAACGTCAATAACTTCAAAGTGTCATAACTCCTTCATTCCAAGTCCGTTTCCGACGAACTTTATATCCACGAAAAGGTGGTGAGAAGCCCTACGCTTCTAGCGACACACCCCAGCCCAAAACCTCTCGAATAAAAATTCAAAACCCATAAAAGACCAAAAACGCCCCTAGCCTTGGTCTCTGAAATCCATAAACAAACATTTTCAGAATAGGGTGTTACATAAATAATCTTAACGAAAATTGTAACGATTGTAAAATCTCAAACTATATAAGACGTATTTTGTCTAAATACATTTAAGGGTGAACCCAAGTAGTGAAATGATAATTTTTCCGTTTTTCGATAATAATTGATCGTGTACTTTTTACGACATTAGTTATCGATTATAAATTTGGATAAGATCGAATTAAATAATGTGGATAAGATCGAATTAAATAATGTGGATAAGATTGTGGATAAGATCGAATTAAATAATATGGATAAGATCGAATTAAATAATGTGCATAAGATCGAATTAAATAATGTGGATAAGATTATGGATAAGATCGAATTAAATAATGTGGATAAGAACGAATTAAATAATATGGATAAGAACGAATTAATTAAGCTTAATGGCTAAGTAAAGTTAGTGGCTAATAAATCCTAACATTATAAATAGGGACTCAAGTCTCTTCATTTTGTCACACCTTTCTCTCTCAAATCTCTCTGCCTCGAGATCTCAGTCATTGTGAATTGGTTTCTTGTTCTCGAGTGTCGTTAATGAAACGTAGAAGCATTAGAGCGTTGGAGAATCTTTTCTTAGAAAACTCTGAGCATCGAGGTTACACTCGCAATCTTTCGGATTACATTAGTCAAGTTGATACACGACTAATCAAGTGAGTGTATAGTTACTTTTATCTTACACATATATATGAAGTATTCAATATAAGTTACGTGCTATGTGTGCATATTATCTGTGTTCTTGATATCTATGTTGGATGAACAAATTATACATGTTTTATTCGATTTAAACTGTATACGTATTTTATACCTATAATTATGATGGGTAAAGATGTATAGATTAGAGATGAGATGAGATGAGAGATGAAAGATGAGATGAATGATGAGAGATGAAAGATGATATAGATGATGAGAGGTGAAAGATGATGAGAAGCGATGACCCAATCATCTAGCAGAGTATAGATGACAACCACGGACTATTCTAGACAGTCCAGTGGAACACTAGCAGGCTCGCAACCTGTAGGTGCTGTGAATGATGTGTTCACCAGATGTACTATAAAAACCCTGGAAAGCTATGGACTTAGTACCTATAAATAATAATATTGACAGTTGCGCCACAACCTGTAGATGTTTTTGAACTACAATGTACTCTAAACAACCTAGAAGCTACACCTAAAGGATAATATTGGCAGCTGCGCCTAATAGAGAACATTATAATCCTGGCAGCTACGCCTAAATGATAATATTGGCAGCTGTGCCTAATAGATAACATTGGCAGTTGTGCCATTGACAGCGATGGAACTTGGTGCCTATTCCTTAGGTCAATCCTTAGGAATGAATGAATGAAAGACTAAATGATTCTTAGGGTAGATCCTTAAAAATAAAGAAGATAATGGGGATGGGTAATAGGGTTAATTGTTTGATGATAAATCATAATAAATTTATTATTATGGGTTGAAAACGCTATGTACTCACCAAGTTTTCCAACCTGACCCACTCAGTTTACTTGTATCACAGGTATCGATACGAAGCTACATTACACTGAGAGATTAAAGGAGATGTAAATCACTAGTGTAAATGAATTTAAGGTCTGTTTATGCTTATGTTTCTATATTGACGATGACATTCCAATGTTTTAATATAAATAAAATACATTTCTTTGGAAATGCTTTGATAATATATTTATCATGTTTTCTGGTCAAGGAAGCGGTGGGTGAGAGTGGACACCCATTAAACTGCCATTTTATAGGCAGTAACCTTATACCCCCCTTATAGACCGGCTTCGTGAATGAGGCCTACTAATGGTAAGACGACTTGCTCTTATACATATAATATATTAAACTTTTAATATTATAATAGTATAAGGGTGTATTTTAGACATTTAAAATACTTGGTGGTTTAATCTATTAATTAAACTATACTCTTAATTTAATTAAATTTAATCCATGTCATTATGGAATTATTAATTCTCTTTTAATTAAACACTTTAATTATCTATTAATAAAGTCCATAAGAGTTAATTGAATTATTCAATAAAAACATCATAATTCCAATTATTAAATTCAAAATTAAAACCATTTAATTAATTGTTTAAGTTATGAACCCAAGAGTTTTAGAATTCAATTCTTTTTTTTTATCATAAAAAACTTTTTCCAAATTCTAAAACTTGAGGGCAAGTTTTGTAACTCTTGAAAACTTTTGGATTCCATAACTTATGGAGTTAAATACTTGTTTTATGATGAAACTTTTCATGTTCCATAACTTAAGAACAAGTTATGAAATTCTTTAAAACATTAAGACCAAGTTTTGTAACTCCATAAAAAACTTTGAATCAATTTTTTATAAAAACCTTTTCATATCCATAACTTATGGAGGTTTCAAAAAACTCTTTAGATCAAACTTTTAAAACTAATAAAATAATCATATCATTTTATCTTTTACTAAATTGACTTAATTCAACTCTTGTAGTAAAGTGACTCAAATTTTATAAATAATTAGTTTTTCATAAAATCAAGTAATTATCATAAAATTTGACAAACTTCATGTTTTTTTTTTCTTTTTTTTTCCTTCAACTTGAAAAAAAAACATTTGCATCAAATATAATAGAAAACAGCCCATGGCTCTGATACCACTGTTGGGTTTTGAGCATTCTAACACTCCTATGGTGTACATGCAACCCTATAAACCTTGGATCTATGTTTTCTCTATTATACATGCAAATATTAACTATTCCAAGATTTCATCCTAACTAACATATTATGAAGCACCTATACTACAAAGTTCTAGTTAGATGACATACCTTTTGATGTAGCTTGATGTCTTCAAGCTTTAAGAGCTTAGCCCCAATAGTGTGGAAGCCTCAAATGGAATCACAAATCACCAAAACACCTTGGAAGAACTTGAGAGAATATGTATGCACACTAAAATCGGATCACTCTTATTTTCACACACTTGTTTCAATTTTGTGAGCCAAGGACCCCTTTATATATTATGGAGGATTAGGGTTACATCCATGTAAACCCTAATACCCATGACCTTTCATTTACATAGGATCCATGGGTTAAAAGCTCCATGGACCATCCATGAAAGCTTAGCCCAACCTAAATGAACTTGGCCCATTCCATATATATAAGAGTCCATATTTAATTAGTTCTTTTTAATCACTTAATTAATTCTAAATTAATTCTTGATCAATACTAATTAAATAATATGATTCCATATTAATATATTAGAACTTATAATATATTAATATAAATCATAAATATACTATTCTCAAAAGACTATCCATATAAATTGTACAGGTGAAGTGCAACCCAAATGGACCATGCCGGGTCGGGTCAAGTACATACCAAATATAGTTATGGACTTAGACATTAATCCAACACTTATCCCGTTGAATTCGTCCACCCTATCATATAGGGCATCCTTTGCCCTACTTTGCAACTATCACATAATTATAGTTCAGTCCCCCTAGTTTAATTAACTTCTTTTTATCACAAAATTAATTCTTAATTAATTCTTGACCAATGTTAATTAAACAAATATGATTTCTCTTTTAATATATTATTCTTATAATATATTAATAAACCATAATAACCTCTTTCTCTATTATTTTTCCAGTCAAGTTGCTTTGGTGAAGGCAACCCAAAAGGACCATGCACAACCGGGTCAAGTACTTACCAAATATGGTTAATCCAACACATTTTTTTTGAAAGATGGTTTTATTAATCTAAAAATAAATTTTTTGGTCTTAAATTTTGGGGCATTACATTTATTTTGTATGATTAAGGGTCAAGATTAGTTCTCGTGGTTTTTATCAATTTTTGAGTTCCTACACAATCCTACTTTTATATATATATATATATATATATATATATATATATATATATATATATATATATATATAAACAAATATATAATTTTTTGTAAATGTGAAACAAATTCTTGGGAATCAATATATGTTATTTTTTATTCAATTTTAATTAATAAATGGCATGATGGTTATTTAATGTATAAATTAGTTAATTAAATTTAAAGTAAAATTAATGGGTGCGGTTTGTTTTTTCGAAGAGAAAATTCATGAAGTCTGCGGACCATCTCTGCAATTCTCTGTAGCAGAAGAGGTGGAACAAACGGCTGCAGCCTATAATAAGAAGCATGTTTTTTTAACATCTGCAGACTGCTGCAGTAAACTGAAATTTAAATAAACTAATTTTATAAACTGAAAATAGTTCTCAACACCGAAATTTTAATAATTCTACTCTTAAAACATTGAAAGAATACTAAAAAGAACATGTAAAAAAACAAAAATATAAAACTTTTTAAAAAAACTTTAAAAAATATAAAAGAAGCTAACAGTTTTATTCTAGAAAAAAACTAATTTTAAAAAACATAAAAAAAAGAAAATAATAAAAAAAATTAAGAAAGTATTGCAAACGATGTCTACAAAATTCGTAAAAAAGTATACACGTTAAAAAAGACGCAACTGAAATTGAAAATATTATTAACAGAAACGGTAAAAAATTAAAAAATCAAAGTTTTTTTTTTTTTTTTAAATCAAGTTAAAAATTTTTGTGGAAACTATAAAGAGAAATTATATCAAATCCGTAAATAAAAGATTAAAAAAATCAAAGTTTTTTTTAAAAAATAAAAGTTTAAAAAAAAGTTATACCAAAATACTAAAAAAAAACACTTGGAAAAAATGAAAGCTGAAGAGGTTTGAAGAGACAAGTCAAGTGTTGCGCCATGCAGCACATATGCAGAGGTTTTTGTAGTCTGAAGCCTTCCAAAAAACAAACTGCTGCGAGAGGGAAAGTGTTGCGCGTGTGCTGTGCCGTGCAACAAAAAATGGTTTGAAGAGTTTTTTAAAAAAAACAAACAACACCCTAAATGTATCTCTTTTTCCTTATATCACGTATTCTCTTCACTCTCATTCTAAGGTTCTATCGACTAGCCCTGCCTCTTCTACAATGTTCTTTTAGTTCATAATACATGTAGATCGAGAAATAGAAATTTGTTTGTAGCAACAACAACAACCTTACAACTTCACAGCCCCATCGTCTTCATCAGCCCCTAATTCCATCAAACCACGAAGTCCTCTTTTATCATATATTTTTCATATTCCTCTTTTATCAGAAAAAAGCATCGGTGCCCACCTAAAGTGTTTCTGACCAACCTCTTCCGTCCGATCCTTTCAGCCATCATCTTCTTTTATTTCTTCAACATTCCCGACAAGCCACCCACATCGCACCACCACCATATGCCACCTTCGGACCTCCATTAATGAGAAGCATTTGCAGACCGATCATCCCCGTACCATTGTTGACCCCTTTTCAACAAAAATAACACATATAAAGATGGTGATGAATCTCGATGAGAGACTGACGTCCACCTCATCCCGATACCTCATCATCATCATCATCATCATCATCACTCGCCCTCCTTCTTCTGATACTCTACTTTAGCCCTTAATCTTTCGATGTTGTACTTTAGATTAGTATAACAATGATAAATAGCTACAACTCAATCTTAATGTTGAAAGTTATATTCTTATAATCATACCTAAGACCATCTCCAACCCATTCCCATTTTTTGCCCCAAAAATGGAGTAAAAATGGGGTAAATAGTGTTTCATCTCCAACCATACTCCATTTTTAACCCCATTTTTACCCCCCAAAAGTATATTCCTAGAATATTCTATTTTTCCAACTTATATAGATTGTCAATCATACCCTTCTATTAATTTGATTTTAACAAATATATAATCTATATTTTTTTCATTGCAATACTATTAAATAAATAAGATTATATTTATAACACCTAATTATAAGCTTTTATAAAATACGTTGTCGTATTTTAAAATTTCAATATGTATTTAAATTTTCATATGAATTTGATAAACAAAAAATAAACTTTATATTTATCATTAATTAATATAATTTAATATATAATACAATATTATAAGTGTTAAATAATACATTTAAATTATAATTAGTAGATAAAATAAACTAATAATTTATAAATATATAAAAAGAGGAATTAAAACTGACAACTCAAAGTTCATCCCCATTTTGGGGGAAATGAATAGTATAACACCATATATTTGGTGTTATACTATTCATTTCCCCCAAAATGGGATAGGGTTGAAGAGGAATGAGGGAAGAAATAGAAGAAAAAATGGAAAATGGGAGTGGGTTGAAGATCCTCTAAGATATATAAATCTGCTTCATTTTCTTGTTTATTTTTAACCACTTCAAAAGTATTGGGTTTTGTTTTTTTATGAATGATTTTATATTATATTCAGGATCTTATATGTTTTAAGTTCATACGTGGCACAATTACTTAAAGAAAAGGTTAACATATTGAAGTTCAGACCATATTCTTAAAAATTTCCATATTTTCATACTACGTGTTTGTTAAAATGTCTAAACCCATTTTCTTTATGAAAGGGAACAACAAATCGAGCACCATATCCTTTTTGTGTTATAAACATACGTATTGCTTATTGTAGTCTGAATTGAACATACAAAACTATTTTCATTCTTATTTTTTTCACAGCCATGTAATTGATTTAAGGATCTGATCGGGTTATTTGTTGCTACTGAAAACGTAGTCCGTCCATATTTCCGTTCCTCCGCAAATTACAAAGAAATATGACTTGCTTATTTAAAACTAGGTGTGAGTATTACATGGGTTTATTTAAAAAAAATTAACTATGAAATTTTAACAATTTGAAAAGTATGAATTTATAAGAAAAATGAGAAATTTTTTGAATTATTAAAATTATTGAGGCTTTAATGTATTGAATACATTATATATAAAAACTCTTTCTAATAAATACCTTAGATATATATTACCTTACATATTAAATGTGAAATTTTAATTTAATAAAATGAAAAATACAATAAAATGACAAGTGGAAAATAGAAAATTTAAAAATTCTAAAAAATATCATGTGTCCAAATGAAGGAGAAGAGGACATGTGGCAAAAATCCTTCATTTATTATAGTAGATACTTATCTCCTATCAATCAAACACAACCAAGGTTTTTTTTTTCTTTCTATTTTCCTATGCATGAAAAGTAAAGATGTTTGGGTTTTCATGTTCTTAACACCTTGGTAATTAATTATTCTGCTTATAATTATTCTTTTTTTCTTTCTTATAATCAATTTTAAACCTACATGGATGCAAAGAATTTACAAGGAATTGACTGGGACTGGAAATATATTCTTGATTTAAAAAAAATTGAACTAATATTATTCTATATTGTTTACTAATGGATTATAGTTTTTTAGGATTTATACACAAGGATTTCGGTAACAGGGTTCTGAACTATTATAACACTTGATGGTCTTCCAACCTTGATGTGAGGTTAAGAAGTCATATTGTCCTTATTATTATGCATAAAAAAAGATATTGTTAATGTCTTATACATCTTTATCACAGAGGACCATCATGATGCATATATGTGATTTGCTAGTGAAAGAAGGTGATTACATTGTCATACTTGGAGGTACATATTTCCTTTATATCATATTAGCATCCAATTGATAGATTTGGGAATGTATAATTTTCATTCTTATTGGAATGAAATCCGATTTTGTAAAGTATTAATTTGAATGACATTTTTTCCTGAAATTATGATTTTCTAGATTGTATGATAATAAAGTTCTTGGTTATCTCATGGTTGTGGATGGCTGGAAATATCGATTATATTTTAGGACGTGTCGTATATCAACAAAATCAAAACGCAATGCCATGTTCTTCGATTTTTTTCCTGAAGGGAAGATTTGCGAAGCATTATTTCAAGGTTTACAAGAATCAAGTGCATTCTAACAAGAATGAAAGACTTTTTTTTGTGAATAACTTCAATTTCAATTTTATAGCATAGCAGTGAAATAATTAGAATTTGTAGATTCTTTATTGTTAGAATTTTTTCATTTTCATGAATATATTAAAATTTGTAACCATTCTAATAGAAGTTACAAATTTGGAACTGTAATATTTTTCATTTTTACCGGAATATCTTTTATTTCTTCAAAGAATGCTTACATTTTTCACAAGATTTATAAATTTACAATTTACAATTTTATATTCTTACCAGAATTACTTTTAAAGAATTATTTTTTTTAATGTAAGTAATAATAATAAATTTGTTTCCTAAAAATCTATTATTTATTATTTTGTTTCTTAAAATAAAGATACATAAAATGTCCAAGAGTAAATTACATAATAGTCTCTCGTGTAGGTAGGGCTGACAATTCTCGACACGACACGCGACACGACCCGCGACACGACACGAAATAAATGGGTTTGGGTTGAGTTTTTCAACCCGCCAACCCGCTAACCCGCCAACCCGCCAACCTGTTTATTAAACGGGTCATATATGGGTTTCTCAAAAAATAAACGGGTTGACCCGCCAACCCGTTTATATTCTTAATAAAAAAATTATTATATTTTTAAATGTATTTATGTATCAAATTTTAATATTTAATAAGTATTATATAATATATACCATTTATTCATAGACCATTTGATTGTTTTGACATTATTACTCGTGGTGGATGGTCTAAGGTCATAAGTCGTAACCTATAAGACTAAGTCTGTAACATGTTTCTATGAATGTTTTTAATTTTTATTTGGATGTTTAAGACATAAATATCTAAAATTTGGACCTACGAACCCAAATCTGACCCACGAACCCGCCAACTTGTGAACCCGTATAAATAAATGGGTTGGTGGGTCATATATGGGTTTATGTTCCAAACCCGCCAACCCGTGACCCGCCAACCCGTGACCTGTATATTTAAATGGGTCGTGTTTGGGTTGGCATATTTTGACCCGCCAACCCGCCAACCCGAACACGACACGATTGTCAGGCCTACGTGTAGGTGTCAAAATGCACATTCAATCTCTTTTTTCAAAAATTAACTCGGACTCTCCCTAGTTTGTTTAAAGCTTGCACAACTCATCCCTCCAAACATAAAAAGACTTTTTTCCCTTTAGTTTTTAATTTTCTTTTATTTATTTATTATTTTTAGCTAAAAAAAAAAAGTATGCACAAACCTACCCCTTGCCTTTCCCTTTCCCCAATTTCTTTCCCTCTTTGTCACTCAATCTCGACAACCACCTAAACAACTCCTCCTACACCTTTTTCCGACGAGACTAATCACATCTGCTCTTTCTCCTTATCTCTTTTCCGACCGCCGGAGAAGAACATCGGAATTCGGTGACTCGGTCTCTCAACAAAGTTCGATTTTCCAATGAAGCAACTAGGCTACCATATCAGCCCACCAAGCTCTATTTGTGATGTATTGACAGGATGAGGAGGGTGTGGAGGAGATCGGGACTGGAGAAAGAATGATGTTTAGCGAATCCATGGTTTTGTACCTCTATTTCTGGGTATTGTTGCCGGAAATAAACATGCTAATGGTGGCACTGGATCTAGGGTTTGATGTAAATGGTACAGGCAGCAGAGGTCGATGGCAACATACAAGTGACGGCAGATATCTGAGAACCTAGGCGACGGCGGTAATGGTGTTCAGCAAAGCTAGTGATGACAGGTGTTCTCGGTGGTTGAAGATGGTTAACGGGGCACGAGTTGTGTTCGACTAAGGAAAATAATGATTGATGAATATGTGAGTGGTATTCGAAGAAACGCCATGAAGTTATAATTAGTTGTAGCCATTAAGGATTCTTAATTACACTTATGGAATCATCCATAACATCAAAATTGGTGGTAAGAGTTCATCACCTCAAATCTTCCATACCAATAATCACTAGTTCAAATTAATTCTTGATTTGCTTTATTAGTTATTGAACCTAGTTTGACGTATTCCTACTAACAGAGGGTATTTGAGTGGAGATGGTACTTGGGTGGTAAAGGTGGTGGTTTGATTTTCGGTGCTGGTTAGATGGACCAAGAAATGAGATTTTGGAAATAGAATTGTGGATTAAGAGCATCTCCAACCCACTCCTATTTCTCATTATTTCTTCCATTTCTTCCCTCATTCCTCTCCAACCCTAACTCATTTATTCAAGAGGAAATGAATAATATAACACTATATCTGATTTTAGAGGGAATGAATAATATAACACCATATCTGGTGTTATATTCATTTCCCCTTTGAGTCGTCGATTTTAGTCCCTCTGTTTATATATTTATACATTTCTAGTTTATTTTTATCTAATAATTATAATTTAAATGTAATATTTAATACTTATAATATTGTGTTATATATTAAATTATATTAATTAATTATAAAAATAAAGTTTATTTTTTGTTTATCGAATTCATATTAAAATTTAAATACATATTAAATTTTAAAACACGATAATGTATTTTACAAAAGTTTATAGTTAAGTGTTATAAATATAATCTCTTTTATTTAATATTATTGTAATGAACAAAATATAGATTTTATATTTGTTGAAACCAAATTAATAGAAGCGGTGTATTTGATAATTTTTATAAGTTGGAAGAATGGAATATACTTTTTTGGGGTAAAAATGAGGTAAAAAATAGAGTAGGGTTGGAGATGACACACTATTCACCCTATTTTTTACTCCGTTTTTAGGGGAAAAAATGAAAGTGGGAGGTGGTGATATGTATACACGTATTTCTATTGTTCACAGAGACCACAATTTAAATTAAGTTTAATAACTAAAAATAACTAGAAATATAACAATAAATGAAAAAGAAATTGCAAAGGGTACTTTAGTCATTTCAAGTCTCATAAGGGATGAAAATGTGGATTCAAATAAGGAGTGAAACGTGCATCTTTTTACGATATAAGGGACGGTCCGAGCTAATTTTTGAAAACAATGATTGAACGTTCTTTTTGGCACCTACACGAGGGACAATTCGTGTAATTTACTCGATGTCCAATTTACCGCCTAATAAATGTAATAATATTTTTCAAGAATGCTTTTATTTTTCATTGAGCAAATGGCTATGTTTTAGTTACACAATTACACAATATATATATATATATATATATATATATATATATATATATATATATATATATATATATAAAGGCCGACAACAAGGGAATGAATGTGGGACACTCATTTCAGATCTGTCGCTTAATCGCTCCAAAGTACTGGGACGACAAAACAAATCATATTCATATATGAATATGTATATTCATATATGAATAAGTATAACAGAAATGATTATTCATATATGAATATGGCGGCGATGAGTGGTGGTGGTTGGTTGTGAAGGTGGTGGTGGCGGAGGAGATGGCTGTAGTGGTTGGGAGGTGGTGTATTAATATATGAATACAGTTATATTTATATTCATATATGAATATTACTCAATCCCCATCAGCTCGGTACGCCGAAATATTTTACAACAAAAATAAATGAGGGAAGTTATATAACGTATCTATATTACTTCAATACAATACAACTCAAAAGTTCATATAATATAATAATACAATAAATTCTAGTTTGTCATTATTATTGTTTGAATGACAATTCAAAATTTCATATGATATATAAATAATGCAATAAATGATACTTTGTCATTATAGTTATTATTGTTTGAATTACAATTCCAATATATTAAATTGTTTTTGCTAGGATTATTTAAACTTTGTCTTTCCTTTTTTTTTTAACGACACCAACTTTTCAAGTGCTCGTCTAACCAATTCTTCTGAATAAGATTTTTCTTAGTCTCTTGAAAATCCAAGGATGCCTAGTCTCGTTGTCATCATCATTGCTCTCTTTTTCATCCCAACATTTTCAAGTGCTCGTACAACAAATTCTTCTGAAAATTGTCTTATACTTACTAATTGGCATATGTTCGTTACTAGTACCATGCCCGATGATATTCTACTGCATATCCATGGATTTAACTGAAGTACAACTGGTATCCTTTCTGTCGGGCAAACATTTGATTGGCGTTTTTGTAAACTTGGTGGGTATTCGTACGATGGCGACTTCACTTGGGGTTCAAAGAATGTATCTGTGGGATTGTTTAACAAACACATCAATAACTTTTGCTTTCATTTCAACCTTCGTGGACAACAATGTTATTGGTTAGTTAGAATAGACGGATTTTATGTATCCAAAACTAACTCATCATTCCCAAGTACGTCGTGGCATCTTGAAAGTTCTTGGACTTAAATATTTTGTAATATTGTTGACTTTAAAATATAGTATATAACTAGATGGAATCATGCGATCCCGTTGGCGCTGATTCAAATTTTTTTTCGTTCTTTCAACGTGTATATGTACATAATCCATCTCGTGAACCCTTAGCTGCTACATAAGCAAACCTGACATCTAGAAGCCAGCCAATTTCATTTTTTGTCGTTGCAAAAATAGTCCTCTGGTAGAAAAAAAGTCTGTTGGAGTCTTAGCTTCTATATAAGCAAACCACACATCTGGGAACAATCAAATTCCATTTTTTGGCATTGCAAGAACACCTGTCTGGTAGAAAAGAAAAAAAATCATAAATGTATGATTTTGAGTTTTGATTTAAATATTTAATGCTAAAATGTTGAGTTTACCTGTGTTATGATTTTGTAGTGGGTATGATCAGATACAGCAATCCAAAATTCCATTGTTATGCTATCCATGAAGCTTATATATGGCTTCTTATATCCAAGATTTTGCAAATAAGAAAGTACACCACCATCTGGGCCCTACAAATGAATTAAACAAAAAGATTTTATTTTTTTAATAAATTATATCCCATGAAATCTGTTAATAATTAAAAAAAACAAAAAAATGTTTAAAACCTGGGCCTGACAAAGTCCAAACTCAAGAAGAAGTTTATTTTTTTCTAGCAACAAAACAATGGCTTGCAGCATTGTAGTGAGGAAAGAAGCAAAATTTATAAGATTCACAAAAGGGGTTTCCAAAAGTTGAACCACCAGAAATAGCAACAATACAAATAAAATTTTCAAAGATTCGATCTTTTTGTCTAAATGTTTCCAAAAATACCCTTCAACCCAGAAAATAAAACTTACAGCGACAAGGCCTTCAATAATCATCAAGGTTATACGGACCTGCATTACTAACGCAAATAAACGGTGCAGAAAGGAAAAGATGTATAACAAATAGCATTCAAAAGTGCATCAGTATATGGAAGCAAGCATGTATATATAAAATAAATAAATAAATAAATAAAAAACTATTCAAAATCCCACGTTTTCATCATACTCTCAACAATCGATTGACATCAACTCCATTGAATTGAAAGAAAATCAGATACACAAATCAATAAATTAATTACCTTAGGTTATAAGGAAATTCGTCAACGGTTACCTTGATTTCTTTGCCAGGTCGGTGATAATAAGCATCTAAGTCGAGACACCCCAGTCAACTGAAAAGAAATTTCGTCCGGTGAAAAACTCACATCGGACTCGCCTCCGCCAAGGGAACTGACCGGTTGTGATGGAATTTCAAGAGTCGAGAATCAAACCTAATCAAACCTGTGATGGAATCAACTGGAGGTGTCGAATCGATTGGAGGTGCGGCGGAAGCACCGTCAAAGTGTATCGAATACTGGTGGGAGGTGGAGATACAGAGGGTTCTGGAACGGCGGAGGTGAAAGGAGAAGTGAAGGCCAATAGACAAAGAAAACGGTGATGTTTGAGAGCGGTGGGCTTGTGGTTCGATTAGGAAGAACATGTATCAAAAACAGTGTTGAATCGGTGGTGAAGAAGAAGGGAGAAACGGTGGAGACGAAGAGGGCGGTGGAAAAGATAAACCTGACTCAATTTCGAAGTCGGTCCGAAAAAAAATATAACCTTTTAAAACAAAACCTTGTGTGGCCAGAGTAGGAAAGGAAAGAAAAAATGTGGCGGAAATGAGAATTGCGAAACTTTCCTGTTCATCACCATTTTAACAATTAATAATATATATAATAAAGTTTGTCTTGTTTTATTCCAGCTGTGATCTTTTCTTTCTCCATTTATTTCCAGCATGTCTATTATTTTTTTATTGTTTATTTTTTGCATTGAATTAAATTAAAACATATATTTTTATTACTCCGCATTTTCTCTATATTACATGGGTTTTCTGGATTAAACATTAATTCTATGATTTACTGAAAATGACCTTGCACTTTTTATGAGAAAACACTCAACTTTAAGTTATTTTTTTCGAAAAACCATGACCTTTAATTTTTTTTTCCAAAAATTTTTTAAATTTATTATAATTTTTTTTTTTTGAAAAAAACCTCACATTTGGCAAGTTGTTTTGGAAAAAATAACTACAAGAATATAGTATAACAAAATGAAAAAACTTAAGTTGTTTTTTAGAAAAATAAAATAAAATTAGAGTTTAATCTAGAAAAAACATAAAATCATATAGTTTCTCACAATATACAAAATAAAATGCACTTTTAAAAATGCATGTTGATATAATACTTTCTAAAAATTTGATATATTTAATATAAATATATAATTATGTAATTTCTCCTTTTTTGTATGTATTCATTTTGTTCAATATACATGAAATAACAATAGAAAGCATGTATATGCATATATTATAATAATATGTTATATACAAAATTGCAATCTTAAAACATGTTTTGAAGAAGGGTCCTGATATTTCCATTGGGAGTTTTTATTCATACACTGAAAAAATTGTGCATTGGACATTTATACCCCTCTATTGAATTAATAATTAATAATTATTAATTATTGAGGATAGTGAAAGACCGAAGAACTTGAAATCTTGAATCCATCTCCGCGAGAATGTCGTAGGTTCGTTGAACTTCAACAAATTCTTGATCTCCATTACTTTGATCTAAACGGCGGAATCCCGAATTCTTTTAGCGAATGCAGGTTTCTTCAAGAACTGCAAGTCCATTTAGACAATATCACCTTCTTCTTCACAGTCAACATTTACAAACCCTATTTGCGTCATATTTACAGGGATGTTTCAGGAATTTCTTTACAACGATGAATCCCAAAAATATTTTACAACATACCTAACGTTAGAATCCTCATTCTTCCCAAAACTTACTAGGTTTCCATTGTTGTTGTTCCATTGAATCGAAAAGGCCAAAATTAAGCGAGTCCTCCATTGTTGCCATTGTTGCTGCTCCATTGATCTCGACAGGAGTTATTCTGATAATCATTTTGAACATGAAAGCTCGAAGAATACAGGGCAAAACACCAGAAAATAAAGAAAAACTAATATAAAGGATTGAGAAAATACAAGGAATTAGAGACAGCTGAAGATGTGAACTTTATCCTTTAGCCAACTGAGAAACAAGCCACAGGTATATCTGCACTGGGATGGAGGCAAACCAGTGTACGATAAAGCAAAATAAATTAAATCTAGAAACATGGAAGTTCAAAGGAGGTGGAAGGGTATTTGGTTCTTCAATAATTACTTATGGAATGGAAGGGTATAAATGTCTTTACACTATTTTTTCTGTGGATAAATAAAAAGTTTCAGTGGAAATATCATGACACTTTGAAGAACGTTGTGGCCATACCATGGCTCGTAATGCTAGATGTTTAACCTTTCTTTCATATCACATTCTTCTTTATTTTGAATCTTCGTAAAGTTACAGTTTTTGTTCAAATTTCAATTACCTATACGAAATGTTCTCATGGTTTCATTTCCATGTAATATTTGTTCTTCCAAGTAACATCATTAGAGATCAATCATTAAAATTATGTAAAATACCTAGTTACCCTTTTATTTATTATTTTTTAAAACCAATTTATTATTTTTCATTATTAAGTACCAAAGGCCTAACCCTATCACACATGTCTTTGTTATCTTCTATCTTGTAACGCCCATAATTTCATACCATGTACACCCCAAACATTTCATTTCATATTTAGAATTTTACAATAGTTTTGGTGTACATTAGCATTCTAGAATACAAGTAGTTATCACAAGGATCGTACTGGCATCAAGTACAGGATCGAGTCGGGCATCACAAATATAAACCTACAAAATAAGTCATTATAAAAACATAAGCCTCACGACTTAATGAATAGCAGCTACAATAATATAATCATATAAATCACATATATCAAAATCAAGCAATCATCACTAATGTGTAACAAATAAATTACGACAATTAATGGTATTCCCATATTCTTTTATCAACTCTAATAATAATTTATCTCTTTATAATAGTCTATTACTCGCAATGATCTCTCTCTCTCTCTATGTGATCTACCTCAGTAACAATTTCTCTCTATCCCCCTCTCTCTCTTACTTTCTCTCTCTGTGTGTGTGTGTGTGTGTGTGTTTATCAATCTCTCAATCTCTCACTCATGATTAATCTTTGAATCATAATCTATCTCGCTCATGATCATTCTCTATAATAATATCTTTCTCTATCAGAATTTATATATATCAATGTTTATCACACTCTCTTTATCAATATCCATTTCTATTAATGAGATGCACTCCCTCTTTTTCTACCCATATTTATCCCACTCAATCTTAATCAGCCTCCCAGATAACAATCAGTTACTCAATAATACTTAAATATTCAGATCTCAATTTAATTCATATATCATATACCATAGATATCATATATGTCACAATTTTAATACAATTAATTACTCATAAACGTCTATCTTTCAATATGATTTGTTTCTCGATTATAACCCATCTCATCAAGGATCTATCTCACAAAGGATGTATCTCATTTATAAGTTATCTTTCAATTAAGAATCCATATCTTAATTAGAATCAATCTTTCAAATATTAATTTCTCAAAATAATCAATCTCTCAAATATTATTTTATTTGTAACACCCTCGATCTCTAAACATCTAATCTATAAAAATATCAAGACTTTTGATTTACAATTGCAGAAATCTATTCAAATATAAAATTATTTACATCCCATGTTGAATCAATTGAGCACAATATAAATCTATATATTTGTACAAAATGAAGAATACAACATTTGCATCCTACTATTTAAGTCTTGATCTTGATCTCATGTCTTCTCTTCTAGTACCACGATTGTAGAAACTCGTACCTACAAAACATAAAATCTCCACTACCTCAGACACTAGGTCTGGTGAGTTATTCTCCTATCTTTTATTACTTTCTTTCTCGTAATTCACACTCTATTACATCTCATATCTATTAAGTCTCATTCACTCTACATATCTCTACTTAATCTCATATACTCTATATATCTCATATTGGCTCAGTCTCATATGCTTTGTATATCTCATCTCATTCTCAGTCTTGTATACTATATATATATATATATATATATATATATATATATATATATATATATATATATATATATCATCTTATACTCAATCTCATACACTTTATATGTCTCATCTTACTTAAGTCTTATATACTCTATGTATGTTTCATCTTATGCTCAATCTCGTATACTGTATATAACTCATCTTATACTTAAACTCATATACTCTGTATGTCTCATCTCAATTAGGTCCAATATACTCTATGTATGTCTCATCTCAAGCTCAATCTCGTATACTCTTTATAACTGATCTTATACTCAATCTCATACACTCTGTATGTCTCGTCTCAATTAGGTCTTGTATACTCTATGTATGTCTCATCTCATGCTCGATCTCGTATCCTCTATATAACTCATCTTATACTCAATCTCATATACTGTGTATGTCTCATCTCAATTAGGTCTTGTATATTGTATGTATGTCTCATATCATATATAATCTAGTATACTCTATATAACTCATCTCGACTTGTATAAAATCTGAATTCCCGTAGGAAGTATACTCATTTTGTAATCTCATTCTCAAAGGGAACATACTCATATCTCAATCTCATTCTCAAAGGAAATATAAGCATATCTCAATCTCATTTCCTAAAGGAAATATACTTAAAACTCGATCTCATTCCCGAAGGAATATCAATCTCATTTCCCTAAGGAATTATACTCATAACTCGATCTCATTCCCAAAAGAATATCAATCTCATTTCCCTAAGGAATTATACTCATAACTCGATCTCATTCCCAAAAGAATATCAATCTCATTTCCTGAAGGAAATATACTCATAACTTGATCTCGTTCCCGAACGAATATCAATCTCATTTCTCGAAGGAAATATACTCATAACTTGATCTCATTCCTGAAGGAATATCAATCATATTTCCCGAAGGAAATATACTCATAACTCAATCTCGTTCCCGAAGGAATATCAATCTCATACTCATAACTTGATCTCTTTCCCAAAGGAATATCAATCTCATTTTCGGAAGGAAATATACTCATTACATGCTCTGCTACATGTCTTTATGTAGATCTTATACATATACTCAACTCATATACATACATGCTCATATACATGTTTTCTACATGTACTTATGATCTATTTTTTGTCTCATAACTTGATGGCATTTACTTAGTGACTCAAGGTTCTCATACATACATGTAAAAATATATAATTTAAACATATAACAATCATAAAGAAAGATGGAGAGTGATAACTCTTCTAACCTAAAAATTGCTAGAGCTTGGCTATGGAGGGTTTGGGGTGTGAGATCTAACTCGAATGAAGGCTTAACAACCTTTAGTCTGATTAAGAGATCGTGTTTCAGCGAGTATGTCTCCAAATCGTGGTGCGGCAAATGAACTTGCGGTTAGCCTCTAAGTGAGTCGTTGTAGCTTCCCACAACAACATCCTACTTTTGCCACCGTGTCGGGGCACCAATATATCGCGCCGTGGGGCAAAGTACATCGCCATTTTCTTACGAAAAGTATGTAACCCATTCTCCGTCACCCTCACCGCGCCGCGATCACTGCTAGACGACACTTCCTTAGTTGATTCCATTCCAGATTTGGGACAATTTTTATCCCAACTTCTAACACGTATAACTTCTTTGTTTCTAACACGTTTTCTATGATGTTTATATTCACATGAAGGTGGGAACATACTCTACAATTATTTTAAGTCATTTTCACCGACTTAATACAAGTCTTAATCTATTATGTCACCAACTTAGCCTAAAAACATAAAAATATTGTGACACCCCATTCTCCATATAATTAATTACTAAAAGAATGTTGATATAAATACAAATAAATAAATAAGATTAATAATAATTATTAATAATAATAAAATAATTAAGGAATGAATATTTGAGCAAAAGTTAGGTGTTGTTTGATTTTTCGAAGCGAAAATGCTTGAAGTCTGCGGACCACCTCTGCAACCCTCTGTAGCAGAAGAGATGGACCAAACGGCTACAACATGTAATAAAAAGTTTGTTTGTTTTTTAACGTCTGCAAACTGCTGCAATAAGTTAAAGTAAGGTGTGAAGTTGTTTGAAGCAGATGGTCTAGTGTTGCGCCACGCAGCACACGCACAACAGTTTTTACGTTAGAAATCTTCTGAAAAACAAACAGCTGCAAATGGTCAAGTGTTGCGCGGCACAACAATAAGTGATCAGAAGTGGTTTTTTAGAAAAAACAAACATCACCTAATGAAACTTCAGATTAGGGGCTAAAAGGGTTAAGTTTAGAAACCTTTCGAATGTAAACATAAATATTTTTGTTTACAAACGCCATCAATTCAAAGTTTCCCCATAAAAGCTATTAAATATCATTTTTAATGTTTGATAATTTGAGGGCTTTTATTGGATCTCAGTAAGTACAAGATAAATAAAAAAGTGGTTGAAAGTTGAAACAATCTATTTGTTTAATTTAAATAGTCAAAAACGTAAGCTGTACATGTTTCCTAAAAACTGGTCTATAAAAACATTCCATAGTGAAATCCAAATTCGTGTTGATATGGTATGAATGTTTCATGCCCAAAAAGCGGTCAATAAATAAGTAGAGTTGGTATAAAATTTTCATTTTAAAATATTTGCTACTAAATTAAAATTTCATTTTATACCAATTCCATATTTAGTTTATTAGAAATATATATTAAGACTTAGAATACTAGTATTCTTTTTATAAAGTTACATCATAAAAAAAGCTAATTATTACATTCAAGATAAGATTAATATTAAATATGTTTTGGAAAAAAGATATAATCAAAAATTTTAATTTTAGATTTTGTAAAAATGAAACTGGCATTTTATATTTTAGTTCTATAAAAAAAATTTAATTTTATGATTTTATATATAATAGATATCCTAATATAAAACCAAAATGGCGGGTCTTATTTACAAACTTTCAAAAAGTTTATGAATATTGATATAATAGGTGTGAGACCCGTGTATTAAACGAATTTATAAAAAAAGTTTAATATAAAATTATAAACATTACATAGTTTTTAAAGTAATAATTTTACATAAACACAAAGAATATAATAAATAAAGTAAGTAATAAAGGTTGTAGAGCATTTATTATGAAATTTAATAGAATGATCTAATTTATATATATATATATATATATATATATATATATATAATATGGATTTTAAATTTAAAATATTGAAAATTTTAAAAAAAATGAAAAGTGGAAAAGAAATAATTCAAAAACTCTTAGAAAATGACATGTGTCAAATTCAATGAGAACGTGACATTTGACAAAATTGATTTTCATTTATTAGGTTAGACAAAATTGATTTTCATTTATTAGGTTAGATGTTTATAAAAAAGGTATGAGTTTACGTTTTTGTGTCATGATAAATGACGATTTGGTAACACTATGAACCTCTAATGGAGGATCTTATAATATCCAAGTGATTATGTGGAACATGACAAAGTTGAGAAGGTCATACACTTGTACCCGCACAACAAAATCATATTATTTACTAATCCTTTTTCTAAAAATCATTTTGAAAAAAGTTAGAGAAATATTAACCACTACATAGTTTTTAATCATTCATGTTCTATTGCAAGTCCTTTTAACGAAAAAAATTCATACAAATTGAAAAACACATAAACATCACAATTATGCATCGTCCTGTTAAACCTTCAAACTTGTTACCTAAAATTTTATTGAGCATAAATAAATGAAACGAGCATCAAAATTCATTATTTATTTATTTAAATATCATTTGAATAATTAGATTATAAAAACAAAGATGTTACACGCTTTTCAAGCCCAAGGCTTCTCAAAATGCCAACTTCCTGAAGGAAATGGGTCGTTAAACCTACCCATATAAAATCCTTCTGGTCTTATCAACCAATAACAATGTTGAGTACCAAATTTTCCTTTATCACACATCTTCCAAGTATGAGCATCAAATACATTCAAATTTTGATATTTTGAACCCCACCAAATTTCACTCCAAAACAACGTACGACCTGTATCACAAAATGACCAATCGTAACTTCCATTATAAGGAAGGGTGTGGTTTCCGAGATCGTCATCTTTCGATTTCAAATGAAGGGCAACATTTTCGTTGATGCCATTGACTATGAACATATGCCATCTCGTAAGTATAACACAAGGACTATCTATAGACAGTGCATATGTATAACTATTCGAAAATGACGTTGATGTGGTGAGTAAAAGAAGAAAGACAAAAAAGGTATGCATTATAATATTTTAAATCAACTTAAAAACATATCTAATTTTTCAAGTATTGGTAAGTAGTTCTATTCCCAATTTATAAAGGGGGCCTGATTATTTTCTGTTGATTTTATATTCTTGTAATATATATATATATATATATATATATATATATATATATATATATATATATATATATATATGCTTAGGTTCATGTCAGACCACTATATTTTGTAGGTCTGGCAATCGTGTCGTGTTCGGGTTGGCGTGTCACGGGTTGACGGGTCAAAATATGTCAACCCAAACACGACCCATTTAAATATACAGGTCACGGGTTGGCGGGTCACGGGTTGGCGGGTTTGGAACATAAACTCATATATGACCCGCCAACCCATTTATTTATACGGGTTCACAGGTTGGTGGGTTCGTGGGTTAGATTTGGGTTCGTGGAACATAAACTTTGAGATTATTATTTAGGACAAATGGGCAAAATGGTTACAGACTTAGCCTTACAGGTTACGACTTACGACCTTAGGCCATCCACCACGAGTCAAAATGTCAAAACAGTCAAATGGTCTATGAATCAATTATATATTATATAATACTTATTAAATATTAAGATTTGATACATAAATACATTTAAAAATAAAATATTTTTTTTTATTAAAAATATAAATGGGTTGGCGGGTCAACCCGTTTATTTTTTGAGAAACCCATATATGACCCGTTTAATAAACGGGTTGGCGGGTTGGCGGGTTGAAAAACTCAACCCAAACCCATTTATTTCGTTTCGTGTCACGGGTCGTGTCGAGAATTGTCACCCCTAATATTTTGTGAGATATAGAGATAATCCTAACAACTCATTTTATAGATAAAAAAAATATTTTTAAAATGCAAAATAATTGAAAATTTTCGAATTTTTTTTAAATATTATTTTCGTCATTTCTTTTATCCAAAAAAAATAATAAAATAATAAAAAATTACCGTTTTTTAAATATCTGTGAAATATTCTATTAGAATATTAGAATATATTTTACTTATCTGACAAATCTAGTAGAATACTAGTAGTAGAATACTAGAATATTGTAACATTCTAAAAATCATAATAAAATATTTATAATGTAATATTCTATTAGAATATTTCACGTATTTTTCAGAAAAAAAAACGGTAATTTTATTTATTTATTTTTAATTATTTTAGGTAAATAAAATGAGGAAAAATAATAATTAAAAAATAATTTTTGGATTTTTTTCTATTATTTTGTGTTTTAAAATTATTTTCATATTACGCCTTACGGTCTCACAAAATTAACATGGTCTCAAATGAACCTATATATATATATATATATATATATATATATATATATATATATATATATATATATATATATATATTAGGCGAATACACGCATGTTGCGCAAAATACAACATTATATTTGAAATTTTTACAAATATATATTTTTTAAATATATCAATGATGTTATTGTTAGCTCATATATAATAGATCTTTTAGTAAGTTTGTATAAATATTGTTTGCTTTCAATTATATGATAATGTAGACATATTCTAAAATTTTATAGTTCCAATTAGGGGTGTGCAATAAACCGCACAAACCGCATAAACCGCCCGCACCGCATAACGCGGTTTAAAACACTCGCGGTGCGGTTTGTATTTTTGTCAAACCGCATTATGCGGTGCGGTTTGTGGTTTACTATTACAAAATTACGGTTTAAACCGCACCGCATTGATAAAATCAATTAATATATATATATATATATATATATATATATATATATATATATATATATATATATATATATATATATATTCGAAAATAATTTGACAGGTCCTAAATTAGTGACATTATCTTAAGTTTTTAAAATATAATATTAATTAATCCAAAATTTAACGCAAAATTTAATGGAGTGACCATATTTTTTGTCTCAAATTCATTTTCAACTAACATTCAGTGACTATTATTTTATACACTATGTTTTCTTAACTTATGTATATTCATAAGTAGTTAATGACCACAATTCTATGACCACCAAATTTCTTAATGACCACTTAGTGAGTCGTTAGTGACGACAATGATAGTATTGTCATTAAATTTAATGTAAATAATTACTCAAACCGCAAAACCGCATGTAAACCGCATAAACCGCCCGCACCAAACCACACCGCATAATGCGGTTTTGAACGTTCGCGGTGCGGTTTCTAAATAACTCAAACCGCATGTGCGGTGCGGCTTGCGGTTTTGGCTCTAAACCGCACCAAACCGCACCGCGCACACTCCTAGTTCCAATTGTTTGAATGACCTCTACCTACGGGTAACTCATAAATAAAACTAAATATAATATATGGTTTAATGTTATTTGTAGTTGTTATTATCATTAGTTAATTTTAAAAGAATTATTTGCTTAAGATTTTAATTTCTACAATTGTAATTATTTAAAACATCAAAAATTTTGTTTTTTGGTTTTAACAATATAATTTTTGTATATATTGTTACTTTTAACTATTGTTTTTGTAAGTTATTTAAAATAACGTATTTAGAAACTCTGAATTATTTTAATTTGGTTTCAGAAGTTTAACTTTTGTAAAATTTATTTGATGAATATTATTAGTTTCTTTGATTATAATTATTTAAAACAACAAATATTGTTTTTTGTACTTAAATATAACATTATAATTTTTTATATAATATTACTTTTATCTGTTCTTATTTTAAGTTATTTTTAAGCTATTTATTTGAAAATTCTTAATGATTATAAAAAATTGTTTCATGTTTTTTTTGTTAATTTAGGATTATAATTTAGGTTTAACACTATAATTTATAACTTTTAACTATTTATAAAATCGTCTTTCGATTTTTTTCAAGTTTATCTAAAATTTTAGTTTAAGTTAACCGTTTAACATTATATTAAAATTAATAATGTAATTATTTTGGATAAAATCATAAATTATACAAAAGTTGTGACTCTAAATTGTCAATTACTTACATATGACAAAATATCTAAACAAATAAGTTAACTATAACATGTTAAAAAGTTTGTGTCACAATTTTATAAATATATGTTAAATGATATTTTAATATAGTAGTTTAATTAATTTATTATTAGAATTTAGTTTTTTGCATTAATTTAACATTATTAACCAATTTATAATAATTGTTAGAAAGAAATTGAAAAGTCATGGAGGTTTCAAATGCATGTGGTGCATGTAAAAATGTCTATTTTATAAGTATACTAGGCAAATATTCGCACATTTCGCGGAATACAACAATATATTTGAAATCTTTACATATATATGTTTTTTAAATATATCAATGACGTTGTTGTTAGATATTATATAATAAGTCTTATAATAAGTTGGTATAAACATTTTTTTGTTTTGAATTACATAATAACTTAAACATCTTTTTAAATTTTATAATCTCAATTGTCTTGATGACATCTACGTGCAAGTTATTCATAAATAAAATTAAATATAATATATGGTTTAATGATATTTATAGTTTTTTTGTTTTGATTAATTAATTTTAAAAAATTTATTTGTTTAAGATTTCAATTATTATCACTGTAATTATTTATTACATCAAACATTGTTTTTTTTAAAGGTAACAACATAATTTTTGTATATAATGTTATTTTTAACTATTTTTGTTGTAAGTTATTTAAAACAACATATTTAGAAACTCTTAACTATTTTAATTTGGTTTAAAAAATTTAACCTTTTTAAAATTAATTTGATGAATATTGTTAGTTTCTTTGATTGTAATTATTTAGAACAACAAACATTGTTTTTATTTTTAAAGACAATATTATAATTTTTTATATAATATTACTTTTAACTATTCTTATTGTAAGTTATTTCTAAGTTACTTATTTGAAATTTTTTAATGATTATAAAAAATAGTTTCATGGTTTTTTTTTGTTAATTTTGGATTGAAATTTAGGTTTAACGCTATAATTTATAACTTTTAACTACCTATAAAATAGTTTCTTGATTTTTTTCAAGTTTAACTGAAATTTTGATTTAAGTTAATCGTTTAATATTATATTGAAATTAATAATTTAACTATTTTGCATAAAATTATAAATTATATAAAAGTTGTGACTTTAAAATGACAATTGATCACATAAGACAACATATTTAAACTAATAAGTTAACTATAATATGCTAAAAATTTAAAGTCATATTTTTATAAATAGAAGTAAAAAATGATATTTTAATATTATACTTTAGTTAATTTAGGATTAGAATATAGTTTTTATATTAATTTAACATTATTAACCAATTTATAATAATTATTATAAAGAAATTGAAAAGTCATGTAGGTTTTAAATGCATGTGGTGCAATTACATATGCTAGCTTCTTTTATAAGTATATATACATTAGGTGAATACCCGCACGTTGCACAGAATACAACAATATATTTGATATATTTACAAATATATGTTTTTTAAATATATCAATGATGTTGTTGTTAGCTCTTATATAATAAATCTTATAATAAGTTGGTATAAACATTGTTTATTTTGAATTATATGATAATATAGACATCTTTTAAAATTCTATAATCATAATTGTGTTAGTGGCATCTACTTGCGAGTTACTCATGAATAAAATTAAATATAATATATGGTTTAATGATATTTATAGTTATTATGATTAATTAATTTTAAATAGTTTATTTGCTTAATATTTTAATTTCTATCATTAGAATTATTTACAACATCAAACATGATTTTTTGTTTTTAAAGATAACAATATAATTTTTATATATAATGCTACTTTTAACTATTGTTGTTATAAGTTATTTAAAATAACGTATTTGGAAACTCTTAATTATTTTAACTTGGTTTTAAAAACTTAACTTTTTAAAAATTTGTTTGATGAATATTGTTAGTTTCTTTGATTGTAATTATTTAAAACAACAAACATTGTTTTTGTTTTTAGAGATATCGTTATAGTTTTATATATAATATTACTTTTAGCTATTTTTATTGTAAGTTATTTGTAAGATACTAATTTGAAAATTCTTAATGATTACAAAAAATACTTTCATGGTTTTTTTTTGTTAATTTATTATTACAATTTAGGTTTAACACTGTAATTTATAACTTTTAACTATTTATAAAATAGTTTCTCAAATTTTTTTAAGTTTAACTGAAATTTTGATTTAACTTAACCGTTTAATTTATATTTTTCTCACATAATTTAACTAAATAAAGTTCAATCCATATCGATGGAAGGCAAACGGGCAACAAGTTGCGCCGCTGGCCCTTTCTGGATGGCAAAACTAATTCTTTTGAAAACAACATCTGTGGATCTAGGAAGATATGACATTAGAATATATGACCCGTTGGACTCTGTTGAGGAGTTTCACGGCCTCTGGTACGAGAAAACCAAATGTATCAAATGCAAAAGGTACAGACATATGTTGATTTTCTATACAAAAAACACTTGTGACTTTAAAATGACAATTGCTCACATACGACAACATATCTAAATTAATAAGTTAATTATAATATGTGAAAAAGTTATAATTATATATATAGAAGTAAAATATGATATTGTAATATTGTAGTTTATTTAATTTATGATTAGAATTTAGTTTTTGCAATAATTTAACATCATTAACCAATTTATAAAAACTATTAAAAAGAATTTGAAAAGTCATGGAGGTTTCGAATGCATAGGGTGCAAGTAATAATGCCTATTTTATAAGTATACTAGGCGAATGCTCGCGCGTTGCGCAGAAACACCTATATAGTTGAAATCTTTACAAATATATATATTTTTTTTAAATATAACAATAACGTTGTTGTTATATTTGATATAATAATTCGTATACTAAATTGATATAATATATTGATTATTTTGAATTATATGATAATATATACATCTATTATAACTGTATAATCTCAACCATTTGAATGACTTCTACCTACGAGTTACTCATGAATAAAATTAAATATAATATATGGATTAATGTTATTTATAGTTTTTGTTATTGTTAATTAATTTTTTAAACTTTATTTTCTTAACGTTTTAATTTCTATTATTATAATTATATAAAATATCAGACATTGGTTTTTAATTTTAAAGGTAACAATATAATCATTTATATAGAGTTATTTTTAACTATTGTTATTGTAAGTTATTTTAAGCTACTTATTTGAAATTTTTTAATGATCATACAAATATATTTAGGAAATATTTTAGTTCAATTGATATTATAATTTAGTTTTTGCATTTATCACTACAATTTATCACTTTTAGCTGTTCACAAAATATTCATTGAGTTTTTTAAGTGGAACTGAAATTTATATTGAAGTTGACACTTTATGTTATATTTAAATTAACAGTTTATGTATTTTGTCCAAACTGTTCCAAAGTTGTAGTTTTAAATTGATAATGGTTTACATACAACAACATATTAAATCTAATAAATTAAGTATAATATGTTAAAAGTTAAAGACATAACTTTATAAGTAGAAGTAACGATATTATTTTAATATTGAAATTTAGGTTCTTTATGATTACACTTTAGGTTTAATATTTATTTAACCTTATTAACCAAATTATAATCATTATTAGAAAGACACTACAATTTATCACTTTTAACTATTTACAAAATATTATTTAGGTTGTTTATGTTAAACTAAAATTTATATTTAAGTTGGTCCCGTAATGTTGTATTTAAGTTTATAATTTAAATATTTTATACAAATTGTTCAAAAGTTGTAGCTTTAAAATGCTAATGGTTTACATCCAACAATATATTAAAACTAATAAATTAAGTATAATATGTAAAAAGTTAAGAAAAAAAACATAACTTTATAAGGAGAAGTAAAGATATTCTTTTAATATTGAAATTTAGTTATTATATGATTACACTTTAGGTTTGATATTTATTTAATCTTATTAACCAAGTTATAATCATTATTAGAAAGAAATTGAAAAGTCATGGGAGTTTCAAATTAATGTGGTGAAAGGAAATATGCTTCCTTTATAATATAGTATGATATGATATGATTAGGCGAATATCCGCGCGTTGCGCAGAATATAATAATATATTTGAAATATTTACAAATATATGTTTTTTAAATATATCAATGACTTTGTTGTTAGATCTTATATAATAAATCATATAATAAGTTGGTATAAACATTGTTTGTTTTGAATTGTATGATAATGTAGACATCTTTTAAAATTCTATAATCCCAACTGTCTCAATGATTTCTACCTGCGGGGTACTCATGAATAAAATTAAATATAATATATGGTTTAATGATATTTATAGTTGTTGTTATAATTAATTAATTTTAAAAAATTTATTTGCTTAGGATTTTAATTTCTATCATTGTAATTATTTAAAACATCAAACATTGTTTTTGTTTTTAAATGTAACAATAAATTTTTTATATATAATGTTAATTTTAACTATTATTGTTGTAAGTTATTTAAAATAATGTATTTGGAAACTCTTAATTAATTTAATTTGGTTTCAGAAATTTAAATTTTTTAAAATTTATTTGATGAAAATTGTTAGTTTCTTTGATTGTAATTATTTAAAACAACAAACATTATTTTTGTTTTTAAAGATAACATTATATTTTTTTGTATAATATTACTTTTAACTATTCTTATTGTAAGTTATTTTTAAGATACTTATTTGAAAATTTTAATGATTATAAAAAATATTTTCATGTTTTTTTATTGTTAATTTAGGATTACAATTTAGATTTAACACTATAATTTATAACTTTTAACTATTTATAAAATAGTCTATTGATTTTTTTTAAAGTTTAACAAAAATTTTAATTTAAGATTATTGTTTAACATTATATTGAAGTTAATAATTTAACTATTTTGCAAAAATCATAAACCATACAAAAGTTGTGACTTTAAAATGACAATTGTTCACATACTACAACATATCTAAACTAATAAGTTAACTATAATATGTTAAAAAGTTAATGTTATAATTTTATTAATAGAAGTAAAATATGATATTTTAATATTCTAGTTTAGTTAATTTATGATGATAATTTAGTTTTTTCATGAGTTTAACATTATTAAACAATTTAAAATAATTATTAGAAAGAAATTGAAAAGTCATGGAGGTTTCAAATGCACGTGGCTCAAGCAAAAATGTCTCTTTTATAAATATAAATATAGATATAGATATAGATAGATATGATAATATATACTTATAAATAATACAAAATGATTATTCTGTTAAAGTACGTAGGAGCAAAATTAATTGTTCCATCATGTCATGCTCTAAATTTAGCATCCATAGTTCCATTCATAGCTACAAAATTTCAGTTATATAAAGTGTATGACGTGTGATTAATTACTTTGAAGATGAAAATGTGCGGGGGGTTTAAAATGCATGAAATGATTGGAATAATGCCATATATATATATATATATATATATATATATATATATATATATATATATATATATATATATATATATATATATATATATATATATATATATATATATATATATTGTATAAAATTAGTTAGTTTGAATCTCAAAAATAGTATTTTTAAAACCTCCACTCAAACTAAAAATTTTGTTAAATTAATTTTGCAGAAAAAAGATCAAACAACCCAATTTTATTACATAGAAAATCATGATGCCTAATAACAAGAGATTTAGTTAAAATATCAATATTTTTATTATGAGAATCAATTTCAATTAACTTGATTATTCCTTTATCAAATTTTCTCCTTAATAAAATGCATATCTATTTCAAAGTGTTTAATTTTATCTTGAAACACAAGATTTAGTGCAAGTTTCATTGCGTACTCATTATCACAAGAAACACCAAAAGGTACAAGATGACTTAAATTCAAGTCATACAAAAATTTTAAGACCTAAATAATTTCACAAGACAAAGACTCGAGAGTCGTATACTGAGACTCATTTAAAGGTTTGAATATTGTATTTTGTTTTTTTACTTCTCCAAATATTTAAGATAATCACATAAAAATTGATAGGTTTTCTATATACTTCCTAGATTAATTACATGATAGCGGAAACAAACAATTTTAATCTAAGGCAAAAAAACTCTAAAACCTACAAACATCTTAACTTATTTGATATTTACAACTACAAGAAGGATAGAATTTTACTAACCTTTAGCAAAACCTGTTTTCTTATATCCCTTTGGTGTATATCGAATTCAACAAGTCAAGGACGAGTAACCAAGGTAACCTCTAATGGTTCACACCCAACAATACTAAACTATTTGATGTTAGAAAATAACCCTTGAAATAATAGAGATTGACCAAGGAGTTAAAGAGAGAAAATAAACTCTATGAATGCTTAGAGTGGGAAGAAAATATGGAGTGCATAGGGAGGGGTATTTTTAGCTTCCAATAGCTTGCATATGGAGTGGTATTTATAGCTTCAACTACCTTGCAGAAAAAACATATTTGAATAATTAAATAATCTAATTTAATCCAAATTAAAATCCCTGGCTTATCTCTAGCCATGGCCAAAAATTCTAGGGTTTATCCCTTAGAATTTCGTTCACCCTCTTTAGGGATCTAGAATGTTCCAACTTATTCAACTATTGAATAACTAACATTCAGTACTTGCACCTTTTAATTTGTACAAATTAATTCTAGATTAATTCTAACTAATTACGATTAATTTCAAACTGTTTTCTAATTAATTAATCATTACATAAATAATTAATAAACTATTTGTGTCTCTCTTATAACATTCAGATACTATTTGCTTCATTGAGGGCAATCCAAAAAGGACACTACTTTTAATGGATAGTCTTACCAATTTAGTTATGACATTATACATTATTTTAATAGTCTCCCACTGGTACAAGTCATCAACTATAACCGGTTACAAGGCTCCGACTTAATAAACAAGGCATGCGGTGTGCTTCCTTAGCAACTGTCGTACTCTGAATCGTATTTTTAGAGAGATAGATTAATAAACATCCAAATTAACTAAAAACATTGTTCATAAAAACCCATCTCAAGAAGTCTCAAGTATCAAATACAAATCATCATAATAATATTAGAGTGTCCCAAAATATCCGTAATCATAGACTGTAGGAGAATGTGTACAATCAAGCCTTTGTCTTCTCGCGATCCTCAGAAGTACCTGAAACACATTTAATCAACAACTATAAGCACAAAATTTACCGAGTTCCCCAAAAGTATCACATACAACACAACACAAATAAACATATATGGGTTATCAGCAACCCTGGAGACTACCCAAAGTCTTAGTGGACAAACAGCAAGGCCTGTAGATTATCTGCAATCCTGGAGACTATCCGAAGTCTCAACACACACAGTATCACATATCACAGTAACAACAAATAGACCCAGCTTGTCAACATATATATATATATATATATATATATATATATATATATATTCTACCACACAGATATGTAGGGAGACTCACCTCGCACAGATGACTGATAAAACTCACACCCAAACTACCAGAACTAGACTCCGCTTATTTATTACACCAAATAACCCTAATTAACAATTAAGGAAATTTTCCATACTCACTAGTCGAAAGCCAAGTCTAATCCACATTTTTGGGCAAAAGACCATTTTGCCCCTCCAAAGACCAAACCCCTCACAAATTGACCAAAAAGGCTAAAGTCAAAGAATGTCAAAGGTCAACACTTTGACCTTAGGTGGGGTGTACTCACCTCTACGTTGGGCATAGAGCACAACATCAGAAATACGGGCTCCCAACTGACTACACTGGGCGTAGCCAAACTTACGCTCAATGTACTGGGCCTAGACTCAAATTTCATCTTTTAAGCTCTTAATCATTAATAAATTTTACCATAACCTCAAATCTGTCCCTAAAAGACATTTTGATCCATAAAGTCTCTGTATCACTTGTTTCTAGGTATTTTCATTTAAACCCTTGACATTTTAAAATTTTAGCAAATAAGCCCCTTACGCTCGACGTTGCATCCTTATATGTCGGGCGTAAGCTAGGATAAGGATCGAGGTGGTGGAGGAGTATGTTAGGCATACATATGGGTATGTCGGGTGTACTCTTGCAGCTTCCAAAACCCTAAAGTTTAAGGTTGTGTCACATATTTAAGCATCTTAATCCCTTTGGACCTCCTTATGACCGACCTCCATTTTCTCCGACCCCTAAAATCAAACCCTAGCCTTTGTGAGTGAGATTTTAAGCTTGAGAGTGACCCTTGAGTGTTCTTGATAGAGAAGGAAGATCATTCAAGTAGTTGCGGTGCATTCAAGCCCTTGGATCTTGAGTCTACTTCTCCTTGTTCATCTTTTGAAGGTATAAAGTTCAAACCTTGGAGCTTATTTTGTTAGATCTAGTTTAGACTTGGATTTAAGTTCATTTTTTCCCAAAACTTTGATCTTTTTGAGTTTGGAATACTCCAGAGAATATGAGTTGTCCTTCCAGACATGTTAGAGTGCTTAGAGTCATAAAAATGTTAGCTTAGTCCTTTCCTATCTTCCATGCATGAGTTATGGAGATTTTGGTGAAGTGAAATGTTAGAGTTTTGGGATTAAGCATTCTTTAGACATGCAATGGCATAAATTTAGAGACTTTATGGATTAGGACATCCTTTAAGCATTAGATATGAGGTTGGAGTAAATGTCTTAATGATTAAGACATTAAAAATTGAATTTTGGGACAACGTTGTGTACGCTGAACGTAATCCTGGCTACACCCGATGTAGCCAGTTTCGAACCCAACTCTTACTGCCCTACACTATACGCCCAGCGTAGAGATTTGCATGCCATGCGTATGGCTGCCGTTGACATTCGTTGACTTTTGACCAAGTGTGCCCTTTTTGACAATTTGTAAGGGTTTTGGATCTTGGGAGGGAAAAACAGTCTTTCTCATAATTTTTGGATTAAACTTCATTTGGGATAAGTGAAGTATGAAAATGACCTTAAGTATTAATTATTGTTAATTGGTGCAATTATTAGGCGGGGTCTAGTTCCGGGAGTTCGGGTATGAGCTTTATCAGTCATATGTACGAGGTGAGTCTCCTCACTTATTCTTACCTGTGTGGTAGAATAGATTGATATATGTGATGACCAGTTAGGTCTATGTGATATTATTATGATATGTGTTACTGTGCGTGTGGTGAGACTTCGGGTAGTCTCCAGGGATGTTCATAACCCACAGGGCGTGCTGTTTTCCCATTGAGACTTCGGGTAGTCTCTAGGGTTGCTGATAACCCATAACTGTTTATTTTGTGTTATATTGTATGTGGTATCTTGGGGAACTCACTAAGCTTTGTGCTTACAATTATTGATTAAATGTGTTTCAGGTACTTCTGAGGATCGTAGGATTGCGAAGGCTTGATTGTGCACATTCTTCTGCAGTTTATGATTTCATATATTTTGGGACACTCTGATATTTTGATGATGATTTGTATTTGACAATTGTGATTTTCTTGAGATGGTTTTTATGAACAATGTTTTTATATGAATTTAAAAATGAAAAGTTTGGTTTGGAAATTTGGATGTTACAATGTAACGTCATGTTCCAAATCGCTTTCCTAATTCGGGACTGTGGCCTGAGGATAGATTATCATAAGGTTTGGGGCCTTTGAAAGAGAGGATATCTAAACCCATTTACATATAGATAATGTAAATGGGGTGATTCGGGAGTTGGGTCGTGTCTTGAAGCCAAAGGGTTATATCGGTAAAGTGGCAGTTCGACCCCTTTATGGGTTTTGGGTTTTATTCGGAAGTCTGTAAGGCTTGGGCGTATTGTTAGGGGCATAGGGCTTCTCGCCACCTTATTTTGGATATAAGGTTCATCGGAAACGGACCTAGAATGTGGGAGTTATGATATTTTGAGGGCTTTGGCAGTTTTGGTCCCTAGGTCGGAAAAGCTTGTATTTTAGCATGCATGCAAAGGTGACAACCAATGAGTACGCTCAGCGTAAGCTGGGAACGCCCAGTGTAGTGTTGGATAAGTGAAACGTGCGTGCGAGGATGTATGCCAAGCATACAGGGAGTACGCCCAGCGTATGTTCAGGATCTCCAAAACCCTAATTTTTAGGGGTGGCTCACTATTTAAAGCATCTTAAGTCCAAGGGGGTGCGCCTCTCTTTCATTCTCAGAGCCTTAAACCCTAAATTCGAATGGTAGCTTCATCCAAGAGTGTTGTGAGCTTTCTGGGTGCATTTGGGTTGTTTTGGGTGCATTTCAAGAAGTGGAAGCTCAATACAAGGTGGTGGTTTAAGGGAGGGCTTGTAAATTGGGATTTCTTACTACATTTTCAGCTCAAAGAAGGTAAAAAGTTCTGAGCTTGATCACTAGATGTTGTTGTTTATGAATATGTTGGTTTTTGGTCCCTTTTTGGCCTCATGAACAAGATCTAGTGGGTAGACACCACTCTAGGAGCTTTGAGTTGCTACTCTTAGCATTTCAGAGGTTATAAGCCCATAAAGTTGCAAAATTTGAGGCTAGAAACTATTCATGCATGTCCTAGATAAGTATTATTGGGTTAAGTTGGTCATTAAGACCCTTTGAACCATGGAAATGCATAAAGGTGCCAACTTTGTGCATTAAGAGCTTCATTTGGTGGTTCTCCGAAGTTTAGATGCAAAACTCTTAACTGATTAAGTCACAAAAGTAGTTTGGAAGTTCTGAGAGTACGCCCCGCTTAAGTCGATGTACGCCCCGTGTACAGAGTCAACCATCCCGTAGATGGTCAATGTGAGGCGAGGGTACTCCCAGCGTACAAGAGGGGTACGCCCCGCGTACGCCTCTGTTTGGGATTTCGGACTTTTGGCTTCAGGTTTGGGCCATCCGTTGGGCCTAGATTTTTGGACCCTAATGGACTATCTGGTTGGTTGTATTCAGGGCTAATTGAAGGATTGGATCATAGGATAAGGCCTAATAAGGGGTTTGGGTCGAATTTGGAAAATTGGACAATTAGTGGTCCTTTATGGATTTTGGAGTTTTGGACTTGATTGGTTTTGGACTTGGGCCTTATTTAAGTATCTCGTGGGCCAAGGGTAAAATGGTCATTTTACCCAAGTATGGATTATGGATCATGGTATAGAACCCAATTGCTAATTGGGTGATATTTTGGTATTGATAGCTCAGGAAGTGGACAAGGCAGCAACTAAGGATTTCTTTCAGGAAGCTTCTACAATCGAGGTGAGTCTCATCACCATACCAATGGGTCTAAGGCTCCAAATCCGACCTATTTATTTAGTTGTGATGATTATTGTGAATGTGTTATCGATACATTATGTATTTATGTGAAGACCGTGCGGGGCTTCGCATGGCAATTAGTTATACTTGGTATGGTAATTGATTGTGTGGTATTTGGTATGCTAGTTGTCTTTGTGATACTTGCATGGAAGACCCCCCCCCCCCCCGGGTGGGGGGGGGGGGTCCCGAGGCAGTTGGATATAAGGCTATGTGGGGGTTCCCATGGCATTCCAGGCTAAGACTATGTGGGGGTTCCCTTGGCAGTGATCTAAGACCATGTGGGGGTTCCCATGGCATCCTACGTAAGACCATGGAGGGTTTCCATGGCACTTTTATATGTTTGTATGTGTGGCTTATAGTGTTTGTATATGTGGACTGTTAATTGATTATGTGTTATGTTGATATGATATTTATATGGAAGACCCTGGGGGGGGTTCCATGCTTATGTCCCCGAGTTTTGAGGGGATTTAGGACCCGATTATAGCCATGAGGTGGCTATCCGATGTAGAGGGATGTTTCTTCACATGCTCATGTCCTGCTGACCAGAAGGTCAGATATGCCCTGAACTTGCTGAGGTCCGGGGAAAAGGACTGGTGGAGGTTGATGACAGGGTCCTACACTGATGATCAGAGAACTGCAGTTACTTGGGAGCAGTTCAGGGATATGTTCCGCGCTCGCTACATTCCACGAGTTGAGCATGAGCGACTGGTACAGGAGTTCCTGGATTTGAGGGAGGGTGTGGAGACGGTGACGGAGATCACCCGTATGTTCACTGAGAGGGAGATGTTTTTCCTGGAGTTTGCTTCTGAGCAGGCTCAGATAACACGTTATCTGAGCATGCTCAAGACTGACATTCGTCAGTTTGTTGCCACCCAACGTTGTGATATATTGCTGGAGTTAAAGGAGGCTGCTAGGTGGCGTGAGCTTGAGATCGAGTTACAGTTACGGGAGCAGAGGCAGGCCCTGGCGCAATCGCAACCGGCGCCAAAGCGGTCTAAGACCGCTGATTCTAGGTCGGGAGGCCAGCAGGGCCACACTTATGGAAAGTGCGGGAAGGGTCACTCGGGGGTTTGTAGATCTGGTAGTGTGTGCCGTAAATGCGGCAAGGAGGGGCACTTTGCGAGGGATTAGCGACAGCCAGCCCTGGTATAGGATACGAGGATCTGCTACCACTGCCATCAGGTTGGTCACGTGAAAACCAACTGTCCACAGCTTTCTGCCAGGTCGGCGCAGGCTCCAGCGCCGGCTACACTGAGGATTACTGATGGGATTCAGGGTAGAGTAGGGCCTCGAGGGCTCAGGGACGCACCTTCCAGCTTACAGAAGAGGAGGCCAGGGCAGCACCAGATGTGGTTGCTGGTGTATTTCTATCCCCTATCTTACTGTTTATATTTGTTTTATGCTTATATGTGTTGTACCATGTTAGGTGCATTCTTAGTGAACTCCTTACCTGCTTTGGTATTATTTGACTCGGGGGCGAGTCGGTCGTTTGTCTCTCAGTCATTCAGTAGGGAGTTCGGTTTTCTAGTAGGAGAGCTAGAGTGTCCGTTGTGAGTCTCTATCGCCAACGAACACGGGATTTTCCGCTTCTTCAGTCTATCAGGGTTGCGTGTTGGAGATCTTCGGGGTATATTTCCCGATAGAATTGATTCTGATTCCCATGGGGGATGTATGTGTGGTTGTGGGTATGGACATGCTTAGTCGCTTCGGTGCCATGATCGACTGCGAGGGTCAGCGGGTGGTATTTCGAACCCCAAGTGGGGGGGGGGGGTAACTGGTTATCTTCGGCGAGGGCACCAGGTTGGGTTTAGGGTTCTGCTCAGCCGACAGGGCTCGACAGTATATATTCAGCACGAGTGTGCGGGTTATTTAGCGTATGTGGTGGATACGTGGGTCAGGGATCAGGTTTCAGTTTCAGACGTTTTGGTTGTCAGAGAGTTCGCGGATATGTTTCTGGAGGAGTTACCCGGAGTGCCTCCGAAGAGGCAGGTCGAGTTTAGGATCAACCTAGTGCCAAGTGTGGCCCCTATCAACAAGGCGTTGTACCGATTAGCAACCAGAGATGCAGGAGCTGTCATCACAGCTGCAGGAACTGCTGGGCAAGCAGTTCATTCATCCGAGCAGTTCTCCGTGGGGAGCGCTGATTCTCTTCGTCATGAAGAAGGATGGTTCACACCAGATGTGCATCGACTACTGAGAGTTGACGGTGAAGAACCGTTATCCACTCCCGAGGATAGATGATCTTTTTCGATCAGTTGCAGGGAGAATCTTGGTTGTCCAAGATAGACCTGAGGTCCGGGTACCATCAGGTCAGGGTTAGGGAGGAGGACGTGGAGAAGACCGCGTTCCGGACTCGTTATGGGCATTACGAGTTTGTGGTGATGCCTTTTGGGCTCACCAATATGTCGACAGTGTTTATGGAGCTGATGAATCGAGTCTGCAGACCGATGCTCAATCGCTCGGTCATCGTGTTCATAGATGATATCTTGGTGTACTCCAAGACCAGGAGCAGCACGTGGAGCATCTTCGGGAGCTATTAGGAGTCTTGAGGCGAGAACAGCTTTATGCCAAGTTCTCGAAGTGCGATTTTTGGTTACGAGAGGTTCAGTTCCTTGGACATCTCGTTAATCAGGAGGGGTTTTTGGTCAACCCGGCCAAGATCGAGGCCGTTATGCAATGGGAGGTTCTGAATCTCCCTCGGATATCAGGAGCATTTTGGGATTGGCAGGGTACTACCAGAGATTCATACAAGATTTCTCCAAGATTGCGGTACCTCTCACTCGTCTGACGAGGAAGGGGTGGATATCCGGTGGGGCCTTGAGCAGCAAACTGCATTCGAGACGCTGAGACAGTGACTTTGCGAGGCGCCAATGTTGACACCCCCGGAGGGAGTTGAGGATTTTGTAGTATTTGGTGATGCATCGATCACCGGGTTGGGAGCAGTCCTTTAAGAGGCGCAACAGCTGAAGCCGCATGATACGAGATACCCTACTCGTGATCTGGAGTTGGTAGCGGTGGTATTCGCTCTCAAGATTTAGAGACATTACCTCTATGGGGTCTGTTGTACCATATACACAGACCACAAGAGTCTGAGACACATCATGGATCAACCGAACTTGAACATGAGGCAACGCGAGTGGCTGGACGTAGTCAAGGATTATGACTGCGAGATCCTTTACCATCCGGGTAAAGCGAACGTGGTTGCGGATGCTCTGAGCCGCAAGTCAGTTGGATCTTCTACTCCAGCGACATGTGTGAGGATATCAATGGATTCTCCACTTGTGAACTTGATCAGGGAAGCTCAGGCTGAGGGTATGCGACAGGAGAATTGGAAGCTTGAGAGGATTAGGGGTGAGAACACCCGGTTTGTGCAGGATAGCCGGGGATTGTTGACCCGTTGTGGTCGGGTCTGGGTTCCGATGTCTGGTGGGGTCAGACAGATTGTTCTGGAGGATGCTCATAAGTCTCGCTTCTCTATTCACCCGAGGGCCACCAAGATGTACCAGGATTTGCGATTGAGTTACTGGTGGCCATGCATGAAGAGGGAGATCGCATGGTACGTTGAGAGGTGCTTGACCTGTCGGATGGTCAAGGCCGAGCATCAGAGGTCGCATGGTCAGCTGCAACCTCTGGAGACTCCCATGTGGAAATGGGAGCAGATCACAATGGACTGTTGGATTAGGTGTCTAAGTTCATAACTATTTTTGGGTTGTACTTGACCCGGCCCGGCATGGTCCATTTGGGTTGCATGGCATCATGCATTTGGATAAACTAAAATGAGAGAAATAACACTTATGGTTTATTAATATATTATAAGTTCTAATATATTAATAATATTATTTAATTAGTATTGATCAAGAATTAATCTAGTATTAATTAAGTGATCAAAAGATGACTAATCAAATATATGGGTTGATTATGTAAATCATCCATAACTTATATAGTGGGCTAAAGGCTCCATGGATTATCAAGTTGGACTAAGGTCCATATGATGCTCCATGGGAGTTACAAACCCATGGGTCATGGAAATGAAGAGCCATGTTGCATTAGGGTTTACATGGTGTAACCTTAATTGTAACACACTATATAAAGGATATGAAGGTCACCAAAATCGGGACTAGAAGCAAGATTGAGGGCAAGCCGATTTCTAAGTGTGACATTCTCTCTCAAAGTTTATTCCAAGTGCATTTGGTGTTGTGTGAGACATTTGAGGCATCACACTTGGGGTGCTAGGCTCTCAAGGTTTACAAGGAATCAAATCAACTACAAGGTATGTAATTCTAGCCATATTTTATGTTTAATGTTCCCCATGTATGCTAAATAGGATTATGAACATTGGAAAAAGTATTTTGCATGTATTTTAGACAAACATAGATCCAAGGTTTTCTAGGGTTGCATGTACACTTAGGAGTGTTAGAATGCTCAAAACCCAACATGGACTTCATCACCAAGCTACCGAGGAAGGCTAGGGGCTTCGACGCTATAGGGTCATTGTGGGCCGATTGACCAAGAGCGCCCACTTTTTGGCGATACGGGAGAGTTCATCGGCCGAGAAGCTGGCCAACTTGTATAACTTGTATAACTGCGAGATCGTTGCTCGCCATGAGGTACCGGTCTCTATTGTCTCAGACCGCAGTGTTCGGTTCACCTCCCATTTCTGGTAGAAGTTCCATGAGGAACTGGGCACGCGGCTGCATTTAAGTACAACCTATCATCCGCAGACAGATGACCAGAGTGAGCGGACCATACAGACTCTCGAGGATATGCTGAGATCCTGCGTTATTGACTTTGGTCGCAGCTGGGACTCCTACCTGCCTCTTGCAGAGTTCTCCTACAAGAACAACTTTCAGTCCAGTGTTGGTGCTCCACCATATGAGTTGTTGTATGGACGGAGATGTCGCACCCCAGTCTGTTGGGGTGAGATCAGTCAAAGGGTGATGGGATGGACAGAGGTAGTTCTGCAGACTACCAACAGGATTCAGAAGATCAGACAGCGACTGCAGACTGCTCAGAGTCAGCAGAAGAGTTACGCCGACCGGCTCCGATCTGTGTTGGAGTTTCAGGTTGGCGACATGGTACTGCTGAAGGTCTCACCCTGGAAGGGTGTGATCCGCTTCTGGAAGAGGGGGGAAGTTGGGTCCCCGATACATTGGACCATTTCAGGTTATTGCCAGGGTTGGCAAGGTGGCATATAGACTGGATCTTCCGGAGGAGCTCCGTCAGATTCATAGCACTTTTCACGTTTCGCAGCTGCAGAAGTGCATATTGGATGAGGATGCGGTAGTGTCGTTAGATGACATCCAGGTGGAATAGCACCTGAATTATGTGGAGCAGCTGGTGGCTGTATTGGAGAGGAAGATAAAGGTTCTGCATAACAAGGAAATACCTCTGGTAAAGGTACAGTGGCGGCATCGGTAAGGATCCGAGTGGACTTGGGAGCCAGAGTTCGAGATACGGGAGCATTATCCGGATCTACTTGCTACAACAGACTTCGAGGATGAAGTCTAGGTCAAGTGGTGGAGAGTTGTAACATCCCGAGATTTGGCAGGTATTTCTGAATATTCTCTTCTATTATCAATTTGTCATTTGTAGTCCCTAGGGTTGGAAGAGTCGAGCCATGTGAAGCCTAAGGGCTAAAGTTGCAACTTTGGGATCAGGAAGAGTATGCTAATCATACATAAGGTACGCTTAGCGTACTGGGCGCACCCTAGTATGTTAGGCGTACACTTCTCTATGCTAAGCGTACTCACGTCAGATGGAAACCCTAATATTTAGGGTTTGGGTGCTATATAAACGTCCATATGAGCTCAAAACCCTCCATCATTTCAGCCTCCATAACTTTGAGCTGTTTTCCCCGAACCCTAACCCCATTCTGGAGTGTGTGAGCTAAAAGTGTGTGTTTTGAGTAGTTAGAGAATAACGTGTTGCATCAAGAAGTTGGAGAAGGAAGACAAGCTTTTAGATCTGAGGTTTCTTTGTGCTCTAGAAGCTCCAAGAGGTAAAAAGCTCCAACCTTTAAGCTTGTATGGTGTAGATCTTAGCATGCTATCTTTATGAAACCATTTCTTGTCCCAAAAGTCCCAAGTTGGTGCATGTTATGTTTTGAACGAGATAAGATGTCCTTTCAGACCCTAGAAAGGGTCCTAAGTGATAAAAATGATGTACCAATGGCTAAAAGTGACCCATGCATGTTGTAGAAAGGTCTTAATGGATTAAGACCATGTATTAAGAACTTTCTGGACGTCCAAAGCCTTAAAGTTCAAGACTTTATGACTCTAAGGCACATTTGGTCGACGGATCTGGAGTTTGGGCTGAAGTGCTTAAGCCATTAAGCACTAATTAGGGTTTTGGTGAAACCTTGTGTACGCCCAATGGTGGTCAACGCAAAACGGAAGTATGCCCAACGTACCAGAGGATTACGCCCCGCGTACGCCCTCTGTTGGGCTTTCGACGATTTGGGCTTTGGTATTGGATGCCTTTTTGGGACAGTTTGACATGGGCCTTGTTGGGCTTTCTGAATAAATGTGTTTTGGGCCATTAGTGGTAATAGATCTTAAAATAAGGCCCGATTTGGGAGTTGGGGCCCAATTGGGAAAATTGGGCCAATAATGGGCCTTATGTATATGGACTTTTGGATAGTGAATTTGATATTGGGCTTTGGCCCAAATTAGAGAAAAGGTAAAATGGACTATGTGGACCCTTAGTCAAGATTGATATCTCATGTGTTGACTTAGTATTCGTTATTTTGGATAGTTCTGGATTTTCGGTGAGACAGCGGTCGGAGACTTTCAGTCCAGTTCATCATTACTTGTGAGGTGAGTTCTTCTCATTATATCAACAGGGTCTAAGGCACCAATTCCGACCCTTTTTGGATTTGTATATGGGTTTATTGCATGATGATATACTTAGTGACCTGTTAGGTCGGTATCCTGGTATATAGGATGATGTTATGTTAGTGACCGGTTAGGTCGATATCCTGGTTATAGGATGATACTGTGTTAGTGATTTGTTAGATCTTTATGACTATCTGTATATGCTAGCTAGTGTATGAAATTTATGTGCACATGATTGTTTGATTGGGGGTTGGGTTGAGGCGGTCATGCTTTGTGCTTGCGCCAACATACCCAGGGCGGACCGGATAGACTGCAGACCCGATTAGGGCATACTAGTCAGGCCGAAGGCCGGCGAGCGGCCTGGATAGGCTGAAGGCCCTGCAAGGCGGTCCAGACGTGCCGATGGCTCGAAGAGGGGTCCAGATAGACTGATGGCCCTACGAGGTGGTCCAGTCAGGCTAATGGCTCATTATGCATGCTGTTTATTTGCTATGATATGATTATGATTGTATGGCGTTGGTGTTTTGGGGGAACTCACTAAGCTTCGGGATTACAGTTGTTGATTTTGTTTCAGGTACTTCTGATGATCGCGGGAAGGCGAAGGCGTGATCGTGCACATCCTTATATTTTTATGATTTGATTATGGGATACTCTGACACGAAAACATTTTGAAAACAAATATGTAATAATTATTGGTTTAAAATGATTTAAAAAGTTTTAAATTGGCATGATTTTTACGGGTGTTACAAAAAGAGAACGAAATTTAAAAGAAATTAAGTTAAGTGAAATTCATAGGTCTTTTGAGATACATTGAAACTATTCAATGGCATGTTTAATCTCAGATTATGGTATTCTGTTTGTGACTGGGATGCCGAGGATCACAAACAATATGTGAATAACAATGCAAATGTGCTTGGTAACCTCATTGTCATTTATCATCTCAATTGATGTGCTGGCAAACCACACACGCTCCAACAACAATGATAATTTATTAGATACCCATTACCACTCTTTATTGGTCCCTATTAGCGTACTGGTTAACCACACACGCTCCACTAACGACTTATAAAGTGTAATGTGCAATTTCATAGGTTTACATACAAATTCACATTTTTTCTAAAGTAACTAAGATTGGGATTTTTAATAAAAAGGTTTAGTTACTTTTAATATCAGTATACTTTTAATGAGAATTAATTTTTCCTATCAAATCCATTCGCTAATGACCCTCCACTATGCAAGAGAGTGGTGGGTAAGAGTGTATACCCACTGACGGTCATTTTATAGGCCACTTCCTTAAACTCTCCTTATAGTATGGCTCCGTGAATGACGCGTCCTAGTGATTTGACTGACTTTAGTCTTATACATGTAGTAATAATTAAGCTTTTAATTTTACATATAGTACAAGGTGTATTTTAAACTTTTTCAAAATACTAGGGTTTATATTTTAAATTTCAAAATTAATATTTAATTAATTAAATTTAAAATAAATGATTTAATTTTTAACAATTAAATAAATTAAATCAATTAAAGATTCCATATTTTTAATTATTCATTATAATCAAATAAACTAACAATTATCAAGTAAGGAAACCCTTAAATCCCTTGTCAATTTCGAAAACTTCGGAAGGAAGGCTATGGTTTCCAAACCCTAGCCCCAAAAATCGAAAACTATAAGGGTGGAAGCTAGGGTTCTTAAAACCCTAGCCCTTGTCGAAATTTATGGCTTCTTAGGGTTTGTTTTCTATAAATCCTAGTTAATATATTCTTCTATTATAGCTATTCAACAGAAAACAAACCAAATTCTCTGATACCACTGATAGGATTTAGGTAAACAAACAAAATTAAAAAACCCTTAAGTTTGCATGCAACCTAAATAGGATCTATGTTTTCTCTATTGAACCTATAACTAAGAACATCAAAAAGAATCCTGGAAACCCTAGGCTATTTTCGAAATTTACATAAAAGGATTTTATGATTACATACCTTTTAGTTGTTATAGTAAACAACTAGAATTCCTCTTGAAGATCTCTTGGAAGCAAGCACTACAAGTGTCGTGCCTCTAATGGAATCACACCCAAGTTAGCAAGAGAATGAATTAGGAGAGAGGAGAGGATTTTCGTCCAAGGCTATGGAGAAGAAGGCATGAGACGAAATCAAGGAGTAGGAGGCTCCTTATATAGTTGAGGAAACTTGGTGCCAAGGCTATGGTTAAAAGGAAATCCCTTAGATCCTTTGCCTGGAGACCAAACAACCCATAAAGCCTTGTCCAAGGGGCCATGGACGAAATCTTCTAGGGATTCCCTAAAGATTTTTGTCCACCTCCTCCAAGGGGTTCTAGAGGCTTCCTTTCTCAACTATTAATAAATAACAAAACAGTCCCTGTACTTTTATTTAATCCAATTAATCCCAAAATTAATTCCAATTAATTTCTGATTAATTATTAATTAAATAATATTATTTCTAGTTAATATATTATTTTCATAAAACATTAATAAACCATTTATTTAATTTATTATTCACATAATAAATTAATCTCTCTCTCTCTCTAAAATTATTATGTCCATTTGCTAGGTTTGAGGGTAACCTAAAAGGACTGTGCTACTATCAATTTGAGTATATACCAATCTTAGTTATGGGCTTAGATACCTAATCCAACATATTCTACCACACAGGTAAGTATAGTGAGGAGACCCACCTCGCACAGATGACTGATAGAACTCACACCCGAATTTTTGGAACTAGATTCTGCCTATTTATTACACCAAATAACCCTAATTCACAATTAAGGAAATTATCCATACTCAACTAGTCCAAACCCAAGTCTAATCTAAATTTTATGAAAAAGACCATTTGGCCCCTCCAAAGAGCAAAACCCTCACAAATTTACCAAAAAGGATCATTAGGTCAAAAGTCAAAGATCAACCCAATGACCTTATGCGGGGCATACTCGGCTCTACGCTAGACATAGAGCACAACATCAGAAATACGAGCCCATAGCTGACTACACTGGGCATAGCCAAACTTACGCTCAGCGTATTAGGTCTGGACTTAAATTCCATATTTTAAGCTCTTAACAATTAAGACACTTTACCCCAACCTCATACCTAAACCTAAAAGGCATTCTAATCCATAAAGTCTCTAACTTTGTGCCTTTGCAAGGTTAAAGAGAGCTAAATCCCAAAACCCTAACTTCTAACATAGCCAACAACTCCATAACTCATGCATGGATGAAAGGAAATGACCAAGGTTGCATTTTTATGACACCATGCACTCTAAAACGTCTTAAAGGATAGCTCAAATGGTCTGGAGTAATCCATACTTACAAAGAACAAGATCTTGGTACAAAATGAACATAAACTTAAGCTTAGACAAGATCTAGCAAAGCAAGACTTTAGGTATAAACTTTATACCTTGTGGAGATGAATAATGAGGTGTAAATTCTGGATCCACAAGCTTGAGTGCATTACGACTTCTTCAATAATCTTCCTTCAACACCAAGAACACTTTAAATCCACTTAAGGGCCTCAAAAATCACTCACAAGGGATATGGCTTCGATATTAAGGTTAAGAGGGATGTAGGTTGGTCTTAAAAAGGTCCAAGGGGGAATAAGATGCTTAAATAGGGGACACAACCCTGAAAAATTAACATTAGGAGCAGCACGAGGATGCTCATCATACTCAACCTGTACGCCCAGCGTACTCGACCAAAGTCGCGATCCACTTATGACTTACACCCAACATAAGGACTAGTTTTGCAAAACAATTTCATTTAAAGGTTGAAAATCGAATTACCTAGAAACGGGTGTTACATAAAACCTACAAAGATCTTAACTTATTTGATATTTACAACTACAAGAAGGATAGAAGTTTACTAAACTTTAGCAAAAGCTATTTTCTTATAACCCTTTGCTGTATATCGAATTCAACAAGCCAAGGAAGAATAAACAAGGTAACCTCTAATGGGTAACACCTAACAATACCAAACTATTTGATGTTAGAAAATAACACTCGAAACAATAGAGATTGACCAAGGAGTTAAAGAGAGAAGAGAAACTCTATGAATGCTTAGAGTGGGAAGAAAATATGTAGTGCATAGGGAGGGGTATTTATAGCTTCCAATAGCTTACATAGGGAGGGTATTTATAGCTTCTACTAGATTTTAGATAAAACATATTTGAAAATTAAATAATCTAATTTAATCCAAATTTAAATCCTTACCTTATCTTTAGCGATGGTTGAAAATTCTAGGGTTTATCCCTTAGAATTTAGTTCACCCTCTTTGGGGATCTTGAATGTTCCAACTTATTCAACTACTGAATAACTAACATTCAGTCTTTGCACCTTTTAATTAGTACAAATTATTTCTAGATTTATTCTAATTAATTCTGATTAATTCCAAACTAGTTTCTAATTAATTAATAATTACATGAATAATTAATAAACTATTTGTGTCTCTCTTATAACATTCAAATACTATTTGGTTCATTGAGGGAAATCCAAAAAGGACCCTTCTATTATCGGTTACAAGGTTCCCACTTAATAAACAAAGCATGCAACGTGCTTCATTAGCAACTGTTGTACCCTGAATCATATTCTTAGAGACATCACTTAGATAAGTGATCAGTTATTCCTTTATTCTACAAGATATCGTATGCACATGAGACATGGATATGGATCAATGTCAAGCTCCAAGATTATGTTTCCTGATTTCTGATTTATGATGACCTTAATAGACTCACAAAAATTGACACACAAATCTAGTCTAGGCTGGGCCCATCACTATAAAGTCAACATCAAATCACTAAGGGGCCCATAGATATCACCTTTCCTATTAAGGCAAGAGGAGCAAATAAATCTTGACTACATAATCATAATTGACTGATCATATCATACACAGACATAAATTTTATAATATCCGTTTACGATTACATTTATGTAATACCAATGCATACCAGATCTTAAGTTATAACTTATGTATCTATGCTTGAAGAATAGAATATATTACCATCTTTGAATTACTCGTGATTGAATCCATGACGTAATCTCTAAATGTGGGTTTTTCCAATACTTAAAATCTCTATTTAAGTACTCATGAGTGTTAGTCGCAATCTCTATGCTATGTCTAATCACCATAGACAATATACTAATCCTCCATGACTATATTAAATAACTACTTACTCCCAAGAGTATGATTGATTGTGGAGGTTTTAAGTAACTTAATACTTTGGAAGTGAATTCTAAACATGCTAAACGAAACACAATAATAACCAATTAGAAATTTGGTAGTTCACTAACTCATAAATAAATCAATATTATTTAATCAACAAAATCAATTACAATTTATTACTTTTACATTGTTTCAAAATATCAACTAACTAATAAAACTAATATCATCTCTCATGCCTATGCTCTTAGCATGCTCCAAGTGCTTGAGTTTACTCAACGTCTTCATGAAAGGATCAGGCGGATTATCCTCTGACGGTACCTTATTCAGTATGATGTTGCCGTCCTCCACTCTATATTTAATTTAGTGGTATTTATAAAGTATGTTCCTTGACCTCCCATGGTCCTTAGGTTCTTTAGTCAATGCGGCTACACCTTTGTTATCATAAAGTGTTTCCATGGGATCTTGGATTGATATAATAACTTCAAGGTTAACAATGATATTCTTTAACCAGGTCGCTTCCTTTACAATTTCACTAGCTGTAATATACTCGGACTCACATGTTGAGTTTGCCACTATCCTTTTCTTGAAACTTTTCTAGGTCACCAGTCCACCATTCAATAAGAATACCCAACCAAACTGTGAATAATTTTCATCTCTATATGTTTGGAAACTAGCATCATTATACCCAGTCGCTCTAAATTCATCTTTGCCACCGAAAACCCAAAACATGTCCTTTGTCTTTCTCAAATACTTAAGAATGTTCTTCACTGTTGTCCAATGACCTCTGCCAGGGTTTTCTTCATATCTACGCAACAAGTTTAAAGCATATGAAACATCAGGACAAGTATACATCATAGTGTACATGATCAATCCTATAGCCAAAGCATATGGCACTTGACTCATTCTGTCTATTTCATCATCACTACTAGGAAATTAAGACTTATTCAAAATATGAGACTTATGCTTAATCATATAAATATAATCACATCTACTAAAATTATCAGTAAATATGACGTAGTAGTGTTTGACATCCCTTGTGGCGGATCTGAAGGGTCCACACACATTAGTGTGTACAAGATCCAACAATCCTTTCCTCCATTACATGTCCACATGAATGGCGATTTAGTCATCTTGCCAACAAATAAGACTCATATACATCATCCAACCCAAAGTCAAATGATTCCAAGTCCATTCCAATTGGAGCTTGGTAATTCGACTCTAACTTATGTGGTAAAGTTGATTATGCCACAAGCGTGTTGTTATCTAAACTCTTAGATGAATCAATATCAAAGTTAAACTTACTATTATTAGAAACATAAACTATAATTTCATGAATACCAATTGCTAGAAGATGTTTGAAACATAAAACCATCATTTGTATAAACTAGAATATCACCTATCCATTATCAAAATGAAAATTAAAATTCATGTTTATACAACGCATAACATGAACATAGGTTTCTAGACATTTCCAAAGAGTAATAGCAAATAACTCGATGTTTCTTAACTTCACTACTAAGAACAAGATTAAAATCCATAATCATTAAGACATGAAACACTTGTCCATTCAAATGATTAGGTTTAGCTCTTGATGCCTAAAACTTGTTCTTTCCTAAAGATCCTTCAATGCCATATACATGTGATTACTACATAACACATCAGGGATCCAAGAATTGGAAGCACTATGGAGTTCTATTATTTAAGTACTTGATGTAGAGTCGAAACATTTTGACATTACCATCTCCAAGATTTTTCAAGTACTTAGCGCAACTTCATTTCCTATGATCCTTTTCATTGCATTAATTGTACCTTGCCTCTTTTGAATAATTATTGTGTGGAATAGAGGACCCACCAATTCCATTCCCTCATAATGGGAGGTTTCGTCCGAAACCGTTTCTTTCTATTTAGGATTAGAACACTTCATCTTCTTTCCGCCAACATTTAGAATGGCTAGAGCTGGAACTGGATTAAGAAATATAATTTCTTTCCGTTTCTATAGTTAGGAGAAGGTTTAATAATTCCATCAATGTCTTCTCCATAATATTCGTATGATAAATCAATTTGAAATTATCATAAGAACTATTGAGAGATCCAAGCACAAGATCTATAACAAGACTCTTGTCAATGGAAAAATTGAGATTCTCGTGTTTATTTATGTAGCTCTCACTGAGCACATAAAAACATTCTCCTTTAGATTGCATGAAATTAGGAACTTTTGAGTATTTTCAAATAATTCTTGCCTTGCCTTTCGGTGAAACATTTCACTCAATTGCAAATTCATTTCATATATTTACATGCTTATAAAAGATCCTTTTGGAACATCGAAGACATAGAGATAATCATGCAGGAGACCAGATTTGAAAAATATACATGTTTATTGGAATAACAACCTATTTAAAGTTGACACATCATTGGTTTGAGGGATATGCTCATCAAGTACTCTCGATGGAGAACATAGAGAAGCTAGAATTTAAAAGTGCACGAGGAGACAGGAGAGGATTTCCATCTAACCTAAGAGAGAAATCCTTATTTATTAGCACAATTTTAAATTAAGGCTAGGATCTATAATTTCGATTCGTAATATAAAAAGGGATGTCGTAATCACATCACAAATCTATTTTAGTTAGGTAAAGCACTTTACCAATTTCAATCACAATGAAACACCTAGATCTCTTGTGATTCATTATACTATCATTGGCACGTTAATATCGAATTATGCTCATACATTTTTTACTAGGATTCCGAGGATCACAAACAAGATGTGAATAACCATGCAAACCTGCATGACACCCTCATTCTCATTTATGATCTCACATTAACATGCTGGTTAACCACACACGCTCCATCGACAATCATAAACTCGATTTGTTCCATCATTTCTACTTTTTAGTCCCACATTAGTGTGCCAGTTAACCACACATGTTCGACTAACGATTCATAAAGAAACGATGTGTGTTTTCATGGCTTAGCATACAAGTTCACATATTTCCTAAGTAACTTGAATGAGATTTTATTAATGTTCTAGTACTTTATGTTATACTTTAACGAGATTTATGTCCCGTCATAACCCTTTTGGCTAACGACAATCCACCACACAAAGAAGCGGTGTATGAAAAGACGCCTATTCAATGATCATTTTAGAGGTCATTTCCTTATACCTCTCTTATAACATGGCTTCATGAACGAGGCATAATCTTGGTTTGACTGAAAAATTATTGTTCTTTTACATATAGTATTATATACTCTTATAAATATATGTAAGGGTGTATTTTAAACTTTTTAAGAATACAAGATTTAAATCTTATTAATTCAATTACCCTTTAATTAATTAATATTTAAACAATCTAATATTTAATAATTATCTTTAAGTAAACTTTTAATTAATTAAATTAAATCTTTTAAGAATTATACAATTACCATAATAGAACTTTTAATTAAATAATATTTATTCTTTATCTTGTTCCTCAATTTTTGAAATTAGGGTTTATCCAATTAACTAGTTTAAAAGTTCAGATTTTAAGCAATTAAAATAAACATAACTAACTTGTAATTATCCTACAATTCGAAAAGGCAACAAAATCCTGAAAGTCTGCTGGAGGCGCGTTGCATTGTGGTGCGACTTAGATTCTGGTTTTCTTTAGTTTTTCACCAATGTGCGTATAATAGAAAATCATAAGCTCTGATACCACTTATGAGTTTTATAGGTTACATCAAAACATAAAAATTACTTGGAAAACAGAAAACTATTTGTGGGCACATGCAACCTAGAGATCTATGACATTTTCTCATTATAGAAACATACTATGAACAAACTGATCTAATCTACTATTTTTGAAAATAAAGTAGATTAGAAAACATACCTTTTAGTATAAACAAATATAATAACTCCTTTTATCTTCAATAGCTCATGGAAATCAAGCGCCAAAGGTATGAATACCTCTAATGGCTCATATCCAAAACCCTATAAGAACTGTTTCGTATGATTTTTGCTATCAGTGATCGATTACCGGTTCAGGAAATTTAGACTATAAGATTCACTATAGTACATTTGGATGATCTAATAAGTGGTTTCGTGCCTAAGCCACAATGAGAAATAGTTACGACGTGAGGTTATGATTCGTTCATTGGCATGCTAGTGGGAGCGGTGACATAGCGATGACTTGTCAGGAATTCGAGTGAGCTGCAGAAGCCCTCTTGGGCATGGTCATCCATATTAAGGATTTTATGTATGGTTATGGTCGGTATGTTTCTGGCACACACTTCTTCTTGGGTGGCAATATTCCCAGTTGAAGGGACTGGGGGTATGCATATCAAAAGGTGATCGTCTGTAGCGACCAATTTTATTTTTCAAAAAAAACATAATATTAAATCTTCGTAAAATAAAACCAGTCATTACCCTTTTAAAAATACAATTAATTTTATCAAAAACATACAACCATACTTATAAAATATTACTTCAAAAGAAACATTAGTGGAAGCAAAAACATACTAGGTTTAAAGACACAACATGTAATTTCATATAAGTTTTCGAGAAAATGACTCCTGCAGTCACGTCAGTCTCTTTCCTTTATTAAAATTTAATGACCCTGAAAAATGTTAAATAAAAACGGGTAAGCATAATGCTTAGTGAGTATACACATTACTCTAACATTATATAGATCACTTACTTACACATATCATAACATTTCACATAAAATATAAGACATAAACATAAACATAAACCAACCATAACATTGTTCCCCCTTCCAGGAACTACCCCCCCCCCAGTTACTCCCTAAATAGGGAATAATATATAAGAGTGTAGCTTGCCTCACTAGAGGACAAACCACATTCTGCCTTACCTTGTTCACTCTACTGGATTAGGGTATCTGTGAACAAATACATGAAACAAGTAATGCCTACGTAATAGGAGAGTTAGTGTAACTCAACTCCATGCACTTGAGACTTTAACTAATGGTATATTTAGAGATCATTTCCCTTCCAATAACCTACAAAATTATCATATTATTATTTAGTTTGTGTTTTGATGTATTACTCTAATAAAACTCATATACATGTTCCTTTATCTTCTCTTTGATTTTTATGTTCTCTTCGGGGTCTGTTTTATTTTCTTTCCACCCATTATTAAATTCTAATCAAATTATTTTAGTAAATTTCCCACTTTTACCTTTATACATATATAAGGATCATATTCTAATGATTTTTGGTTGATTTTAAATTGATATTACAAGTCAGTGACTTTGAGCTGTCACCATGAGGACCACTCAACACTCTTGGAATAAACTGTACCAGTTCACCAGCAAATTGGTCAATACCTTGATATTGAGAAAACTAGACACCATATCTAACTATATTATTTGGAATTTTGACATTTGGACTAGTAATGAATTTATTATGATTTTTAGAAGACAGTGCATCAAATCTGTGACAGCATAGACTAGTCGGAGAAGATTAACCATTCTACCCTTCAAAGAGTTGGAATTTGGAAAAATGATTCAAGGTTTTCAGAAGCTAGACACACTTAGTTTTCCAGAAAATTAAGGTCCGTTTGATATACGTCGGACGGAGTTGGCTCAGATGTTTTTGGCTGACTCAGTCAGCTAAAGTTGTTTGTTACACTGATTTTGGATGTCTAACTCGGTAAGCTAGATCCGAGTGGAAAATATGAGATATATCGGCTGACTGGGAAAGGGATTAACGTTTCCAAAAGTGCCCTTGCCCTACCGTTCCAATTTTCAGAGCCTCCATCCCCCTTTCTTCTCTCTTTTAGTGACGATCGACAATTTGAGCATCTCCCCCCACTGATCGACGATTCGAGCCTCTATCCCCCTACCGATCGATGATTTTTGCCTTTTCTCATCAGAAACTACTTCTGCCTCTTCTTAGTTGCATTTTTGATGTTTTGTTTTGATTTTTTGTTGATTTGGTCATGTTCGTTGTTCACTTTGATTTCATTAACTCAAATCGATTTCATTCTTGATTCAATTTGTTTCTTCGTAATTTCTTGAATCAAGAGACTTGAAACCAAAAAATTTCTTGTTTGAGAACAAGAAGGAAATTCGCCTCTCAAAATAGTGAAGAGACTCTACACTTATTTTTAATTTCTTGTTGTATTTTATATTATGCTTTTAGATTTTGAGATTCTTCTGTGAAAAATGGTGAAGAGACTCTGCACTTCTTTTTAATTTCTTTTCTTTTTTCAGAGCCAAAGGATTCTAGCCCATATATTCTTTGAATAACATAAGCTCCTCTTAGTTGCAATCATATTTAACCAATATTGTTTTAATAAAGCATAGTATCAGCATGGACCTCTAAAGAATCATAGAATTTTGTAATTAGTTATAGATTTATTTTCAAACTAAAAGTGGCTAATAAAGGCTTCATGAATTACCAGTTGACTTAAGGCTGATTCTTGAACACTGTCACATAAACTGGTACATTCATTGCTCACTTCGGATGAAAAACAATGTATGCAGAACTACAATGGGTTTTGAATATATTGTCTACAAGTGAATTAATTCTTGGTATTTGTTTTTAGGGTGAGGATTTTTATTCCAAATGGGAAAAGTCACTATATTCATTACTTGTATTTTCTGTTTGAATGTTGATGATCATAATGTATTTAGGTAGTTGAGGATTTCATTTAATTTGTTAAAAGTGTCTGTAAAAGATTTTGAAATAAGCTTTTTAGATTTTATTTCCCCAAAATTCTATATTTATTTATATTTTGAGAGAATATGTTTCCTTTTTGAATTGCTTGTGAAGGGTAAAATGGCCATTTTTCATCGGTCAGCACATTCAGTGAGATCTACAATCAAACAACATGTTTCCTTACTCGGTCAAGATTTCTTACCCAGACAGACCTTTCTAAGCCAACACTTTCTCAGTCAGCAACTATCAAACGAGACCTATGTCTCATGATTTTTTGGTGTTCTGATGCTCTTGTATGAATTTTTGAAGTTGAAGGGGAGAATTGGAAAGATTGGACATAATAATTTTTATGTCACTTTTGGTGTCCATTAAGGACTTAATGGTTAAGTTTTAGTCTTAGAACTTTAGACATAATAATTGGTTACATATAATGTTTCCAAAGTGTATTAATCATTTTTACCCTAAGGTCTTAATGCATGACTTAATAGAAATATGAATTTAAGGCTTAATTATGCTTTTAAACTTTTACTTGCTTTAGGGTTAAGCTTCCATCTTAACCCATTGAGACCTTTATGGTACTATAATAGGAAATTAAGACCTTATATAGAACCACCACTTAATGGCGGTCTAATGGTGGTGTCTTAGTGGTCAATGGTGATCAAAATATTAATTTTACCAAGTACATTGGTATAAAAGGATTGTAACAAAAAAATAACCAAGCTTTCAGCTTCCTTCCATGGATTAGACTTAGGAATTCTATAGGCCATTAAATCACATCCACCCACACATGGTGACTCGTGGTGGTAGAAGGTGTCACACACCGGTGGCAGGAAGTTGTCGGTAGTGGTTCAATTGTGGCTCATGGCGGCAATGAACAAAAGGAAGCATATACACGAAAACTAAAAAAACGAGATGCTTATGGACTTATACATGATAACCTATACATACACAACCACTACTACCTAACGTTGGTGGGTGGTGGCATAAAAACACACCGGCAACCTAGACTGTCGGTCATGGCGGTGATGATCCTTAATAGAAAATAAAAGGAGAAAGAGTATGAGATTGTTACCTAGATAAAACAGGTGATGGTTGGTTGTTACGCTCTCTAACAACCCTACTTCATAATGTTTTTCCTCTGGCATCCCTCTTCCAAATCTCTTTGTGTACATCTTCTTCTTGGTCGCCAATAACGAACGGAAGATAATGGTTAATTAGGGTTTGGCTTTTGGAGGGTATGAAAGTTACTACGAATGTTCGTGGGCTACAAGGAGGGAAGTCCTAAACCCGAAATCAGTTCCCTTCGACTAAGGGGATGTTAACTTGCAAGTTATATTTTTTACCCTCAGGTTTCCCATAATGACAATTCCTACCCCCCACGAACAAATTTCATTACATCAATAGGTTTTAATTTTTAGTCCGTAACCTAATTTTTACTTCATAGTAGGTCACTGCACTATTTCTAAATATTATTATAAATAATTCAAATTAACATTATTTAATTTTATTTACTTTATTTTATTTTATTCATCATTTAACCATTTCTAATTTATCAAACGTCTTTTATTTGCCCATTCATCGATATAATTCTTTAGAATATAGATCCCTGATCACATAATTATTCTTATAATTAATAAAATCGCTTTCGAAATTACTAACGACAAACAGGGCATTGAATCGTTAGTCTCTTAGTATGATTTCTAAGGTTTCAAACAGATGGGTTCCCGGTCCTGTGAAGTTTATCGTTAGGCTTCGTTTGAATTTCGTTTAATGTTGGTTTGAGTTTGTAATATTTGATTTCCCGGTTTTGAGTATTTTTGTTTGGGGATCCATCAGATCGTCAATGATGAGAAAGGTAATTGTCACAGGTTGATAAGTTTCTGATGGATGGGTTGATATGGTGGTGCTTTCTAGGTTCTAAGAAGTCTTGTGCACCCTTTCATTATTGTATCTATTTAGTGAGTGGGAGAGAAGTCATAAAGGATTTGCCTAGGGATTATCTCCTTTAATTTAGCTAAGACAAATTTCGAGGATGAAATCCAATTCAAGTAGGGAGAATTGTAACACACGAGGTCTGATTGTATTTTTCCATTATTTGATTTGTGGTTTCAAAGTCCAAGGAAAAGTAGAAGTATGAACCAAGGCATGAAGATTAACTACTTATTTCCCTGAAAAATGAAAACTATAATTTATCGGAAGCGACGTAGAGTGTCTAGGCCCATTGGATGAACGTTTTTTTAGTGTTTTCGGAGCTATTTAAAGAACATTAATCCCTAGGGTTTGTCATTATCATCCTCTATCAACCCGTGAATGAATCTTGTAAAATCTTATTCTCCTTTTTTGGGTTTTGATGTAACATCCCAAAAATATCAAGTAAAAATTTTATTTTTCAATCATCAAAGCCATTCAACTATTTGTTCAAAAGACAATAAAATTATAATATGTTTAAAACATTATGGTAAAAATCATAAATCAATGATGCGGAAATAAACTCCAGGGGATGCAGTGCGATCAAGTCGGGCTCTTCTCTTTGCAACTAGAAGTACCTAAAACATTTAAAACATGAAACTGTAAGCACAAAGGTTACTAATATCCCCAAAATATCACATACCATACACATCAGTGGGTCCAACCCTATGGGTATGTTCCAACTCATATGAATGCTATAATCCAATAATAGTTTTACAATCACTTCGTTTGCTACAACCTAGCTGCAGTCTCTCCTATTATGATCCAACCATGGTCCTCCATACAAGTGATGTGCTCCAGCCCTAGTCTTTCATATAAGTGTTATGATCCAACCCCAGTCTTTCATGCAGGAGTTACAAAGGCAGTCTAGCATCCTACATAGTATAGTGAGAAGACTCACTTCACAATTATAGAAGACAGCTAACAAGATGACATAAATGAAAAGTGGGTGCTACAAACCTCCTAATCAATCATACAAGTTAAACCCTTAGTTTACCTTTTAAAACCAAAAATTTGACTAAAAGTCGATCGGGTCAAAAAATTCAACGGTCAACAGTCAAGGTCAACTTCAGAAGGTCACCACCTCGCGACCTTTCATCACAATCACAACAAACTTAGCTACCAAGTCGTGGAAAACATACCACCACACCATGGCGGCATCCTAAAAAAAACAGTCGTGAAACCCATCTTCACAACGTTGTGGCGAGCACCATGTCACGTCGTGGTTTCTGGCTAAAAACAACTTACTTGATTAAGCTCTTAATCTGATAAGCCCTTTGCTCAAACATTCTAGAAGGCTTCCAGGGACCCAAAAGGTCTATAAAAATATGAACTTTGTTGACATGGATTAACCATGCATGTCCTTCCCTCTTCTAGGTCAAAATGTTGAGAAAATGATCTAAATCTCATGCAAAGTTCTCAAAACTCATCCAAATTCTAAATCCATAAAGTATTATGCTTAAGGGACCTTGGTGAGCCATAAATTTGCAAACTTTATCTCATTTATCCATACAGATCACAAATATGAACTAAAACAGGCAATATAGCCTAGATCTAAGAAGGAGGAACCAAAAAGGTGAATACTTGAGGACTTACAAGGAGTCCAGAAGATGCACACAAGGAGTATAGATGAGTAGCTTGTTGGATCAAATCACTAGATTTCATTCTTCTTCCTTCCAAGATCACCAATACACCAAAAATGAGCTCAAAGCATGAAAAATGGGATTGGGTTTATCAAAGACTCTTTGGAGGTGATGGAGGCTGAGGTGGAGGAAACACTAGCCGTCACTTCCTTTGAATAGGCCTTAAGCCCAAAGATTAGTGTTTTGTATTTCTGTTTTCATGATGTCGTGGCAAACATCATGCAATGTTGTGGTGCGGTTAATGAAACATGTGTTCCATGTAGAAATTCCATGTTGTGGTGATCCTTTCACCATGTTGTGGCTAGCCAAAAATCTCAAAATTACAAAGTGGAATTCATACCTGAAACTGAACGTTACATTTGAGCTCATCCTCTCTCATCTAATCCAATTTTGGTGTGATTTGGTGGCTTTAGGGTAAAGTCTTCTTGAAATATTGATCGTTAGAGCTTTGAAATTTAAGTGAAAACCCCTCATTAATCTTTTGGGCCTTTGTAAGTCATAAAGATCCAAGATTTGTTGCTTTTCATCTTTAGATCTAAGATATATTAGTGTTTTGGTCCATTTTAATGAAGTTGTTGTCCCTTTATGGCTTAATCTTTGGAGTTTGGAAAACTCCATGAGCTTAGAGTCGTGTTTTACTCCAACTCTGACCTTTTAGAGGAGATTTGAGTGCATGTTTGTGTTCTCTTTGCTGCATGCATGAAGAAAGGTGCATTCTTAGACTTTTTGGAAACTATGGTTTTAGATTTAGTTGGTATGGGGAATTTTTATAGATAAAGTTGGAAAGTTTATCTATTTAGAAATTATATAGATCCAAATCTGAGAGTTGGAGGCGTAGACTTAATGTATTAATTCAAAAAATGTTACTTGATCTGGTAGGACGTGGTGCATCCCCGAAAGGCGTTTCTGAATTATTCAGAGGCGTGTCTGAAATTGAGCGAAACCCAACTATTTTGTCGTTTTCTGGATGCGGGGCGCCTTGGTTGGATGCTGGGCACCTCTAAATTTTAAGATGTTGACTTTTTGTCATGTTTAACCTTTTAACCAAGTTTTACTTTTGGTCAAACATTAGGGTTGACGTGTAGACTGAAATTTGACCTCTTTTTGGTGTTTAGATGGTTCATAAGACCGATCTTGCAAGTTTTCACATGCAGTTGTGATTTATGGGTTTCAACGATGTGAGTTTTCTCACTGTATTACTTATGACATCGTTTACTATGATATGATTTTATGCTTAGCTAGACTAGTAGGGTCTTGCTTATTGCCTAAGTTTACATGCTTCGTTCTGTTGAAACAGGCATGTTGGGTTGAAACAAACCCATTTTGTTGAAACATGCATGTTGGGTTGAAACAAACCCGTTCGGTTGAAACAGTCCTATTGAGTTGAAACAAACCCGTTCGACTGAAATTGACATCTTAGGTTGAAACAGATCCGTTTGGCTGAAATAGACATGTTGGGTTGAAATAGACCCGTTTGGCTGAAATAGACATGTTGGGTTGAAATAGATCCGTTATTGTTATGTATAGTTATTCTGTGATCTATGTGATATCTTGGCGAACTCACTAAATTTTTTCTTACAGTTGTAGATTAAATGTTTTTAGGTACTTCCTCTTGTAAGGCGTAAGTGTGACTGTACACACGTATCAACAACTTTTATGTTTTGAGACTTCCTTAATTTTATTTATACTCTGATCTTGAATTTGGGATTATGGTTTTATGAATAAGTAGTTTTATCTTGGTTATGGTTTTATGAGATGAATATTTATCTTATATAAAAATGAAAAAATTATTGTAAAAATTGGAACGTTACATTCAACCTAGGGTACATTGATACCATCGTCTCACTCTCAGCCAAGTCCTCAAAGGGCCAACAAGGGATAATCTTTTAGACAGAAAACTAGTGTTTAGCTTTTCTAAATAATACATATTCTTAGAAACATTTTGAGAAGCCCTGTCCATGTCCTTGTCCTTTTCCATGTCCATGTCCCTATCCCCGTGCCTGTTCCCATCCAATCTTATTGCAAAAAAAAGTGTAAATATTCCATCCAACTAGTCAACTAATAGATCCTCTTAAACCCTCTTCCCATTTGATCCCATCACATCCACTTATGCGTGAAAAGTAGTTTGATCACACACTACTGATATAAATCAGCTACATCGACCTCTATCCCATCAAATGAAAATTCTTTTTCATGCTGCACTACAACAACAATGCCTCGTGTTTCAGGAACATCCTTTTAAATACTTATAACATCCCGAAAACAGTAATATTTTTTTTTTCATTTTTAAAACCAATAGTTTCATTCACTAAACATCTCCAAGTCAATCACCAAATATAATGTCAAAATATCAGAGTACAAATATCTAAAAAATGGGGAAATCATGAGGCGAGGATGTTGTATCATCATGTCGCGACCTTCCTTTTCGTACCGAAAGTACCTGAAACCATAAACATAAACTGTAAGCACGAGGCTTAGTGAGTTCCTCAAAGTACCACATACCTAACATATAACTGGGCCTAGCCTTGGGGTGTATTCCAACCCAATACACAAATATAGGCCTAGCCTTGGGGCCCAACCCTGGCGTTTCTTCCAACCCATCATATACTCATGGGCCCAGCCTTGGGGTCTATTTCAACCCAATCATACAAATATGGGCCAAGCCCTGGGGCCCAACCATGGGGTGTCTTCCAACCCATCATATACTCATGGGCCCAACCCTGGGGTCTATTTCAACACAATCATACAAACATGCAAGCTTCATATATCAACTAGCATTCTACATAAATAAATTGGTAGGCCGACATTGGTGCCTTCGACCCACAAGCACATCGATGAGACTCACCTCATAGAAGATGCTCTATTGCTATTGGTATATCACTGATAGAGTACCGCTGCTACGCACCACCTATTTAACCTTGAGCTTTTCCTCTAAATAGGTGCCTGACTAAAACTCAGATCAAGTCAAAGGTCAATGGTCAAAGTCAACGGTCATTGTTGACTTTTGTCAACCGCCACGTCGTGGCCACCTATGGCCACATTGTGACCCCACCAATAACAAACAGTCGCGAATATCCCCATTGCCACATCGTGGCGACCAGAGCCATGCCATTGCCATAGGATTTTCAACAGCTTAATAGATTAAGCTGCTTTTCTTCTATCCAAAGGCTCCTAATTCCAGATATGGTCTGGAACAACGTCTAGAAGGATAAAGTTCCCGACTTTACCCGATAAGACCATCCACAAGGTCAAAATCCCAAACCCTAGATTCAAAGGAGCCAGAAATGACATGACTTTCCCTATTAAGCTCTTATTCCAAAAGGCCCATAGCTCATTTACTCCAGAACAACTTCTAACACCTAACCCAACCTAAAATTTGGTGCTCTTTAGACATGCATGTCCAATGCATGTCTTGAAAGCATATTGAGCTAAAAAGAGGGTTTTTATATGGAAATGTAACACTCGATTTTGGATTTGCTTCGTTGCTCGGTGCTGCGACCCAATCATCAGTTATCATAAGGCTTAGGGCCTTTGGAAAGGAAGGATTTGGCCTATTTCGGATATGGTTGTCATGGTATAAGTGATCCAAGCATTCGATTGTGTCTGTGGAGGCTAGGGGTATGATCGTAATTTGACATATCGGTCTTTTATGGAGTTTGGGTTTTGTTAAGGAGGTTTTAACGTTTGGGTGTGTTGTTAGGAGCGTAGGGCTTCTCGCCACCTTTTTGTGGATATAAGTGTTGGATTAGTGTCTAAGTCCATAACTATAATTGGTATGTACTTGACCCGACTCGGCATGGTCCATTTGGGTTGCATGGCATCGGAACATTTGGATAGACCGTTTATGAGGAAAAGACATTTTGTGACATATTAATATATTATAAGTTCTAATATATTAATATGAAATCATGTTATTTAATTAGTATTGATCAAGAATTAATTTGGACTTAATTTAGTGATCAAAAAGAGACTAATTAAATATATGGGGATTGATTGTGTAAATCATTCATTCTTATATATGTGGGCTTATGATCCAAGATTCCTTTATGTTGGGTTTAACCCATGTGGTGATCCATGGATACTCCATGGAGGTTAAAACCCATGGAGCATAAGGAATGGGAAAAGTCATGAGTTACATGGTGTAACCCTAATAGCCACACTATATAAGAACCCCTTTAGTTCAAGAAATTGGACTAGTGATACATATTTTGAGGGCTAGCCGATTTGAACATGTATGTATTCTTCTCATGGTTATTCCAAGAGTTCATGATGTTGTGTGAACCATTTGAGGTGTCACACTTGGGGCACTAGGCTCTCAAGCTTCATGGAGTCAAGCAACAACAACAAGGTATGTATTCTATCTATTTTAGTAGTCTAGTATCAATGTTTTGGTATGCTAGTTAGGATAATACCTTGGATAATCATATTTGCATGTATAATAGAGAAAACATAGATCCAAGGTATTTAGGGTTGCATGTACACTTAGGAGTGTTAGAATGCTCAGAACCCAACAATAAGGTTCATTGGAAACGGACTTCGGATGAGGGAGTTATGATATTTTGAAGTTTTTGGAAGATTTGGCCCTCAATCGAAATATTGGGCAGATCAGTCCCATGCATGCAAGGATGTATGTGTGTGTATGGCTGGGTACGCCTGTGTAAGCTGGGGTACGCCGAGCGTATAAAGATAAGTGGTCGTGGGTGGTTTGTAAGTATGTCGGGTGTACTTAGGGTTACGCGGGGCGTACTCTCTTTAGAACAAAACGCTAATTTTAGGGTTCCTACCATATATAAACAACATTATACCACCCCTTTGGTCATTTTGAGTTAGCCACCACCCCTTTTGACGTTCATGAAACCCTAGAGTGCTTAGGGTGAAGCTTAGAGCTTGAAAGAAGATTATTGGTGGTTTGTGCAAGAGAAGAAGAAGGTGAAAGACTCAACCTCTGGAGAAGAGCTTAGAGATCCAGTGTTAGCATCTCCATTTCTAGACTTTGGAGGTATAAAGTCTCTATCTTGGCTATTCATTGTATATCTACTTTGGGTTCGTTTTTGGCCATTTTAGTCCCTTTTGCTTGGTCTTGGTAAGCTAGGCTCGTTTTAGGAGCTCAATCCAGTAGATATGGACATTTTAAGGGTTCCTCATTCATAAAGGTGCAAGCTTTGTGGAGTTTTTGAGTTCAAGAATGAGTTAAGACCATCCATTAAGCTTATTTGAGCTCCAGAGTCCCATTAAGCCATGCATGCTAGTAAAGTTGCCAACTTTACTTGAAAAGTCATCCATAGGAATCAGACTGGAGAGTTGGAGCAAGGACTGAAGTGATTAAGTGCTTATTGGAAAAGCTTGGGGTCCACGGGAGTACGCTTGGCGTACCCACATGGTATGCTACACGTACTAACCCTAAAGGGTGTACGCTTGGCGTACCAAATGTGTACGCAGGGCGTACTCGTCCTGGTTGACTCATCTCGTTTTGTTGACTTTTTGGGCTTTAGACCTTGGACCATGAGTTGAATGGGGTTGACCATTCAGTGTTTCAGGACTTTTTGGATATTGGGCCTTCTCGGGATAGGTCCATGAAGGATTTGGGCCTAATTGGGTTAATTGGGCCTTATTGGGCCTTGTGATGCCATTTCCGGTCCGGGCTATCTTATGGGCTTGTATTGCATGGGGTTTTATTGGGCTAGCTATGGTTAGGTGTTTTGGTTCAGAAAAAGTAAGTGGGATTAGGAAAGGCCCATGTAAGGGTTTGGGCCCCATTTGGAAAATTGGGCCATTAGTGGGGTTTTATGGATTTTGTGGTTTTGGGCTTGTTTGGTTTTGGGCTTGGGCCTTAGTTGTGAGTGTTGTTGGACCAGGGGTAATATGGTCATTCTACCCTAAGTTTGGATTATGGATCATGGTTTGGAACACAATTGGTAATTGGGTAATATTTTGGTGTTGTTAGCTTGGGAATTTGTCAGGGCAACATCAAAGGATTTCTTGCAGTGAGCTTCAGCATTCAAGGTGAGTCTCCTCACTATTCTATGGGTCGAAGGCACCAATGCCGGCCTATTTGGTTTATGTGATGTAGGAAGACCCAGGGGTGACCCTTGACAATTGTATGAAAGACCAGGAGGCGGCTCCTAGCAATCAGTATGCAAGACCAGAGTCTAAACTCTAACAGTTAATTAGCTAGAAATGGTAGATTGTATGTTAGTTGTTTTTGTGATGCTTGCATGGAAGACCAGGAGGTGGTTCCTGACACTTGTATGGAAGACCCAGGGTTGTGGCCCCCGGCCTGGCAAGGAAGACCACGAGGCGGCTCGTGGCATAATGGCAAGACTATGGTTGGCACATAGCACTCCTATTGATTAAACTTATGAGATATGTATGGCTCATTATTATGTATGTTATATAAGGCTCGTTTGATATGTCTGGTATGTGGTATTTGGGGAAATCACTAAGCTTCGTGCTTACAGTTTTGTTTATGGTTTCAGGTATTTCCGATTCTAAAAGGAAGGGCCAGACTTGATCGCAACACATCCACCCGTGTTTTCTGCAATATGTGATTTTGGGAATGAACTCCGATAAATGTTATGTATTGAAATGTTTTGAAATGTTTGGAAGTGATTACTCTTGTGTTTTGAATATAATAAAAATGAAATTTTTACCGTTGATTTTTTTGGATGTTATAAGTTGGTATCAGAACCTTGGTTTGAGGGATTCGGGCATACTCTCGGGTGTGCCTAAACTTAAACTGAGGGTTTGGTGAAATTTTTATAAAATAAACATTTAACTAAAAAGATTTTCTAATCAAGAAATTGGTGTGATGCGTGCAATCGGCCGAGCTCAAGTAAGTGGTTCCCATAATACCAATACATGATTATTGTGATATATGATATGATTATGAGAATTGCATGCTAGAGTAGGGCTAAGGATCTGCTCAGTAATATATGATAGGAGAGATACCTTTTTATGCCTGATTGTATGAGCTTTAGAATTGCATGCTAGTATAGATTCCTGATAAGAGGATAGAATGGCTTGCTTAGAGTATGTTGGTTAGTTTTTCCGTTGTTCGAATGCTGCTTGCTTTGTGCTTTGTGGGACTCTTAGTGATGTGAATTGTTTGCTAAGTGAATATGCTAAGTCACATGTGGCACAGGTTAAATAATCTGAGAGTGATGGATCTGACCCTATTGCGCAGCTCTTTTTTGAGTCCAACCGTTCTAGGGTTGAGTCTCTTACTCTAAGAATTATATGATCTTTGTTGCATGTGACTATATTCATCAGAAAGCTAGTTGAAATTGGTGGGAGACCTTCAGCAGCTGAGGACGGGGTGAGGTCGGGAACCTAGAAGAGCCTAGGATATGCTTCAGTGGGTTAGTAGTGTGTTTTAGTGATTTTTGGGTGCATTAGTTGACGAAGTGACTTAGAGGATTCACGAGGATTGCTGAGGAAAGTATGGATAGGTGTGGAAGGTAGTATTGGGCCTGTACTACTGAAAGCACATGATCCATACTCGAATCAGTGAGAGTCTTGGAGAATCTAAAAAGCATATGGGAGGAGGATTCTTGCGTATGTTTTGATTGTTTGCTTGTCGTATTTCAGTTTGGAGATGAGCACTCAGGGACGTGGTTCTGGTTCTGGTTTATGTTCGGGTTCCAGATCAGGTGCAGGTGTTGAGCCAATTAGCGAGCAGTTGCGAGAGTTCATTTCATCAAAGATTTCTCGCAGTATCTCGGAGATCTTGGACGAGCGCTTGGGCACGTTCCGTGCTGAGATTATGGCTATTGTTGGAGCCCGCACTATTTCTTTCCGGGAGTTTCGTTCTTGTGGAGCTACTGCGTTTCATGGGGAAAGGGACTCTATTGTCAGTAAGAGGTGGTTAGTGGATATGGTTAATGTGTTCAGGACGAGTTTCTACCCCGAGGAGGTGAAGGTAAGATATGCTTCCTGCATATTGAAGGACAGGGCACATGATTGGTGGAAAGAGGGTGGTAGTGAGTTGCGTGATGATGATATTGATGCTATGTCATGGGATGACTTCTCGACCAGGTTCCGAGCTGAGTTTGCTCCGGTGATTGAGGTACAGCATTTGGCGCGAGAGTTTCTAGATCTCCACCAGACTACTGAGACTGTGGCAGAGATCACTGCCAAGTTCCAGGAGAAGGATTTGTTGGTACCGCAGTATGCAACATATGAGGAAATGAAGAAAGTGAGGTATCATGATATGCTGTGGGATGATATCAGGGAGTTCGTGAGTATTTTAGGGTGTGAGACCCTGAATGATATGGTTTCTAGAGCCCAAGAGCGGGATATCGAATTAGAGCACCTCGGGATGAGGGGATCAGATCAGGTGCATGTAGTGGAGGGTCCCGGGAAGAGACCCAAGACTCCGGATCAACGTTTGAGAGGTTAGCAGGGTCGGGGTCTGTGCAGCACGTGTGGGAAACTACATGATGGAGTTTGTCATTCCAAGGGTTTGGGTTGCTTCAAGTGTGGCAAGGTTGGTCACGTCAGCAGGGATTGTCCTCGAGGGGCAAGCCCGTTATTTTTTCACTGCGATCAGGTGGACCACAAGAAGGACGATTGTCCGATGTTGAGAGGAGGATCATTGAGTGCCCCTTCCCCGGTTACTTTGAGGATCACCGATGGACGCGAGGGTAGGGCAGGAGACTCAGCGGAAAAGAGTCGGGTCTTGCAGTGTCATACGGGGGAGGTCAGGACTCCAGGGGCGACATTGCGGGTATGTATCTTTTTCTTTCTTTTCGGGTTATATATATATATATATATATATATATATATATATATATATATATATATATATATATCAGTATTTATGTTGTTTCGAATCTTGCATCAACTTGGGTAATATCTCTGCTTATGATGGGTTATATCTTCAAGAAATGTTATATGCCATTTGCATGCCATGAATCGTTAGTGGGTTAATAGGGGTTGTTTCCTGTATAGCGAGTTCAGAGTGTTCGGTTGTTATTTCCGGTTTTGGTCGAGATCAACCCAGGGGCATTGGGTCGAAGGTCTGTGGTCAGGGTTCAACAGATTGGTTATCCGGCATCGTCAGGATTCGGTGGTTTCATCCATTGTGCTAGGATTGACTTGTGGAGGTATCGAGGGAAGTGGTCTATTGCTGAGGTTTTGGTTGGAGCATCCATCCTTGGGACTTCAAGATTTGAGTGTGATATCATTTTGAGCATCTGAGGTTATCAGTGTTGCGGGATTTGAGGAGTGTTCAGCTGGTCTTCAGGGGTTCTGCGGTCTTTTAGGATGGTTAGTGATGGAATACTAGCATTGGTAAGTGCTGGTTGCCAGTAGATCGAACATTAGAGGGTAGCAAGGATTGGGAATCCTTCAATTCTCGTGTGCTGTAAGATCTTAGTTGAGTCAAAGTGGGAGAGAATCGTTCAGGTGTTCAGGATCAGAAGCAGGTGTGAAACTAGGATGAATTTCACATCCCCATCGGGGAGGAAGACAACCTAAGCGGCTGTTGGGATTGAGGTTTGGGTGAGTTGGGAGTTCGGGGAACTTCCCAACATTGGGTCCGCGTCTACTTGGTGTTAGCTAGCAGGCTTTAGGCAGCGGTTGTAGCAAAGTGGAAGTGATGTAAGACTGCGTAGTGGCCCGTAGCATTCATTAGTTAACGGTTAGTACGGAAGTGTTGTTGGATTAATGTCTAAGTCCATAACTATATTTGGTATGTACTTGACCCGACCCGGCATGGTCCATTTGGGTTGCACTTCACCGGCACAATTTATATGGATAGTCTTTTGAGAATAGTATATTTATGATTTATATTAATATATTATAAGTTCTAATATATTAATATGGAATCATATTATTTAATTAGTATTGATCAAGAATTAATTTAGAATTAATTAAGTGATCAAAAAGAACTAATTAAATATGGACTCTTATATATATGGAATGGGCCAAGTTCATTTAGGTTGGGCTAAGCTTTCATGGATGGTCCATGGAGCTTTTAACCCATGGATCCTATGTAAATGAAAGGTCATGGGTATTAGGGTTTACATGGATGTAACCCTAATCCTCCATAATATATAAAGGGGTCCTTGGCTCATAAAATTGGCACAAGTGTGTGAAAATAAGAGTGGGCCGATTTTAGTGTGCATACATATTCTCTCAAGTTCTTCCAAGGTGTTTTGGTGATTTGTGATTCCATTTGAGGCTTCCACACTATTGGGGCTAAGCTCTTAAAGCTTGAAGATATCAAGCTACATCAAAAGGTATGTCATCTAACTAGAACTTTGTAGTATAGGTGCTTCATAATATGCTAGTTAGGATGAAACCTTGGAATAGTTAATATTTGCATGTATAATAGAGAAAACATAGATCCAAGGTTTATAGGGTTGCATGTACACCATAGGAGTGTTAGAATGCTCAAAAACCCAACAGTGGTATCAGAGCCATGGGTTGTTTTCTGTTATATTGATGCAAATGTTTTATTTTCAAGTTGAAAAAAAGGGAAAAAAAACATGACGTTTGTCAAATTTTAAGATAATTACTTGTTTTGTGAAAAACGAATTATTTGTAAAATTTGAATCATTTGTTATATAAGTTGAATTAGGTCAAATTTAGTAAAAGATAAAATGATATGATTATTTTATTAGTTTTAAAAGTTTGATCTAAATGTTTTAAGGAGTTATATATTTTGTCATAAAATTTTGGAGCTCAAAAGTTTTTTTTAAAGTTGTGATCTTAAGGGTTTTTGAAACTTCCACAAGTTATGGATATGAAAGTTTTTTTAAAAAAAAATTTGATTCAAAGTTTTCATGGAGTTACAAAATTTGGTGTTAATGTTTTAAAGAATTCCATAACTTGTTCTTAAGTTATGGAACATGGAAAGTTTCATCATAAAACACCATTAATTCCATAAGTTATGAAATCCAAAGGTTTTCAAGAATTACAAAACTTGCCCTCAAGTTTTGGAATTTGAGAAAAGTTTTTTATGAAAAAAAGAATTGAATTCTAAAACTCTTGGGTTCATAACTTAAACAATTAATTAAATGGTTTTAATTTTGAGTTTAATAATTGGAATTATGATGTTTTGTTGAATAGTTCAAATTAACTCTTATGGACTTTATTAATAGTTAATTAAAGCGTTTAATTAAAAGAGTATTATTAATCCATAAATATATGGTTTGAGTTTAATTAAATTAAAAGTCTAGTTTAATTAATAGATTAAACCACCAAGTATTTTAAATGTCTAAAATACACCCTTATACTATTATAATATTAAAAGTTTAATATATTATATGTATAAGAGCAAGTCGTCTTACCATTAGTAGGCCTCATTCACGAAGCCGGTCTATAAGGGGGGTATAAGGTTACTGCCTATAAAATGGCAGTTTAATGGGTGTCCACTCTCACTCACCGCTTCCTTGACCGGTGGAGGGTCGTTAGCCGAACAGGTAGGACAAGGACTATAATTCTCCCTTCATTATAAGTATAATGATAAATACTAAGTAACTAAACACTTATAAATTCCCAATCTTAGTTACTTAGGAAAATGTGAATAAGGTGCAAATCCATGAAATTACACTTTGCACTTTGTTTAAGCTGTTAGTGGAGCGTGTGTGGTTAACCGGCACACTAACCTGGACTTAACAAGGTATGCAAAGGGTAACTTAATGTTTATCATAGTATCGTTGGAGTGTGTGTGGTTAACCGGCACATCGATTGAGGGGTAAATATTAAGGGTACCAAGTATATTTGCATGGTTACTTCACACCTTGTTTTGTGATCCTCGGCATCCCGGTCACAAAACCTGAAGGGCACACTCGAGATTGAAACATGCCATTGAAAAGTTCAATGAATCTCAAAAGAATCTAGGAGTTTCAAAACCAATTAAAACCTAATAATACATTTCGTTTATCTTGGTGGAAATTGGTGAATCGTCATTCACCTACCTTCAAATATTTTATAGCTTGGATTACGGCATCCCTCTTCCAAGTTATAAAATAGGTTGTTGGATCCTAGCCTTAATATGTCATATTGGGTGTTATATTAAGGACTTTAGATCAACTATCTTGAATATCTCCCAAAAGATGTCTAGTTCAGACATCTATGATCTTCCCAAATCTCTTGGAACTTTACTTCCTCCACCTCCTCCAATTATTCTCCCTAACCCACAAGTTCAAGGTCACTCAAGCCCTAATGGCAAGCAAGGTCTATGTGTGATCACATCTTAGAGATGAAGTCACATATTGACAAGCCGGGAGAGTTGAGTGTCAAAGTCTTGAGAAAGTTGGATGTTCAATCACTTTCTAAGTCACATAGTGAGTTCCTTTGGGACTACTATGAAACAGACTATGACATGAACCTTAATGATCATATCTATTTGCTTGGTGCTGCTGAATCAACAATGATTTTGAACGATAGTAAAGCAAATTTGATTAGAAGATCAACTTCCCAAAAACTTTATGGACAGTGACAATGGTGACACTGGAAATCCAGAAAAAGCATTCTCTTCCCAATGGAAAGGGATTGGCCATAGTCAACCCGGTTGACCAAATGGTAAAGAGAAAGGCTAAGTCTGAGATAGTCCCATTACCAAAGGGTCCATATGTTTATTTTGCCAAAGGAAGGGGCGTTGATTGCAAAGCTGCCAAATTTACCTAAGGATGTTAAAGTCAATAAGTTTGACTCTACATCGGGTAGAGCCCATTATCTAACTCTGTTAAGTTCTATTCTGAGATCCTCATTACATGATGTGACTGGGTCACATGTTGATGTTTTAAGAATCAAAGAATAGAGATAAATCTTAAAGGAAATATATGTTGATTCTGATCGCAAAAGTGGATTTCGATCGCATCAGAATTTTGAGCAGTTGCTTAAGAAGTTATGATATATTGCTAAGGAATAGATAACAACAATTTTCCATGTGGATTGTAAGGATAAGTTTTTCCGCAAAGTTTTAAAATAAAAGAAAATTGTTTAATTTTATTTATTTGAAGTATCCTTACAATGGCATTTGTGGAAAATTGTTGCTTATATGATTCCACTGACAGCAATATTGGAAAATGGATTTGATTCTTTCATTTGTGGCAGTGTCTAAATTTACCAAATCAGGAAAGTTCCTCATCACCCAAGTTTCAATTGGACCGAAACTTGGAATCATGCAATTTGAATAGTATGATGAATGAGAACTTTCAAGCATTGGAAAATCAAGACTAATTACTTGTTCACATGGATGTGTGAGTCAAGTGAAGGACTAAAGGGATCGAGTACACATTCTTGTGCACTGGTCATGTCCACCACAAAGCTCGTTAAGACTATTTGATTTACTAAAGTTTAGTAAATATGGTTATACTTACAAGTTTAATTATAATTCTGAAACATTGGAAAAGTCTCAATGTATAGCAGAACGAATGGGAAGAATCAAATTAGGCAGAAAGGTAAAAGTTTCTCAAATCTGAAAAGATGGGAGAGTACTTTAGTATCATGTTTGTGATCATCTTAATGATTTAGAAATAATATCACAATTAGTCCTCTAAAGGTCATCTTAGTGCATTCTTATGACTAAGAAGAGGAGTCATGAATTGTTGAAATGGTTAGATCAGGAAGATGAGTCATACTTCGTTCCAAAACAATTCTTAGAGTCATACTCCAAGATTGTAACTTGAGTGACATATCTTAAAGAAAGGTTTAAAACACTTGTCAAATGTAAGAGTAAAAGTGTCCTACTCTTGTACATTTGAAATTGGTAAGTTGTGATGTTTTGGATAAAACAAAGACCAACTAAGGCCAATTGTGTTAAGTGTTTGTCTTGATAAAGAATCTGCACTATCTCTTGAATATTTGGCAAGATAGTCTTATATGTCAAGAGGATAGTGGGAGTCTTAAAGATCCTAAAAAGAATTTCAAGAACTAATCAAGAATAAAACCTGAGGTTCTTCACTAGCACACGACTTGAGGTTTATAACCTATCGTGTTGACATATTATGTGCCCATTCCAGTTAAAGTTGGCTTTGCATAGGAGTTCTGAAAGTTCTCAATTGGTTGCATAACAACTTGGAAGCAATGGCAGGCCCTGTACTGCCAGGTGGCAAGAAGTTAAGATTGCATAAGTTCAGTCCATATGAGTTTGGATTTGTCATTATCCTTATCTTGTGACTATGGTTTTGACGATTCACATGGATAAGAACACATACACCATAAAATCTAAGGGTCATAAGGTTTCTCTCCGATTCATGAAAATGATGGTGAGGAAACACTTCCACCAAGTAGATTTGAAGCAGATGACAAAAGGTCTAAACAATTGAGACTATGATTACGACATCCCTTTTCATAGTTCTGAAATTGTTTAGACACACATGCATGCTATCTAAGGAAAGGTGTATGATTTTGATAAAGTTTTATCAAAGCATCTCGTATCATAAATCTGAACTTTGGTAAGAAAGTCAATAAAGTATTGATTTCTAGAAGTCCAGCTGATTTCTGAGTACATGTCAAAGCTAGTGGGAGCATAAGTGTTATGCTAATAATCATCATGTTAGTGGGAGCATGATAATTATTGTTAGTGTTGCAAGTTAGCAATGTTAATTATAGAAAACAAAAGTTTCAATTCGTGAGGCTGCAGGGATTGAAAAAGTTGTTTTGCTATAATTAAGGGAGAGGATATACTTCATTTCAGTTCTAAAGGCTTAGATTGAGACCTTAATCATCTTTAGTCAAGAATATATATATGAATTTCATGTTGGATTGGTTCAACTTAAGGAAATTCTATATATTGCGTTCTCAAAATTCGATTATGATTACGACATCCCTCTTCATAGTCAAATTTTGAAAACATGGCAAATAAAAATATTGTAGCAAAAGACTGGTCTAGAATCATGTCTTTATGTGAGACATCATGACTCGTGTACCATTTGCTTTGGGTACAGGATCGATTGCATGTGCTATAATATTTGTCATTTCTAAATTTTTCCAAATGCCCAGAGGCATTAAGAAGGGAAAAGGTCTAGAATTGGATATGACTAAAATGATTAAGCAATTGTCGAGGACAATCTGAGGTTTACCAAAGATTGGTTGCTCAGGGACAGTTGGAAGTATAGTGCTAATTTTGGAAGGACCATATTGACATATTCTGAAAAGAGGCATCTCTTATTCAGAAGTGATAGTCAAAATGAGAATATGGAGTTGTCTCCATAGGTGGAAGTTATCTGTGTAAGATTAGAAAACTTAATGCAAGAAGCATGTCCAAAGCAATGTACTTTGAATATGAGACTTAGTTTCCATGGAGTTGATCTCCATTGGAATACCTTATAATGACTGTTGACAAGTCTTTGTGACTTTGTACATATTCATTACAGGAGGATCAGTGCATATAAGTTTAAAAATCTAAACAGATTTCGATAAATGATAGGAATTTGAAATTCTCACATTTTTCGATAAGGATTTGGGAGTGTGAAATTAGAATCATTGAAATTATGTTCAATTGGTTTATTTCACAAAGTAAGGATCATAGACAAACATAGAGTGCATACTTGGTGTATGGCAAAGCTATTGTTTAAGAAAAACATAGTGTACATGCTTGGAGCATGGGACAACTAGTGTTTTTAATTCAAGTATAAAGTTGATAAAACCGAAACAATGAATAATGAGTAATCGGTATGGTGATAAATAAAAGTGTTTATTTATATTCATAGGGTTTGATACCATATTTGATTCATTTATTCTTGTGTTTCACTTTGCATGTTTTGACTTCCAAAATAACTAAGTCGCTCTTCCTGAATGATTAAGTTATTCAAACCATCCACAGTCGGTCATATGTTGGAAGTAGATATGAATCAAGACTGTCATGGGTTGGTTTGTAGAGGTCCAAATTGGTGGACAAAGTGGTGCTACAACACTCATGAGTGCTCATAAGTTCTGAGTATTGGATTCAACCCGCGCTCATTTGAATCACTTCATGGATTTTATCACGAGTGATCATGAGACGATAATATCTTATATTCTTCAAACCTAGAGATATGAGTTGTTACTATGAGTTGGTTATACATTGATTGCACGAAAACGCATTGGTAACTCGATGTTATAAAACGTGCCTTTGTGTATGATTCAACAAGTAGTAGAACAAGCCATATGAGTTGAAGTTTATCCATTCCTCTTACCTTCGGGATAAAAGCGATATATGTGGGCCCCTCGATGAATTAGCGATGACACATGTGAGTGCTTGGCTAAGCCAGGACTGATTTGATTTGTTCAATCAGTCAGTCATCATAAATCGAAAATCGGGAAACAACAAATGGACAGAGAGAATGATTATAATCCATGTCTCAGTCCATATGATATCTAGAATGGAGGAATATATGATCCCTTATCTAATGGACAAGTCATTGACAAGGTCAGAGTTCGACAGCGGCTTTAAGAGCTACGATTGCCAGTTAGGTTTTGAAGTCATACTCAATAATAGTTTTAGACTTATCCAAGTGGGAGACTGTTGGATTAATGTCTAAGTCCATAACTATATTTGGTATGTACTTGACCCGACCCGGCATGGTCCATTTGGGTTGCACTTCACCGGCACAATTTATATGGATAGTCTTTTGAGAATAGTATATTTATGATTTATATTAATATATTATAAGTTCTAATATATTAATATGGAATCATATTATTTAATTAATATTGATCAAGAATTAATTTAGAATTAATTAAGTGATCAAAAAGAACTAATTAAATATGGACTCTTATATATATGGAATGGGCCAAGTTCATTTAGGTTGGGCTAAGCTTTCATGGATGGTCCATGGAGCTTTTAACCCATGGATCCTATGTAAATGAAAGGTCATGGGTATTAGGGTTTACAAGGATGTAACCCTAATCCTCCATAATATATAAAGGGGTCCTTGGCTCACAAAATTGGCACAAGTGTGTGAAAATAAGAGTGGGCCAATTTTAGTGTGCATACATATTCTCTCAAGTTCTTCCAAGGTGTTTTGGTGATTTGTGATTCCATTTGAGGCTTCCACACTATTGGGTCTAAGCTCTTAAAGCTTGAAGACATCAAGCTACATCAAAAGGTATGTCATCTAACTAGAACTTTGTAGTATAGGTGCTTCATAATATGCTAGTTAGGATGAAACCTTGGAATAGTTAATATTTGCATGTATAATAGAGAAAACATAGATCCAAGGTTTATAGGGTTGCATGTACACCATAGGAGTGTTAGAATGCTCAAAAACCCAACAAGTGTTGTAAGACTGCGGGGTGGCCCGTAGCATTCACTAGTTAGCAGTTAGTATGGAAGTGTTGTAAGACTGCGGGGTGGCCCGTAGCATTCACTAGTGGTCAGTTAGTGTGGGAAGTGTTGTAAGAGTGCGGGGTGGCCCGTAGAATTCACCGGTCCCTGTGCAGCGGTGAAATTGTGGCAAATATGTGACTTGCTCGCGGGTTTCTTCAGATGGTTTAGGCCAGGGTGGGTCTGTTCGCAAGGCTGTGGGGGGCACAGCAGGGTTGGAATACGGAATTGGTAGGTCGTGGGAGGCCGGGTATGAGGTAAGACTACAGTTAATTATGTAGCATTCAGTTTAGCATCGGATTTGGTGTCGAGATGGTTCGGGTAATTATTGCCAGTCGAGGTTTCCTTTCGAAAGTCGCGTGGGGCGACTGAATGAGTACCTTTGGGCTCAGCAACCGGGCAGGAACCTGGTATTTCAGATAGTTGGCAGACAAGGTGTGAACCAGGGAGGTCTCGACTGCTTGGGAAGGCAGCTAGAAGGCGGTGTGATGTTTCAAGCAGTAGTAGTGATTTGAGATTCATGTGTGTGGGTAGCGTGTTGTCCGGGAAAAGCTAAATCATTTGTAGTTGGATTAAATAATCTCAGAGTAATTGATTTGACCATGTTGCGCAGCTCTCGTTTGAGTCTAACCGTTGCAGGGATGAATCTTCTACTCGAAGGATTATCTGAGCCTTCTGTCAAGTATAAGTGTTCTGCAGCTAGTTTTGGTCAGTGGTTTTGTTTTTGTAGGTTGCATCAAGATAATTAGAGTTGGAATTATTATGGTTAGTCAGTTATTCGATCAGGTTTTGGCATGGTAATATTCCAGCATAGGCGGTCTATTAGGGAGTCAGACCATTATATATTTCAGGTCTCGGAAAGGCGGAAGTGGTTTTGTGGGAGCAAAAAAAAAAGGTTTGTTTTCTTCGGGATGGAAGTTTAGGTTTGGGTTTCGGTTGACATGGGAAGGTTGTGTTATGCGCAGAATTTCGGGTGCGTTCCTCAAGTTGTTTGTTTTGATATGAGTGTTAGTAAGGAGCGATTTCGAGGACGAAATCTAATTTAAGTGGGGGGGGGGGAGTTGTAACACTTTGTTTTGGATTTGCTTCGTTGCTCGGGGCTACGGCCCAATCATCAGTTGTCATAAGGCTTAGGGCCTTGGGAAAGGAAGGATTTGGCCCATTTCGGATATGGTTGTCATGGTATAAGTGATCCAAGTGTTCGATTGTGTTTGCGTAGGCCAGGGGTAATGATCGTAATTTGATATCTCACCACCTTTTCGTGGATATAAGGTTTGTTGGAAACGGACTTAGGATGAGGGAGTTATGGTATTTTGAAGTTTTTGGCAGATTTGGCCCCTAATGGAAATATCTGGCAGACCAGTCCCATGTATGCAAGGATGCATGCGCGTGTGTGGCTGGGTACGACAGAATAAGTTGGGGTATGCCCAGCGTATAAAGATAAGTGGTCGCGGGTGGTTTGTGAGTACGTCGGGCGTACTAAGGGGTACACGGGGAGTACTCCCTTCATAGCAAAACCCTAATTTTGGGGTTCCTACCCTATATAAGATACATTATACCACCCCTTTGGTCATTTTGAGTCAGCCACCACCCCTTTTGATGTTCATGATACCCTAGAGTGCCTTGGGTGAAGCTTGGAGCTTGAAAGAAGATTATTGGTGGTTTGTGCAAGAGAAGAAGAAGGTGAAAGACTCGACGTCTGGAGAAGAGATTAGAGATCCAGTGTTAGCATCTCCATTTCAAGACTTTGGAGATATAAAGTCTCTATCTTGGCTATTCATTGTATATATCTACTTTGGGTTGGTTTTTGGCCATTTTAGTCCCTTTTGCTTGGTCTTGGTGAGCTAGGGTCGTTTTAGGAGCTCAATCCAATAAATTTGGACATTTTAAGGGTCCCTCATTCATAAAGGTGCAAGCTTTGTGGAGTTTTTGAGTTCAAGCATGAGTTAAGACCATCCATTAAGCTCTTTTGAGCTCTAGAGTCCCATTAAGCCATGCATGCTAGTAAAGTTGCCAACTTGTGACATCCCCAAATTTCACGTCCCGAAAAGACCGATTTGTTTATGCTTGATTTTGAAAATCAGAGTATCTTTTAAAGAAATACGTTGCGGAATTTGTTCCCAGAAAAACATGATAAATATATTATCAAAGCATTTCCGAAGAAATGTATTTTGTTCATATTAAAACCTTGGGATGTCATCGTCAATACTGAAACATAAGCATAAACAGACCTTACATTTATTTACACTAGTGATCTACATCTCCTTTAAATCTCTCAGTGTAAAGTAGCTTCGTATCGACACCTGTGATACAAATAAACTGAGTGGGTCAGGTTGGGAAACCTGGTGAGTACAGAGTGTTTTCAACCCACAATAATATAATTATTATATTTAATCATCAAACAGTCAACCCAATTACCCATCCCCATTATCTTCTTTAATCATAAGGATCTACCCTAAGAATCATCTATCCTTCATTCCTAAGGATTGACCTAAGGAATAGGCACGAAGTCCATCGCTGCCTGAGGTTTATACAACAAGCACTAAATCCATAGCTGCCAAGGTACTAAGTCCATAGCTACCAATATTCATCTATACGGTACTAAATCCATAGCTACCAACGTATATATATAAGGCACTAAGTCCATAGCTGCCACGGTTCTTCAATTACAACTGGTGAACACGTAGTTTAAAACATCTGGTAAACATGTAGTTCAAAAATATCTGGTGAACACTTAGTTCAAAAATACTTAATGAACACCTAATTCAAAAACGCCTAGTGAACACTCAGTTCGAAATACCTAATGAACACATAGTTCAAAAACACCTAATCCATACTTCCGGATCTAAAACTAACCTCTTTACCTAATCCATACTCCCGGATCAATAGCTGTGCCCATTCCATACTCTCGGACTAGGGACAATTAACTATGTCTTAATCCATACTCCCGTATTAATAACAAATAACTATGTCTATACTTTGCTAGATGACTAGATCATTTTAAACATCGAGACCTCTCATCAATTTTTATTTCATCACACATCATCTAATTCATCTACCCATGTTTTACCCAACATATTTGTAGATATAAAATACATATACAGTTTAAATCAATTAAAACATGTATAAAATTGTTCATCCATCATAGATAGCAAGTATACAGATAATATGCACACATAGCACGCAATTTATATAAAATAATTCATACCAACTGTGACATCCCCCAATTTCACGGCCAGAAAAGACCGATTTGTTTATGCTTTATTTGAAAGTCAGAGTATAATTTTAAATAAATATATTGTGGAATTTGTTCCTAGAAAAACATGATAAATATATTATCAAAGCATTTCTGAAGAAATGTATTTTGTTCGTATTAAAACTTTGGGATGTCATCGTCAATACTGAAACATAAGCACAAACAGACCTTACATTTATTTACACTAGTGATCTACATCTATTTTAATCTCTCAGTGTAAAGTAGCTTCGTATCGATACCTGTGATACAAATAGACTGAGTGAGTCAGGTTGGGAAACCTGGTGAGTATATAGAGTTTTCAACCCACAATAATATAATTATTATATTTAATCATCAAACAATCAACCCAATTACCCATCCCCATTATCTTCTTTAATCTTAAGGATCTAGCCTAATAATCATCTATCCTTCATTCCTAAGGATTGACCTATGGAATAGGCACGAAGTCCATTACTGCTCGAGGTTTATACAACAAGCACTGAATCCATAGTTGCCAAGGTACTAAGTCCATAGCTACCAATGTTCATCTATACGGTACTAAATCCATAGCTACCAACGTATACATATAAGGCACTAAGTCCATAGTTGCCAGGGTTCTTAAATTATAACGGGTGAACACATAATTCAAAACATCTAGTAAACACGTAGTTCAAATATACCTGGTAAACACATAGTTCAAAACATCTAGTGAACACCCTCATTTCAAAAATACCTAGTGAACACACTCAGTTCAAAAATACCTTGTGAACACACTCAGTTCAAAAATACCTAGTGAACGCACTCAGTTCAAAAACACCTACAGGTTACGAACCTGCTAACGTTCTAATGGATTGTTTAGAATAGTTTGTGGTCGTTGTCTTAGATGACTAGATCATCTTAAACATTGAGACATCTCATCATTTTATTTCATCACACACCAACTATTTCATCTACCCATGTTTTACCCAACATATTCGTAGATATAAAATACATATAGAGTTTAAATCATTTAAAACATGTATAAAATCGTTCATCCAGCATAGATAGCAAGTATACAGATAATATGCACACATAGCACGTAATTTATATAAAATACTTCATATCTATGTGTAAGATGAAAATAATAAGCACTCACCTTAATAGCATGAGTTGATAGAATCTAACTAAAAACGGTCAACGGTTCGTAATCGTCGGGCTCGGGACGCACTATGCCTTCAGCAAATGAGAGAAAGAAAGAAGATTTGGTGTAAGAAGTGAATGAGGTCGAACTTGCTATTTATAGGCTGATTTCGGCCCATTCACGTCGTGAGAATTCATTGCTCACATCATGAGCCATGGCTGAATCACCTCATAGCTTCGCCATCTGCGTTCTAGGCTTGAATAGTGTCCGTTTGAGTCCTCACGTCGTGAGAATTAATTGCTCACGTCGTGAGCTTTTGAGTTATCGTTTCTGTAGACTTCTAGCTTCGAAATGTGGCGTTTTCTGACACGTGTCATGCTCTCAGACAGCTACATCTTCGGAAGGCCATAACTTTTACATACGAACTCCGTTTTTGACGTTCTTTATATCCACGCGTAGGTGGAGATGTACTCTACAACTTTCATTTATATCCCTAAGTCTAAAAAGTAGTTTATCATAAACTCACATTTTACGATTCCCGGTGTCGTGCCAGTTTTGACGCAAAACTTCGACATGTCATAACTTCTTCGTTATAACTCGGATTTCAGCGTTCTTTATATGCACGGAAACCTTGTGACGTATACTACAACTTAGTTAAGATTATTTATGTTAAATAATGATCTATCAACAAGTCATTTTTTTACGCTTATCGTCTCTAAATTGACTAGCCCGAATCTGCGGGCGTTACACAACTTTACTTGAAAAGTCATCCATAGGAATCAGACTGGAGAGTTGGAGCAAGGGCTGAAGTGATTAAGTGCTTATTAGAAAAGCTTGGAGTCCAGGGAGTACGCTGGGCATACCCACCTGGTACGCTGCATGTACTGGCCCAAAGGGTGTATGCTTGGCGTAGCAGATGAGTATGCCGGGCGTACTTGGCATGACTCATCTTGTTTTGTTGACTTTTGGGGCTTTGGAACTTGGACCAGGAGTTGACTAGGGTTGACCATTCAGTATTTCAGGCCTTTTGGATATTGGGCCTTCTCGGGATAGGTCCATGATGGATTTGGGCCTAATTGGGGTAATTAGGCCTTATTGGGCTTGTGGTGCCATTTCGGGTTCGGCTATCTTATGGGCTTGTATTGCATGGGGTTTTGTTGGGCTAGCTATAGTTATGTGTTTTGGTTCAAAAAAGTAGATGAGCTTTAAGGAAAGGCCCATGTAAAGGTTTGGGCCCAATTTGGAAAATTGGGCCATTAGTGGGATTTTATGGATTTTGTGGTTTTAGGCTTGGGCCTTAGTTGTGAGTCTTGTTGGGCCAGGGGTAAAATGGTCATTTTACCCTAAGTTTGGATTATGGATCGTGGTTTGGAACCCAATTGCTAATTGGGTGATATTTTGGTGTTGTTAGCTCAGGAAGTTGTCAGGGCAGCAGCTAAGGATTTTTTACAGTGAGCTTCAGCATTCGAGGTGAGTCTCCTCACTGTTCTATGGGTCGAAGGCACCAATGCCGGCCCATTTGGTTTATGTGATGTAGGAAGACTCGACGGTGACCCTTGACAATTGTATGAAAGACCAGGAGGCGGCTCCTGGCAATCAGTATGCAAGACCAGAGTCTGAACCCTGGCAGTTAATTAGTTAGAAATTGTAGATTGTATGCTAGTTGACTTCATGATGCTTGCATGGAAGACCAGGAGGTGGCTCCTGGCACTTGTTTGTAAGACCCAGGGTTGTGGCCCCCGGCCTGGCAAGGAAAACCACGAGGCGACTCATGGCATAATGGCAAGACTATGGTTGGCACATATCACTCCTATTGATTATGCTTATTTGTGATATGTATGGCTCATGATTATGTATGTTATATAAGGCTCGTTTGATATGTATGGTATGTGGTATTTGGGGAATTCACTAAGCTTCGTGATTACAGTTTTGTTTATGGTTTCAGGTATTTCTGATACGAAAAGGAAGGGTCCGGCTTGATCGCAACGCATCCACCCGTGTTTTCCGCAATATGTGATTTTGGGAATGAACTCTGATAAATGTTCTGTATTGAAATGTTTTGAAATGTTTGGAAGCGATTACTCTAGTGTTTTGACTATAATAAAAATGAAATTTTTACCCTTGATTTTTGGGATGTTACAGGAAAACTCATGCGTGGCTCAAAACCCATCAAGAAACCATATCCAAATCAATAATCATACCCAAAGTCCCATATGTTCATAAATTTGCAAGCTTTATGAGATCCCATCATTTCAAACTCATAAAACATGAAGATTAAGGGACAAAAATGTAAGATCTAGCAATCTACTTTGATAAAAACAAGTTTTGGACGCTTACAAGGGTCCAAAAGATTGCTAACACAAAGGATGAGGGCTAGCTTGTTGAATCCAAGCTTACTTTTTCTTCCTTCTTCCTTCCAAGGCTTCAAGAACATCACAAAGGCACCAAATGAGAAAGAGAGAGAGAGAGAGAGAGAGAGAGAGAGATTAGAGTTTCACAGGTCCGATGGAGGCTAAGGGTAAGCAAACCCTAGCCTCCTCATTCCTATAAATAGGGAGCAAACCCCAAAAAATAAGGTTTCTCATTTGTCAGTTATCACGTCGTGGCATATACTGTCACGTCGTGGTGGCTTAAGTGAACACACATGTTGACCTTGACTTGCCACGTCGTGGTGTCTCATCACTACGTCGTGGCGATCCAATAAAAAGACCAAAATTTGCAAAATGTAATGTACCTCGAGATTCAGATGTTACAATACTCCCATCATCTATAATAATATCATTTTCATCACCAATACTACCCATTTTTTCAACAAAATATTGATATATATTTTATAAACATACCTATGGATGTTTATTTTTATCAAATTGTTTATGAAATTTATTTTTTGAACTATCTTCGATTTGTTTTACATAAGTTTTTCACAAAATATTTATTTGAAGGTGAATCATGTGCTTCATTTCATAATTTGTGGCAACTTGAATTTTGTTCTGTTTGGAACATTTTTGAGTTTTTATACGTAAAAATATGTAATTTTTTAGCTTTTACATCAAATCATGTTAACGCCTTTTCGCGTGCCGATACTGAAATATTAAAAAATAAAGAGAAACAATACTTTTGTGTTTTTCAAGAAACATACATAATGAGATTAAATATAATATTTCAATAAAAGAAATTAATTGTAAATAAAATGTCTTATTTTGGAGAAAAAAATATTAAAGTTACCATGTACCAAGACTAATGGGTGTGCACTGACATGACTGAGGTGGCCTCAGCGTATAGCGGATACCGCTCTGCATTCTGGATATGGCAAGCTCAACAGATAGATTTGGCATTTGAAGTTTTGAAGATGAGAAAAAAAGTCTCTTTTGCCACCATCCACTATCTCTTTCTTCCCCCCTTTCTTTCCCGTTCTTAACCTTGGCAACAAAAATTCTAACATCTTTGGTGGGATGAGGTGGAGCTCCATGTCAACACCACTTCCCCCATCACATCACCCCCCACCCCCCCAACCCCCCCCCCCCCCCCAAAAATAAAAAAAAAAAAAAAAACTATATATATACCTATTTTTTTTTCTTGTATTTAGCAATTTAATTGCGTTTTAACATTATATATTAGTATTGTTTTTCTCTATAATACAAAAGTAGATTCAGATAATATGGTAATGTAATAAATGTTATTTACTTATTGTCATTATTTAAATTATACTTATTATTAGATTTTTTTAAACTAAAATACAAAAGGTGTAGTTGGAAATATAAGAAAAGCTGTTTAATTCTTTCGGATGAAATACCAATTAAGCATATATTTGCAATATATAAAGGCGAGACCAAACAATATTCTAGTTTTTTAATTGGAACACTTAAAAATGCTTGGTCTCTTTGTCATTGTCACTCTATTCTTCCTCCCAACATTTCCCTTCGCTTATTCAATCAATTCTTCTACTAATTGCATTTTAACATATCGATGGCATGTGTCTGTTACCAGTGACCTCCCTGATGATATGATAATTTTTGTCCATGGACCTGATTATCACCAAAATTTTTCCCTTTCTTTTGGGGAATCCATGAGTTGGTATTTTTGTCAACTTGGTCGTGTGTACTATGGTGAAGTCACTTGGGGTTCAAAGAATACAACTGTGGTATTGTACAATGATCACATCAAGAGGTTTTGTGGTCGTTTTAAGTTTGGTATTCAACATTGCTATTGGTTAATAACAACAGATGGATTTTACGTCTCTAGACACAATTCACCGTTTCCTAATTCAGATTGGCATTTCGAAGCACCTTGGAGTTGAATATTGTAATCTTGTTGACTTTATAATAAGATCGTAATTTTATATAAGCTAGTTAATGTTAACATGAGATCTTAAATGTTAATTTCCATATCATTGATGTTGTTCCTATTATCATTATCTCCTGTCCCCGTCCCTATTATCATTTTTTAAGATGTGTTTGTTTGAATGGATCGAGCCAATCTGATCACAACAAAATAATCCGAATTGATTTAGGTTTTGAAAACATAAATCCGAATAATCCTAACAAAATTTATATTTGATCTGACCCAACTAATTTATAATTCGCTTGGTTTTGGCTATTGCGTTTTCTAGATTCAAAATTTTGCAAAGCTATATATAACTTTAGGATTAATGAACTATATTTGGCGAAATTTAAATTTAAAAGTTATTCATATGATCCGATTTTCATGAATTCAGGTAAATGAAATAAAAGAAAACCGTTAACTTGCGAATTAAAATGTATACTAATTAACCTTTTTAGTTAGAGAAATTAAATATTCTCCTACATTTTCTTCCTACTTATCTTCCTATCTATATAAAATGGTGACATGTGTCCTATTTGGATAAAATTGTCATTAATTTAATACACTTGTCATCATTTAAATTGGTAGGAGGATATATAGGAAGAAAAATAGAAAGATATTTAATTTCTCTTTTAGTTAAGATGTGACTTCTAATTTAATTTTAAAAGCAATGATAATATATTTATAAGAAACCAAAGACATATATCAAAAGAAAAAGATATAAATAAATAAATAAAATATATTATTCCGTTAGTTTAGAATATTTGGTTCTAATTTTAGGAATCAAAACAAATCCAAAATCCAAATATAATTGGTTTTTGGTCGAATCCAATCCAAAAATACAAATATTTAAAAAAACATATAATCCAATCCAAATTGTCTATTTGGATAATTTGGTTTTATTCGAATAATGAACAATTCTAGCCACCACCATCGACAATGTTTTTGTGAGTGAGCTAGAAGGGTGGCTCACAAAGCCAAGGATCTAGGAAGGATGCCTTATATGCCTGTTGTATGAGTTTATTGAGCTATATGCTAGGACTGGTTAGTCAGCAGTATGGAAGCCTGATTAGGTTATGCTTGGTAATGGTTATTCAATGCACGAATGCTGCTTGCTTTGTGCTTATAGGGGTTCCCGCTAGCTTTAACTAACTATTAAGCGAATATGTAATAGTATTCGCAAGCTAGATAGGGAAAGATGGTAGGGACTCCTTGTGCAACTGATGGCGGAGAGTAGGTCAGAGAGTGCCCTAGGACAAGCTAGGATGAGATTAGTTTGGAAAGCAGTATTAGTAGAAGGGACTTGATGAAGTCGAAGCAATCCTTGAGGAAAGTACAGATAGATGTGGAAGGTAGTATGGGCCCGTACTACTGGAAGCAGAGGATCCGTACTCGAATCAAGGAGGGCTAAGATAGAACCAGGAAACTTGGAGAGTGTGTGAGACCTCTCGAGAGTATGTATGACCCTGACGTTTATGTGTTTACGCGACATGTAGCAGGAGGTTCAGGGTCTGGATCAGGATCAGGATCAGGCTCGGGTGCGGGATCCGAGCAGGTTGATGGCGGGCTACGCGAGTTCATCGCGTCTGAGATCACGAGAGGTATCCTTGAGGCGACCCCGGTCATTTTAGGGTCGATCAAGGAGGGGATTATTTAGATGATGGAGGATCGCCTCCGGACATTCAGGAGTGACTTGGCGTCCAGCCAGTCGGGTACGTGCACACTGTCCTTCAAGGACTTCAGGGGGAGTGGTGCGCCAGACTTTCATAGGGCGAAGGACCCCATTGCTGCCAGGAGATGGATCGCAGACGTCGAGTCTGCGCAGTTGACGAGCTTCTGTCCGGAGGGGTCGAAGGTCCGCTTTGCTGCGAGATGTTTGAGAGACAGAGCTAGGGATTGGTGGGAGTCGGTTGGTGACTCACTGGGAGCCCCAGCCATCGAGGCCATGACTTGGTCGGACTTTCTGACCAGGTTCAGGGCTGAGTTTGCACCAGCTGTGGAGCTTCAGCAGCTGGCCAGGGAGTTTCTGGATATGAGACAGACTACGGAGACAGTGGCGGAGATTGTCACACCCCAAAACCGAAATGGCGGAAACGTTCTGGGGTGGAGGACGTCATGTGTAGCATCACAACCAATGAATAACAGCAATCATAGCAACACAACCATTACAGTGAATACTTAAATAAAAAGGTTTACATCAGTTTGAAACTTTGTCTGAATCTTGTTTGAATTACATCAAATAGCTTTGTCTAGTATAAACATAAAACTCTATTGCTCCAGTTCCTCAAAAATCCATCAAGTACCTGTCTACTGATTTCCTGAGAATACAAGCAGTTTGAAAATATCAGCATAAAGCTGGTGAGTTCATAAGCAGTAGTTTGTAGAGAAAACTTGTTGATGAGTTCGTAAACGTGTTTGTAGAGTTTCAAGAAAATCCGATATTTTCTTTAGTGAGAAAGTAGCGTTATCGATTCTATATAAAACCATGAATGTTCATTTCTGAAAACTGTAGTGATATGCGGAAATAATACCTCATGTGACTGGCTAAGGCTAATCATGAAGTATAAGTATTTTGTACGTGAAATTCATTGTATAAACGGTTCTGTTTGAAAACCCTGGCCTTAGCCAGAATACTTAGTGTGTGTTAGTTCTATTTAATATAAATAAAACCGTTGAAGAGTGTCAGGTTGTAAACTGAAGGTGATGTATACATATTGTGAGTCGTATAACCATGCTTGATATGACTAGAGACCTTTCCAACGTTCTTCAGGCTTCGAGTTAAATGACATTTGTACATCTCAGGCGTGCCCGCCTAACTGTAGCTAGCAGTCCAGATGTGGGATTGTCAGTCCCGAATAGATCTATTCACAAATTTCACGCTCTCCCTCCAGGAGACTCTAGTTATACTATGGTAGGATTTATCCCTGTACACCTAAGGGTACAGTAGTGAAGTAGCGCCTCACAGTATCGTACAATCTAGTTCACATGTAGTGTAGTAGTGTTCTACCATAGTGAAAATCCGTATGCATACCGTATGTAGTGATAATTACAGTTATGAATACCATGTTAAAGTAGTGATGTAAACTGTAAACTGTTTCTGTCTTAGTGTATATATTTAATAGAGAAAGTTTCTATACTTGATATGTTTTAGAAAAATCCCAAACTATACCGATTATAGTTTGCATGTATAGTGAATAGCGTGTCTGGAAAACTATGCAATTTTAGTGAAAACGTCCCTTCGGCTCAACATAGTACAAAAGGGTTAAAGTATGAGATTTGCATAAGTTTTGAAAACATTTATGTTTAGCTTGTATTCCCCCCCCCCCCCCTGAAAACATTGGAAATATGGAAAATGTAGGGGTATGAACTCATAGTTGTTGCGTGAATGCGTTGACTAAAATGAAGATCCTCGAGTTGTTGTACGTGACACTTAACGGAATCCTATTATCAAATAAATACATATATGTATCTAAATTAGTGATTTCGTTAGATAAAGTGTTAGAAGAACACCTGTATTCGGTTGAGGAATGTTACCGGGACTCGATCGAATCGATGAAAGTGGGTTTTCAGCCAAAAGCACCACTTAAAAGGTGTTTACGGCCGTCAACAAGGGTTTACGGTCGACTGGTAGTTTACGGTTTTTGAAGGCTTGATGAGTTTACGGCCGTAAACTCAGGAACAGGGTTTACGATCTTTGAAGATGGACCGTAAACTCAAGAACGATGGTGCTGATTTCGAAGAGATAAGTGTTTCCAGACGTTCCGAAGTGACTCCAAACGGTGTTTCTCGATGTTTCCCGAAGTTGAAGGTGTTTTTGGGTGTTTACGGTCAAGGTTTTTAGAACGAGAAGGAGAGAGAGTTTTTGGTCAGAAATGTTCACATGAAGGTGGAGGTCTCGTATTTATAGGGGTTTTGTGGTCGGTGGTGAGGGGGGTCCACCCTTTGCTGGCCGTAAACGGGTATACGGCCGTAAACGAGTTTACGGTCGTAAACGAGTTTTCGGTTGTAAACAAGTTTACAGTCGTAGACGAGTTTACGGCTGTAAACTCACTTAGGCCGGGTTTGATTGATTTTCGAGATATTTGGGTTTCCGTGCGATTTTTTTTGTTCCGACTCGTAAATAATTTAATTATATAAATAACTATATTATTTTCTAAACCAAGAAGTTTGACGGAAAAGTTAATGAATTCGAAATTTTATTAACGGAAAGTGCGTAACGGAAACGGGCAAAGTTTCGGGTTGTCACATCATCCCCCGTTAGAGGGAATTTCATCCCGAAATTCGAACATGGAATACAAATCATGGATTAGGAAAGAGATGCGGATACTTCTGTTTCATCTGATCTTCGCGCTCGCAAGTGAATTCAGGTCCCCGCTTGGCGTTCCAGCGAACCTTCACTATCGGGATGCGACTTTGTTTCGTTCGTTTGATCTCTCTATCCATGACTTCGACCGGTTCTTCCACGAAGTTGAGGTTCTCGTTGATTTCAATCTCGTCGAGGGGAATCACAAGTGTCACGTCGGACAGACACTTCTTTAGGTTCGAAACGTGGAAAACAGGGTGGATGTTGCTGAGCTCTCGCGGTAATTGGAGTTTGTATGCTACGGGACCGATCCTAGCAAGGATCTCAAACGGTCCAATGTACCTTGGGTTTAGCTTTCCACGCTTCCCAAAACGTATCAGGCCTTTCCAGGGTGAGACCTTCAGAAGGACGCGGTCACCAACCTGGAACTCCAAGGGTTTTCGTCTCTTATTGGCGTAGCTCTTTTGTCTATCTCGTGAGGCTTTCAGTCGCTCCCCGATTTGTACAATCTTCTCAGTTGTCTCTCGGATGATCTCAGGACCAATGAGAGTATTGTCGGGGACTTGACCCCTAGCTAGCTGCGTGTCACCCACTTCAGCCCAACACAGAGGGGATCTGCACTTACGGCCATAGAGGGCTTCAAACGGCGCAGCCTTGATGCTGGTATGGTAGCTGTTGTTGTAGGAAAATTCAACCAAAGGAAGATGAGTGTCCCATGACGCGCCGAAGTCGATGACGCAGACTCTCAACATATCTTCCAAGGTCTGAAATGTTCTTTCACTCTGCCCATCAGTCTGCGGATGATAAGCCGTGCTCATATCCAACTTAGTTCCAAGAGCCTTCTGTAAAGACTGCCAGAACCTCGATGTAAACCTGCTATCTCGATCGGAGATAATGGATGCAGGTACACCATGAAGGCGAACTATCTCTTGAATGTAGATCCGTGCGAGTCTCTCCATCTTGAAGTTTTCTTTGATTGGCAGGAAGTGGGCGGAATCCGTCAATCGATCGACAATTACCCAGATGGCATCATGCCCACTCGGAGATCTGGGTAACTTGGTGATAAAATCCATGGTTATCCTTTCCCACTTCCACTCAGGTATTTCTGGCTGCTGAAGTAAACATGAGGGCTTTTGGTATTCTACTTTTACCTTGGCACAAGTCAGGCACTTGCTCACGAAAGTATCAATTTCCGCTTTCATGTTTGTGATGGGTTTTGAGCATTCTAACACTTCCTAAGTGTACATGCAACCCTAATAATCTTGGATCTATGTTTGTCTAATAATCATGCAAAGTTGAATTCCAAGGTTATATTCCTATCTAGCATACATGGGGAACATTTTTAACTTGAATGAAAGATAGAATAACTTACCTTGTTGTTGATTATGATCCTTGAAACCTTGTGAGCCTAGCACCCCAAGTGTGATGCCTCAAATGCTTCACACAACACCAAATGCAAAGGAGTAAACTTTGAGAGAATCTTACACTTGCAAAATCGGCTCTAGCCCTCTTGTTTCTTATGTGTCGCCGATTTTGGTGGAGAACATGTTGCTTATATAGTGTGTCACATCTAGGGTTACACCATGTAAACCCTAATGTGGCATGACTCTTCATTTCCATGACCCATGGGTTTGTAACTCCCATGGAGCCTCCATGGAGCATCCTATGGGTGGAACCCAACTTGATAATCCATGGAGCCTCTTAGCCCACTATATAAGATATGGAAGATTTACATAATCTACCCATATATTTAATTAGTTATCTTTTGATCACTTAATTAATTCTAAATTAATTCTTGATCAAACTAATTAAATAATATTATTAATATATTAGAACTTATAATATATTAATAAACCATAAGTGTTATTTCTCTCATTTTAGTTTATCCAATTGCATGGTGCCATGCAACCCAAATGGACCATGCCGGGTCGGGTCAAGTACATACCAGAAATAGTTATGGACTTATACACCTTATCCAACAGTTTGGCCACCAATAGAGTTGTTTGAGATCCAGATACATCTTATCCGAACCTGGGTGAACGGATTATTTAGTCTTGTGAGCTTCGTTCATGACAACTTCTCTGTAACCGCCGTACTTTGGGGTCCAGATCCGGTTCATGAAGTAGTACACTCCGTTTCCCTTGACCTCTAAGTTCTTGTCCATTCCTCGCAGTGACTCATTTGCCACGTTCTCTGCTTTCAAAGCTTCCACCTGAGCCTCTCTGATTCGCGTGGACAAATGGGAATGGATGCTCATTGTTAGTGCCTTCACCTTACGTCCTGAATACTCCTTTCGGCTGAGGGCATCTGCTACCACAAGGGCTCTGATACCAATCTGTCACACCCCAAAACCGAAATGGCGGAAACGTTCTGGGGTGGAGGACGTCATGTGTAGCATCACAAACCAATGAATAACAGCAATCATAGCAACACAACCATTACAGTGAATACTTAAATAAAAAGGTTTACATCAGTTTGAAACTTTGTCTGAATCTTGTTTGAATTACATCAAATAGCTTTATATAGTATAAACATAAAACTCTATTGCTCCAGTTCCTCAAAAATCCAGCAAGTACATGTCTACTGATTTCCTGAGAATACAAGCAGTTTGAAAATATCAGCATAAAGCTGGTGAGTTCATAAGCAGTAGTTTGTAGAGAAAACTTGTTGATGAGTTCGTAAACATGTTTGTAGAGTTTCAAGAAAATCCGATATTTTCTTTAGTGAGAAAGTAGCGTTATCGATTCTATATAAAACCATGAATGTTCATTTCTGAAAACTGTAATGATATGTGAAAATACTACCCCATGTGACTGGCTGAGGCTAATCATGAAGTATAAGTATTTTGTACGTGAAATTCATTGTATAAACGGTTCTGTTTGAAAACCCTGGCCTTAGCTAGAATACTTAGTGTGTGTTAGTTCTATTTAATATAAATAAAACCGTTGAAGAGTGCTAGGTTGTAAACTGAAGGTGATGTATACATATTGTGAGTCGTATAACCATGCTTGATATGACTAGAGACCTTTCCAACGTTCTTCAGGCGTCGAGTTAAATGACATTTGTACATCTCATGCGTGCCCGCCTAACTGTAGCTAGCAGTCCAGATGTGGGATTGTCAGTCCCGAATAGATCTATTCACAAATTTCACGCTCTCCCTCCAGGAGACTCTGGTTATACTATGGTAGGATTTATCCCTGTATACCTAAGGGTACAGTAGTGAAGTAGCGCCTCACAGTATCGTACAATCTAGTTCACATGTAGTGTAGTAGTGTTCTACCATAGTGAAAATTCGTATGTATACCGTATGTAGTGATTATTACAGTTATGAATACCATGTTAAAGTAGTGATGTAAACTGTAAACTGTTTCTGTCTTAGTGTATATATTTAATAGTGAAAGTTTCTATACTTGATATGTTTTAGAAAAATCCCAAACTATACCGATTATAGTTTGCATGTATAGTGAATAGCGTGTCCGGAAAACTATGCAATTTTAGTGAAAACGTCCCTTCGGCTCAACATAGTACAAAAGGGTTAAAGTATGAGATTTGCATAAGTTTTGAAAACATTTATGTTTATCTTTTATTCTCCCCTGAAAACATTGGAAATATGGAAAATGTAGGGGTATGAACTCACAGTTGTTGCGTGAACGCGTTGACTAAAATGAAGATCCTCGAGTTGTTGTACGTGACACTTAACGGAATCCTATTATCAAATAAATACATATATGTATCTAAATTAGTGATTTTGTTAGATAAAGTGTTAGAAGAACACATGTATTCGGTTGAGGAATGTTACCGGGACTCGATCGAATCGATGAAAGTGGGTTTTTAGCCAAAAGCACCACTAAAAAGGTGTTTACGGCCGTGAACAAGGGTTTACGGTCGACTGGTAGTTTACGGTTTCTGAAGGCTTGATGAGTTTACGGCCGTAAACTCAAGAACAGGGTTTACGGTCTTTGAAGATGGACCGTAAACTCAAGAACGATGGTGCTGATTTCGAAGAGATAAGCATTTCCAGACGTTCCGAAGTGACTCCAAACAGTGTTTCTCGATGTTTCCCGAAGTTGAAGGTGTTTTTGGGTGTTTACGGTCAAGGTTTTTAGAACGAGAAGGAGAGAGAGTTTTTGGCCAGAAATGTTCACATGAAGGTGGATGTCTCGTATTTATAGGGGTTTTGTGGTCGGTGGTGAGGGGGGTCCACCCTTTGCTGGCCGTAAACGGGTATACGGCCGTAAACGAGTTTACGGTCGTAAACGAGTTTTCGGTCGTAAACAAGTTTACGGTCGTAGACGAGTTTACAGCTGTAAACTCACTTAGGCCGGGTTTGATTGAGTTTCGAGATTACGGTCGTAAACAGGGTTTACGGTCTTTGAAGATGGACCGTAAACTCAAGAACGATGGTGATGATTTCGAAGAGATAAGCGTTTCCAGACGTTCCGAAGTGACTCCAAACGGTGTTTCTCGATGTTTCGCGAAGTTGAAGGTGTTTTTGGGTGTTTACGGTCAAGGTTTTTAGAACGAGAAGGAGAGAGAGTTTTTGGCCAGAAATGTTCACATGAAGGTGGAGGTCTCGTATTTATAGGGGTTTTGTGGTCGATGGTGAGGGGGGTCCACCCTTTGCTGGCCGTAAACGGGTATACGGCCGAAAACGAGTTTACGGTCGTAAACAAGTTTACGGTCGTAAACGCGTTTTCGGTCGTAAACAAGTTTACGGTCGTAAACGAGTTTACGGCTGTAAACTCACTTAGGCCGGGTTTGATTGATTTTCGAGATATTCGGGTTTCCGCGCGATTTTTTTTGGTTCCGACTCGTAAATAATTTAATTATATAAATAACTAGATTATTTTCTAAACCAAGAATTTTGACGGAAAAGTTAATGAATTCGAAATTTTATTAACGGAAAGTGCGTAACGGAAACGGGCAAAGTTTCGGGTTGTCACAGAGATCACCGCCAAGTTCCGAGAGAGGGATTTGTTGGTACCTCATTATGCAGGGGATGAGGAGATGCGGAAGACCCGCTATCATGACATGTTGACGGCCGACATTCGAGAGCATGTCAGCTACTCAGCCTGCCCGACCCGCGAGTCCATGATTGCCAGGGCGAGGGAGAGGGAGATTGATTTGGAGCACCTCAGGAAGAGGAAGGCAGAGGCAGAGCAGGTTACTGGGGTTTCGGGAAAGAAACCTAAGGGATCTAACACTAGGTCGAAGGGCCAGCCGGGCCAGTGTCGTTGTAGGAAATGCGGCAGGCTGCATGAGGGAGCTTGTAGAGCGGGATCATCAGGCTGCTACAAGTACGGCAAGACGGGGCACTTTGGCAGGGATTGTACTTCCCCTGCCCCCACTGTTCAGATGTCAGACCTGATTTGCTTTCATTGCAATCAGAGGGGCCATAAAAAGGCCAACTGCCCCAGGTTGACAGCAGGAGCAACAACTCCAGTGGTGGCGCCAACTCCAACGACTACACGGGTTACGGATGTCCGAATGGTCAAGTCAGAGGCTCCAGTGGTGAGGAGTCAAGCTTTCTAGTTGACAGCCGAAGAGGCATGCGCCGCACCCGATGTGGTGATGGGTATGATCTCTTCTCTCTAATTTTTACTATATGTCGCTTGTGATATTGATGTGTTATGTTATATGTTTTGTTTAGGATCGTTCCATGTGAACGGTATCCCAGTTCAGGTGTTGTTTGATTCGGGCGCTACCCGATCATTTGTCTCTCTTGCGCTTAGCAAGAGGTTCCCGGAGTCTTCGGGCATGTTAGATTGCCCTCTAGAGGTCGAGATTGCGGACGACCGATCAGCTCGAGTAGCAGAGGTTTTCAGGGATTGTGTTTTGAGGTTGTTCGAGGAGCGCTACTTGATAGACTTGGAACCCAACACTATTGCAGGGGAACAAGGTTATTATAGGTATGGATTGGTTGAGCCCCAATGGGGCAGTGATCGACTGCGCGTAGCAGTTGGTCCGGGTCAGGACCCCAAGAGGGGGAGAGCTGGTGATTCAGGGCGAGAGGCCACAGCGTGGACCAGCTTTATGTTCAGCAGCGAGAGCTAGGTGCTATCTCCAGCAGGGGTGCGCAGGGTATGTTGCATATGTCTTAGATACCCGAGGGGCGGGTAAGGAGACAGTGAATGATGTACCGGTGGTACAAGAGTACGCGGATGTATTCCCAGAGGAGCTGCATGGGATACCTCCGGAGAGGCAGGTAGAGTTCAGGATCGACCTAGTCCCTGGTGCGGCTCCGGTAGCCAAGGCACCGTATTGGTTGGCTCCTCCTGAGATGCAGGAGTTGTCTACGCAGCTGCAGGAGCTGTTAGACAAGGGATTCATCAGATCGAGCAGTTCACCATGGGGAGCCCCGATTCTATTTCTGAAGAAGAAGGACAGGTCGCATCGGATGTGTATAGATTATCGGGAGCTGAATAAGGTAACGGTGAAGAACCGTTACCCACTTCCGAGGATTGATGATCTCTTTGACCAGCTTCAGGGAGTATCTTGGTTCTCCACGATCGATCTGCGTTCAGGTTATCATCAGATGAGGGTCAGAGAGGAGGATGTGTAGAAGACTGCTTTTCAGACGCGATATGGTCACTATGAGTTCGTGGTGATGCCTTTCGGGATCACCAATGCTCCTGCCACGTTCATGGATCTCATGAACCGCGTGTGCAAACGGATGTTGGATCGGTCTGTGATAGTTTTCATTGATGACATCTTGGTTTATTCCAAGACGCAGGAGCAGCATGAGGACCACAAGCTCTGAGGAGGGAGAGCTTGTATACCAAGTTCTCAAAGTGCGAGTTCTGGTTGCGTGAGGTGCAGTTTCTTGGGCACCTTGTCAACCAGAACGGGATTTCGGTCGACCCGGCCAAGGTGGAGGCTGTGACGAGGTGGGAGGTTCCGAGGTCTCCATCTGAGATTCGGAGCTTCCTGGGATTGGCAGGTTACTATCGGAGATTCATTCAGGCTTCTCCAAGATAGTCGTGCCTTTGACCCGGTTGACAAGGAAAGTCGTGGTCTTTCGCGGGGGGCCTGAGCAGCAGGCCGCATTTGAGACGCTGAGACAGAGATTGTGCGAGGCGCCAATCTTAGCCCTGCCAGAGGGCGTGGATGATTTTGTGGTGTATTGCGATGCGTCCATCTCGGGTTTGGGCGCGGTATTGATGCAGAGGGGGCATGTTATCGCCTACGCTTCAAGGCAGCTGAAGCCTCATGAGGCGAACTATCCGACGCATGACTTGGAGTTGGGGGCAGTTGTTTTCGCCCTCAAGATTTGGCGTCATTACCTCTATGGGGTCGACTGTACTATTTACACGGACCATAAGAGTTTGAAGTACCTCATGAATCAGCCAAATCTGAATATGAGGCAGCGTCGATGGCTAGATGTGGTGAAGGATTATGATTGTGAGATCCTCTACCACCCGTGGAAGGCCAATGTCGTGACCGATGCGCTTAGCCGCAAGGCAGCGCCGATCAGAGATTTTTGCATGTGGATGACCGTGGTGACTCCACTGTTGGAGCGGATCCGAGAGGCCCAACAGGAGGCCATGAAGGAGGAACATCGTAAGAGTGAGCGTATTGTGGGTCAAGTTTCCTCCTTCGATTATGATAGTCGTGGATTGTTGACTCTACACCGTAGGGTGTGGGTCCCATATCATGGAGGTTTGCGCCAGGTATTGATGGAGGAGGCGCACAAATCCAGGTTTTCAATCCATCCCGGGGCGACAAAGATGTAGAGGGATCTTCGACTTGATTATTGGTGGCCCTGCATGAAGAGGGATGTAGCTTGGTATGTTGAGAGATGCCTGACATGCAGGAAGGTCAAGGCCAAGCACCAGAGGCCCCACGACAAGACCCAGCCGTTGGATATCCCGATGTGGAAGTGGGAAGATATCACTATGGATTTCATCACAAAACTTCCTAGGACCGCGCGGGGAGTAGATTCGATTTGGTTCATTGTCGATCGATTGACCAAGAGCGCCCATTTTATTCCGAGTCAGGAGAGCATTTCGGCCTAGAAGTTGGCCGATATCTATATTCGGGAGATAGTAGCTCGGCACAGAGTGCCAGTTTCGATGATTTCCGATAGAGATGTGCAGTTCACTTCCAGATTCTGGAAGAAGTTTCACGACGAGCTGGGTACTCGTCTGCACTTTAGCACCACTTTTCACTCGCAGACGGATGGTCAGAGCGAGCGGACCATCTAGACCTTGCAGGATATGCTGCGGGCATGCGTTTTAGACTTCAGAGGTAGTTGGGATACTTACCTTCCATTGGCGGAGTTTCCCTATAATAATAGTTATCACGTGAGTATCGGCTGTCCTCCCTTCGAGATGTTGTACGGGAGGAAGTGCAGGACCCCGATATGTTGGGGTGAGGTTGGACAGAGGGTCATAGGGAGTTCTGGAGTGGTACTCAAGACTACATAGAGTATCCAGCAGGTTCGGAGCAGGCTTCAGACTGCTCAGAGTCGGCAGAAGAGTTATGCCGACAGGCGTCGTTCGGACCTAGAGTTCCAGGTCGGGGATATGGTGCTTCTGACTCTCATATCTCTTCCATTTTAGGGTTCTAATACATAAAGTTGGCAACTTTAACCCTTAGCATGTCTTAATGGAACCCAACATCCATTTTTATCCAACAATACTCATAATAAGAACGCAAATTCATGCATGGACCAATAACGACCATCAATATGACATTTTTATGCATCATGAACAACAAAGAGGTTGAGATCTAACATATCTAACTCCTAGAGTTGCTCAAACTCACAAGGAGAACCCATGAAACCAAATAAAGCTCACAAACAAGCCCTAATCTCAAACTATCAAAATGAATCATCAAGGTAAGAACTTTATACCTTCTAAAGCTCACAAAGTTGATGAAGACTCTAATTCTAAAAGCTCAACCTCTGAAAATGCTTGGTCTCCAAGCTCCTTCTTCTTGAATACACACAAAAATGCCACAAAGTTACTTTCAAAGCTCAAGAACACTCAAAGAATGAATTAGGGTTTCAATGGGATGAAATGAACAATGGAGGCTGATGAGGGTAGGGTTCCAAAGGATATAATGATGTTTAAATAGGGTTCAAACCCTAAAAATTAGGGTTTGAACCTGGCAGCCGTATGCCTAGCGTACACCAATACAATCTCGTACGCTAAGCGCACCAAACATACGCCCAATGTACGAGGGACCAATTTTTCCATTTTTTTCTAACTTAAAGGACCAAAGAAGCAGTACCTGGGATCGAGTGTTACAAATCTCCCCCCACTTCAATTAGACTTCGTTCTTGAAGTCTATTGGTGTAAACAAGTCTAGGTAGTGCTCCCTCATCTTACCCTCCGGCTCCCACGTCCACTCAGGGCCCTTTCGGTGCTGCCATTGCACCTTAATCAGATTCACCACCTTATTATGTGGAGTCTTAGTTTTCCTGTCGAGAATCTCAATCAACATCTCCACGTAATTCAGACTCTCATCCACCTGAATATCATCCAACGAAATCACTGCTGAATCGGCGGCTACACACTTCCGTAACTGAGACATGTGGAAAGTGTTATGGATCTAACTGAGCTCATTAGGAAAATCCAGTCGGTATGAAACCCTGCTCACTTGGGCAGTAATCCTGAAAGGACCAATAAACCGGGGGCCGAACTTACCCCGCTTCTGAAAATGGATGACACCTTTCCAAGGTGACACCTTCAGCAACACCAAGTCCCCTAACTGAAACTCGAGGTCTGAATGTCGTCGATCAACATAACTCTTCTTTCGTCTTTGCATAACCTGCAACCTGTTGCGCACCTTCTGAATCAACTCTGTGGTCTTAAGCACCACCTCGGTGCTTCCCATGACCCGATGACCAACCTCACCCTAACAAACCGGGGTCCTGCACCTCCTCCCATACAACATCTCAAATGGTGGTCGATCAATACTGGCATGATAACTGTTGTTGTAGGAGAACTCGACCAGTGGAAGGTAAGTGTTCCAAATCCCTCCAAAATCCAACACACAAGCCCGAACATATCCTCGAGCGTTTGGATCATCTGCTCGCTCTGTCCATCGGTCTGAGGGTGGTATGCTATACCGAAATGCAACTGAGTATCCAACTCGTCATGAAACCTCTTCCAAAAAATGCAGGTGAAACGAACATCCCAGTCCGAGACCACCGAAACTGGCACCCCGTGCCTAACTACCACCTCTCGGACATAAATGTCAGCTAGCTTTTTTGCGAATATGCTCTCGGCAATCGGAATGAAATGCGCACTCTTGTTCAGTCTGTCCATAATGGCCTAGATCGAATCAACACCATGTACCATCCTTGGTAATTTTGTGATGAAATCCATAATAATCTCCTCCAACTTCCACTTAGGAATGGGTAAAGGTTACATCTTGTCGTGGGGTTTTTGATGCTCCGCCTTGAATTTCCTGCAAATCAGGCATCGCTCAACAAACCAAGCTATCTCCCTCTTCATACAGGGCCACCAATAACTCAACCTAAAATATGTGTACATCTTTGTGGCCCGTGGATGATTAGAAAACTTTGACTTATACGCATCCTCAAGAACCGGTTGTCTCACCCCACCTGATATCGGGACCCACACTCTACCACACTGAGTCAACAATCCTCGGTTGTCCCTGACAAACAATGGGATCTGCCCTCTGATCCGCTTGGCCTTACAGTTCTCCTTTTTCAAACCCTCAATCTGATATTCCTTGATCAAATCCAACAAAGGCGGGGTGACAATCATCCTCAAGAAAACATATCTGATAGAAGAGCTCGCCACATTGCGGCTCAACTCATCGGCCACCACATTGGCCTTTATAAGGTGGTACAAGATCTTGTAATCGTAATACTTTACCATATCCAGCTATCTTCATTGTCTCAGAGTCTCAAAAGCCAACTGCTAATCAGTCCCCCAACGAAAGGTCACACACTTCTTTGTCAAACAGTTCAAAGGCACAACAATCTTGCAGAAATCGTGGATAAATCTCCGATAATACCCTGCGAGACCTAAGAAACTCCAAATCTCAGTGTGGTCCTCGGACCTCACAATGCATCACAACATCGATCTTAGCCGAGTCAACCAAGATTCCCTTTTGGTTGACGATGTGCCCCAAAAACCACACCTGGCGCAATCGAAACTCGTATTTAGAGAATTTGGCATAAAGCCTCTCCCTCCTTAGGGTCTCCAACACCTCTCGTAAATGCTGCTCGTGCTTCTCCTTGGTCTTGGAGTAGACCAGAATATGATCAATGAATACAATCACATACCGATCCAACATTGGCCTGCAGACCCGGTTCATGAGGTCCATGAACGTTGTTGGTGCATTTGTGAGCCCGAATGGCATAGCCACGAACTCGTAATGATCATAACTAGTCCTGAAGGCTGTCTTCTGCACATCCTCATCCCTGACCATTATTTAATGATATCCTGACCATAAATCAATCTTGGAAAACCAAGACGCACCCTAAAGTTGATCATACAAATCGTCAATCCTAGCAAGTGGGTAACGGTTCTTCACTGTTAGCTTATTCAGCGCCCGATAGTCAATGCACATCCTGTGTGAACCATCTTTCTTCTTCACAAATAGAATCGGTGCTCCCCACGGAGAACTGCTCGGACGAATAAAACCATTGTCTAGAAGCTCCTGCAGCTATATAGACAACTCCTGCATCTCAGATGGTGCCACACGATATGATACCTTGGCTATCGGAGCCGCACCAGGTACCAAATCAATATGAAACTCAACTTGCCTCTTGGGAGGCACTACAGGAAAATCCTCTGGGAAAACATTAGGAAAATCCCGCACAATGGGTACCCTGCTCAACTTCATCGTGTCCTCAACCCGCGTGTCAAAAACAAGAGTGTCACACCCCCAAACCAGAACAGTAGAATCGTTCGGGGGCGGATGACTTCATGTAGTATCATAACAGTTGAGTAAATAGTAAAGAAAGCAAACACAACCATCATAAATATAATTTAAAAAGTTACATTGTTGATAGTATTACATGTTTCAAAAGAAATTACATTATGATGATATATTAAGTTTGAAATTGACGCCTTAGCGTCCCTTCCCCAAAAGCTGTTGTTTACCTGTATTACTGAATCCCTGAGAAATACAAGTAGTTTTGAAAAAGTGTCAACAATTAAGTTGGTGAGTTCACAAACGTTTTTGTATTAGAATTGTATGCCTTTCTGTAAAAATAACTGTGTTTGTTTCTTAGAAAATCCAATATTTTCCATAAATGTGTAGTAGTTGTAAAAGATTCGAAAACCGAAATGCATAAGTATTTTTCCATACCTAAAATAGTTTAAGTAGATTTATATATGTATATATAAACAAATAAGACGTTTGATAACCCCGTAAATCAAATGTTCTAATTACTTTGTGTGAGTTTTATAACCGTGCTAATGACCCAGACTGCCTGTAACAACGTTCTTCAGGCGTTGAAATCATATGACGTTTGTCACCCCAGACCTGCCGGTCTAACTGTAGCTAACAGTTTAGGTGCGGGATTGTCAATCCCGTATAGATCTATACACAAGTATCACGCTCTCCCTACAAGAGATTATGGTTTGTAATACAGGACTTTAAATGTGTACTTGTAAGTACGTGAAATCAAATGTCCCATAAAAGTGTATATCAAATAGATTTACGTATGAAAAGTCCATTTTTCTTGTAAATGTAAGTATTTCCTTTATATAGTGTTTATAGAGTGTAAAATATCATGACTATCTCGTAAACTATACCTATTATAGTTTTTCAAAAGTGTGTTTCATTTGAACGATAAACCTTGGTGTATTACCAGCTTTGCATGTAAAGTATAACATTTGTAATAACGTTATTTTACTTATTTAACATTTATACACAGAATGTGGATAAAGCATTAGAAACTGTATGTAATGATTTGTATTTTAACATAAGTTTTTCTTGCGTTTCACTTGTATTTTCCCCCCTAAAATATAGTAAAAATGTGAAAATATAGGGGTATGAACTCACCTGGAAAGTGTGATGATTTGAAGAAAACGAGACTTTTCTCGGGCAGCACTTCGACTGGAAAGCGGTAAATTTTTCGGGAGTTTCGGACCTTCGGACCTTCGTCGTAGCTTGGATACGTAATCGGGGCGTCGGGATAGTTTCGCGAGGCTCGAGAGTGTGAAAATATAGGAGAGATGTTGTGAATTAGCAAAGAAGTTCGGAAGTCTCGTACCCTTTTTATAGGGGTGGGACTGGCCCTCGTACGCTGGGCGTACTCGCGTACGCGGGGCGTACGTCAGCGATGACGCCATCTTCGGACTCCGGACTTCGGATGGGACAGGCTAGAGGGTAGCGGGGGACGTGGTCGATCTAAGGCCGCGTACTGAGTACGTTGGGCGTACCCTCGTACGCTATAGCGTACTCCCTCTCGGTTTGTGTGCCCCGATCTTCTAAAATACGTAACTTTCGCATACGAGCTCCGTTTTTGACGTTCTTTATATCCACGCGTAGATGAGAATGTAGTCTACAACTTTCATTTAGACTTTGTTGGCAAATTTTGACTTTATTTTTAATTATTTATTTTTAATAGGCCGGGACAGGAAAAGACCGTTAAAAATTCATAACTTCTTCATCCGATGTCCGTTTTCGTCTGTCTTTTTACCGTTGTATTACTATTGTCGAGACCTTCAATTCTCGTTTAGGTCGTGTCGACTAAATATCGCTCGATCTCTATTTCGAGTTTTTAGCTGTCTACCGCTACTGCGAAACTTAGAAAAATCATAACTTACTCATACGAAGTCAGATTTGGACGTTCTTTTTATGCGCGTTCATGGTTTAATGATATCTACGACATTCATTTAGATACCTAAGGCTAAAAAGTATTTTATTGAAATTTCGCGGTTTACGTTTAACAGTGTTTTACCGGTTTTGCTGCGAATTTTCGATTGGTCATAACTTCTTCGTTATAACTCGGATTTTTGTGCTCTCTACATTTCTGAAAACCTTGTTACGATATCTAATATTTTATGCAACCCAAATTGAGACTTTAGAACATTTTATTTTTGACGCTATTTTTATTATATCAAAAGTAGATTACAAATCTTTGACTTTTAGGTCATTACATTGACTTGAAATACCGGGTTGTCACAAAGAGCTAAGAACCCAGAACAACCCTATTGCAGATATTTCCCGGCCCTCGAAGTTGAATAGAGAGTTGGCCCATGAAAAGATCTCTCACCAGAAATTGCCAGTTCTCCCCCACTTGGGGTTTAAACTCTCACCAGCTGCCGCTCGCAAACAATCACGACCCCATTAGGGCCCAACCAATCCATCCCGATGATCACCTTTGATCCCTTGAAGGGAATCAGCACCAAATCAATAGAGAACCTCTCGCTAAACATGTTCATGACACACCCACGAAAAACCCTCAAAGCACTCACGGTATGGTCATCCGCAATCTCCACATCTAGGGGAAAATCCAAGGTCCCCGGAGCATCTCGAAACTTCTTGCTGAGCGCAAGAGATACAAAGGATCGGATAGCCCCCAAATCAAACATAACATGAGCAGACAAACCATTAACCTAAAAGG